>NC_092103.1:26867277-27467277 GCF_045679555.1 Salvelinus alpinus | reverse complement strand
CGGAGGAAAAATCCTCAGTGATATGCAAATCAGCTCTGATCACCACGTCGCTGTGTAATGATGGCCCGGAGAGAGAGAGGGGGAGGAGAGAAAGAGGGAGTCCCCTCTCACAGAGAATTTCCATCTCCCTATTTCCCTCTCTCTCCTGCTCTGACATCCTTTCACAGATAATCCTCTCTAACACCTTATCAAGCTCATTCTCTTTCCACAGGGAAATGGACTGTTCATTATCACAGTGCAATGAAAGAATTTCCCTCTTTCTGTCAATTCCCTACCCCCTTTCCCCCCCTCTCCTTCTCCGAGATCCTATTCATCTGTCGCATTGTGCTATTCAATAATTATAAGGATTTCCCGCATTTATCTACTACCATGTGTGACTGAATTATGAATACTCTGTATCCCAGTCTATACTACTGAAAGAATGAAAGCCATTCATAGTGTAACAGGTTCTAACTACTACTGTGTATGAGTAAAGCTGTCTACGCTGTTACCACATCACAAGTCTACTAACTAACAGATCATTACAGTAGTCAATTAGCAGACCAAGTGAACATAATCAAACAGGGTTGGAATGAAAACCTGAATGTAGAGTGGCTTAATTTACCATGTCTGTCTCGTGGAAGGCAGAAGTAAACAGTCACCTCTTACAGCAGGTCTGGTTTCAAGGCCTCCTTAATCTAGTTTCAAGGCCTCCTTATAGCCTGCCACAGTCACCACTGGTCCATCATTGTCACACACAATTACTGCACATCAAGACAGAAAAACACACACTGTCAGACACTGCTGTCAAGAACAATAGGAGACGCAGAAAAACACTCAGTGTCAGACCAACTTGTTTGGCTGCTCAAATTGGACCTTAAGCACTTTGTTGAATTTATGTGAGCTTGAATGAAAGTGTGCAATTGAAGATAATTAAAGGCACCCAAATTACAAAATGACACATTGGTTTCCTTACCCTGTAATCAGTCTACAGACAAGATATAACAATCCATCCTATGGTTTAGTTTTTCTGGCACTGTTTCCACATGCTAAAGGTTTGCATTTTTCGCACAAATCCCATTCAAGTCTTGGGGCCGATTTTAGCACTTTTTGTGCATCATGTCCTTCCTTGTCCATAGACTGCTTACAGGGTAAGGTAACCAATATGTCAGTTTATAATTTGGGTGAACTATCACTTTAAGGAGAAAAACAAAACATCTAAAGTAGTTACATCGGTCAGGATGTCAGCTAAGGATGAGTGAGGGAAAGAAAGCTATTGTATTGTGTGTGCGTGTGCGTGTATATTGTGTGTCATACTGTGTGTATCAGGACCGCTCTCTTCTCCCTGTCTGAGACACTGTTAGTTGACCAGTTATTTTAGTAATCCAACCACTATATATCCATGTTAGTCTACTAAATCAGAAAGCAGGTAGGGGAGAGTGGGGTAAGTTCAAGCAAAAGGTTAGTTGAGCCACCCCTTGCTTCTAGGAAACCATACACAAAATGAATCATGTGACTAAATATTTAGGAAGAGGTCATCATTTCAGGGAGTCTGTGAGGAAGAAACCACATGGAAAAAGTGGTAAGCAAAAAACAGATTTTCACAAAGTAAAATTATATAAACCAGGAACGCACAATCCCTCCATCAGTGCTCAGACTGTCCGCAATAGGCTGAGAGAGGCTGGACTGAGGGCTTGTAGGCCTGTTGTAAGGCAGGTCCTCACCAGACATCACCGGCAACAACATCGCCTATGGGCACAAACCCACCGTCGCTGGACCAGACAGGACTGGCAAAAAGTGCTCTTCACTGACGATTCACGGTTTTGTTTCACCAGGGATGATGGTCGGATTGGTGCTTATCGTCGAAAGAATGAGCGTTACACCGAAGCCTGTACTCTGGAGCGGGATCAATTTGGAGGTGGAGGGTCCGTCATGGTCTGGGGCGGTGTGTCACAGCATCAACAGACTGCCTGCAATGACAACAAACTCAATCTCAATGCTGTGCGTTACAGGGAAGACATCCTCCTCCCTCATGTGGTACACTTCCTGCAGGCTCATCCTGACATTACCCTCCAGCATGACAATGCCACCAGCCATACTGCTCGTTCTGTGCATGATTTCCCGCAAGACAGGAATGTCAGTGTTCTGCCATGGCCAGCGAAGAGCCCGGATCTCAATCCCATTGAGCAAATCTGGGACCTGTTGGATCGGAGGGTGAGGGTTAGGGAAATTCCCCCCCATAAATGTCCGGGAACTTGCAGGTGCCTTGGTGGAAGAGTGGGGTAACATCTCACAGCAAGAACTGGCAAATCTGGTGCAGTCCATGAGGAGGAGATGCACTGCAGTATTTAATGCAGCTGGTGGCCACACCAGATACTGACTGTTACTTTTGATTTTGACCCACCCTTTGTTCAGGGACACATTATTCAATTTCTGTTAGTCACATGTCTGTGGAATTTGTTCAGTTTATGCCTCAGTTGTTGAGTCTTGTTATGTTCATAGAAATATTTAAAAATGTTAAGTTTGATGAAAATAAACGCAGTTGACAGTGAGAGGACATTTCTTTTTTTGCTGAGTGTAGGTCCTGGATGGCAGGAAGCTTGGCCCCAGTGATGTATTGGGCCATATGCACTACCCTCTGTAGCGCCTTACGGTTGGATGGGAAGCAGTTGCCATACCAGGCGATGATGCAACCGGTCAGGATGCACTTGATGGTGCAGCTGTAAAACGTTTTGAGGATCTGGGGACCCATGCCAAATCTTTCAAGTCTCCTGAGAGGGTTAAGGTGTTGTCGTGCCCTCTTCACGACTGTCTTGGTGTGTTTGGACCATGGTAGTTTGTTGGTGATGTGGACACCAAGGAACTTGCAACTCTCGACCCGCTCCACTACAGCCCCATCAATGTTAATGGGGGCCTGTTCAGCCCTTCTTTTCCTGTAGTCCATGATCATCTCCTTTGTCTTGCTCACATTGAGGGAGAGGTTGTTGTCCTGGCACCACACTGCCAGGTCTCTGACCTCCTCCCTATAGGTTGCCTCATCGTTGTCGGTGATCAAGCCTACCACTGTTGTGTCATCACCAAACTTAAGGGTGTTGGAATCGTGCTTGGCCACGCAGTCGTTGGTGAACAGGGAGTACAGGAGGGGACTAAGCATGAACCCCTGAGGGGCCCCGGTGTTAATGATCAGCGTGGCAGATGTGTTGTTGCCTACACTTACTACCTAGGGGGGCGTCTCGTCGGGAAGTCCAGGATCCAGTTGCAGAGGGAGAGGTTTACTCCCAGGGTCCTTAGCTTAGTGATGAACTTTGTGGGCACTATGGTGTTGAACGCTGAGCTGTAATCAATGAACAGCATTCTCACATAGGTGTTCCTTTTGTCCAGGTGGGAAAGGGCAGTGTGGATTGCGATTGATATTGCGTCATCTGTGGATCTGTTGGGGCAGTATGCGAATTGGAGTGGGTCTAGGGTTTCTGGGATGATGGTGTTGATGTGACCAATGACCAGCCTTTCAAAGCACTTCATGGCTACCAACGTTAGTGCTACGGGGCGCTAGTCATTTATGCCGGTTACCTTCACTTTTTTGGGCACTATTGTGGTCTGCTTGAAACATGGGTGAAAATGGCATCGAAGACACTTGCCAGTTGGTCCGGGCATGCTTGGAGTACACGCCCTGGTAATCCGTCTGGCCCCATGGCCTTGTGAATGTTGACCTGTTTAAAGGTCTTGCTCACATCGGCTACGGAGAGCGTGGTCACACAGTCGTCTGGAACAGCTGGTGCTCTCATGCATGCTTCAGTGTTGCTTGCTTCGAAGCGAGCATAAAAAGGCATTTAGCTCATCTGGTAGGCTCGCATCACTGGGCAACTCGCTGGATTTCCCTTTGTAGTCCGTAATAGTTTGCAAACCCTGCCACATCCGACGAGTGTCACAGCCGGTGTAGTAGATTCAACCGGTAGGATAAAGAAATGCAAGGGTAAGTGATATTGGATATCATAAGGTGAATGCACCAATTTGTAAGTCGCTCTGGATAAGAGCGTCTGCTAAATGACTTAAATGTAAATGTAAATATTGAACAGAGAGATCTATATCTGAATGTAGGCATTCATTTAAGATAAAGAAATAAGCAGTAATGCCTGAGAACCGGGGAATTATTGTCAGACAACTCCCGACAAGGGTTGTTCTGAGGCCCGAGGCGAAGCCAAGGGCCCTATGCTCAACTTACCCCATACCAGGGACAAGCTGTTTTCAAAACTGTTATGTCTACATGAATTCTCAACTTACCCCACTCTCCCCTACAATCACACAACCTCAAACTCAAATACTCTCTGTTTGGTGCGTAAAACCAATGAAGTCCAAAAATAAATGGTATATGATGTCAGGAAAAAGACCTGTGTACTTATTCAGTTGATGGTATGCCTGGACCTGAAATAGTCAAGTGATTCACACTTTTGTCCATGTCTTAGTTCTAAGATTAGCCCCTTTTTATTTTTCATCCAGGTTATAGTGTTTAGATACAGTACTGTCATCTAATCTCTTTTGAAAGAGATTCCTGTCATGATGAACGAGGGAGGTCTAGCAGGGGGAGAATAGAAAATATGGTCATATTAACACCACTGCTAAACACTAGCATGACAAATCTACTCAACAGCTGAGTGAAACATTGTCTCTCTGCATTACTCACTCAATTTGTTTCCACACACACACACACACACACACACACACACACACACACACACACACACACACACACACACACACAGAGGGATAGAAGGGGTGGATACATTTCTTGTAGTTTGCAATTAAACTAAACTGTCAAAAGACTGGAAATCAAGCCGTTGAACCAAATGACACCATGCAAATACTTGGATAATATCCCAGTATGGTCTTAGCTCTCTCACCTCTGATCTACTTGACTTTAGCTGTCGGGCTGAATGGGCGAGAGAGACTGGAAGATCGATAACACTGTATTCTAGAAATAGGGTATGGAGGCTGGCTGCTTATGCAAGGTATTTAATTTGTGCAAACATCAATCTGTTTACTATTATAATACACACACACACACACACACAATACAGAGTTTCATACCCCTTTCTATTAGGCAGGTCCGTTTTTTTGTTAACTCGTGCACATCATTTCCGGTCACAACTTGTAGACTTGTTTACTTGCTGCTGTGCCATTTGTTGCTAACCTTACTTTGCTACCTGCCAACTTTACGGTTTTCACTTTTTAATTACGGTTTAATATTTACATTTTTTCCCTTCCTCAACTTTTTTTCATTAAACTTTTTCACCCAGGACGCTTTATCTGGACATGGTTCTACAAGGCCTCCACCAGCCAAAGCTAAGTAGTAACTTTAACATAATGCCTTCTAATTGCAGTCACTGTACTCATAATATACAGGAGAGCGATTGCCTTATGGTGAGGATAGCTGTGCTGCAAGCCCAGCTTCAGACGCAATAGTTAGGCAAGGGTAATTTAAGAGTAGGAAAGGATGAAACAGCATCTGTCACCAATATGTACAGATAGTAGTATAAATCCCCTCGCACAGTCCCCGCAGCCGGACAATTTTCACATGGCTTCTGGAAGGAAATGCTGTAGGAATGCTCAACCGGTGTCGCTCATTCAGCCAAACTTTCAACCAGTTCTCCCCATTAAGCAACGGTTCGGAGTCAGAGGCCCGAGCATTCTCTGGTCTCTCCTCCTCCCATTACGGGGTCTGAGACGCCAAAGACTCCCACCATTAACTCTGACAAATTGAAAACCCTAGTCATTGGCGATTCCATTATCCGTATTATTAGACTTAAAACAAATCATCCAGCGATCATACACTGTTTACCAGGGGGCAGGGCTACCAAAGTTAAGGCTAATCTGAAGATGGTGCTGGCTAAAGCTAAAACTGACAAGTGTAGAGAGTATAGAGATATTGTTACCCACATCAGCACCAACAATGTTAGGATCAAACAGTCAGAGTACACCAAGCGCAACATAGCTTCAGCGAGAAAGCTGTGTCGGCATCGAGTAATTGTCTCTGGCAGCAGAGTCTCACAACTCAATCGCTGGTTGAAAACTGTTTTCTGCCCCTCCCAAAAGATAGAATTTGCAGATAATTGGCCCTCTTTCTGGGACTCAACCACAAACAGGACCGAGCCTGGCCTGCTGAGGAGTGACGGACTCCATCCTAGCTGGAGGGGTGCTTTCATCTTATCTATGAACATAGACAGGGCTCTAACTCCCCCCGCTTCACAATGAGATAGGGTGCAGGCCAGGCAGCAAGCTGTTGTTAGCCAGCCTGCCAGCTTAGTGGAGTCTGCCACTAGCACAATCAGTGTAGTCAGCTCAGCTATCCCCATTGAGACCGTTTCTGTGCCTCGATCTAGGTTGGGCAAACTAAACATGGCGGTGTTCATTTTAGCATTCTCACTGGAATAAAGACCTCCTCCATTCCTGTCATTATTGAAAGAGATTGTGATATCTCACATCTCAAAATAGGGCTACTTGATGTTAAATCCCTCACTTCCAAGGCAGTTATAGTCAATGAACTAATCACTGATCATAATCTTGATGTGATTGGCCTGACTGAAACATGGCTTAAGCCTGATGAATTTACTGTGTTAAATGAGGCCTCACCTCCTGGTTACACTAGTGACCATATCCCCCACGTATCCCGTAAAGGTGGAGGTGTTGCTAACATTTAAGATACCAAATTTCAATTTACAAAACAAACAAAAAAACAACGTTTTCGTCTTTTGAGCTTCTAGTCAGGAAATCTATGCAGCCTACGTCGTGGAAATATTTGGTCAATCATATTTCAAAAATACCGGCGCATGGGAGTTCAAATAGACTTTTATTACCGAGCTGGATAATGAATACAACTGCCTTCCAGTCTTGAAACACACGTTTTATTCATTTGTCCTCCTTATTCATACTCATAGTAACTCCTCTTAATGGCTCATCACCTCTGGCATTTAGCCACCATTATCATAATAGGACATGGAACCGGTAGAGTCACAGAAATAGTTTCATGCATATAGGACCATAGCAACAGACCTTGGCACTCTACAGGAATAACCAATACATGTCATCCTGCTAAATCTTCTGAGAGGGACACCCCTGTTCTGGAAAAGACCCAAGAGGTGTAACCATAGTTGGCCATAACAGTAACAAAAATAACCGACAGCTGCATATCTAAAGGTGTCCAATGACCTAGAGCACACATAGAGTACTAGTTTTGCTGACTCCTTCTGATATAAATAATTGCCACATACAATTCACAACACCTACTGAATCACTTTTTATAGCTACTGTTTACAGGCCTCCTGGGCCATATACAACGTTCCTCAATGAGTTCCCTGAATTCCTATCGGACCTTGTAGTCATGGCAGAAAATATTCATATTTTTGGTGACTTTAATATTCACATGGAAAAGTCCACAGACCCACTCTAAAAGGCTTTCGGAGCCATCATCGACTCAGTGGGTTTTGTCCAACATGTCTCCGGACCTACTCACTGCCACAGTCATACTCTGGACCTAGTTTTGTCCCGTGGAATAAATGTTGTGGATCTTAATGTTTTTCCTCATAATCCTGGACTATCGGACCACCATCTTATTACGCTTGCAATCGCAACAAATAATCAGCTCAGACCCCAACCAAGGATCATCAAAAGCCGTGCTATAAATTCTCGGACAATCCAAAGATTCCTAAATGCCCTTCCAGACTCCCTCCACTTTACCCAAGGATGTCAGAGTACAAAAATCAGTTAAACACCTAACTGAGGAACTCAATTTAACCTTGCGTAATACCCTTGATGTATACACACCCCTAAAAACAAAAAACATTTGTCAAAAGAAACTAGCTCCTCGGTATACAGAAAATACCTGAGCTCTGAAGCAAGCTTCCAGAAAATTGGAACGGAAGTGGCGCTACACCAAACTGGAAGTCTTCCGACTAGCTTGGAAAGACAGTACCGTGCAGTATCGAGGAGCCCTCACTGCTGCTCGATCATCCTAATTTTCCAACTTAATTGAGGAAAATAAGAACAATCCAAAATGTATTTTTGATACTGTCGCAAAGCTAACTAAAAAGCAGCATTCCCCAAGAGAGGATAGCTTTCACTTCAGCAGTGATAAATTCATAAACTTCTTTGATGAAAAGATCATGATCATTAGAAAGCAAATTACAGGCTCCTCTTTAAATCGGCGTATTCCTCCAAAGCTCAGTTGTCCTGAGTCTGCACAACTCTGCCAGGACCTAGGATCAAGGGAGACACTCAAGTTTTTTAATACTATATCTCTTGACACATTGATGAAAATAATCATGGCCTCTAAACCGTCAAGCTGCATACTGGACCCTATTCCAACTAAACTACTGAAAGAGCTTCTTCCTGTGCTTGGCCCTCCTATGTTGAACATAATAAACAGCTCTCTATCCACCGGATGTGTACCAAACTCACTAAAAGTGGCAGTAATAAAGCATCTCTTGAAAAAGCCAAACCTTGACCCAGAAAATCTAAAAAACTAAAATCGGCCTATATCAAATCTTCCATTCCTCTCAAAAAAAAAAGTAAAAGCTGTTGCGCAGCAACTCACTGCCTTCCTGAAGACAATGTAATCTAAATGCTTCAGTTTGGTTTTAGACCCCATCATAGCACTGAGACTGCGCATGTGAAGGTGGTAAATTACATTTTAATGGCGTCAGCCCGAGGCTCTGCTGCTTTTGATACCATCGATCACCACATTCTTTTGGAGAGATTGGAAACCCAAATTGGTCTACACGGACAAGTTCTAGCCTGGTTTAGATCTTATCTGTCGGAAAGATATCAGTTTGTCTCTGTGGATGGTTTGTCCTCTGACAAATCAACTGTAAATTTCAGTGTTCCTCAAGGCTCCGTAATAGGACCACTATTGTTTTCCTTATATTTTACCTCTTGGTGACGTCATTCGGAAACATAATGTTAACTTTCACTGCTATGCGGACGACACACAGCTGTACATTTCGATGAAACTTGGTGAAGCCCCAAAATTGCCCTCCCTGGAAGCCTGTGTTTCAGACATAAGGAAGTGGATGGCGGCAAATGTTCTACTTTTAAACTAGGACAAAACAGAGATGTTAGTTCTAGGTCCCAAGAAACAAAGAGATTTTCTGTTGAATCTGACGATTAATCTTGATGGTTGTACAGTCGTCTCAAATAAAACTGAAGGACCTTGGCGTTACTCTGGACCCTGATCTATCTTTTAACGAACATATCAAGACTGTTTCAAGGACAGCTTTTTTCCATCTACGTAACATTGCAAAAATCAGAAACTTTCTGTCCAAAAATTATGCAGAAAAATTAATCCATGCTTTTGTCACTTCTAGGTTCATCCAATGCTCTACTTTCCGGCTACCCGGATAAAGCACTAAATAATCTTCAGTTCGTGCGAAACACAGCTGCTAGAATCTTGACTAGAACCCAAAAATGTGATTATATTACTCCAGTGCTAGCCTCTTTACACTGGCTTCCTGTTAAGGCAAGGGCTGATTTAAAGTTTTACTGCTAACCTACAAAGCATTACATGGGCTTGCTCCTACCTATCTTTCCGATTTGGTCCTGCCATATATTCCTTACACGTACGCTACGGTCACAAGACGCAGGCCTCCTTACTGTCCCTAGAATTTCTAAGCAAACAAATGGAGGCAGGGCTTTCTCCTATAGAGCTCCATTTTTATGGAATGGTCTGCCCATCCATGTGAAAGACGCAGACTCGGTCTCGACCTTTAAGTCTTTATTGAAGACTCATGTCTTCAGTAGGTCCTATGATTGGGTGTAGTCTGGCCCAGGAGTGTGAAGGTGAACGGAAAGGCACAGGCGCAACGAACCGCCCTTGCTGTCTCTGCCTGGCCGATTCCCCTCTCTCCACTGGGATTCTCTGCCTCAAACCCTATAACAGGGGCTGAGTAACTGGCTTACTGGTGCTCTTCCATGCCGTCCCTAGGAGGGGTGCGTCACTTGAGTGGGTTGAGTCACTGACGTGATCTTTCTGTCCGGGTTTGCGCTCCCCCTTGGGTTTGTGCCGTGGGGGAGATCTTTGTGGGCTATACTCAGCCTTGTCTCAGGATGGTAAGTTGGTGGTTGAAGATATCCCTCTAGTGGTGTGGGGGCTGTGCTTTGGCAAGTGGGTGGGGTTATATCCTGCCTGTTTGGCCCTGTCCGAGGGTATCATCGGATGGGGCCACAGTGTCTCCCGACCCCTCCTGTCTCAGCCTCAAGTATTTATGCTGCAATAGTTTGTGTGTCGGGGGGCTAGGGTCAGTCTGTTATATCTGGAGTATTTCTCCGGTCTTATCTGGTGTCCTGTGTGAATTTAAGTATGCTCTCTCTAATTCTCTCTCTCGGAGGACCTGAGCCCTAGGACCATGCATCAGGACTACCTGGCCTGATGACTCCTTGCTGTCCAAAGTCCACCTGGTCGTGCTGCTGCTCCAGTTTCAACTGTTCTGCCTGTGGCTATGGAACCCTGACCTGTTCACCGGACATGCTACCTGTCCCAGACCTGCTGTTTTCATCTCTCTAGAGACAGCAGGAGCGTTAGAGATACTCTGAATGATCGGCTATG
The DNA here is from genome assembly GCF_045679555.1 of Salvelinus alpinus. Classification (NCBI taxonomy): domain Eukaryota; kingdom Metazoa; phylum Chordata; class Actinopteri; order Salmoniformes; family Salmonidae; genus Salvelinus; species Salvelinus alpinus. Next base: position 27,456,704 of record NC_092103.1, on the reverse strand, counting down.
AAAATCCAACTAACATTTACTCATGATGTGCTGACCTGTTGCACCCTCTACAACCACTGTGATTATTATTATTTATCTATGAACATTTGAACATCTTGGTCATGTTCTGTTATAATCTCCACCCAGCACAGCCAGAAGAGGACTGGCCACCCCTCAGAGCCTGGTTCCTCTTTATGTTTCTTCCTAGGTTCTGGCCTTTCTAGTGGGGTTTTCCTAGCCACCGTGCTTCTACACCTGCAGTGCTTGCTGTTTGGGGTTTTAGGCTGGGTTTCTTTACACCACTTTGTGACATCAGCTGATGTAAAAAGGGCTTTATAAATAAATTTGATTGAGGTAACTGCAGCAGCAGAAGACAAGGCCTGGATCTAGTAGTATTGCTAGGCCTCCTTAGAGATTATTCCGGTGGTATCCCGGCCCTGCCTCAGATAGATGAGTTCAGACAAGCAGCTGTGTGGGAGTATTTATGATGCCATAGTGAGGTTGATTCAGCCTCCATATAGACCTATAGTCACTTCTCCCAGAAGCAGACAGATTCGGGGCTTGATCATTATAAAGACTTGAGTTACCACTAACAAAGTAGGCCTAAACTAAAGTGCTTTGATCATCTGAGGGGAAAGCCCCATGATAAATCCAACACAGTGGCAGTTGAATTCAGAGTGATTTAGCTACATTACTGAGAAAACAAATCCACATTCATTATAATCCAAACCAATTTGTTGGTTCAATGGTTAATGAATGCAAATGTTTTTGATAGGACAGCACGTGATCGTCTGTAAAACTCATATTGCCATTGATTTAGAATTATTTTGGTAAACAGCATTGCCAACAACATTTTAGCTAGGCCTGCTATAACTAAGCCACAGATAGAACAATGGGTTAGTAAAAATCTTTGACTAGGCTTTGTGTCGCGTCTTCGACAGTAATTTATGTTTTGACAGAATGAGTGCGAGGAGGAGAGGAAACAATGCTTGACTGTGACAATCAAGCCCCAACCGTCTATCGCTGCTGACAGCACTGGGCAGATTCTCCGCGGCAAAAGACAACATTGGCCCACAACACTCAGCTGGTAACCGTCAATTTCACCGAACAGGCCAGGGACAAGTGCTGTTCGTCATTTGAATGAAAATAGCCTTTTAAACTCGTGAAATAGCTAGCTAGTCGTATTCAATTAGAATTGAATGCCACACTATTCAAGTCAAGTTCAAAGTAATTTGTGTAGCCCTATTCCCATTGCCTGCCTAGCCTAATTGACAGTAAGTAGCCTAAAGCTCAAGATAATACCTGAGAGCTTACAGTGCCTTGCAAAAGTATTCACCCGCCTTGCCATTTTTCCTATTTTGTTGCATTACAACCTGTAATTTAAATGGATTTTTATTTGGATTTCATGTAATGGACATACACAAAATATGTCCAAATTGGTGAAGTGAAAAAAATTACTTGTTTCTGAAAATTCAAAAAAATGTATACGGAGAAGTAGTGCGTGCATATGTATTCACCCCCTTTGCTAAGAAGCCCCTAAGTAAGATCTGGTGCAACCAATTACCTTCAGGAGTCACATTATTTAATTAATTAAGTCCACCTGTGTGCAATCTAAGTTTCACATGATCTCAGTATACATACACCTGTTCTGAAAGGCCCCAGAGTCTGCAATACCACTAAGCAAGAGGCACCATGAAGACCAAGGAGCTCTCCAAACAAGTCAGGGACAAAGTTGTGGAGAAGTACAGATCAGGGTTGGGTTATAAAAAAATATCAGAAACTTTGAACATCCCACAGAGCACCATTAAATGCATTAATAAAAAATTGAAAGAATATGGCACCACAACAAACCTGCCAAGAGAGGGCCGCCCACCTAAACTCACAGACCAGGCAAGGAGGGCATTTAATCAGAGAGGCAACAAAGAGACCAAAGATAACCCTGAAGGAGCTGCAAAGCTCCACAGCGGAGATTGGAGTATCAGTCCATAGGATCACTTTAAGCTGTACACTCCACAGAGCTGGGCTTTACGGAAGCGGCCAGAAAAAAGCCATTGCTTAAAGAAGAAAATAAGCAAACATGTTTGGTGTTCACCAAAAGGCATGTGGGAGATTCCCCAAACATATGGAAGAAGGTACTCTGGTCAGATGAGACTAAAATTGAGCTTTTTGGCCATCAAGGAAAACACTATGTTTGGCACAAACCCAACACCGCTCATCACCCCGAAAATGTTTTCCATCGGCAGGGACTGGGAAACTGGTCAGAATTGAAGGAACGATGGATTGTGCTAAATACAGGGAAATTCTTGAGGGAAACCTGTTTCAGTCTTCCAGAGATTTGAGACTGGGACAGAGGTTCACCTTCCAGCAGGACAATGACCCTAAGCATAATGCTAAAGCAACACTCAAGTGGTTTAAGGGGAAACCTTTAAATGTCTTGGAATGGCCTAGTCAAAGCCCAGACCTCAATTCAATTGAGAATCTGTGGTATGACTTAAAGATTGCTGTACATCAGCAGGAATGTCACGCCCTGACCGTAGAGAGCTTTTTATGTCTCTATTTTGGATTGGTCAGGATGTGATTTGCGTGGGCATTCTATGTTCTTTTTTCTATGATTTGTATTTCTGTGTGTTTAGCCGGGTGTGGTTCTCAATCAGAGGCAGCTGTCTATCGTTGTCTCTGATTGAGAACCATACTTAGGTTGCCTTTTCCCACCTGTATTTGTGGGTAGTTGTCTATGTGTAGTTGCCTGTCAGCACTCATTTTTGTATAGCTTCACGGTTCGTTTGTTATTTTGTTTAGTGTTCGTTCTTTGAAATAAAGAAGTATGTACGCATCCCACGCTGCGCCTTGGTCTCCTCTCTTTGACGGCCGTGACAAACAGCACATCCCACGCTGCGCCTTGGCCTCCTCTCTTTGGCGGCCGTGACAAACAGCACATCCCACGCTGCGCCTTGGTCTCCTCCCTTTGACGGCCGTGACAAACAGCACATCCCACGCTGCGCCTTGGTCTCCTCCCTTTGACGGCCGTGACAAACAGCACATCCCACGCTGCGCCTTGGTCTCCTCCCTTTGACGGCCGTGACAAACAGCACATCCCACGCTGCGCCTTGGTCTCCTCCCTTTGACGGCCGTGACAAACAGCACATCTCACGCTGCGCCTTGGTCTCCTCCCTTTGACGGCCGTGACAAACAGCACATCTCACACTGCACCTTGGTCTCCTCCCTTTGACGGCCGTGACAAGGAACCATCCAACTTGAAGGAGCTGGAGCAGTTTTGCCTTGAAGAATGGCAAAAATCCCAGTGGCTAGATGTGTCAAGCTTATAGAGACATATCCCAAGAGATTTGCAGCTGTAATTGCTGCAAAAGGTGGTTCTACAAAGTATTGACTTTGGGGGGGCGAATAGTTATGCACGCTCAAGTTTTCAGTTTTTTTGTTTGCTTCACAAGAAAAAATATTTTGCATCTTCAAAGTAGTAGGCATGTTGTGTAAATCAAATGATACAACCCCCCCCAAAAATTAGTTTTAATTCCAGGTTGTAAGGCAACAAAATAGGAAAAATGCCAAAGGGGTGAATACTTTCGCAAGGCACTGTAAGTAGTAGGCCTACTATAGATCAACCGACCCGATTGATCTGAGCAAATGGGTTAAATCAGAGAGGAAGAGATCATCTTTGGTTAAATAGCCTGAAACAGGAAATGGTCCCATAGGACACAAAGGCCTACCAACAACCGATGGATCCGACCACACATGAAGCAAAAATACACCTCAAAAGGGGATGCAATTTACATTTGTTTTACATCAACAAATAGCCTAAAATAGTAATAGGAAATAGTGTCATGAGTTTAATTAGCACAAAATGTATGTAAAAGCAACTCATTTGATTGCACAACACCGAAAGCTACTCACCCCAACACTTCAGATTTTCATGGAATCCAATGGGCTGCTTTAGCCTAGCTAGCATAGCATGAGGACGAAAAAGGCAGTTTAATTAAAAACGAGCAGTATTTCAATCTTCTCGATTTGTTAGTTCGGATAATGGGATAATTAGGAGTACAGCAACATATTCCATCCCTAGATTTGTCACCTATACTCCCTCTCCGGCCTCTAGGTCATCAGGCTGCTGATTATCCTGCACACCTGACACCATCGTCTCGCCCACCAGCGCCTCATGACACTCACCTGGACTCCATCACCTCCTTGATAATCTTCTCTATATCTGTCACTCCCCTTGGTTCTTTCCTCAGGTGTTATTGACTCTGTGTTCATGTCGATGAGTTGTTTGTGGTTCGTGTATAATTCTTTTTCAAATAAAACACACTCCCTGAACTTACTTCCCGACTCTCAGCGCACTTGTTACAGGATTAAGGAACGTTTTCGAGCAATATCCCATGCTAGCTCCACGCTGCCCACATTAGGCCTTAGCATTGTTTAGACTTGGAGAAGAAAATCTTTGGTTTTAGTTAGAACAAGGGTCTAGTGTCTGTAGCCAGGGCTGTGATCAGTGGTAACCATAACATGACCAAACTACTAGACAAATGTGTGACTCGGGATTTCTTTAGCTATGTAAAATGTTTAAGGCCCCTCTGGTGGTATACAGTAGTTCTTTCCCCAGACCAGGTCACCACAGACAGTTAACCTCTGAGCCTGTCCTGCTCCTATACAGTGTCTGGATTTACCTCCTCGTCTAACGGTCTGGTGGGACATCGTCAAGCTGTCTTCTCCTGGCATTTTGGTCATCAGTCTTGTGTCCTCTGCTAAGTCATTTTATTAAGATTGGGTCAGAAACAGAGGAGCTCAGGCCACACCGCACAACAGACAGTTAAAAAGCACACACAAACCGCTGTGTTACCTCCCTGGCTTGGGGGTCAGCAGCATACAAACGGGCAGGCACACTCATATGCGCACAGCTGGACTGCAACTGTATCTTTGACTGCGTAGCGATGCCTGGTGTGTTGGTGGTTGACCCAGAGAGCTCTCCAGTTCCACCTCCGAGCTCCTCCTCCCCCAGAACCACCTGTCACCATGGAAACACATGTTTATCACTGAAGACAACATGTACCTGATGAAGAACAACATCCTAGACCACTGGAGCCTGAAGATGGGCAGCCAGTAATAGGCGCCAGTCTGAAGGTGATCCATCAATCATTATCTCTAACCTAACACAATGATATTTAACAGAAGACAGCATTTCAACCTCTCCTATAGGCCAATGTATGGTCTGAGCTGAGGAAGTGGAAGGTGGGGGCTGTGGAGCTGCATGGCCTGGAGCTGAGGAGAGAGAGGAACACACACATTAGGAACACACACATTACAGACACAGCCTCAACAGCTGAAACACACAGAGGTGTGAGGGCCAGAAGAGGAGCCAGGTACTCTTGTGTGCATGCACTCACTCGCTTTACACACACATGTACTCGCACATCTAACACATATATACATACACATTAGCAATAGTTTGACATGCAGTGTGTGTGTTGTCAGGTGATCAAGGAGCTGATGTGTGCGATATACATACAGTGGGCAGACAAGCAGCTGACCAAACCCTTCACACACTGGAGAACCTGCTTCTTTCAGGCCTGGGAAGAGGTCAGAACACACACACCGCCTGCCTCAGGCCAGACTCGGCTCAATCCACCTCGCCTTTCAGTCCATCACTACATCCTCAACGTTCTAGAACAGTACACTGTCTCTCTGTCTTAACATTCATTGGGAAGATCTTAGAGGTTATCATATCAGACAGTCTGTCACGTTAGGACACCCATTCAAATTAGGGGATTAGACTATTTCAGACATACCCGTTGCTGACAGGTGTATAAAATCGAGCACACAGCAATGTCATCTCCATAGACAAACATCGGCAGTAGAATGGCCTTACTGAAGAGCTCAGCAACTTTCAACGTGGCACCGTCATAGGATGCCACCTTTCCAAGAAGTCAGCATGACAATGCCTCCGTGCACAAAGCGAGTTCCATACAGAAATAGTTTGTTTTGAGATCGGTGTGGAAGAACTTGACTAGCCTGCAGAGAACCCGGACCTCAATCCTATCAAACACCTTTGGGATGAATTGGAACCCCGGCTGCGAGCCAGGCCTAATCGCCCAACATCTGTGTCCGACCTCACTAATGCTCTTGTGGCTGAATGGGAGCAAGTCCCCGCAGCAATCTAGTGGAAAGCATTCCCAGAAGAGATCAGGCCATTATAGCAGCAAAGGGGGGACCAACTTCATATTAATGCCCATGATTTTGGAAGGAGATGTTTGACAAGCAGGTGTCCTCATTCTTTTGGTCCTGTAGTGTATCTCTTCCCCTATATGTGTGGCCATATTATACCATCACCCACTGCAGTCTCTCTTACATCCACTCTGTAGTCACATCATACACACAGGTATCGCTTCCCTTACAGCAGGTCACATGTCCCCATCAGTGTTATATCATCAGACACCGCAGTCTCTCTCCTACGTTAACGCAGCACATCCTAAGGCATTACTACAGCAGCTCTCTCTCTGCCTGTCAGCTCCTCCATTAAGCTTAATAGTCATCTACTGGGTTATGGTTTATGCTAATAATACGACTCTGCAGATAGCTCTAAATATGGATAAGTATAGCTACTAGAGGAGGAATGGCCACGCTTCATGTACAAGCCGTTTTACAGGCTACAGATGTGATATCTGTGATCAGTTACCCGGCCCAGTATTTGTTGTTTCCGTGAATTCATCAGAATAATACAATTTCTTCTTTCCCCCTGTAAAGTCAACTGACTTTCTGCTTTAAGTAGACAATTAAATATGTTATCTTATAAAATCTATAATATTTTTAAGCAATAAGGCCAGAAGGGGTGTAGTATATGGCTAAGGGCTGTTTCTTAGACATGACTCAACACAGAGAGCCCGAATACAGCCCTTAGACGTGGTATATTGGCAATACACCACAAACCCAGAGGTGCCTTATTGCTATTATAAACTGGTTACCAATGTAATTAGAGCAGTAAAAATGAATGTTTAGTCATAACCGTGGTATACGGTCTGATATACCACGACTGTCAGCCAATCAGCATTCAGGGCTCAAACTACCCAGTTTATAATGTAAAATAATTGACTATTCAATTTTGACTATACAACTGTTTTGGTCTTGAATCTTGGCTGTGTGTCTGTGTGTGTCCTCCTGCCCCAGGCCCAGGGTGGCAGGCTGGCTGAGCACCACTACAGGCTAGAGAGGAGTGTGTGGGCCGGATGGCAGGGCACAGTGGAGGCAGAGGGTGGAAAGGGAGAACCACAACAAGGCAGAACAGATCTGTCTACAGCTGGCTGAGGTTTTTACATCATGTGTGTACGGTGAGTGTTTCTGCCTTGAAGTGTGTGTGTGTGTGTGTGTGTGTGTGTGTGTGTGTGTGTGTGTGTGTGTGTGTGTGTGTGTGTGTGTGTGTGTGTGTGTGTGTGTGTGTGTGTGTGTGTGTGTGTGTGTGTGTGTGTGTGTGTGTGTGTTAGACACGAACGCGTTAACCGTGTGAGTGAATCCCCAGAACATGGCAATCATCCATGTGTGAGTGGTCTTTGCTGGATAACTTACAGGTCCAGAGAAAAGAGGACGAGAGAGACAAAAAAGGATTCGTTGTAGACAGGTGCATCATCAAGCCTCGTAAATATAAAACACCTTTTTTCTTTTGTCAATTAGTGGTTCAAAACCAAGAGAGGAATGTGCAAGTGCCTGCAGTGCTTTTGCACTGAGAGAGCGGGAGAGAGATAAATAAAGTGAGAAAGTGATTGGGGGGATGGGGCAGAAAGAGGACAGCGCAGCAGTGTAGCCTAGTGGTTGTTCATTAATGTACACCACTACTGTTACTAGGAAAACCTGTCACTCTACAACAGCCTTACTCAATATGCGTACCGCGGGCCGGATCCAGAACGGGCTCAATACGGGCCGCGGGTCCCGACTAAATTCGGCCGGGATTTGATTACTGGTATCATATGAACACACATAAGCAGGGACGGAATGGGACAAGAAATCCGACCTGGCATTTCTAACACACTGGCCCATTTCTTCACTTGAGGACCCTATTATTGGCTAGACCATCATTACACCAAAAACCCAAGCTAGACAGACCCATTAGGCTAAAAATGGACTAACCCATCTAAAATTTCCCAAAATTCCAGATGGCAAGTCCGCCCCTGCAAATAGATAATGTGTAGAATTGCAAGAAATTTGCTTTAAAAACTGCTAAAATGTTCCCTTCACGCCACGGCATACTGTGTAGAATTGCAGGAAATTGCTAATTTTTCTCTCTGCCAACAAGAGGGTTGTGAACAGTTTGGGGTCGCATGGTGGGGGTTTGTTACTACGCCGATAAATGACAATATCCATCTGGACCTTTGTCACCTAGGAAATTTGTGTGACCGGACTTTCTCAAATAGTGTTTGAGTACCCCTGCACTATAATATACAAAAGAAGAAACGAGAACAGTCCCTGCAACCACTGTCCCTGTTCTCATGGTGTAATATTTTTCCTAGGCTCATATACTCACCTCTGTATTGTGTACATATACTAGTCTTATTGTGATGCTGTCACTAATAGAGACATATTCAGTGGAAGACTATTGGCTTTAATATCCACCATTCACAATGGGTGTATGCTGCATGAGCGTAATATACACACTTCAGTCAGCACAGACAGATTATAATTAATACATAACATTTGCACAACAAATTCAAACACATACATTCTAAACAGCAGGTCACAGTACACACAGCCTAGCCCTAGACACTTGCAGTATATACAGTGGGGCAAAAAAGTATTTAGTCAGCCACCAATTGTGCAAGTTCTCCCACTTAAAAAGATGAGAGAGGCCTGTAATTTTCATCCTAGGTACACTTCAACTATGACAGACAAAATGAGGGAAAAAAATCCAGAAAATCACATTGTAGGATTTTTTATGAATTTATTTGCAAATTATGGTGGAAAATAAGTATTTGGTCACCTACAAACAAGCAAGATTTCTGGCTCTCACAGACCTGTAACTTCTTCTTTAAGAGGCTCCTCTGTCCTCCACTCGTTACCTGTATTAATGGCACCTGTTTGAACTTGTTATCAGTATAAAAGACACCTGTCCACAACCTCAAACAGTCACACTCCAAACTCCACTATGGCCAAGACCAAATAGCTGTCAAAGGACACCAGAAACAAAATTGTAGACCTGCACCAGGCTGGGAAGACTGAATCTGCAATAGGTAAGCAGCTTGGTTTGAAGAAATCAACTGTGGGAGCAATTATTAGGAAATGGAAGACATACAAGACCACTGATAATCTCCCTCGATCTGGGGCTCCACGCAAGATCTCACCCCGTGGGGTCAAAATGATCACAAGAACGGTGAGCAAAAATCCCAGAACCACACGGGGGGACCTAGTGAATGACCTGCAGAGAGCTGGGACCAAAGTAACAAAGCCTACCATCAGTAACACACTACGCCGCCAGGGACTCAAATCCTGCAGTGCCAGACGTGTCCCCCTGCTTAAGCCAGTACATGTCCAGGCCCGTCTGAAGCTTGCTAGAAAGCATTTGGATGATCCAGAAGAAGATTGGGAGAATGTCATATGGTCAGATGAAACCAAAATAGAACTTTTTGGTAAAAACTCAACTCGTCGTGTTTGGAGGACAAAGAATGCTGAGTTGCATCCAAAGAACACCATACCTACTGTGAAGCATGGGGGTGGAAACATCATGCTTTGGGGCTGTTTTTCTGCAAAGGGACCAGGACGACTGATCCGTGTAAAGGAAAGAATGAATGGGGCCATGTATCGTGAGATTTTGAGTGAAAACCTCCTTCCATCAGCAAGGGCATTGAAGATGAAATGTGGCTGGGTCTTTCAGCATGACAATGATCCCATACACACTGCCCGGGCAACGAAGGAGTGGCATTTCAAGGTCCTGGAGTTGCCTAGCCAGTCTCCAGATCTCAACCCCATAGAAAATCTTTGGAGGGAGTTGAAAGTCCGTGTTGCCCAGCAACAGCCCCAAAACATCACTGCTATAGAGGAGATCTGCATGGAGGAATGGGCCAAAATACCAGCAACAGTGTGTGAAAACCTTGTGAAGACTTACAGAAAACGTTTGACCTCTGTCATTGCCAACAAAGGGTATATAACAAAGTATTGAGATAAACTTTTGTTATTGACCAAATACTTATTTTCCACCATAATTTGCAAATAAATTCATTAAAAATCCTACAATGTGATTTTCTGGATTTTTTTTTCTCATTTTGTCTGTCATAGTTGAAGTGTACCTATGATGAAAATTACAGGCCTCTCTCATCTTTTTAAGTGGGAGAACTTGCACAATTGGTGGCTGACTAAATACTTTTTTGCCCCACTGTAAATGAGTTGTCCCTCCTGTTCCTCCCCTCCTCTGTCTCTCAGGTGTTGCAGCAGGTCCAGGCTGAGGTCCAGGCTGAGGCCCAGGGGTTGCAGAGGGAGATACAGAGCTATCAGGAGGCTGTGAAGAAGGCTTTTATGAGAGGAGTGTGTAGCCTGAACATGGAGACATTGGGCATGTTCCACTCAGGACCTGGAGGAGAGGTGAAATGTGAGAGAAGTTCTTATTCCTCTCAAATGTAAAGAAAGAATACTTGGGGCCTAATTTCTTCATTCCATTCACTCATTGCATGAACTAATCACTGATTGATGAAAGTATAATACAGTGGAGACATGACCTAGTTTTGTTAGGATACTTAAAGAGAGGTAGGACGGAGTCAACCAACCTTTTTTTGAGAGCTTTCTCATTTCACTCATGTTGAATCCATACAGATTCATTAACTGCAGACCACACAAGCTCTGATCATTTAGTCATTACTCAATCTGTCATTATTCTCTGTCCCACCTTCCTCTGCTCTGACAGTAGCTGGGCTAGTAAACAGTCCTTCATGACCTGCAACTTTATTTGCCTCTCCGTGGATTTGCGGGCTTGGTGCGTGAGTGTGGGTGTAGAGAGGCGGTCTGGTTAATTAGGGTGTAAGTTAGGGGAGCTGTTCCCCCTGATGCGGATGACAGAGTGTAATTCAGTGGGAGAGGGAAAGTGCTGAGTGTGCTGGGCCTGGTTGGGTTGGACTGCCTGGGGAAGGTCACGGTGCTCTCTGTCAGTGACAAACCATCCATACTCTACACCAACACTCACTGGCCTTATGCTCCATTGTTCCTGAACTTTGGAGGATTGGTTGATTTCCAGTTAAGTATTCATTTTTTCAAGATGATTGACAAGAGAAATCAAGTCCAATCCATCGGGTATCTCACTGCACCCTCAAATGCCATGTCTTGAAATATACAGACAGACAAATGAAAAGTACATTTACATTGTAACACTTCTGACAGCCATCTTTCCAAATCCGCCCATAACTTTTGGACTTTATAACATTCCCAGAAGGCATGAATTATTGAGTCATTAGTAGTTTTAAACTTCAGACATGACTCTGCCATTGTGTTGTAGAATTTGTAAATTTAGTCTCTTATATAATAACTTCTATACATTAATTTATACTGGATTAAGCATACATTTGTGTTATGTTCAAGCATTCCCTCCATCTTGTTCTAATATCAGTCATTTTTAAATATTGGTTCCAATAGTTTATATTTTGTTCTAAGAGATTGTCAGTTGAATAGACTCTCTGCAAGGTTTTGGATAGCTTACCTATCATATGAGTATCCTTTTCTGACTCAAATATGATTCCCTGAAGATTTCTCTGACGTCCAAAAGATTTCAAATCGAAATTATGTCAGGTGAAAATATCTACATTGGTCAATCCAAAATTGCTTTTTAAAGCTGTTATGGAAATTACCAAGTCATTTACGGTTTCTATGCTTTTTGTTTTTAATGTAGACCAATTTATCAGTGAATTCTGAACAGTTATTCAAATATTGTTCCATAGGGTTGTGTTTTTAGGGAGTGATATTGGTTCTTGTAGAGTACGTTTCATTTTCTTCCATATTGTTATAATGTCCTTAACTATGAAGTTAATGTTCTTAGCTTTATCCTTAGAAAATAGACACTTAAAAAGATTCTGGGGATGAGCATGCATGTCTTCAATATGTACCCGTTGTTCCTCTTTAGTGCATTTAACTATATGAATTGATACAATTCCAAGTCTGGAAGGTTAAAACCACCTCTGACTTTGGAAGATGTAAAACTTTACTTTTTATTCTATTTGATTTGATTTGATTTAACCTTTATTTAAAGTTTATTTTTCAAGAGCGTCCTGGCCAAGATATGAGTTGTATTTGCCCATAGAACGTCTGTTATGACCGAGTATGCTTTTTTAAAGAATGTCTTCAGTAGGGTAATTGGTATTACCAAGAGTAAACCTAAAAACGTTGGGAGCCATACCATTCTGAATAGTTTTATTCTACCTGTAAGATGTATGGAAATATTGCTCCTTTTAATTAGATTTGCTTTCTTGAATAGCTTTTCTTACTTTGAGAGAAAAAGGAGTAGTCTTTTGTAGTTGGGAATAGTACATCTCCAGGTGTCCTGTAAATTATTTGTAGAGATGAGAGCATCTTTGGAGGTTCCTTGAATTTGCCTTTTTTATTGCTGGATTATGTTGGAGAGGCTTCCATTAAAGAACACCCTCTGCTTTCTGTTAGACAGGTAACTCTTTATCCACAATATAGCAGGGGGTGTAAAGCCATAACACATACATTTTTCCAGTAGCAGACTATGATCGATAATGTCAAAAGCTGCACTGAAATCTAACAAAACAGCTCCCATAATCTTCTTAGCATTAATTTCTCTCAGCCAATCATCAGTCATTTGTGTAAGTGCCGTGCTTGTTGATTGTCCTTCCCTATAAGCATGCTAAAATTCTGTTGTCAATTTGTTTACCTTAAAATAGCATTGTATCTGGTCAAACACCATTTTTTCCAAAAGTTTACTAAGGTTTGGTAACAGGCTGATTGGTTGGCTATTTGAGCCAGTAGAGGGGGCTTTACTATTCTTGGGTAGTGGAATTACTTTTTGTTCCCTCCAGGCCTGACGGCACACCATTTCTAGTAGGCTTAGATTGAAGATATGCGAAATAGGATTGGCAATATTGTCTGCTATTTTCCTCTTTAATAAAATCTTTCAACGAAGTTGTCAAACCCCGGTGTCTTGTCATGGTTGATAGACAACAATAATTTTTTTCACCTCTTCCACACTCACTTTACGGAATAAAAAATGACAATTCTTGTCTTTCATAATTTGATCAGTTATACTTGGATGGGTAGTGTCAGCATTTATTGCTGGCATGTAATGCTTAAGTTTGCTAATCTTGCCAATTAAAAAAATCATTAAATAATTGCCAATATCAATGGGTTTTGTAATGAATGAGTTTGTCTTTTTGGCCAAAATGTAATTTAAGGTGCTCCAAAGCTTTTTACTATCGTTCTTTATATAATTTATCTTTGTTTCATAGTATAGTAAGTTCTTATTTTTATTCAGTTTAGCCACGATTTCTCAATTTGCAGTACGTTTGCAAATCGGTTGTTTAGCTAGACTTATTTGCCATTCCTTTTGCCTCATCCCTCACAACCATACAATTTTCCAATACCTCATCAATCCACTGGGATTTAACAGTTTTTACAGTCATTTTCTTAATGGGTGCATGTTTATTAGTAACTGGAATAAGCAATTTCATAAATGTGTCAAGTGCAGCATCTGGTTGCTCCTCATTACACACCACAGACCAATAAATATTCTTTACAACAACATAGGAATCACTACAAAACTTATTGTATGACCTCTTACACACTATATTAGATCCAGCCTTTGGAACTCTGGTTTTCCTAGATATGGCTACTATATTGTGTTCACTACATCCAATGGATTTGGATACTGCTTTAAAGCAAATTTCTGCAGCATTAGTAAAGATGTGATCAATATATGTTGATGATTTAATTCCTGTGCTGTTTGTAACTTCCCTGGTAGGTTGACTGATAACCTGAACCAGGTTGCAGACACTGGTAACAGTTTGAAACTTTTTTAAGTGGACAACTTGATGAAAGCCAGTCAATATTTAAATCACCCAGAAAATATACCTCTCTGTAGATATCACATGCATTTCACACGTTATCCAGATACTGACTGTTAGCACTTGGTCTATAGCAGCTTCCCACAATAATGGGCTTTAGGTGAGGCAGGTGAACCTGGAGCCATATTACTTCAACAGTTTTTAACATGAGATCCTCTCTAAGCTTTACAGGAATGTGGTTCTGAATATAAACAGCAACACCTCCACCATTGGCATTTCTGTATTTTCTGTTATAACAATGTATTGCTAACACTGTATCATCACAGGTATTATCTAAGTGAGTTTCAGAGATAGTCAGAATATGAATGTCATCTGTTACTAGCAAGTTATTGATTTCATGAACATTGTTTCTTAAACTACATATGTTAATGTGGGCTATTTTTAGCACTTCTGGGATGCTTGATTGCTGTCATTGCTTTACTGGGAAGTGTAGCAGAAGTAGACATGCTCATGTTAATTATCTTAGTGCAGGGTGAGCTGCACACAGTGGACTTCCTACTAGGAACAAATAAGTGAAATGTATGTATAGAGACAAAGTGAAGTCGCAATTCAACGGCTCAGACATGAGACGTATGTGGCAGGATCTGCAGACAATCACGGACTACAAAAAGAAAACCAGCCACGTCATGGACACCGACGTCTTGCTTCCAGACAAACTCAACACCTTCTTTGCCCGCTTTGAGGATAATACAGTGCCACCAACGCGGCTCGCTACCTAGAACTGTGGGCTCTCCTTGTCCGTGGCCGATGTAAGACGTTTAAACGTGTTAACCCTCGCAAAACTGACGGCCCAGACGGCATCCCTAGCCTCGTCCTCAGGGCATGTGCAGACCAGCTGGCTGGCTATTCAATCTCTCCCTATCCCAGTCCGTGGCCCGACATGCTTCAAGATGGCCACCATTGTTCCTGTACCCAAGAAGGCAAAGGTAACTGAACTAAATTACTATCGCCCCATAGCACTCACTTCTGTCATCATGAAGTGCTTTGAGAGACTAGTCAAGGATCATATCACCTCCACATTGCATGTCACCCTACACCCACTTCAATTTGCGTACCGCCCCAATATGTCCACAGAGGATGCAATCGACATCACACTGCACACTGCCCTATCCCATCTGGACAAGAGGAATACCTATGTAAGAATGCTGTTCATTGACTACAGCTCAGCATTCAACACCATAGTACCCTCCAAGCTCATCATTAAGCTTGAGGCCCTGGGTCTCAACCCCACCCGTGCAATTGGGTCCTGGACTTTCTAATGGGCCGCCCCCAGGTGGTGAAGGTAGGAAACATCTCCACTTTGCTGATCCTCAACACTGGGGCCCCACATGGGTGCGTGCTCAGCCCCCTCCTGTACTTCCTGTTCACCCATGACTCTGTGGTCATGCACGCCTCCAACTCAATCATCAAGTTTGCAGACGACACAACAGTAGTAGGCTTGATTACCAACAACGACGAGACAGCCTATAGGGAGGAGGTGAGGGCACTCGGAGTGTGGTGTCAGGAAAACAACCTCTCACTCAACGTCAACAAAGGAGATGATCGTGGACTTCAGGAAACAGCAGAGGGAGCACCCCCCTATCCACATCGATGAGACAGCAGTGGTGAAGGTGGAAAGTTAAGTTCCTCGGCGTACACATCCCGGACAAATTTAAATGGTCCACCCACACAACAGCGTTGTGAAGAAGGCGCAATAGCGCCTCTTCAACCTCAGGAGGCTGAAGAAATTTGGCTTGTCAACTAAAACCCTCACAAACTTTTATAGATGCACAATTGAGAGCATCCTGTCGGGCTGTATCACCGCCTGGTACGGCAACTGCACCGCCCACGACCGCAGGGCTCTCCAGAGGGTGGTGCGGTCTGCACAACACATCACCGGGGGCAAACTACCTGCCCTCCAGGACACCTACAGCACCCGATGTCACAGGAAGGCCAAAAAGATCATCAAGGACAACAACCACCTGAGCCACTGCCTGTTCACCCAGTTATCATCCAGAAGGCGAGGTCAGTATAAGTGCATCAAAGCTAGGACAGAGAGACTGAAAAATAGCTTCTATCTCAAGGCCATCAGACTGTTAAACAGACATCACTAACACAGATAGGCTGCTGCCTACATACAGTTGAAGTCGGAAGTTTACGTACACCTTAGCCAAATACATTTAAACCCAGTTTTTCACAATTCCTGACATTTAATCCTAGTAAAAATTCTCTGTCTTAGGTCAGTTAGGATCACCATTTTATTTTAAAAATGTGAAAAGTCAGAATAATAGTAGAGAGAATGATTTATTTCAGCTTTTATTTATTTCATCACATTCCCATTGGGTCAGAAGTTTACATACACTCAATTAGTATTTGGTAGCATTGCCTTTAAATTGTTTAACTTGGGTCAAACGTTTCGGGTAGCCTTCTATAAGCTTTCCACAATAAGTTCCACAACAAGCTTTCCACAATTCCTTCTGACAGAGCTGGTGTAACTGACTCAGGTTTGTAGGCCTCCTTGCTCGCAAACGCTTTCTCAGTTCTGCCCACACATCTTCTATAGGATTGAGGTCAGGGCTTTGTGATGGCCACTCCAATAACTTGACTTTGTTGTCCTTAAGCCATTTGGGTTTGGAAGTATGCGTGGGGTCATTGTCCATTTGGAAGACCCATTTGCGACCAAGCTTTAACTTCCTGACTGATGTCTTGATGTTGCTTCAATATATCCACATACTTTTCCTACCTCATGATGCCATCTATTTTATGAAGTGCACCAGTCCCTCCTGCAGCAAAGCACCCCCACAACATGATGCTGCCACCCCCATGGCACAACGGTGCAACCGTGCTTCACGGTTGGGATGGTGTTCTTCGGCTTGCAAGCCTCCCCCTTTTTCCTCCAAACATAACAATGGTCATTATGGCCAAACAGTTCTATTTTTGTTTCATCAGACCAGAGGACATTTCTCCAAAAAGTATGATCTTTGTCCCCATGTGCAGTTGCAAACCGTAGTCTGGCTTTTTTTATGGCGGTTTTGGAGCAGTGGCTTCTTCCTTGCTGAGCGGCCTTTCAGGTTATGTCGATATAGGACTCGTTTTACTGTGGATATAGATACTTTTGTACCTGTTTCCTCCAGAATCTTCACAAGGTCCTTTGCTGTTGTTCTGGGATTGATTTGCACTTTTCGCACCAAAGTACGATCATCTCTAGGAGACAGAACGCGTCTCCTTCCTGAGCGGTATGCCGGCTGCGTGGTCCCATGGTGTTTATACTTGCGTACCATTGTTTGTACAGATGAATGTGGTACCTTCAGGCATTTGGAAATTGCTCCCAAGGCTGAACCAGACTTGTGGAGGTCTACAATTTTTTGGGCTGATTTCTTTTGATTTTTCCTATGATGTAAAGCAAAGAGGCACTGAGCTTGAAGGTCAGCCTTGAAATACATCCACAGGTACACCTCCAATTGACTCAAATTATGTAATTTAGCCTATCAGAAGCATCTAAAACCATTGACATAATGTTTGGGAATTTTCCAAGCTGTTTAATAAAGGCACAGTCAACTTAGTGTATGTAAACTTCTTGCCCACTGGAAATGTGATACAGTGAATTATAAGTGAAATAATCTGTCTGTAAACAATTGTTGGAAAAATGACTTGTGTCATGCACAAAGTAGATGTCCTAACTGACTTTCCAAAACTATAGTTTGTTAACAAAGAAATTAGTGGAGTGGTTGAAGAACGAGTTTTAATGACTCCAACCTAAGTGTATGTAAACTTCCGACTTCAACTGTACATACTTGAAATCATTGGCTACTAATACATGGATTACTAGTCACTTTAAGAAAGCCACTTTAATAATGTTTACATATCTTGCATTACTCATCTCATATGTATATACTGTATTTTATACCATCTATTGCATCTTGCCTATGCTGCGCGGTCATTGCTCATCCATATATTTATATGTATATATTTTTATTCCATTCCTTTACGTAGATTTGTGTGTATTAGGTAGTTGTTGTGGAATTGTTAGATTACTTGTTAGATATTGCTGCACTGTCAGAACTAGAGGCACAAGCATATCACTACACTCGCAAAAAACATCTGCTAACCATGTGTAACGGATGTGAAATGGCTAGCTAGTTAGCGGTGGTGCGCGCTAATAGCGTTTCAATCGATTACGTCACACGCTTTGAGACCTTGAAGTAGTGGTTCCCCTTGCTCTGCAAGGGCCGCGGCCTTTGTGGAGCGATGGGTAACGATGCTTCGTGGGTGACTGTTGTTGATGTGTGCAGAGGGTCCCTGGTTCGTGCCCGGGTCGGGACGAGGGGACGCCATAAAGTTAAACTGTTAAATTGATGCTGTTGACCCGGATCACTGGTTGCTGCAGAAAAGGAGGAGGTCGAAAGGGGGGTGAGTGTAACGGATGTGAAATGGCTAGCTAGTTAACAGTGGTGCGCGCTAATAGCGCTTCAATCGGTTACGTCACTCGCTTTGAGACCTTGAAGTAGTGGTTCCCCTTGCTCTGCAAGGGCCGCGGCTTTTGTGGAGCGATGGGTAACGATGCTTCGTGGGTGTCAGTTGTTGATGTGTGCAGAGGGTCCCTGGTTCGCGCCCGGGTCGGGCGAGGGGACGGACTAAAGTTAAACTGTTACACATGTGTATGTGACCAATACATTTTTATTTGATTTAGGGCACACCGCCTCAGTGCTAACAGTATAAATCTGGTTCACAGGGACTTAATTACTGCATACAATAGCTGTAGGGTCAGCAGAGGCATTCATGGCAGTTAGAGGGACATACATTAGGTTACTTACATTGTGTCTTCCATAGCCCCTGGTATAATGTACATTTGCAGAAGCATTATGACAACTCAGCGACACAATGGTAGGTATTAACTGAGCTGGGATTGGGTCATTGATAAATAATTGTCTCAACGCAGCCGTGTGAAAGGATCCAGGAACCCAAATTATTTGGATGGATCCCATCCTCCTTATAAAAACAAATTTTCTCCAAAAGGTATTGAAATTATCAACAAAATGTACTGCTATTGAGCTGCTATAATGACGTAGCCAGTTCTGAAAGTATGCAGGCCATGGAAGAACTGGGACATTTTCATCTACCAGGAATTGTATACAGATCCATGCGACATAGGGCCATGCATTATCATGCTGAAACATGAGTTGATGGCGGCGGATGAATGGCATGACAATGGGCCTCAGGATCTCGTCATTGTATCTCTGTGCATTCAAATTGCCATCGATAAAATGGTGCGTAAGAACAGCCCTTAGCTGTGGTATATTGGCTATAAAACGTATTGCTTAATTAGAAAACAACCTTCTTGGTCCAAGTGCTGGGATATAAGGGGAAGGGTGTATTCTTAATTATCAGGATGCCTTCACTTCTGCTGTTACTATATTAGGTAGCAGCATAGGCCTCTCCAACCCAGCTCCTCTTTAAATATTACATTTAGCCTTTTTTGAAATGTAACTCTAGCAGGAAAACCACATCTGCTGGCAATCTCTAAGTTTTCAAGAACCATATGCTTTTTTCCCCCCATCATGGAGCATGAGATGAGTGGAGGCCCACCACACACACCTCAAAGAAGTGTTCCTCCCAGTCACCCTCTCCCAACCCCTTTGGATAGAGCCCCTCTCCACTCTCACCAATAACCACCATTGAATCTTAGCTATAATGACAAACAAGGAATAATAATGACATCCTCTCCTAATCTGTGCAGAACTAATTCATTTTACTGCAGGTTTGCAAGTCACAAAAATAAATACAATTACATTGTAGTATATTTAAATCTTTCCTTCTCTCTCCCCCAAACCCATCCCTCTCCACATCCCCTCCCTGTTTTCTCCCCTCTTTACCCCACCCAAGCCAAGCTTGTCCCAACCTCCCGTCCTTACCCACCTAAGCCAAGCTTGTCCTAACCACCCGTCCTTACCCACCCAAGCCAAGCTTGTCCCAACCATCCGTCCTTACCCACCCAAGCCAAGCTTGTCCCAACCTCCCGTCCTTACCCACCCAAGCCAAGCTTGTCCCAACCATCCGTCCTTACCCACCCAAGCCAAGCTTGTCCCAACCACCCGTCCTTACCCATCCAAGCCAAGCTTGTCCCAACCTCCCATCCTTACCCACCCAAACCAAGCTTGTCTCGACCTCCCGTCCTTATTCACCCACGCCAAGCTTGTCCCAACCTCCCATCCTTGCCCACCCTTGGCCACCCAAGCTAAACTTGTCCCTACCTGCCATCCTTGCTCACCCTTACCCGCCCAAGCCACCCAAACCCTCCCAAGCCAAGCTTGTCCCGGACCTCTCAGACATACTTACTGTACACGCATCCAATCTCATTCATTCCCGCCCAACATATACCCTATGCATCCACATACTCATTCTCTCCCACCGTCCTACACATATTCTTCATCTCTCACTCTTCTCTCACTCTGCCATTCATTTACACAAACACACACATACACACCTACACGCACTGTTCTGTGAAGGGAGTAGTACACAGCGATGTACAAGATCTTCAGTTTCTTGGCAATTTCCCGCACAGAATAGCCTTCATTTCTCAGAACAAGAATAGACTGCTGAGTTTCAGAAGAAAGTCTTTGTTTCTGGCATTTTAAGCCTGTAATCAAACCCACAAATGCTGATGCTCCAGATACTCAACTAGTCTAAAGAAGGCCCGTTTTATTGCTTCTTTAATCAGAACAACCATTTTCAGCTGTGCTAACATAATTGAAAAAGGGTTTTCTAATGATCAATTAGACTTTTAAAATGATAAACTTGGATTATCTAACACAACGTGCCATTAGAACACAGGAGTGATGATTGCTGATAATGGGCCTCAGTACACCTATGTAGATATTCCATAAAAAATAAGACATTTCCAGCTACAATAGTCATTTACAACACTAACAATGTCTACACTGTATTTCTGATACATTTTATGTTATTTTAATGGACAAAAAATTTGCTTTTCTTTCAAAAACAAGGACATTTCTAAGTGACCCCAAACTTTTGAACAGTAATGTAGTTCCACAGCTTGAAGATTACCATGCAAGGGTATTTAGCATTCTCCTGTTTCATGCCAATCCCATGGCATCGTTCCAGGTCCTTCGGTGCTGTATCCATGTGAAGTTCCTCTGATATCAGCTTGACCACGTAGCTGGAAAGGTCCCCTTTTTCCTCGTCTTCGGGTAAGGACAATTTCTCATGTTGTTTCGTCTCTGTTTTCTTGCTGGTCCAATTCATATTCTAAAGTTTGCAACTTTGTTTCCAAAAGACACATTTTGTTTTCTTGATCGTTCATATGCAAATATTTGTTAGATATAAAGTATTTGTAACATTCCCAAATTCCAAGAGAATTATGAATATCATGATATTTGATAATAACTCATACAACATACAACTCCTCTCTGAAGATAGTATCCCTCCACCATGTGATGAGGCTGGTGGCAGTAGTTTGGTCCCCCTGCTGGCCTCCTCTGAGCTCAACCTAGTGCTTCCCTCTGACTCCTTCACACACAGACACTCAACACAGACACCACTTTGTTCAGGCCTCTACTGATTATTCTACTGATTTAACCTTTTATTTATACCAGAAGAATATCTTGAGGTTGAGAACATATTTTGAGAGAGACCTGGCAAGAAACTGATGATAGTTTCTGCTTGCTAGACATAGGATGAGAGTTAGAATGGGAGATGTACCCTGATGCGGCCACTATATTATGAGACTAAAGACAAAACTTGCTGATTGCTACAACATTGAAAATATATAATTGGTTGTGATTATTGGTGTGTTATTAATTACTGTTAATTTAGCTTTCTTGCCCTGTATCTCTCAGATATTGATTCCCGCTGGCTCTGGGGCGGAGGGTAATGAAAGGGAGAGGAGGAGAGGAAAATAAAAATGTGAGGAGAAGAAAAGGAGAAGCAGGAATATTCAGCAGGTGTACCTACCTTCTCCTAACACACTGGCTTTACCAGCTCTTACCCACTAGGTGGCACCACATCCACTATCAGACAGGTAAGGGTCACTGGCTGCCTCACAAATGACACCCTATTATTCCCCTTATAGTGCACTTTAAAGTAGATTATGCTAATTTAGGATTATTATGAGATTATTGTAAGACATTACAAGGGTACCATAGGTGCTCATGACAAGTCTTACGTTACTGTATTATAATGCATGTTTTGGCTGAACTGCTACAATACTTACAGACAGCAAATGAGGGATGCGTAAACTGGTGTGTATCTGTCATTAAAGTTGAATCGACTTAGTAAAAGAGTTGTAGTGAAAATGTTTTCTCCTGGCTTGTTGTTTGGTGTCCGTTGGTGACAGAGAGTTCCGAGGACAGTCTCTGCTTGCACCACGGGTCCTTGTGACTCTGGGAGAGTCGAGGTCAGTCGTCTCCACAGCAACCTGAGGGTAACAGGGACGACCCGCCCTTCTGTAGCCCCGTCCTGGTGGAATGCCACCACCCCCTCTCTCAGGTACACTGTGACATCACCGCTATACACTTTTCCTTTGACTGCATTCTATCTAATCTCACTCACTCTTTCTCTATTCTTCTTTGTGTGTCTCTCTCTCGCTCTGAATCAGCTGGCTGTCAGTCAAGCGGGGTTCAGCAGGTTTGGCCAATCAGCACAGCCAATTCGGAAACTCCTCCCACAACAACAGGACGCACACCTCTTCCCCACAAATACACACCATCAAAGCAGTGAAGTAAACACACACACATGCATGCACATAGCTCTGTACACAGGTTATGTAGCCTACACTATGCACCTCACACACAAACAAAACTACTGCTATAACAACACAACAACGGCTTGGCATTTTGATAACTCTCAGTTATCAGGAGAGTATTTGTAGTGTATAACTAGAAGTACATTTTTGTATTCAATAAATAATTTCCATCGCTATCGGGAAACCAGATCCTGACCCAGATTACCGGCTCAACATTTTCCTCTTCCTATAGCGGATTGCCGGGACCACAATTTACATTATTAAACCATGCTGTGGGGTGGTAGGCATTTGTTTACACTTTGTTCAATCATGTTACCTCATTGTCTAGCTAGCTAACAAACTGGTAAGTTTCCCAATATATCCAAAAAATGTGGGGACACAGAAAGAAAGGAAAAGGGATAGCTGCTTCTTCTTTTTCTTCTATGGTACTATGGCGGTCTGCAAACAATCATTATAGGTGCATGCCACCACCTACTGTACGGGTGGGAAACTATATATAAAAAAATATCAATTTTAGGAATGGGGGGGACGTCATCATCCAAAATACAAAAACAAATAGACATTAAAAAAAACATCCCACTCCTTCAGTCACAGTCCAATTCAAGTCACATCCCTACACAGGCTCAGGGGCCTGAGGGCAGAACATCCTTTGACAGGATTTCTTGCAATGCCTCGGCTGTAAACTCACAGAGTCCCAAAATGCGTTCTGCTGCACTCACTATAAATCTATTTTTCTATGATTTCTTCTCTGTTTGTGCTGTGCCGTTTATGGCCATTGCAATAAATGCTACAAAGTCCATATTTTTAACATATCAGGGTCCCTCAGCTGCCGGGAAACAGTCACTGGTGTAGGCTCTACTACCATTACTTCTTCAGCTCTACTCGCTCCTTCGACTCTTCTCACGGCCTTCAGGTAGGAGACACGCTGACAGCCCTTACTCTTGTCACCTCTGTCTCCTTCATCCTAACAGGGCAATCCGGAAATTCGGCGGATGTTCATCACCACAATTGCATCATCTAACCTCCACTTGCATTCAATACTCTTCACGTCTGCATACACTTGACATATGTCCAAATCTTTTGCATTTATGGCACTGAAGGGGTTTGCACGAAGGTTCTTACAGGTTATCTCATTTAGCCTAACTTTACATGAGAAGGGAGAGACTTCATCAAAGACCAAAAGTATGTATGAAGTTAATTTCTTCACTCCATCTACCTGAAGGGTCAGTCTACGTGCACTGCCCACTCCGCTTACTTCCTCAGGTATTACATCTGCACATATTTTATGCGCCACCCTAGATCATGATTCAGTTCTATTACATTACACATGAGTCATTGGACAAAGGCGTCTTCGCTTGCGGTATGGTTTCGAAAGCATAAGGACCTTATCTTTCGTGTCAGCGAGAAATAGTTTTCAAAAAAACAAAAGGTTAAATTGATACACACCTTGATTGGGTAAGGGTTCCCAAGCGGCCATATTTCCATGTTACAGTGCTTGTTTACGGAAGACAGAGTGGACTACCTGTGCTAATTAGCTAGCTGCGTCTATGAATACCTGTGTGTAAATGGAAGACAGACACCACAAACATGTTGTCACTGACAAATACTGATAGGCACTCTGATTTGAAGATCCATACACAAAACATTCCACTCATATCTTCTTGAGGCCCAATGCAAGGTTCTGCTCCGCAGCCCACTTCTTGTGACCCTCACTAATGGCACTTCACCCAACACACCCATGACATTAATCGAGACTTCAAAAGGTTCTCCTAGGTTACATTGGTCCAAAACCCTCACTCCGACTAAAAACGAGTTCGAGTTTGCTATTTTACACCACAACTTTACTTCTCTTGTTTCCTTTCTTTTTTGCCACTGTAACCCACTCATTATCACTCTTCGGGTTCTCATCTTCACCCGACTCGCCAGCAGCTTCAAACAATACATCCATTTCCACCATCTTCTAAAAACCTTCCTTGGACATCACCTGCTGCATGGTGGGATAGAGGAACATCCTCTTCAGGAGATCAATGACCATAACATAAATGACAGAGTACAGGTTTTGAAATAAATATTTCAACTATAAATTCATCAGAACTGTGCCGGGTGGAGATTATAACAGTACATGACCATTAAGGCCAGATTGATCTCCAAGATGTTTATACGTTCATAAATGACCAGCAGGGTCAAATAATAATCACAGTGGTTGTAGAGGGTGCAACAGGTCAGTACATCAGGAGTAAATGTCACTTGGCTTTTCATAGCCGGGCATTCAGGGTTGAAATAGCAGGTGCGGTAGAGAGAGAGTGTGGAAAAAAGCAGGTCTGGGACAACATATACCCTATGCACCGACACACTCATTCTCTCTCACCATCCTACAAATATTCATCATCCCTCACTCTTCCCTCACCCTGCCATTCATATACACAAACGCACACACACATGCACAACCACATCCGGCGCCGAAACGAGATGGCCGCCTCGCTTCGCGTTCCTTGGAAAATATGCAGTATTTTGTTTTTTTATGTGTTATTTCTTACATCGGTACCCCAGGTAATCTTAGGTTTCATTAC
Source organism: Salvelinus alpinus (assembly GCF_045679555.1). Classification (NCBI taxonomy): domain Eukaryota; kingdom Metazoa; phylum Chordata; class Actinopteri; order Salmoniformes; family Salmonidae; genus Salvelinus; species Salvelinus alpinus. The sequence goes on along the minus strand of NC_092103.1, from coordinate 27,431,364 downwards.
ATACAGTCGGGAGGAACTACTGAATATACGATTAACGTCAACTCATCATCGTTCCTACCAGGAATATGACTTTCCCGAAACGGATCCAGTGTTTTGCCTTCCACCCAATACAATGGATCTGATCCCAGCCGGCGACCCTGTGCGACGCCGTAAAAGGGGCAAACGAGGCGGTCTCCTGGTCAGGCTTCGGAGACGGGCACATCGCGCTCCACTCCCTAGCATACTACTCGCCAATGTCCAGTCTCTTGACAATAAGGTTGATGAAATCCGAGCACGGGTAGCATTCCAGAGAGACATCAGGGATTGCAACGTGCTCTGCTTCACGGAAACATGGCTAACTCAAGAGACGCTAACGGAGTCGGTGCAGCCAGCTGGTTTCTTCATGCATCGCGCCGACAGAAACAAACATCTTTCTGGTAAGAAGAGGGGCGGGGGGGTATGCCTTATGATTAACGAGACGTGGTGTGATCATCATAACAACACACAGGAACTCAAGTCATTCTGTTCACCTGATCTAGAACTCCTCACAATCAAATGTCGACCGCATTATCTACCAAGGGAATTCTCTTCGATCATAATCACAGCCGTATATATTCCCCCCCAAGCAGACACATCGATGGCCCTGAACGAACTTTATCTGACTCTTTGTAAACTGGAAACCACACACCCTGAGGCTGCATTCATCGTAGCTGGGGATTTTAACAAGGCTAATCTAAAAACAAAACTCCCTAAATTCTATCAGCATATCGATTGTGCTACCAGGGCTGGAAAAACCCTAGATCATTGTTATACTAATTTCCGCGACGCATATAAGGCCCTCCCCCGCCCCCCTTTCGGAAAAGCTGACCACGACTCCATTTTGTTGATTCCAGCCTACAAACAGAAACTAAAACAACAAGCTCCCGCGCTCAGGTCTGTTCAACGCTGGTCCGACCAATCTGATTCCACGCTTCAAGACTGCTTCGATCACGCGGATTGGAATATGTTCCGCATTGCGTCCAACAACAATATTGACGAATATGCTGATTCGGTGAGCGAGTTCATTAGGAAGTGCATTGACGATGTCGTACCCACAGCAACGATTAAAATATTCCCAAACCAGAAACCGTGGATTGACGGCAGCATTCGCGTGAAACTGAAAGCGCGAACCACTGCTTTTAACCAGGGCAAGGTGACCGGAAGCATGACCGAATACAAACAGTGTAGCTATTCTCTCCGCAAGGCAATCAAACAGGCTAAGTCCCAGTACAGAGACAAAATCGAGTCGCAATTCAACAGCTCAGACACAAGAGGTATGTGGCAGGGTCTACAGTCAATCACGGATTACAAAAAGAAAACCAGCCCCGTCGCGGACCAGGATGTCTTGCTCCCAGACAGGCTAAACAACTTTTTTGCCCGCTTTGAGGACAATACAGTGCCACTGACACGGCCCCCTACCAAAACCTGCGGGCTCTCCTTCACTGCAGCCGAGGTGAGTAAAACATTTAAACGTGTTAACCCTCGCAAGGCTGCAGGCCCAGACGGCATTCCCAGCCGCGTCCTCAGAGCATGCGCAGACCAGCTGGCTGGTGTGTTTACGGACATATTCAATCAATCCTTATCCCAGTCTGCTGTTCCCACATGCTTCAAGAGGGCCACCATTGTTCCTGTTCCCAAGAAAGCTAAGGTAACTGAGCTAAACGACTACCGCCCCGTAGCACTCACTTCCGTCATCATGAAGTGCTTTGAGAGACTAGTCAAGGACCATATCACCTCCACCCTACCGGACACCCTAGACCCACTCCAATTTGCTTACCGACCCAATAGGTCCACAGACGACGCAATCGCAACCACACTGCACACTGCCCTAACCCATCTGGACAAGAGGAATACCCATGTGAGAATGCTGTTCATCGATTACAGCTCAGCATTTAACACCATAGTACCCTCCAAACTCGTCATCAAGCTCGAGACCCTGGGTCTCGACCCCGCCCTGTGCAACTGGGTCCTGGACTTCCTGACGGGCCGCCCCCAGGTGGTAAGGGTAGGTAACAACATCTCCACCCCGCTGATCCTCAACACTGGGGCCCCACAAGGGTGCGTTCTGAGCCCTCTCCTGTACTCCCTGTTCACCCACGACTGCGTGGCCATGCACGCCTCCAACTCAATCATCAAGTTTGCGGATGACACTACAGTGGTAGGCTTGATTACCAACAACGACGAGACGGCCTACAGGGAGGAGGTGAGGGCCCTCGGAGTGTGGTGTCAGGAAAATAACCTCACACTCAACGTCAACAAAACAAAGGAGATGATTGTGGACTTCAGGAAACAGCAGAGGGAGCACCCCCCTATCCACATCGACGGGTCAGTAGTGGAGAAGGTGGAAAGTTTTAAGTTCCTCGGTGTACACATCACGGACAAACTGAATTGGTCCACCCACACAGACAGCGTCGTGAAGAAGGCGCAGCAGCGCCTCTTCAACCTCAGGAGGCTGAAGAAATTCGGCTTGTCACCAAAAGCACTCACAAACTTCTACAGATGCACAATCGAGAGCATCCTGTCGGGCTGTATCACCGCCTGGTACGGCAACTGCTCCGCCCACAACCGTAAGGCTCTCCAGAGGGTAGTGAGGTCTGCAGAACGCATCACCGGGGGCAAACTACCTGCCCTCCAGGACACCTACACCACCCGATGTCACAGGAAGGCCATAAAGATCATCAAGGACAACAACCACCCAAGCCACTGCCTGTTCACCCCGCTATCATCCAGAAGGCGAGGTCAGTACAGGTGCATCAAAGCAGGGACCGAGAGACTGAAAAACAGCTTCTATCTCAAGGCCATCAGACTGTTAAACAGCCACCACTAACATTTAGCGGCCGCTGCCAACATACTGACTCAACTCCAGCCACTTTAAAAATGGGAATTGATGGAAATTATGTAAAAATGTACCACTAGCCACTTTAAACAATGCCACTTAATATAATGTTTACATACCCTACATTACCCATCTCATATGTATATACTGTACTCTATATCATCTACTGCATCTTGCCATCTTTATGTAATACATGTACCACTAGCCACTTTAAACTATGCCACTTTATGTTTACATACCCTACAGTACTCATCTCATATGTATATACCGTACTCTATACCATCTACTGCATCTTGCCTATGCCGTTCTGTACCACCACTCATTCATATATCTTTATGTACATATTCTTTATCCCTTTACACTTGTGTGTGTATAAGGTAGTAGTTGTGGAATTGTTAGGTTAGATTACTTGTTGGTTATTACTGCATTGTCGGAACTAGAAGCACAAGCATTTCGCTACACTCGCATTAACATCTGCTAACCATGTGTATGTGACTAATAAAATTTGATTTGATTTGATTTGAACCATAGAACAGTTATTGACATAGATGCAATATTTAGCCCTTTGTCTTTTCACTGTCCATTGGCATCGGCTACTTCTATCGTTATTTCATAGAGAAGATCAGTTATTTGAATAAAGTTGAGTATAGATTGTATTGGGTGGAGGGGGAAAAGGCTATTGTCTCAATTTATGATAAGCTGGTCTCAGGCATCACTGAGCCTTGTGCGCTCATCGTTATTTCCTACTTTGACCTCTTCTCAAAGCAGGGGGCTCTCCTCTTTCAACTGGGAAGGTTTCTGGGGAGGTTTCTTGTAGCTTGATTAGGGCTTCATCGGCGCTTGTGAATTCCATCCTTTTCGTTCCCTTCCATACCCACAGCATTGCCAGGAAGCAGAGTTGAGATTTGATTCCTTTTCCCTCCAGTGACTGTCTGATTGGAATGTAATGCTTTCTTTTTTTCTCAGCCAAGCAGATAAGTCATGGACGAATTGAATGGACTGGCTGTGGATTTTGAACTCCTTTCCCCCCTGTGCCTTCAGAATGTTGACGTCAACATAGGCCAGCATCCCTGTGGAACATTTCGACACCTTGTAGAGTCCATGCCCCAACTAATTTAGGCTGTTCTGAGGGCAAAAGGTGGTGCGACTCAATATTAGGAAGGTGTTCCTAATTTTTTGTACACTCATTGTATCGTATAACCTGAATAGTGTTGAACTGCCCATAGAACTGTTATGAAGGACCAGGCAGTAGTGATATGAAATAGCATTAATTTGCCTCCTCTGAGAATAATGTGAGGAGAAAGTGATATCATTGTTGATAACAATTGGGTTAATCTCACTGAGAGTTTCCAACCTTACTGAAATAGTCCTGAGTCCTCACATTAAACAGAAGCAATATCATCATCCATGCATTCAGACTTTTACTTCTGGTGAATGATATCATTTAATCGTATCATAAAAACAAATGTGGTCATGCAGCTATTTCTACAGAACAACACTATAAACACATTAGTGGGACAGAGCTGAATCATTAGAAAAGAGCTGCGGTTTGGATGAGAATATTGGGAATCAATCTAGAGTTGCTTTGTCCAGTAACACTCAGAGCAGACTGGAGGACAAAAAGGGATTGATTCCACCAGTCAGCAGGGTATCAAAGAGGAGAGACCCTTTGCCACTGAAAAAATACAACCATTTCTCTCTTTCTCTTGCTCTCTCTGGCCCCTAAGGAACTCAGTCCGGCTTTAAATTTACTCTTGAAAGTTGTAATAGTAGAATGCACAAGGTGCAATTTCAAAATTGAGTAGTGCATCATCAGTTCCTATTGTCATTTTAGTCATTACATACCTTAGATAGCTATTTATAACTGTCAAGATCAACTAGCTCATTTCAGCTAAAACCCCCCCGAATATTTTGTTTATTTAGCCCACACATACACCTGTCCCTCTATGCTCACCTCGCTCCCCAGGGAAATTCTGTACTTGTCTGCTGTCTGACCAACCGTCCACTCCGTTTGTCTTGTCACCTGTTCATTGCCAACGCTGTGCCTGTGATGAGGATGAATGAGGACGACAGACAGAGCCTGCCATCATCAGCAAACAGAGAGAGAGAGAGAGAGAGAGAGAGACAGGGGGAGAGAGGTAAACACAGGGCCTGAAAACTGCAGGAGCAAGAGGGGGAAGGGGCAGGTTGCTGAAGATGGGGTTATTGTAGGTTGCTGTATTTTACCTTTGGGTCAAATAAAATGTAAATGATCAATCGAGAAATTAAGGAAAGGGAATTTCCACTTATTTTAAATAGAAATTAGGCAGATCATGGCAAAAAAAATGATTATGTAGCTAATCCAGTTGCATTATCAAATATGATATGGTAGATCATCTGTACCAGCACTGTAGCTAAATGAAGCTATAAATGAAAATGAGAAGAACATTTGAAGTGCTCTTATTCACTGTGGTCTGTTAGGGTTTGGCCGGGGTAGGCCGTCATTGTAAATAAGAATGTGTTCTTATCTGACTTGCCAAGTTAAATAAAGGTTACATAAAAAATAAATACATGTAAACATAGGTTATCCCAACTGTTTCGTACATACACACACAGTGCAGCAAGATTTTAATGCGTCCCTCTCAGTATTGCCAGGTCAGTCAGCTCAGTGACATCATCCTGTCAGTGTGCCTATACAGCTGCCACAGCTGTTGTACCTTACTGGGCTCCAAAAATACACACACACATACACTGGGCTCAGCAGCCAGCAAATGAGGAATATGTAATATGAGCAGGATGTGATTGAATCAACCTGCTGTCTCTTGACTCCCAGCCGTTGACTCACATCCCTTAACTGAAAACAATTCCAGGGAGTCCAGGCTGTTTTGCATCTCATGGTGATTGAATCAGATCCTTAATCTCATCCACTCTAATATTAAACAAAAGGCCATTTACAAGCACTCCCTTTGGCTACGCTATCAGTAATATGAGACGTGGAAAGATTTTTGGGAGGATTTGTAGTGGCACAACAACTAGAGCTGACCTAAAAATTTGCGGTGAGATAAAGTGTTACTCTTCAACTCTTTGACTGTGGACTGAAAATTGTTTTTGGATTGAAAACATACATGCTGGCCTGCATTCTCTCTCTCTTTCTCTCTGTCTCCCCCTCCCTCTCGGCAGTGGTGTAAAGTACTTAAGTAAAAATACTTTAAAGTACTACTTAAGTAGCTTTTTGGGGTATCTGTACTTTAATATTTACATTTTGGACAACTTTTACTTTTACTTCACTACATTCTTAAAGAAAATAATGTACCTTTTACTCCGTACATTTTCACTGACACCCAAAAGTACAGGAAAATGGTCAAATTCATGCACGTATCAAGAAAACATCCCTTGTCATCCCTACTGCCTCTGATCTGATGGGCTCACTAAACATACATGCTTTGTTTGTAAATGATGTCTGAGTGTTGAACTGTGCCCCTGGCAATTCCTAAAGAAAAAAGATAAAATGGTGTCGTCTGGTTTGCTTAATATAAAACATTTTAAATGATTAATACTTTTATTTTAAGTATATTTTAGCAATTACATTTACTTTTGATACTTAAGTATATTTAAAACCAAATACTTTTAGACTTTTGCTCAAGTAGTATTTTACTGTGTGACTTTCACTTTTACTTGAGTCATTTTCTATTAAGTTATCTTTATTTTTACTCAAGTATGACAATTGGGTACTTTTTCCACCACTGTCTCTCCCTCTCTCTAAAGACTAGAGCAAATCCTGGCCCCCTGAGAGCCTCAGTAGTGACATATGCTCCCAGTAAGCAGACAGACAGGCTGAGCCTCTAAAAGCTGACTAACAGGAAGGAATGGAGCTAATTATATAGGCCTACAACTGTACATGCTGAAATATAGGTATATTTGTGTATTATCTAGCCTGTTTTTGCCAGGGTGCAGGGGTTTGCCAAATGCACAAGCATTTTGAATCCCCACATAATGCCCTTAGATAATGTCATCATATACTGTCTCTATATACAGCAATGTTTTCATACACCTCTGAGAGGAAACCTGTATTTGACTGGGTAATCTAAAGAGGAAGTTAGGAGTGACCCAGCAACACAATGTAAGCCTCCAGCTACAGTATACAGATGTACACGGGCAGTCACAAATCCAGACACATTCATTTCATCCTCCCTCCCAATTCAGAGTTTGTTTACTTGCTGGCATTGGCACTGCCTAACATTGCTAACATTGGTTCAGTAATCTCCCTGAGTGAGACCCAAATACTTGTGTTCCCACATAAAGGCAAAAGTTTTGGCTCAGAGAGCTAATAACTGGTTGGTCACAGTCACCCTTAGCTCTGGACCTTGCACAAACTCTAACATTGCTAAATAATGCTAAGCTATGCCTGGAATCCACAGAACTGAACTTAATCTGCTGCTTGGAGGGAAGAGGGCTGGTATTGTTGTTCGGTTAACAAAGGTGTGTGTGTGTGTGTGTGTGTGTGTGTGTGTGTGTGTGTGTGTGTGTGTGTGTGTGTGTGTGTGTGTGTGTGTGTGTGTGTGTGTGTGTGTGTGTGTGCATTCAGCTAATGGATGGAGGTCTTGTGGTTTACTATCATGGGTCTCATGACCACACTGAGCTCCAGGTCAGAGCCATAGAACCCATGACTCCGCCACGTGGTGACCCGCTAGTGGAGGAGAGGTTTTCCCTTAGGCTCAGATCTAGGATCAGTTTACCCTTGCTAAATACCCGTTTTAAATCCACAAAACTGAAATAGATAAGTGTTTACAGGTAATTTAAACACAAACACGTACATACACACTGAAGCTTGGATGCCTACCACTGTGACACAGATACAGTGCATTCGGAAAGTATTCAGACCCCTTGACTTTTTCCACATTTTGTTACGTTACAGCTTTATTCTAAAATGTATAAAAAAATGTTTTCCTTCATCAATCTACACACAATACCCCGTAATGACAAAGTGGAAACAGGTTTTTAGAAATGTTTTCAAATTTATTAAAAATAAAAAACAGAAATACCTTATTTACATAAGTATTCAGACCCTTTGCTATGAGACTCGAAATTGAGCTCAGGTACATCCTGTTTCCATTGGTCATCCTTGAGATGTTTCTACAACTTGATTGGAGTCTACCTGTGGTAAATTCAATTGATTGGACATGATTTGAAAAGGCACACACACACCTGCCTAAATAAGGTCCCACAGTTGTGAGAGCAAAAACCAAGCTACGAGGTCGAAGGAATTGTCCGTAGAGCTCCAATACAGGATTGTGTTGAGACACAGACCTGGGGAAGGTTACCAACAAATTTCTGCAGCATTGCAGGTCCACAAGAACACAGTGGACTCCATCATTCTTAAATTGAGGTAGTTTGGAACCACCAAGACTCTTCCTAGAGCTGGCCGCCTGGCCAAACTAAGCAATCGGGGGAGAAGGGCCTTGGTCATGGAGGTGACCAAGAACCCAATGGAATCTCTGACAGAGCTCCAATGTACCACTGTGGAGATGGGAGAACTTTACAGAAGGACAACCATCTCTGCAGCACTCCAGCAATCAGGCTTTATACTAGAGTGGCCAGGTGGAAGTCACTCTTCAGTAAAAGGCACATGACAGCCCGCTTTTATTTGTCAAAAGGCACCTAAAGGACTCTCAAACCATGAGAAACAAGATTATCTGGTCTGATGAAACCAAGACTGAACTCTTTGGCCTGCATGCCAAGCATTACGTCTCTAGGAAACCTGACACCATCCCTACGGTTATGCATGGTGGTGGCAGCATTATGCTGTGGAGAGGTTTTTCAGCTGACAGGACTGGGAGACTAGTCAGGATTGAGGGAAAGATGAATGGGGCAAAGTACAGAGAGATCCTTGATGAAAACGTGCTCCAGAGCGCTCAGGACATCAGACTGGGGCAAAGGTTCACCTTCCACCTTCCAACGTGATAATGCACGGCCCCATGTCGCAAGGATCTGTACACAATTCCTGAAAGCTTAAAATGTCCCAGTTCTTCCATGGCCTGCATACTCACCAGACGTCACCCATTGAGCATGTTTGGGATGCTCTGGATTGACGTGTACGACAGTGTGTTCCGATTCCCGCCAATATCCAGCAACTTTGCACAGACATTGAAGAGGAGTGGGACAATATTCCACAGTCCACAATCAACACCAAGATCAGCTGTATGCGAAGGAGATGTGTCGCGCTGCACACTAGATACTGACTGGTTTTCTGATCCACGCCCTTATCTTTTTTTTTAAAGGTATCTGTGACCAACAGATGCATGTCTGTATTCCCAGTCATGTGACAGCCATAAATGAGGGCCTAATGAATTTATTTCAATTTACAGATTTCTTTATATGAACTGTATCTCAGTAAAATCTTTGAAATTGCTATATGTTGCGTTTATGTTTTTGTTCAGGGTACATACTGTACCTACCTCAATTACCTTGTTCCCCTGCTCATCGACTCGGTACTGGTACCCTGTGTATATATTGTGTATCTATTATTACTTTTATTATTGCGTGGTTGACTTTTCTATTATTTATCTATTTTCTTTCTCTGCATTGTTGGGAAGGGCCCGTCAGTAAGCTTTTCAATGTTAGTCTACACCTGTTGTTTATGAAGCATGTGACAAATAAAATTTGATTTGATTTGTGTAGGCCACCAAATGGATTAGTAATGGAGGAGAGGAGGGAATGAGGAATATCACACAGGCGTGTGTGACAGGAAGAGCCGCTCAGCTGAGCATGGAATATCACATGACTGTGACTTATACTTAAAGCTCTGGCTTTCCTGTGAGTCAGAGCACGTGACCTTACCAATATGACTGATAGAGCAAGGAAGGGAGGGAAGGCAGGGACAGAGAAGAAGGGGGTGTGCTAAAAAGATAAAAGAACTTGGGATTTTAGTGGGCTTTGGTTATGTCATTGACGCTTAAATGGAGGGCCTTAAGAATTTAGTCAGGGATGTTGTTGGTGGGTAGGCTGTGTGTGTGTGTGTGTGTGTGTGTGTGTGTGTGTGTGTGTGTGTGTGTGTGTGTGTGTGTGTGGCACTCCTGGGCCCACATAAATCACTGATTTCCCACTCATGGCACAGTGTCTGTTTTATATGAAAACATGGGTATTATACATTTAGGTGTAGTTTTCCTCAGTGGTACTGTTCTAATGGGTTGTTACTGAAACACAAACACACTAATACACTGGAATCAGTAAATATTGGTGTACTCTTCCTTACAGACTATGCCATCAGTGATCTCATGTCAATGAGAAAGAATGTAATGTAATCATGGATATGACCTGCCATGCCGTGCTACTTAATGCGTAGTACTACTTACTGTATATGTAGGAGGGGTTTACTTGTTTTTTGGGGAACGGATTTAGGGACGTCACCCGAGCAGCCAGCGCCTCTTCCACGCGCAAATCCGACAGGCGTGAATATGGCGTAGCTGTCAGATGTGCTAGAAAGGCAATTATTTACTGATATAAAGATGTTTTCGTCGTAGTAAATACTAGATTTTATTACATTTACCAAGTCAGTTAGTAGTGTGATACTCTTTATTTCAACTAGCTGCTAGTGTTTTGAGTATTTCAAGCTGGATGGAAGGTTTGCCGCTAGAAGAAAACATAAAGGGGCGGGTGCGAGTCATTCCTTGCTAGTTCCTACCTGACTAGCCAGTCTGCTATCGTTATAGCTTATCTAACGTTACAGGCTAGTGACACAAACAGTCCTCCAGGTGAAGAGTCAATTTGGACAAACACTAGCTAATAATAATAATTTTAGGACATAGCTAAGACATTTTATAGTTAACGTCGTTAGATCTGGTTAGTAACGTTAGATGTGTAACAGTTATTTCTTAACGCTATTATTGCGCTCTGTAATTCTTTTAAACTTTCTGTAGCTAACGTTAGTTGTTTGTTTTCATTTAGCTCGACTGTCAGCTAACGTTCGCTTCCTAGCTAACTAGTTAGCTAGACAACACCAACAATGTCGGATAACCAGAGCTGGAATTCCTCGGGTTCCGATGAAGATTTGGATCCCGCGGAATCGGGAGTAGGACAGCCTGTTGTTGGAATCGCCGAGTACAGTGGAATCCTCAGCAAGGTAACGTTAACTGATCTGACGTCAAACCTGACTTTAGTTAATTAGCTAGCTAACGTTAGCTAACTTTAACTACCGTAGCTAGCTAGCTCTGGGTGGTTGAGATGGGTAGCTAGAGACAGCTAGCTAGCCATATGCAGGGCTCTACAGTGCGACCATTTTACCCACATATGCGCCTACCTATTTTACTGTGCGACCCGTAATTATTGTTTAGGTGCGCCTAGAAGAAAATAAAGATGAACTGTATTACCTTTGTGCTCCTAAATGTTTTGTGTGCGCCTACATTTTCCCAATGTATGTGCTCCAAGTAAAAAAGGGTAGCGTAGAGCCCCGATCTGGCTATACACCGCAATTACGCTATGTATATTATTAGCCAATAACATAGCCTATAAGCCTATTGTAGTGTTATGGACTAATTAAACGATAGTGTTGGTTGACAAAGTGTCAGTCCTACTGTTGTGAACAAGAACCAAAGCGCGCGAGCTCTTGTTTTGTTTGTAAAAAAAAAAAAAAAAATTTAAACTAGCTAGCCAAACAAAGGTAACCAAACCAGGCACACAAACTGTCTAGCTGACAGCTGGCCCATCTTAACTTGACCGTGGCTTCTGGTTGGGGGTTTCTGAAAGCCTTTAACAAAACGGTAGCTCGCTAACGTTAGGCATTAGCAAACAGAATATTATCTAGGTAAGCATCTAATTGAAAGCTGTGTGGGTTGCCATTCTAAAGTCTGTCTGACCATAGAAATAGAATGATCATTCTATTTATGTGGCCTGAATGGCCAACCCAAACAGGTTGAGATATTGCACATCATAATCATGCTAAACTCACCTGCGTTATCATAGTAAGCCCTGTACATCTGATAAATTAGTTTTAGATGGATGAATGGGATTTTTCTTTACGTAGTTAACTGTTTCATACAGCCTTGTGAGTGCTTGCTTGCCACAGATTATTACATCAGATGAATGCCACAGTAGAATATTGCATCAAAACAGTAGTCAACAAACGGATATGAATTTAGAAGTTAAGTTAATCATATGATTCTACCTTCCTAGTGTTTCATCAACTAACCATTGTGTGATTGAATTTGGTTATTGACATCCAATCTAAGTGTCTCATTTAGCCTTTTCAGACTGCAGTGGCCAACTTGTGCCAAAAATGTGTCGTTACATAGGGCAAAAAGGTATATCGTGCGCATCCTCGTTATAGCATGACCACATTGTGAATTCCTCCCTCCCTCATAGCTAAGTAACTTTTTAATTTGCATTCCCTTACCTCTCCTTCAGTGGACCAACTACATCCACGGCTGGCAGGATCGCTGGGTGGTTCTGAAGAACAACACTCTGAGCTACTACAAGTCTCAGGATGAGAGAGAGTTTGGCTGCAGAGGGTCCCTATGTCTCAGCAAGGCTGTCATCACTGTGAGTTGACTGAACAATACTATAGAGTAGACTACTATACTGTGTTACTGTACTACTTTATAGATGCTAACAGGGCCAATCAGCAGTTTAAATATTAACGAAGCATCCTCCCCGCCACTGTTTCGGCAAAAAGCTGAGTGATGGGGCTGGAGAAATGTAACCACTCTAAAGTTCATAGACAGAGCTATGGATGCAGGTACTGACCATCCATGATATCAACATTATAGTTTAAACCATGTTTTGAGGCTTTAGTGTTAATTTACATTTACTTTGTTTACAAACATTGGAGTAAAATAAGCTTATATTTTGGGTTCTGATAATTCTTCAAGAATCAATGGGTACATATCATTAATTTCATTAAGTCCAAAAATTGATGTAGCAATTGCTGATTGATCCTTTTAAGTCTGTGTCCAAAATGTAATGATGAGAGAGGGTTCCTGTGTGTTGGAAAGGCTGTCCTCTCTGTGTGTAGACACCCAACTTCAAACCTACAACACAGTGTCTTGTCTCACGTCTTGTCTTGGTGCCCTGCCAATATCAAGATCCATCACATACTTCTGAGCTCTTATTGATTTCTGACTCCAGTTGAGAACCAGTTGAATGAATGGATATGTGAATGATCTGGAAGTTGTATTTTATGGACAGTGTAACAAGCTAGAGAGGGATCAACTATTGACATGGATATCCATTTAATATTAACTCAGAGGTGCATTGGATAAAAAATGTGCCCTCCTTATAAGCAACTGAGAAATGAGAGTTGAGTGCATAATACTGTTTTCATTTAAAAACAACACCACAGAACTCCTGATTTAGACTTATTGCTGGAGGGTAAGTAGCTCCTCAGGTGACTGCTGGTTTTAACACAACACTCTTATCTAGGGATCAACTTAGGCTCTACTCAGCCCTACTCAGATCCTTTCACAATGCATCTATCCATCAGTCTCTCCAGGATTCTGCGATGGCAATTTTGTTTGCAAAATCAACAATTCCCTGCATGTTATGTGAGGGCTTGCAAATTTGACCATTCACTGTACTATTTTTGCATAAAAATGTTGAAATGTTATCGCATAAAACTGACCCATTGCCGCAGTACAAAAAGAGGGGCTGCAATTTCAACCCATCACCGCACAAATAATATGGCTCAATAAAGCGACACGTCAACAAACATTTTCCATTGTCAGTGCATTTTTGTGACAAATTGGACAAAATCATCACACATTATCCTGGAGAGGCTGATCCTTCCTTCCTTGAAGTAACCACTGATCTAACAGTATAAGATCAAGGCTAGGTGACAGCTATCATAGATTTGACCAGTCCAGTTATGTCATTCACTGACAATAAGGAGGATAATGACATGAATGACAAAGGTTGGGTTCTCATGGTAACTGATTAATTAACTGCTATATACAGTGCTTTCGGAAAACATTCAGACCCCTTGACATTTTTCCATATTTTTGCTAATTTATTTAAAAAAAGATCAAATTTACATAAGTATTCAGACCCTTTACTCAGTACTTTGTTGAAGCACCTTTGGCAGCAGCTACAGCCTCGAGTCTTCATGGGTATGACGCTACAAGCTTGGCATACCTGTATTTGAGGAGTTTCTCCCATTCTTCTCTGCAGATCCTCTCAAACTCTGTCAGGTTGGATGGGGAGCGTTGCTGCACAGATATTTTCAGGTCTCTCCAGAGATGTTAGAGCAGGTTCAAGTCCGGGCTCTGGCTGAGCCGCTCAAGGACATTCAGATACTTGCCCTGAAGCCACTCCTGCATTGTCTTGGCTTTGTGCACTCCTGCGTTGTCTTGGCTTTGTGCACTCCTGCGTTGTCTTGGCTTTGAGACTTGTGCATGAAGCTGCTCCCCAATTCACCACAAGGGCAGTGAGCTGTAAGCGAGAGTATGCAAGCAACTGGTAAGCAAGCATGCAACTTACCTCTACCATGGCACTACTGCACTAGACTCGTCACATGCACCCTGCGGTTGCCCGCCGATATACACACACAGACACACACACACAGACAGCGGGATGAATGAGTGACCTGTTCCCAGGCTGGTCAGAATTGTCAACCTATTCAGTCTGTATTTATTCAGCTTCATCCATTCTCTACCACTGTAAATATTAACTTCCACTGTAATGTTGGCCATGTTCCAGACCTGGGGAGTGTACTTTCCATAACTGAAGATTCCATGGCTTTGATCATAAACAATTAACAAAAACAACCATAGGATTATTAAATGCGCCCTGGCTCAGACACAATCTGATTAGAATGTCAAATGAGACACACACACACACCAGCCAGGCAGTGGAGAATGGTTTGCAGTCAGGAGTCATGAGGAAGGACAATTGGGTTCCAAGTTCTTGTGACTTGATTGAATACTATCTAGTGCTCTTCAAATGAACAGATTGCCTTTAGTCTGGAATGAAGACACCCCCCCACACTTTCTCTTACTTATTCAATTTTTTCACTCAGTCTCCCTCCCTCTCTCTGTATGTCTGTCCCTTTCTGTATGTCTCTGTATATGTGTATATTAATATCAGCCATTGCATGTGCGTGTGCATGTGGCTCTGACATACTCTACAACTCCTCTTGTATTGAAGACTCCCAAATAAGGTTTACACTCCTCCGTTACACAGTGTCTCTCTCACTGAAGTGGAAGAGGTGTCGGCTGCTTGCCTGAGGCTGTTTCGGCAGGCAAAATATACACACCCATTGTCAGTCTCCAGTGCTCAGTGATCACCAGTCAGGTTAGAACATGCAGGTGGCTTTACTTCCTTGTCAGTGTTAACAGACATGTTATCATGTTACAGCAAGACAGAGGAAGGTGTGTGTATGTGAGGTCACAGGATTACGCTTAAGCTCATAGCACCTCGAGCAGTGTGTGTGTTGTGTGTCCGTCCCCTGAGGGAAGCAGAGAAAACAGAGGAAGACCGAGAAAGAAACAACCCAGGAAAAGAGAGCTAGAAACTCAGAGGGACGTTCTGCCTCTTCTGAGCCAGATGGGGCTGACGATGCTTTAAACCCCTGCTCTGTTTTTCTGTCAGTCTGTCTGCAGTCTCTGCTGCTGCTCTGCAGCCATTCAGCTGATTTGGTGGGAAATGAACCGTATAGGTCTCGCTTTTATTCCCTCCCTCTGGTGGTGTGTGGTTGTATGTGTGGTCTGTGGTAAATCTGAAGCTCGAGCCAGTGTATCGGTTGAGTGGTCAAATAGCACAGATCCTTGTCGATCTGCAGCATGGGCATTTCCTCTCTAGTTCATTCTCTCTCTGTGTCTCTCTGTGTGTGGATTTAGACTGTCAGCTGAATGCTATTAAAATGTGACTGCTCAAAGCATAAACACAACTGAACAGAAGGGGGACGTGTGTGTGTGTGGGTCAACCAGTTTGTGAAAGAGAATAAAGCCTGCTGTCCTGGCTACACACAAACAGGTCGTCCACCAGACAGCGGGACTGATGTTTAAAGAAGGTGCGTGTTCTATTGCCACTGGCTTTTCATAGCAGTACTAGAAAATTGGCTTGGAAGATATACTGTATTTCAAAATAATATTTTCTTTCCGGGGGTTGGTGGGTGCGATGCCATTTGCTTAAATTTAAATTGAAGTATAACTAAGAAATCGAAGATGTGCCAAATAAATTAAAACCAGGTCAGGGCTCCAGGTATGCATTTGGTTGGTAACTTGCTAGTGAAGTGGCTAGATGTCAAGATTAAGCTTCTTGGTTACTGCAGAGACATTCAATCCCCTCCTGGATCCAGATTCGTGTTGCCTAAATGTATTTGTTTGCCCATTCGATAATACCGTATACCCTGGTATGGTACAGAAACGGTATGAAAATATGGGTTCTGCCCAACCCTACAAGAAAAGCAAACATGAAAATAGTATGCAGCATTGTCCATAGGCCTTCTGTATGCATGGGTCTTTTTGAAACTGGGCCTATTTTTCATTGGGTGGTCTGAGAATTAATACGGTCCATTTGTTTATTCCCAGCACATTAATAAAAGTGTGAGTGACCCCGCTTATGATTACAGCTAAGCACACTCTTTAGGGATTTAGGGATCAATTCCTCAGTTCAAAAGGCTGGAGATCAGCAAGAACCCTGCCTGATTTGTGTAACAGAATAATATAGGCCTTTGGCCTCACCACTCAGAATGACATTAGTATCCATCATTAGCTCCAGATTTAGCTCCAGCTCTCCTCCCCTTAGGGGCTAGGAGACAGACGAAACAGGAGGGAGCCTCTGTTGATTGATGCTCTCTCTCAGCCAAGGCCATCGGCAGTGATACTATCTGAGCAAAGCTGGCAAATCAGAGGTCAAGAGAAGCATTTGCAGATGTCAATGTCAGTAAATTCAGCATTCTTCTCTTTGCCCACCTCAAACCCTCCAGCCCATTTAGGGTGTTATTGCAGAGGGAAGCTCTTTGATTAGTTTAACATGTCCAAGGAATGGCTGAATCTGGGTTGTTCAGTAATATTGTAGGGAGAGGAAGAGCAGGGGCAATCAGAGTTGATTTGAAGGGGTTTTCTAAAGTGTGAGAGTGGAGGGGTGGGTAGGATGGAAGGAAAAGACACAGGCAATGGCGGGAGATGTTAGAAAGTGTTAGTTGAAATAGGAAGTGGGTCTCTTCCTCTGGTCTGGCACTTGTAACTTCCTGTGGGCTGATATCACAGGAGAATATATGTTTTTTGTTCTGTGGTGACTGATGTCATGACCCTCTCCATCCTGTCCTGTCTTTCTCTCTCCTGTCCAATCCTTCTCTCTCCCATTTAGCTAGGTCAGTCTCTCCCATTCTAGTCTCCTCCTTCCCCCTGTGACCTGATCCATCTACCCTTTCAGGATTTGTCAGTGTTTGCACCAAAACACAGAAGCATACAGAAATAAGGGAAGTCATGTTTATCTATGTAGATATGTGGTGGGCTGAATGTTTTGATTGGTTTCCCAGGATCAGAGTGGTTTGGTCGCCCTCCACATTGGTTCTAAATCTCAGAGGCTTTACAGGCTGCTTTGAGAAGAGCTGCTCTTCCCTCAACGGTGGGGAACACGTACGCAAGCTGGAGTGGTGGCGGGGGTTGGTGAGAACAGAGGGGTGAGTGTATGTGTGGGCAGGGGGCACCTCTTCAAAAGCAGGATGGGAAGTTTGTCTTGGGAAAGAGAGAAGTGAAGAAGGTCTCAGCCTCAAACCTGTCATTTTGACGTTTCTGGACTCTTTCGTACATTGATTTGTATTTATTTATTCTTTATTAAACTAGGCGAGTCAGTTAAGAACAAATTCTTATTTACAATGACGGCCTACCCCGGCCAAACCCAGACGACGCTGGGCCAATTGTGCGCCGCCCTATGGGACTCCCAATCACAGCCGGATGTGATTCAGCCTAGATTTGAACCAGAGACTGTAGTGACGCCTCTTGCACTGAGATGCAGTGCCTTAGACCGCTGCGCCACTCGGGAGCCCCATGCTCTTAAAGAGAGAACATTAGAGGAGAGTAACTAAGTATTCAATCATTTGTGTGTCTGTCAGCTGAGAGGTCCACGCTGCCTCTCCAGAGGTGTTTATTTTAACCCTGCTTCCCACTATACCCTCCCAGTTTTACCCATGGCCCGGAAGACCATTCCAAGTAGCCTTCTCAGTAACCCCTCGGCTCCCATTCCTAGCACCATAGAGACACCCTAGAGACCCCCCCCTGATCCCCAGGACCCTTTTTCCATGAGTAGTTAGAATGTCAAAGACGTGTGTGTGAAACCAATATACACCCTGATGAATGGACAGTCACTAGTATACACAATGCACATCCAAACCTAGAACAGAAGAAGCAGCCTGATAGTGTGACAGAGCGTAGTCCTGAGTTGCTTGACTCTGTAGTCTTATCTTCACTCTGCCTAATACATCATTTTGAGCAACGCAAGACAGGAGATGGAGGTTCTGCAGAAATGAACTTGTGTTATGGACAGCAGCTACACATTGGCTGTGTGTGTGCCATTGCCTATTACATGATTTCTCAGCCAAACTGAGCATCTGATCGTGTCCTTTCTCCCCACCAGGTTTCAGCTGAATTACACTTCTCCATTGAGTCCCATTCCAGAGAGCTGGCGCTGGCCAGATGGGTTACGTGACTCTGCCAACTCACTAAAGCAGTCTCATTCTGCTGTGACACACATTTTCTCTCATTATTTTAGACTCAATCTGCCAGTGTGAGGTGTGGTATAGGAATGGGGTGTACCATCTTAAAGCTGCGCTGTGTAATTATGTGTACAGGTGTTTTTGGAGACCTAGATTTGAACACAATTTCCAAGAAACCTCCTCTCTCTCTCATAGGTAGTCTGCAGGGAATCATATGGTACATCAGCATCCTCTCTGAACGCAGTTTAGGCTGCTGAAAATAAGACACTGCAAGTGGATGCGATAACCACTACGGTCAAGATTGAAAAGATGAATCGATTCTATTTGATGTCTTCAGAACAGGTAAAAATGTGATACACTGGGTATAATTCTCATTTTTAGATTGTAATAAAAAGTTTTTTTTAGTAATTCAAATGGTTAACTTTATTATAGATAACTATCTAGCTAACTTATCTAAAGTTGTTACCTGGAATTTCTCTGCCTGGTAAAAAATTAGATAGCAATCTGGCGATAGCTAGCAAGCTGTCTTGGTACATTAGCTAGCTATCACAATGCATTTGGACTTTCATAGTGCGGCATTCATGGAAAATAACATGGCTTTGGCATGCTTGGTAACGTTTAGTCCTTTGCCCTTCTGATTCCAATACTGGGTATGGCCCATTGCATTCTCTAACTAGCTGGTAGTCCTGAGCTAGCTACCTAGTTAGACTAACTAGCAATCTAAATGTGCCTGATTTTAGATTGCAGTAAAAACAAACAAAGCTCCCATAATTAGATGTAATAGACCCTAATGTGAACAAGACAAGTGGTGGTAAATGTGCACCAAAGTAAAACAGAATATGATGTAGGATACCCTAATCTTAGACATTCAATTTGATAAACATTTTATCAACAACTACTGCATTTCATTTGGTATCTATAAAAGTGCTCATTTGTATTAGCTACATTGGTTATCAAGATGTTGTGTATTAATTGTAGAAGTGTGATACTTGACCCTGCATGTTTTTTCTGTAGGATTCCAGTGTTGAAGAGCCTTAGTTCCCATCTGCTGTGGGTAGAGGAGCTAGAGGAAGGGGGAGAAGAGCAAGGTGTAGAGCTGCAGAAATAATCAGGAAGACCGTGAGGGCTGACTGACAGGAGAGGGTGACCCAGATAAAGGTTGGTGAAAATCTTTCACCTGTGGTTCTGTTTACCTGTTTCACAACATTTCAAAAATCATTTTACACAATATTTGACTTTTCTGTAATGAACTGTTCCTCCTTTTATTCCCTATCAATACAGGCTAGGTTGAGAAAGCTGTCCTTTGAGGAAAGGGGAAAGGTGCTGGAGCAGTTCGCTACCTGTTCACTTGGCATGATGTTTGACATAATGGATTTGCAGATGGCTATCCCAGGATCTCCAGGCATCCCAGACTGAGGACAACCTCGCTGGTGCACCTACCTGAAATTGACGGGAGATGCCCGTTGACCTGGGACCGGTTGCACCAGTTGGTCATAAGTGGTTCATAACTCTACGTCCAACGTAAAATTCATACTAAACTGGACTTAAAAATTATACGTGTTGCCCCACTTGGGTGTAAGCCCTTCTAAACTCAGCAAAAAAAGAAACGTCCCTTTTTCAGGATGCAGTCTTTCAAAGATCATTTGTGAAAATTCAAATAACTTCACAGATCTTCATTGTAAAGGGTTTGAACACTGTTTCCCATGCTTGTTCAATGAACCATAAACAATTAATGAGCATGCACCTGTGGAACGGTTAAGACACTAACAGCTTACAGACATTAGGCAATTAAAGTCACAGTTATGAAAACTTAGGACACTAAAGAGGCCTTTCTACTGACTCTGAAAAACACCAAAAGAAAGATGCCCAGGGTCCCTGCTCATCTGCGTGAATGTGCCTTAGGCATGCTACAAGGAGGCATGAGGACTGCAGATATGGCCAGGGCAATAAATTGCAATGTCCGTACTGTGAGACGCCTAAGAGTGCTACAGGGAGACAGGACGGACAGCTGATCGTCCTCGCAGTGGCAGACCTACGTGTAACAACACCTGCACAGGATCGGTACATCCGAACATCACACCTGCAGGACAGGTACAGGATGGCAACAACAACTGGCAACACAGCATCATCGGACTGAGCTTGTTGTTATTGCAAGGAATCTCAACGCTGTGCATTACAGGGAAGACATCCTCCTCCCTCATGTGGTACCCTTCCTACAGGCTCATTCTGACATGACCCTCCAGCATGACAATGCCACCAGCCATACTGCTTGTTCTGTGTGTGATGTCAGTGTTCTGCCATGGCCAGCGAAGAGCCAATTTCTGTTCGTCACATGTCTGTGGAACTTGTTCAGTTTGTCTCAGTTGTTGAATCTTATGTTCATACAAATATTTACACATGTTAAGTTTGCTGAAAATAAACATAGTTGACAGTAAGAGGACGTTTCTTTTTTTGCTGAGTGTATGTACTATGCCTGGGCTTGGATTCTACGCCTATTAGGGAGCAGGCGTAGGCCCCAATTTAACACACATCTTCATCATGATGTGCATAGAAAATTATAGCAATCTTGTGTGTCCATAATTCACAACCTCCGCAGGCTTTTGGAGTTGCCTAGATGCGAAAATCAATATTTATTATAATGGTTGGAGGACTTTGGGAGTTTCAGTAAGCAACAATTTGATACATGCCTTGCATTAGCCTATTATTGCAATATTTTCTTTATATGGATCGTGCATGTATAGTGGTGGGCTATGCAAACTGACATGCCTCGCAAGCAGCGCATAAAATTTACATTTTGGCCCACCAGCCAATGTGGCATGTAGATTAAATAAATCTACCAACCAACTTAGATTTTATTTTTTTAATACATTTTATCCCATTTTCTCCCCAATATTCGTGGTATCCAATCGCTAGTAATTACTATCTTGTCTCATCGCTACAACTCCCGTACGGGCTCGGGAGAGACGAAGGTCGAAAGCCATGCGTTCTCCGAAGCACAACCCAACCAAGCCGCACTGCTTCTTAACACAGCGCGCCTCCAACCCGGAAGCCAGCCGCACCAATGTGTCGGAGGAAACACCGTGTACCTGGCCCCCTTGGTTAGCGCGCACTGCGCCCGGCCCGCCACAGGAGTCGCTGGAGCGCGATGAGACAAGGATATCCCTACCGGCCAAACCCTCCCTAACCCGGACGACGCTATGCCAATTGTGCGTCACCCCACGGACCTCCCGGTTGCGGCCGGCTGCGACGAACCCAGAGACTCTGGTGGCGCAGCTAGCACTGCGATGCAGTGCCCTAGACCACTGCGCCACCCGGGAGGCCCAACTTTGATTTTTTACCAGCCAAAATATTTTTTTTGCCAAAATTACTGGGGGAAAAAATGCCTTGTAACATTTCAAAACAAGAAATCTATTAGTAAGAAGTAATGTGGTATATTACTCAATTTCATATGAACCTAAGTTCCATCAATATTGGGAAACCGGGCCCAGGGCAATGGTAGTTCAGTACTTTGCCATATCAGTATTTCATCTGAATGTTATTTTGTTTTATCTTATTTGTCTTGTGGTATTTTTGCACAACTGCTATTGTTAATTTTTTTACTTGCACTGTGGTCTTTGTTAGTTTGAGAAGGTTACAGAGTATCTTGTGTTCTTATAAAATATTTGTAATAAACCTTTATTTGACATGATCTGTGTAATCATCCAGACTTGTTTCATACTGTATTTACACCAGGATAGTTAGATAATTTGGTAGGTAATTTGGAGTTAAAACCTTCAGGAGCATAATATCCAGGAATAGAGTAGTTTAGTAAACAAATCTAATACCATTCCAAAAGTAAAATAATGATGCCTATATGCTAGATAAAGAATGCACAAATATTGTTTCTCAAACATGTTTCTTGCCCACACAAACGTCCCTTATTTACATATGAGATCTCAGGTCCTCCCCTGTTCAAAGGTGTGCAAACTGCAGGAGGGCATCGTGTGTTGTCTACTTAAAGCTGTACTTCTGGCCATGTCCTTAGACATAGAGACAACATTATTTGATGGTTGTAGTCAAGTGCTACCAAAAAGGGTTCTGGCCTCTGGAATTTGACTATACCACTTGCCAACTATGACAGACTTGCCTTTGATGTCCATCAGTCTTAGATTTCCAAGGTAAATACATTCAGTTTAGTAAGTATTTGAATTATTGGAGAAGGATGCTATGTGGCAGAATGAACAATGATTTCTCACCTAAAGTTGCAGTACGTCTCGATACTTTTCAGCATTCAAGACAATTTGGGTCAGTGCTTACTGTGCCGAAGATCCCTGCTGCATCGGGTCTTTGTTGCGGTTCTCCTCCAGATTGTCATGCTGGCTGCAGCCGAAGGCCCATTCATGTTCATTGACCACGTGATGCAAGACACACCTCCACAGATTCTGAAATTAATTGAGAATGGATCATTGAGAGCATGACAACCTCCACTATGTACAGTAAATATCTTAAGCAACTTGTGTGGAAGGCAGTCAGCCTAGCATAATGTTTCAGTTGATATTAACTAAGAAAAGGCTGTATATGTATTCTTCTATGTCTGCTCAACAAGATACTGTATAACTTGAGGTGTTTCTTGGATTCCATCTGATATGAATGTTTCTGAGTAACGTATTGCATTAGAGACTCCTCAACCATATTGCCTGCTGTGTAAATAGCTATCATATCGATGCAATGAATTGTAGTTGTTTGCAATGTAAATGAAGTAGTGAACCTCACTCTGTCTGCAGTTTTACAGCATAACCAGAAAGGGTGGACAATGTCCTTGATCCAGACCAGAATGATGGATTGTCACGAAATCATTATGCCTGAGTTTGGTTGAACAGACATTGCCAGGGAGAGAAAGTCCATTACACATGAGCAAGCTTCGACCCAGACACCACCTCAAGCCTACAACTCAATATTAAAATAGGCAATTTACATGACAGGGGAAGGAGCATTCTAAACAGTTTAAATTACAATGTCAAACTCAGGACAGATCTGCTAATAGAATGAGTCTATTCTCAGAGCATAACAGTACATCTCATTAACATTGTATTGGTCTAATTTCTGAATGTAGGCTTTCGGAGACCACAGAATGATCAGCATGGTACGAATTACAGGGGAGCCATTGGGGGGCTCAGCTCCTCTGAATGAGACGTTCGCTCCCCTAAATGCAACAGAAGTCAAACTTTTTTTGTGGGGGGGGTCTCTAAATTATGCTAATTTAACCATTCTTTTATTTGTTTAAAATGCAGTGGTAAATATATTTTAGTGGTAAATATGAAAATAAAATCTTCCAATGAAATGAACCTCTGTCACGGTTTAAATCATGTATTAAGAATAGTCTTTATTCCAATTTATCCATTGATTTATCATTGTTTGCTTATGTCACTCAGCTGTTTAGAGTGCTCAAATCGATTTGATTGGTCGCATACACATATTTAGCAGATGTTATTGTGGGTGTAGCGAAATGCTTGTGTTCATAGCTCCAACGGTGCAGTAGTATCTAACAATTCACAACAATACACACATCTAAAAGTAAAAGAATGGAATTAAGAAATATATACATCATCAAATCAAGTTTATTTTATATAGCCCTTCGTACATCAGCTAATATCTCGAAGTGCTGTACAGAAACCCAGCCTAAAACCCCAAACAGCAAGCAATGCAGGTGTAGAAGCACGGTGGCTAGGAAAAACTCCCTAGAAAGGCCAAAACCTAGAGAGGAACCAGGCTATGAGGGGTGGCCAGTCCTCTTCTGGCAGTGCCGGGTGGAGATTATAACAGAACATGTCCAAGATGTTCAAAATGTTCATAAATGACAAGCATGGTCAAATAATAATCAGGAATAAATGTCAGTTGGCTTTTCATAGCCGATCATTAAGAGTTGAAAACAGCAGGTCTGGGACAGGTAGGGGTTCCATAACCGCAGGCAGAACAGTTGAAACTGGAACAGCAGCAAGGCCAGGTGGACTGGGGACAGCAAGGAGTCATCATGCCCGGTAGTCCTGGCGTATGGTCCTAGGGCTCAGGTCCTCCGAGAGAGAGAAAGAAAGAGAGAAGGAGAGAATTAGAAAGAGCATACTTAAATTCACACAGGACACTGGATAAGACAGGAGAAGTACTCCAGATATAACCAACTGACTCTAGCCCCCCGACACAAACTACTGCAGCATAAATACTGGAGGCTGAGACAGGAGGGGTCAGGAGACACTGTGGCCCCATCCGATGATACCCCCGGACAGGGCCAAACAGGAAACAGCACCACTAGAGGGATATCTTCAACCACCAACTTACAATCCTGAGACAAGGCCGAGTATAGCTCATACATATTAGGATGAGCAATGTCAAGCTAGCCTGAGTCAACAGGACCCTAACATGGGGACCGGCGCACCGGAGGTGATGGATATCCTCATGGGAGATCGTGGAGAACTAGCTGGGGCGACCAGCTCGACTCCATGGCCCCGCTGCTGGAGGACTCCACCAACGACATCGCGACCTGCAGGATGTGTGTAAACGTGGCTAATAAACTGGTGATTCCCTGGCCCAATACAGTAGCAGAGACCACCACATCCCGCTACCCAAAGCTAAACAGGCAGCCAGGCAAGTACTACCAGTCTTCCCCGAATGCCTGGAGGAGGTTAATGGTGCAACTTGAACACTGCCGGGCTTCCTCAAAATGTAATTTTGACTATTCAGAGTGCTAGAGCCGCATCCACCAGGCCCCTTTATAATTATAAATGGCAGGTGTTTGAGGAATGGTGTGCTAAAATACAGGCAGTGTCATTCCAGTGCTCTGTTTTGGTAATCCTGTTGTTTCTACAATAATTATTAGAAAAAGGAAAGGCTTTTTCTACTATTAAAGTATATCTAGCAGCTATTTTGGCTTGTCATGTGGCTTTTGGGAACACGATAGACCCCCATGTCGCCCGTTTTATGAAGGGTGCACGTCGCTTGCGTCTGGTGTCCAAACAGCTGGCCCCGTCATGGGATTTATCAATTGTTTTGGATGCTCTATGCCAACAGCCTTTTGAGCCTCTGGATCAGGTGGAACTGAAGATGCTTTCATTTAAGACCTCGCGATTACTAGCACTGGCTTCTGCAAAGCGTTTAAGTGACATTCACGCATTCTCGGTGCACTCGTCATGTGCGCAATTTGTACCTGGTAACAATAGGGTATCATTGCGGCCTAACCCCGCATTTAATCCCTAAGATTATTAACCCATCTTTGATGTGTCTTCCACTTGAGCTAGTAGCTTTTTATCCCCCACCGTTTTCCTCTCCGAACATCAACGGTTGCATATGTTGTGTCCAGTACGCGCTCTGCTCATCTACATGAACAGGACCAAGGGATTTAGGAAATATGATCAGTTCTTTGTTTCCTGGGCGAAACCTCAGGTAAAACGCTCACTAAACAACGCCTCTCCCACTGGATAGTGGAGGGTATCGCTTTGGCCTACACAAGTAAGGGTCTTCAGTCTCCTGCTGGCCTACGGGCTCATTCCACGAGCGGAATGGCTATGTCCTGGGCTTTATTTAAGGGCATATCTATCCAAGATATTTGCTCAGCAGCGAGTTGGGCTTCGCCTCATACATTTGCAAAGTTTTATAGGCTCGATGTCACTGCACCAACCCTGGCGCATACTGTTTTACTTCTAGGATCTTCTGAGGGGCAAGGCCCATTTGTGTGATATATATATATATATATATATATACAGTATATCACAAAAGTGAGTACACCCCTCACATTTTTATTTTAAATATTTGAGTATATCTTTTCATGTGAAAAAGTGAGTACACCCCTAGGTGAAAATGTCCAAATTGGGCCCAATTAGCCATTTTCCCTCCCCGGTGTCGTGTGACTCGTTAGTGTTACAACGTCTCAGGTGTGAATGGGGAGCAGGTGTGTTAAATTTGGTGTCATCGCTCTCACACTCCCTCATACTGACTGGTCACTGGAAGTTCAACATGGCACCTCATGGCAAAGAACTCTCTGAGGATCTGAAAAAAATAATTGTTGCTCTACATAAAGATGGCCTGGGCTATAAGAAGATTGCCAAGACCCTGAAACTGAGCTGCAGCACGGTGGCCAAGACCATACAGCGGTTTAACTGGACAGGTTCCACTCAGAACAGGCCTCGCCATGGTCGACCAAAGAAGTTGAGTGCACGTGCTCAGCGTCATATCCAGAGGTTGTCTTTGGGAAATAGACGTATGAGTGCTGCCAGCATTGCTGCAGAGGTTGAAGGGGTGGGGGGTCAGCCTGTCAGTGCTCAGACCATACGCCGTACACTGCATCAAATTGGTCTGCATGGCTGTCGTCCCAGAAGGAAGCCTCTTCTAAAGATTATGCACAAGAAAGCCCGCAAACAGTTTGCTGAAGACAAGCAGACTAAGGACATGGATTACTGGAACCATGTCCTGTGGTCTGATGAGACCAAGATAAACTTATTTGGTTCAGATGGTGTCAAGCGTGTGTGGCGGCAACCAGGTGAGGAGTACAAAGACAAGTGTGTCTTGCCTACAGTCAAGCATGGTGGTGGGAGTGTCATGGTCTGGGGCTGCATGAGTGCTGCCGGCACTGGGGAGCTACAGTTCATTGAAGGAACCATGAATGCCAACATGTACTGTGACATACTGAAGCAGAGCATGATTCCCTGCCTTCGGAGACTGGGCCGCAGGGCAGTATTCCAACATGATAACGACCCCAAACACACCTCCAAGCCGACCACTGCCTTGCTAAAGAAGCTGAGGGTAAAGGTGATGGACTGGCCAAGCATGTCTCCAGACCTAAACCCTATTGAGCATCTGTGGGGCATCCTCAAACGGAAGGTGGAGGAGTGCAAGGTCTCTAATATCCACCAGCTCCGTGATGTCGTCATGGAGGAGTGGAAGAGGACTCCAGTGGCAACCTGTGAAGCTCTGGTGAACTCCATGCCCAAGAGGGTTAAGGCAGTGCTGGAAAATGATGGTAGCCACACATAAAATATTGACACTTTGGGCCCAATTTTGACATTTTCATCTAGGGGTGTACTCACTTTTGTTGCCAGCAGTTTAGACATTAATGGCTGTGTGTTGAGTTATTTTGAGGGGACAGCAAATTTACACTGTTATACAAGCTGTACACTCACTACTTTACATTGTAGCAAAGTGTCATTTCTTCAGTGTTGTCACACAAAGATATACTCAAATATTTTTTTTTTAAATGTGAGGGGTGTACTCACTTTTGTGATATACTGTATATATATATATATACAGCACAGATTAGTCGGTCGTCAGGATAAGCTTGTCTGGCAATAAGGGAGTCAGTATATCCCAAGTGAAATACCAAAATGAATACTTGAAAGAGAACTATAGGTTACGACTGTAACCCCTGTTCTCTGATAGTATGAGTGAGGTATTTCACCAGAACACCCTCCTTGCATGAGCGAGGAAGAGGTGTGGCTATTCTTGAATGACTGAGATGCTGCGTCTGGCCCTTTTATAGGGTAGGAGGGACACCCTTCCCCGACGCACAAGTCTCGACGTCCAGCCAATTATGGCTGGCGTAGTGTAATAAGGCTTCTGACGAATACGCTAGGGGCGTATCCCATAGTGAAGTACCTCACTCATACTATCAGAGAACCGGGGTTAGTCATAACCTATAGTTTCCCTGCATTAAAGTCCCCAGCCACTAGGAGCGCCACCTCCTGGATGAGCGTTTTCCTGTTTGCTTATGGCTGTATACAACTCATTGAGTACGGTCTTAGTGCCAGCATCGGTCTGCGGAAAATATAGATGTAAACTCTCTTGGTAAAGAGTGTGGTCTACAGCTTATCATGAGATACTTTACCTAAGGTGAGCAAAACCTTGAGACTTCCTTAGATTTCATGCACCAGTTGTTTACAAATATGCATAGGCCGCCTCCCCTTGTCTTACCAGAGGCCGATGTTCTATCCTGCCGAAAAAGCCATAAAACCCGCCAGCTGTATGTTAATCATGTCGTCGTTCAGCCACGACTCAGTGAAACATAAGATATTACAGTTTTTAATGTCTCGTTGGTAGGATATACGTTCTCGTAATTTGTCTATTTTATTATCGATTGATTGTAAGTTGGCTAATAGGACTGATGGTAAAGGTAGATTACTCTCTCGGCGACGGATCCTTACAAGGCACCCGGACCGTCGTCCACAATACCTCCATGTTTTCCTCCTGCGAATGACTGGGATGAGGGTCTTGTTGGGTGTCTGGAGTAAACCCTTCCCATCTGACTCGTTGAAGAAGAATTCCTCCAGTACGGGGTGAGTAATCGCTGCCCTGATATCAGGAAGCTCTTTTCGGTCATAAGACATGGTGGCAGAAACATTATGTACTAAATAAGTTACAAATAACGCGAACGGTTACGGGATCGTAAAACGGGATTTCAGATTGTCAGTGACATGTACGCTGAGGAACTTTGAAGCTTTTCACCTTCTCCACTGCGGTCAACTGTGATGTAAGTGCCTTAATGTGTTTGGACCCCAGGAAGAATTTCTTGTCCCTAAGAAGTATTAGTAGTATTAGACCTAATATTTAGGTAATGAATGAAGACTACACCTCTCTGGTCTGTCTTCACCGTGCTCTTTGCGCAGTTACGCATCTGACCTCCGCTGCCTCTCAGCTACAGCTTTTCCTCTTAGCCCTTGGAGTCCCAGGAAAAGCTAGACTACAATAGCTTGTTGTACACTGAATTCAAGCATTTTATTTACTTCTACTAGCCTATCAAGGAGAATTTCCAGCTTGATCTTGCTTGTTGATTGTAAAATAGGCGGAGAGATTGTAAAATAGGCGGAGAGAGCGCTAGCTGTTCCCATGTACTATAGGCTATGCAAGTCTCCGCTGTTCCTCTTCACTTTAAAGCTATAGGAAAAGCCAGGAAAAACTATAGGCTACAAAAGCTATAGGACATGTTTTTTTATATACTAAGCCTAATGGTCTTTTTGTGAAGAGAAGCAGGCTTGCTCTTGCTAAGTATAAAATGGGCCTAGGCCAAATGAACTGTCGCCCGGGACAGACCGAGAGACAGCGAAAAAGTGGAAGACACTTGCAAACCACTTGAGCATCGAGGCAAACAATGACAAGATGTAAAAGATGTGCAGGCTAAACAGCGTCTGTTGTTGAATTGCTACATTTCTATATTTTTTCATTAAAGATTTTACTTTCAAAGATTTTACAGTTCATATAAGGAACTCAGTCAATTTTAAATAAATTCATTAGCCATAATCTATTGATATAACATGACTGGGAATACAGATATGTATCTGTTGCTCACAGATCCCTTTAAAAAAAAAATAGGGGCGTGGAAGTTGCTGGATATTGGTGGGAACTGGAACACGCTGTCGTACACGTCGATCCAGAGCATCCCAAACATGTTCAATGGGTGACATGTAAGATGAGTATGCAGGTTATGGAAGAACTGGGACACTTTCAGCTTCTAGGAATTGTGTACACATCCTTGCAACATGGGACCGTGCATCATTATGTTGGAACATGAGGTAGTGGCGGCGGATGAATGGCACGACAATGGGCCTCAGGATCTAGTCACAGTATCGCTGTGCATTCATATTGCCATCGATAAAATGCAATTGTATTCATTGTTCGTAACTTATGCCCGCCCGTACCATAACCTCACCGCCACCATGGGGAACTCTGTTTACAAAATTGACATCAGCAAACCGTTCGCCCTCACAACGCCATACGCATGGTGTGCGGTTTTGAGGCCTGTTGGACGTACTACCAAATTCTCTAAAACGACATTGGAGGCGGTTTATGGTAGAGAAATGAACATTAAATTATCTGGCAACGGGCCTCCCTAGTGGCGTGGTGCTAGCTGTGTCTCTACAGATCCTGGTTCGATCCCGGGCTGTATTGCAGACTGCCGCAACCGGGAGACCATGGCGCACAATTGGCCCAGCGTCGTCCGTGTTAGGGGAGGGTTTGGCTGGCCGGGTTGTCCTTGTCTTATCGTGCTCTAGCGTCTCCTGTGGCGGGCTGGGCGCAATGCACGCTGACACGGTCGCCAGGTGTACGGTGTTTCCTCCGACACATTGGTGCGGCTGGATAGTAGGATAGTAAAACCAAACACACACACACACGCAAACAGTAAAGCAGTCAAACACCCTGGTCTCAGACTTGGATGCTGTTGTTGTTTACTGAAAGAGATTTGACATCTCCCTGCTGCGTTTATGGGTCAGAACGTCTTCACTCACTCGCTCTACTGTTTAAATCTACCCCCCCCCCCTTCTTCTTCTCTCGCTCTCAATTCAATTTCAATATATGGGGTTTTATTGACATGGGAAACATATGTTTACATTGCCAAAGCAAGTGAAATAGATAATACAAAATTAACAGTAAACATTACACTTACAAAAGTTCCAAAATAATAAAGACATAGTGTTGTAATGATGTGCAAATAGGGAAAATAAATAAACCATATAGGTTGTATTTACAATGGTGTTTGTTCTTCACTGGTTACCCTTTTCTTGTGGCAACAGGTCACAAATCTTGCTGCTGTGATTGCACACTGAGGTATTTCACCCAATATACAGTGGGGAGAACAAGTATTTGATACACTGCCGATTTTGCAGGTTTTCCTACTTACAAAGCATGTAGAGGTCTGTAATTTTTATCATAGGTACACTTCAACTGTGAGAAACGGAATCTAAAACAAAAATCCAGAAAATTACATTGTATGATTTTTAAGTAATTAATTTGCATTTTATTGCATGACATAAGTATTTGATCACCTACCAACCAGTAAGAATTCTGGCTCTCACAGACCTGTTAGGTTTTCTTTAAGAAGCCCTCCTGTTCTCCACTCATTACCTGTATTAACTGCACCTGTTTGAACTCGTTACCTGTATAAAAGACACCTGTCCACACACTCAATCAAACAGACTCCAACCTCTCCACAATGGCCAAGACCAGAGAGCTGTGTAAGGACATCAGGGATAAAATTGTAGACCTGCACAAGGCTGGGATGGGCTACAGGACAATAGGCAAGCAGCTTGGTGAGAAGGCAACAACTGTTGGCGCAATTATTAGAAAATGGAAGAAGTTCAAGATGACGGTCAATCACCCTCGGCCTGGGGCTCCATGCAAGATCTCACCTCGTGGGGCATCAATGATCATGAGGAAGGTGAGGGATCAGCCCAGAACTACACGGCAGTACCTGGTCAATGACCTGAAGAGAGCTGGGACCACAGTCTCAAAGAAAACCATTAGTAACACACTACGCCGTCATGGATTAAAATCCTGCAGCGCACGCAAGGTCCCCCTGCTCAAGCCAGCGCATGTCCAGGCCCGTCTGAAGTTTGCCAATGACCATCTGGATGATCCAGAGGAGGAATGGGAGAAGGTCATGTGGTCTGATGAGACAAAAATAGAGCTTTTTGGTCTAAACTCCACTCGCCATGTTTGGAGGAAGAAGAAGGATGAGTACAACCCCAAGAACACCATCCCAACCGTGAAGCATGGAGGTGGAAACATCATTCTTTGGGGATGCTTTTCTGCAAAGGGGACAGGATGACTGCACCGTATTGAGGGGAGGATGGATGGGGCCATGTATCACGAGATCTTGGCCAACAACCTCCTTCCCTCAGTAAGAGCATTGAAGATGGGTCGTGGCTGGGTCTTCCAGCATGACAACGACCTGAAAGACACAGCCAGGGCAACTAAGGAGTGGCTCCGTAAGAAGCATCTCAAGGTCCTGGAGTGGCCTAGCCAGTCTCCAGACCTGAACCCAATAGAAAATCTTTGGAGGGAGCTGAAAGTCCGTATTGCCCAGCGACAGCCCCGAAACCTGAAGGATCTGGAGAAGGTCTGTATGGAGGAGTGGGCCAAAATCCCTGCTGCAGTGTGTGCAAACCTGGTCAAGAACTACAGGAAACATATGATCTCTGTAATTGCAAACAAAGGTTTCTGTACCAAATATTAAGTTCTGCTTTTCTGATGTATCAAATACTTATGTCATGCAATAAAATGCAAATTAATTACTTACAAATCATACAATGTGATTTTCTGGATTTTTGTTTTAGATTCTGTCTCTCACAGTTGAAGTGTACCTATGATACAAATTACAGACCTCTACATGCTTTGTAAGTAGGAAAACCTGCAAAATCGGCAGTGTATCAAATACTTGTTCTCCCCACTGTATATATATCGGAGTTTATCAAAATTGGATTTGTTTTCTAATTCTTTGTGGGTCTGTGTAATCTGAAGGAAATATGTCTCTCTAATATGGCCATATATTTGTCAGGATGTTTAGAAGTGCAGCTTAGTTTCCACCTCATTTTGTGGGCAGTGTGCACAGCCTGTCTTCTCTTGAGGACCAGGTCTGCCTTCGGCTGCCTTTCTTATGCTCACGGAGTCTGTACCTGTTGAAGTCTGTACCTAGTTAGAGATTTCCTTAATTGTGGGTCAGTCACAGTGGTCAGGTATTCTGCGTACTCTCTGTTTAGGGCCAAATAGCATTCTAGTTCAGTTTTCTTTTGTAAATTCTTTCCAATGTGTCAAGTAATTCTTTTTTTTCTTCTCATGATTTGGTTGGGTTTAATTGTGTTGCTGTCCTGGTGTCTGTCTGTCTGAACAGAGCCCCAGGACCAGGTTGCTTAGGGGGCTCTGTTCCAGGTTTATTTCATTGTAGGTGATGGCTTTGTTATGGAAGGTTTGGGAATTGCTTCCTTTTAGGTGGTTGTAGAATTTAACGGCACTTTTCTTGATTTTGATAATTTGTGCGTGTCGGCCTAATTCTGCTCTGCATGCATTATTTGGTGTTTTAAATTGTACACAGAGGATATTTTTGCAGAATTCTGCATGCTGAGCGTTTGTCCCATTTTTTAAATTATTGGTTGGTGAGCAGACCCCAGACCTCACAACCATAAAGGGCAATGGGTTCTATAACGGATTCAATTATTTTTTATCCAGATCCTAATTGTTATGTTGAATTTTATGTTCCTTTAGATGGCATAGAAGGACTTTCTTGCCTTGTCTCTCAGATCGTTAACAGCTTTATGGAAGTTACCTGTGGGGCTGATGTTTAGGCCGAGGTATGTATACTTTTTTTGTGTGCTCTAGGGCAACAGTATCTAGATGGAATTTGTATTCGTGGTCCTGGGAACTGGACCTTTTTTGGAACATCGTTATTTTTGTCTTACTGAGATTTACTGTCAGGGCCCAGGTCTGACAGAATCTGTGCAGAAGATCTAGGTGCTGCTGTATGCCTTACTTTGTTGTGGACAGAAGCACCAGATCATCAGCAAACAGTAGACATTTGACTTCAGATTCTAGTATGGTGAGGCCGGGTGCTGCAGACTGTTCTAGTGCCATTGCCAGTTCATTGATATATATGTTAAGGAGGGTGGGACTTAAGCTGCATCCCTGTCTCACCCCCCGGCCCTGTGGAAAGAAATGTGTGTGTTTTGCCAATTTTAACCGCACATTAGTTGGTCCCCCCTTTGCTGCTATAACAGCCTCCACTCTTCTGGGAATGCTTTCCACTAGATTTTTGAAAATATCTGCGGGGATTTGCTTCCATTCAGCTAGTGAGGTCAGGCATGGATGTTGGGCGATTAGACCTAGCTCGTAGTCGGCGTTCCAATTCATCCTTAAGGTGTTCGATGGGGTTGAGGTCAGGGCTATGTGCAGGCCAGTCAAGTTCTTCTACACCGATCTCAACAAACCATTTCTGTATGGACCTCGCTTTATGCACAGGGGCATTGTCATGCTAAAACAGGAAACGGCCTTCCCCAAACTGTTGGCACATAGTTGGAAGCACAAAATCGTCTAGAATGTCGTATGCTGTAGCGTTAAGATTTCCTCTCACTGGAACTAAGGGACCTAGCCCGAACCTAGCCTGAAAAACATCCCCATTATTTTGCCTCCATCGAACTATACAGTTGGCACTATGCATTAGGGCAGGTAGCGTTTTCCTGGCATCCGCCAAACTCCGATTCATCCGTCGGACTGCCAGATGGTGAAGGGTTACTCATCACTCCAGAGAATGCGTTTCCACTGCTCCAGAGTCCAATGGTGGCGAGCTTAACACCACTCCAGCCGACGCTTGGCGTTGCGCATGGTGATCTTAGGCTTGTGTGCGGCTGCTCGGCCATGGAAACCCATTTCACGAAGCTCCCGACGAACAGTTCTTGTGCTGACTCTGCTTCCAGAGGCAGGTTGGAAGTCGGTAGTGAGTGTTGCAACCGAGGATGGACTATTTTTACGTGCTACGCACTTCAGCACTCAGCGGTCCCGTTCTGTGTTCTTGTGTGGCCTACCATTTCGCGGCTGAGCTGTTGTTGCTCCGAGACGTTTCCACTTTACAATAACAGCACTTACAATTTACCCTTCATATCTCCCTCCCCCCTCTTTCTTCTTGACAGGCCCACTATGTTAAATGTTTTGTTGATGTTGATATGATTTATATATACTAATCATATTTCTCTCTCTATCCTTTCTATCTCTACCCTCAGCCCCTTGAATTTGATGAGTGCAGGCTTGACATCAGTGTTAACGACAGTGTGTGGTACCTGAGAGCCATAGACTCAGAACACAGACACCAGTGGATCAACTCCATCGAACTACACAGGGTAAGAGACACACATCACCAGGGTTTGCAATATGTCTTTCTGATTGTATTGTATTTGAGTTCTGTCATTTTGAAATGGAATGGATCTAACTTGGTTCTTTCCTCTACTGTATTCTTCTTTAAATGACATGTTTTATTGCCACAACTTATAAACGCAACATGCAATTTAAACTATTTTACTGAAAACAGTTCATATAAGGAAATAAATTAATTGGACTCTAATCTATGGATTTCACACGCCTGGGCAGGGGTTCAGCCATGGGTGGGCCTGGGAGGGCATAGGTCCACCCACTGGGGAGCCAGGCCCAGCCAATCAGACGTGTTTCCCCAGAAAGGGCTTTATTACAGACAAATACTCCTCAGTTTCATCAGCTGTCCAGGTGGCTGGTCTCAGACGTTCCCGCAGGTGAAGAAACCGCATGTGGCGTTCCTGGGCTGGCGTGGTTACACCTTGTCTGTGGTGAGGCCGGTTGGACGTACTGCCAAATTCTCTTAAATGGTGTTGGAGATGGCTGTTGGTAGTGAAATTAACATTCAATTATCTGGCAACAGCTGTGGTAGACATTCCTGCATTTGGCATGCCAATTGCACGCTCCCTCAAAACTTGAGACATCTATGGCATTGTGTCTTGTGACAAAACTGCACATTTTAGAGTGGCCTTTTATTGTGCTCCGGACAAGGTGCACCTGCGTTATGACCATGCTGTTTATTCAGCTTATTTATATGCCACACCTATCAGGTGGATGGATTATCTTGGAAAAGGAGAAATGCTCACTAACAGGGATGTAAACAAATATATGCACAACATTTGAGAGAAATATTATTTTTGTGCGTATGGATTCTTATTTTTTTTCAGCTCATGAAACATGGGACTGCACTTTACATGTTGCCTTTATATTTGTGTTCAGTATATTTACCACTATCTAGGTTTCCATCCAATCGGCAACAGATTTTCATGCAAATATAGACTGTTGCTCCACTTGGGAGGCCCACTTCCACCACCCTGTAAAGTTCGTCATAACTTATTTTGTCTGCCTAATATTCTGCATGGTTTCCCGAGTCGTAGTGGGAGGACTACACACCTTGTCATCGTGTGACTCCAAGTTTACTTTGATATGATGGTAATTATATCAATATTTGCGCATTAAAGGTGTTTCCATCGCCATTTTCTCACATAATACATTTTACTGACACAAAAAGATCCCACCATCTTGAACAAAGAAAGGATCTTTCTGCATTTATAACATTTTATTGAAACTTCCTGTTTCCATCACAGCTGTCATTATATTTTTTATACGGTATGACTTTACTCAAACAGCTGACTGAAGACAGGACGCCTGGACATTGCTGCGATCGAGTCAGTTTCTGCTGTAACATGGACTTGCTTCTTGCTGAAACAAGCAGGGTGTTGTAGCAAATTAGTCTTCAGTTGCCTATGCAATACCCCCCTTGCCTGCAGCACGTACAGTTAGGAGCGGAGGAGAGTATAAAATATGTATTTTATTTATATATATATAAATAAATCACACACACAGTTGAAGTCGGAAGTTTGCATACACCTTAGCCAAATACACTTATACTCAGTTTTTCACAATTCCTGACATTTAATCCTAGTAAAAATTCCCTGTCTTAGGTCAGTTAGGATCACCGCTTTATTATAAGAATGTGAAATGTCAGAATAATAGTAGAAAGAATTATTTATTTCAGCTTTTATTTCTTTCATCACATTCCCAGTGTGTCAGAAGTTTACATACTCAATTAGTATTTGGTAGCATTGCCTTTAAATTGTTTAACTTGGGTCAAACGTTTTAGGTAGCCTTCCACAAGCTTCCCACAATAAGTTGGGTGAATTTTGGCCCCTTCCTCCTGACAGAGCTGGTGTAACTGAGTTTGTAGGTTTGTAGGCCTCCTTGCTTGCACACGCTTCTTCGGTTCTGCCCACACATTTTCTACAGGATTGAGGTCAGGGCTTTGTGATGGCCACTCCAATACCTTGACTTTGTTGTCCCTAAGCCATTTTGCCACAACTTTGGAAGTGTGCCTGGGGTCATTGTCCATTTGGAAGGCCCATTTGCGACCAAGCTTTAACTTCCTGACTGATGTCTTGAGATTTTGCTTCAATATATCCACATACTTTTCCTACCTCATGATGCCATCTATTTTGTGAAGTGTACCAGTCCCTCCTGCAGCAAAGCACCCCCACAGCATGATGCTGTCACCCCCGTGCTTCACGGTTGGGATGGTGTTCTTCGGCTTGCAAGCATCCTCCTTTTTCCTCCAAACATAACGATGGTCATTATGGCCAAACAGTTCTTTTTTTGTTTCATCAGACCAGAGGACATTTCTCCAAAAAGTACGATCTTTGTCCCCATGTGCAGTTGCAAACCGTAGTCTGGCTTTTTTATGGCGGTTTTGGAGCAGTGGCTTCTTCCTTGCTGAGTGGCCTTTCAGGTTATGTCGATATAGGACTCGTTTTACTGTGGATATAGATACTTTTGTACCTGTTTCCTCCAGAATCTTCACGAGGTCCTTTGCTGTTGTTCTGGGATTGATTTGCACTTTTCACCAAAGTACGTTCATCTCTAGGAGACAGAACGCGTCTCCTTCCTGAGCGGTATGACAGCTGCGTGGTCCCATGGTGTTTATACTTGCGTACCATTGTTTGTACCGATGAACTTGGTACCTTCAGGTGTTTGGAAATTGCTCCCAAGGATGAACCAGACTTGTGGAGGTCTACAATTTTGTTTCTTAGGTCTTGGCTGATTTATTTTGATTTTCCCACGATGTCAAGCAAAGAGGCACTGAGTTTGAAGGTAGGCCTTAAAATACATCCACAGGTACACGTCCAATTGACTCAAATGATGTCAATTAGCCTATCAGAAGCTTCTAAAATCATGACATAATTTTCTGGAATTTTCCAAGATGTTTAAAGGCACAGTCAACTTAGTGTATATAAACTTCTAACCCACTGGATTTGTGATACAGTGAATTATAAGTGAAATAATCTGTCTGTAAACAATTGTTGGGAAAAGTAGATGTCCTAACCGACTTGCTATTCGAACGGTTATAATGGTGACCACGGTCATTTGGCTGACAAATAACCGTCGTCCAAAATTCCATGATCGTCACTTGTGGTACATAGTTGGTTGAGAGTTGTTTCAGTCATTTCGCATAGCATTCCCTGTTACACACATTCACTCATAGATAAAACTGTATTAACCATGTGTGATGTGTCTGTTTCTACTAGAGCCTTAGAGACGGGAGGATAGACAGTGGAGTCATCCAGAGGACCTCACTAGTCCCTCCATCAGCGGTGTGTTTAATGGCAAGTCTATCTACACTAAACCCAAAGCTACTGTTTAATCTATTTCCCTACAGCACAGTACCCTTAATATAGTGTGTGTGTTCTTTTATCTGGAGTTGTCATTTGCTGTTCTCACCATTTAAAAACAGGTCAGATAAGGGGGGAGTGAGTGGCACCTATTGTTTACACTCAGAATGAAGGACAAAGCTTCCAGGGAGGGGTTCTCACTGTTAAGTTCATGTTTTAAGTATCCCTATATTTCTGTTACGGGGCTTTCTTTTCACTCTGTTATTAGTGCGCATGCGTAGGGGTCTCGTTGTTGATGGACCTGGCCTGAGTGCAATGGCAGCCATGTAGTGTGCTAATACGGTTTAGTAAATGTTGTTAAACTGGAACCTAGTCGTTGTGTCACTTCAAGTTAACATTGATAGCAGAGGATGGCTAATAACTACAATGTGCCACCTCGGTTCGACAAGAAGAGGTCGTATGAAAGTTGGGAAAATTAACTTGGATTCTGGAGACGGGTTACTAATCTGGACAATAAAAGGCAAGCACTTGCATTGGTATTATCGCTCGAGGGAAGAGCGAGAGATACAGCACTGGAAATATCCCTGGAGGATTTGAACAAGGATGATGGTATGGGAACTTTGATCAGAGCACTGGATTCTGTGTGTCTTAAAGAAGAGAGAGACCGTGCCTACGAGGCATATTCAAACTTTGACAGTGTTACTAGAGACATTTCGGTTGCAATGACGGACTACATAATTGATTTCGAACAGAGGTACAATAGGATGCACAAGTACGACATGGTTCTCCCGGATGCAGTGTTAGCTTTCAAGTTTCTAGATACTGCCTGTCTAGATGGTAGGGAGAAACAGTTGGCTTTGACTGCTTGGGGTGAAAACACGTCTGTTGCGCCAATAACAGATGGAATGCAAGTGAGTGACGCACCATATTACACTGAGCAGCAGAGAAAAGGCGCCAACAAGTCACGTTTTCAAGACAACCAGAAGAGGGCGCCATTACCCGGGACAAATCCACTGGACAAATATGGAAGGAGATCAAAATGTGCTATTCGTCAAAGCACTTAACATTGGGTTAAAGACTGTCCTCATAAAAATGAACAAGTTAAACTAACAGAGGAAAATGTAAACACAGAGAGAGAGCAGTTTAACATTACACTGTTTTCAAACTAATCTGCTTCTGATACTGGGATCTTGATAGTTGATAGAATCCTTAAATCAAATACAATTTTATTGGTCACATACACATGGTTAGCAGATGTTAATGCGAGTGTAGTGAAATGCTTGTGCTTCTAGTTCCGACCATGCAGTAATATCTAACAAGTAATCTAACAATTTCACAACAACAAAGGAAAGAATAAGAATATGTACATATAAATATATGGATGAGCGATGGCCGAACAGCATAGGCAAGATGCAGTAGATGGTATAGAGTACAGTATATACATATGAGATGAGTAACGTAGGGTATGTAAACATTATATAAAGTGGCATTGTTTAAAGTGACTAGTGATACATTTATTACATCCAATTTTTTATTATTAAAGTGGCTAGAGATTTGAGTAGGTATGTTGGCAGCACCCACTCAATGTTAGTGATGGCTGTTTAACAGTCTGATGGCCTTGAGATAGAAGCTGTATATCAGCCCCCGGTCCCAGCTTTGATGCACCTGTACTGACCTCGCCTTCTGGATGATAGCGGGGTGAACAGGCAGTGGCTCGGGTGGTTGTTGTCCTTGATGATCTTTTTGGCCTTCCTGTGACATCGGGTGGTGTAGGTGTCCTGGAGGGCAGGTAGTTTGCCCCCGGTGATGTGTTGTGCAGACCTCACTACCCTCTGGAGAGCCTTACAGTTGTGGGTGGAGCAGTTGCCGTTGGTGACAAGCCAAATTTCTTCAGCATCCTGAGGTTGAAGAGGCGCTGTTGCGCCTTCTTCACCACGCTGTCTGTGTGGGTGGACCATTTAAGTTTGTCCGTGATGTGTACGCCGAGGAACTTAAAACTTTTTCCTGAAGTCCACGATCATCTCCTTTGTTGACGTTGAGTGTGAGGTTATTTTCCTGACACCACACTCCGAGGGCCCTCACCTCCTCCCTGAAGGCCGTCTCGTCGTTGTTGGAAATCAAGCCTACCACTGTAATGTCGTCTGCAAACTTGATGATTGAGTTGGAGGCGTGCATGGCCACGCAGTCATGGGTGAACAGGGAGTACAGGAGAGGGCTGAGAACGCACCCTTGTGGGGCCCCAGTGTTGAGGATCAGCGGGGTGGAGATGTTGTTTCCTACCCTCACTACCTGGGGGCATCCCGTCAGAAAGTCCAGGACCCAGTTGCACAGGGCGGGGTCGAGACCCAGGGTCTCGAGCTTAACATCTCTGCGCTATGGATCCCTTTTACGGGATAATTTTCCTAAACAACCGCTGAATTGCAGGGCGCAAAATATTACTAAAAATATTTATAATCATGCAATCACAAGTGAAATATACCAAAACACAGCTTAGCTTGTTGTTAATCCACCTATTGTCAGATTTCGAAAATATGCTTTACAGCGAAAGAAATCCAAGCTTTTGAGAGTGTATCAATCAATGCTAGAACAGCTAGCCCCAAATTAGCATGGTCACGAAAGTCAGAAAAGCAATACAATTAATCGCTTACCTTTGATAATCTTCGGATGTTTGCACTCACGAGACTCCCAGTTACACAATACATTTTATTTTTGTTCGATAAATATTACTTTTATAACAAAAAAACGCCATTTGGGTTGCGCGTTATGTTCAGAAAACCAAAGCCTC
Organism: Salvelinus alpinus; assembly: GCF_045679555.1. Taxonomy (NCBI): domain Eukaryota; kingdom Metazoa; phylum Chordata; class Actinopteri; order Salmoniformes; family Salmonidae; genus Salvelinus; species Salvelinus alpinus. Next base: position 27,390,151 of record NC_092103.1, on the reverse strand, counting down.
GTTCCGTTTGACGAAAATTCCAAAAAGTATCCGTAATGGTCGTAGAAACATGTCAAAGGTTTTTATAATCAATCCTCAGGTTGTTTTTAACAAACATAATCGATAATATTTCAACCGGACCGTAACCTATTCAAGAAGAGAGAAAAAGAAAATGGAGAGCTACCTCTCGCGCGCAGGAACTAATCAGAGGACACCTGACTAGTTTTGAAAAATCTCACTCATTTTTCAAAATAAAAGCCTGAAACTATGTCTAAAGCCTGGTCACAGCCTGAGGAAGCCATTGGAAAAGGAATCTGATTGATACCCCTTTAAATGGAAGAAAGACGGGCCAGGAAACACAGATAAAGAAAATAAAAAAATCACTTCCGGGTTAGATTTTCTCAGGTTTTTGCCTGCAGAATCAGTTTTGTTATACTCACAGACAATATTTTGACAGTTTTGGAAACTTTGGAGTGTTTTCTATCCTAATCTGTAAATGATATGCATATTCTACGATCTGGACCTGAGAAATAGTCAGTTTACCTTGGGAACGTTATTTAAAAAATATATATGTATATATCTGACCCCTAGCGTCAAGAGGTTAATGACGAGTTTGGAGGGTACTATGGTGTTAAATGCTGAGCTGTAGTCGATGAACAGCATTCTTACATAGGTATTCTTCTTGTCCAGATGGGTTAGGGCAGTGTGATTGCGTCGTCTGTGGACCTATTGGGGCGGTAAGCAAATTGGAGTGGGTCTAGTGTGTCAGGTATGGTGGAGGTGATATGATCCTTAACTATTCTCTCAAAGCACTTCATGATGATGGAAGTGAGTGCTACGGGGCGATAGTCGTTTAGCTCAGTTACCTTAGCTTTCTTGGGAACAGGAACAATGGTGGCCATCTTGAAGCATGTGGGAACAGCATACTGGGATAGTGATTGATTGAATATGTCCGTAAACCCACCAGCCAGATTGTCTGCGCATGCTCTGAGGACACGGCTAGGGATGCCGTCTGGGCCGGCAGCCTTGCGAGGGTTAACACGTTTAAATGTTTTACGCACGTTGGCTGCGGTGAAGGAGAGCCCGCAGGTTTTGGTAGCGGGCCGTGTCGGTGGCCCTGTGTTGTCCTCAAAGCGAGCAAAGAAGTTGTTTAGTTTGTCTGGGAGCAAGACATCGGGGTCTGTGACGGGGCTGGTTTTCTTTTTGTAGTCCGTGATTGACTGTAGACCCTGCCACATACCTCTCGTGTCTGAGCCGTTGAATTGCGACTCTACTTTGTCTCTATACTGACGCTTAGCTTGTTTGATTGCCTTGCGGAGGGAATAGCAACACTGTTTGTATTCGGTCATGTTTCCGGTCGCCTTGCCCTGATTAAAAGCAGTGGTTCGCACTTTCAGTTTTGCGCAAATGCTGCCATCAATCCACGGTTTCTGGTTGGGGAAGGTTTTAATATTCGACGTGGGTACAACATCACCGATGCACTTGCTAATAAACTCGCTCACCGAATCAGCGTATACATCAAGGTTGTTGTTCGACGCTACCCGGAACATATCCCAGTCCGCGTGATCGAAGCAATCTTGAAGCGTGGAATCCGATTGGTCGGACAGGTGTTGAACAGACCTGAGCACGGGTGTTTTCTGTTTTAGTTTCTGTCTATAGGCTGGGAGCAGCAAAATGGAGTCGTGGTCAGATTTTCTGAAAGGAAGGCGAGGGAGGGCTTTGTATGTGTCGCGGAAGTTAGAGTAACAATGATTAAGGATTTTGCCGGTGCATTCGATAGGCTGATGAAATTTATGGAGGATCTGCTTTAGGATCTGCTGTGATTGATACTGCATGTACACGCACAGTGTGTGGTGCAAAATGGCTTGATAGCAATGTCAGTGAACAAAATTTGAAAGAAGTACAAAATATGATTGACACACCACAAGCAACTGAGCTTTCAAATTTGGAGATGGGAGAATCATCCATTCTACCAAGAGAGTCAAGATACCAGCAAAAATGTGTCAGACTAATAAGTGTTACATTGAAACAGAAGTGGTCCCTACAGATATCCCCTTACTATTAAGCAAAGCTTCCCTCAAGAAGGCAGGAGCTGTACTAGACATGAAAAATGACAAGGCAGTGATGTTTAAACAACCAGTGACCCTTGAACTTACTTCCTCAGGCCACTATTGTGTAAACATTTTAGACAAAGACATCACACAGAGTCCATGTAAAAATTTGATTCTGATGGGCACAGAGCACATGGAGATTCTGACAGTCACAGAGAACATGAACACAAAGGAAAAACACAAAGTATTGTTAAAACTTCAAACAGTTTGGACATGCTACAGTTGACAGACTTCAGAAATGACTCAGCAGTTCTGGGAATAATGATGATGAGAGTATTTCCATTCTACAGCGGATAGTTAACAGTTGTGAGACATGTCAGAAATACAGCAAACCTAATCCCAGACCAGCTGTTGGTTTGCCACTGGCTTCTAAGTACAATGATACAATGGTTGTAGATCTACATGAGCTAGGACCAAGTGTGTGGTACCTTCACATAGTCAACCACTTCACACGCTTCAGTGCTGGAAGCATTGTGAATACAAAGAAACCCAGTGAAATCATCAAGCACTTCATACTTCCCTGGATAAGTGTGCATGGCCCGCCCCAGAATTTGTAGTGACAATGGAGGAGAATTCAATAATAATGAAATAAGAGAAATGGCTGAGAAATTCAACATGAAAGTAAAAACAACTTCTGCATACAGTCCATGGAGCAATGGACTTCTGGAGAGACATAATCAAACACTCACAGAGATTATGCTGAAAGTGAAGCAAGACAATGGATGTGACTGGAAAACAGCCCTAGATTGGGCTTTGAAGGCAAAAAACTCAATGCACAATGTTCATGGCTACAGCTCATACCAACTAGTGTTGGGCAGAACTCTAATCTTCCCTCTGTACTGGTTGACAAGCCACCAGCACTAGAATGGACCAGTGTGAGTGCATGGGTGGGACAGCACCTTTCAGCACTACATGCAGCGAGAAAAGCCTTCACTGAAGCAGAGTGTTCAGAGAATTCACAGGGCTCTACGTAAACAGCCTTGACCCACCCACCGATGAGAAGTACGAGACTGGTAACAAAGTCTGGTACAAACGAGTTGACTGTCAAGAGTGGAAAGGACCGGGAGAAGTCATTGGCCAAGATGGTGTGGTGATATTTGTGAGGCACCATTGTCAGGGTGCATCACTCAAGATTGCGGAAAGTAAATGATCAACAAGATGGAGGGGCTGTTGCTGAGAATCAACCTCCTAATTACAATTACAAAAAATACAAATTAACAGACACGAACCTACCAGATGTCGCATCCAATGATATGGACACTGAAACTGACACAGGAAATGGAGCAGAGACCTTCAACCATGCCACAGGTAATACTGTTGAGCGTCCAAATGAGGAAAACATTCAATAAGAGCCAAGTGTTAATCAATCAATCAAATGTATTTATAAAGCCCTTCTTACATCAGCTGATGTCACAAAGTGCTGTACAGAAACCCAGCCTAAAACCCCAAACAGCAAGCAATGCAGGTATAGAAGCACGGTGGCTAGGAAAAACTCCCTAGAAAGGCCAGAACCTAGGAAGAAACCTAGAGCGGAACCAGGCTATGAGGGGTGGCCAGTCCTCTTCTGGCTGTGACGGGTGGAGATTGTAACAGAACATGGCCAAGATGTTCAAATGTTCATAAATGACCAGCAGGGTCAAATAATAATCATCACAGTGGTTGTCGAGGGTGCAACAGGTCAGCACCTCAGGAGTAAATGTCAGTTGGATTTTCATAGACAACATTGTTGTTCCAATCTGAAAACTGGACAAACTGTTAAATACATGGACAGAGAAAGTGGTATTCCACATACAGCAACAGTCGAGCAGGAAAAGCCAAAGGAAAACACCAGAACTGGTACAACTTGCAGTACTCGGAACCAGGTACACTTTCTGGTACAACAGGGTCAGCTGACCTGTCATTTGTAGATAATCTCAGAATTTGACCAATGGAAAATCAAGAAAAACAGAATGACATTTAAAATGATGTACTTGAAACAAAGGACGTGTCATTTGACTCAGCTAAGCTAGATGAGCTCAGTAGTTGGAGGAAAAATGTGTCTCAACAAGATGGGTGTGTACCCTTAAAGCATCCTTAACTGGAATAGTGCCAAAAGCACGTCTAGTGGCTAGAGGTTGAGGAGCTGGCTGCTAAAGAACTCCCAAATGACTCACCGACATGCGCCTCAGAGTCACTCCGATTGCTGCTGACAGTGATCTGCCAGAAAAAAATGAAACTTCATTCCATAAATATCAAATCTGCATTTTTGCAGGGAACAGAGCTGTGAAGGGACATTCACATCTGACCTACGCCTGAAGCTAAGAGCGAAGGAACACTGTGGAAACTAAAGTGTATGTATGGCCTGGCAGATGCATCACTCTACTGGTACAAACAAGTCAAGGCAACAATGCTGAGTACAGGTGGAAAAATGTCAAGGGGATCCTGCAGTCTTCTATTGGCTTGATCAAGACTGCAATGTGACTGGAGTACTTGCCTGTCATGTTGATGACTTCATCTGGGGTGGCTCACAGGCCTTTGCTACAACTGTGATTCCACACCTCAAAGCTGTTTTCCAGGTCAGCCATGAGGAGCATGATAAACTCTATGCCAACATAACAAAAATTATTACAGTTGATGGAAAAATACTGATTTAACAGGAGAACTATATCAATAATCTTCAACCTATCCACATGGATAATTCAAGAGCCATACAAAGGAATTCCCCTCTCTGTGGAGTTGAAGCTGATCAATTGAGGTCAAAGACAGGTCAAATTCTATGGGTTGCTAGACAGAGTAGACCTGATGTAATGTTTGATGGCTTCAACTTGGCATCCAACACAACATGCCAATGTACAAACCATTCATGAGGCAAACAAAGTTGTTCGTAAACTGAAATCACAACAAGTGACTCTAAAGTTACAGCATGTTGGAAAAGATGACTCTCTGAAACTAGTTGTCTTCAGTGATGCTTCCCTAGAGAACCTTACAGATGGTGGCACACAAGGTGGACATCTAATCGTGTTAATAGGGCAAGGAAGAAGATTCTCTCCTATCTGTTGGCAGTCAAAAAGGATCAGAAGGGTTGTCTGAAGTACACTTGCTGGATAAACCCTTGCGGATGGAATTGACAATGCTATCTTTCTTGCAACTCTGTTCTCACCACTGGTGAGACAAAACGGCACATTCTACCTGTAGTTTGTGTCACTGACAACTACTCCTTAGTTGATGCTGTGAAGACAACCAAGTCTGTCACAGATAAAATACTTTGTCTTGAGATTAGCAGCATCAAGGAACTTATTCAAGCACAGAGAATCCAGAGGATTCTGTGGTCAGCCACAAAGGAACAGCTTGCCTACTGTCAGACTAAAAAGGGAGCATCCGGTCTTGCGCTCCTAAAGGCACTCAGTAATGGAAAGTTAATTATGTTGTTGTTTTATTTGTCTTTAAAGAAATGTGGGAGATGGTTAAATTCATGTTTTAAGTATCCCAATATTTCTGTTGTTACGGGGCTTTCACTCTGTTATTAGTGCGCCTGCGCAGGGGTCTCGTTGTTGATGGACCTGGCCTGAGTGCAATGGCAACCATGTAGTGTGCTAATACGGTTTAGTAAACGTTGTTAAACTGGAACCTTGTCATTGTCATTTCGAGTTAACACTCACTCACTCACTCACTCACTCACTCACTCACTCACACACACACACACACAGAGAGAGAGACTAATGTGTTCTGGAATTATGCCCTATTACTCATCAGAGAGAAGGAGAGAGAATGAATAGATCAAATGAAAGTAAGAAGTCCTTATCAAGTAGGTCACAGATTTAAAAGAGAGGGAGAGAGAAGGGCAAGAGAGAGGAGGAGGGAGGGAGAGAGTTGTGGCTAGATCAGCATAGAGAGCAGGATGGAGAGGAGCAGTGGGAGAAGGAGAGGCAAGACAAGATATGAGGCAGTAGGAGTGGGAGGACCTAATTCCAGACAGAGTAGGGATTCCTCAAAGTGACTTTCTGAGCCCATCTCCTAGGGAGGGATTTGCTTATGCAGTGGTCATGGTGTGAGGTTGCAGGTGGTGTGAAGGCGAAAAAAGGCACTCTGAACACAGCAGAACAAATAGTGGACCTATGAGCATGTAATTAACATATTTAACTAGTGAATATTGTGTTTGTATGTGGTGTGTCTAAGAGGCTAAACAGCCAGACACCAACACTGCAGCACATGGTATTGAATGTGTCCTTGACGGCAGAGTAGCCACTAGTTTGGGGGGCGATACCAAACTTGGGGGGACAAGGAGGCCAATGGCCGATATTTTAGCCGATATTCAATATCATTAAATGTGAACATTTTGATTACAACATTTCCCAGAGACAGCCGTGTATGCATCAATTTTAAAATCAAACAATACATTTGACTAAATAACAACATAATGGTAATGATTTTATTTGAATGGTAAATCTCTTGATAAACTGGATACATTTTGATGGCATAGGCCTACTCACAAGCCAGGTGAATGCATATTCAATAGGAGTGTGCATGCATTGAGTTATTGTTTTGACTGATCAGTGGAGTTTATGGTGCTACAGATGACAATCTGTTGGCCTTCCATTTGGGACTTATATAAGTCTACTGATCAACAACGTTTGCATAGAAGCATCACTCCAGCATGTCACACCTGTATGGAAGGACATCATACAGGCACTGCTGTTTATTTTTTAAGCTGTCAGGACTCATCTCTAAACAACTCAGCTTCTAGGATGAAATTTGAAACAACTCAATTGACTAGTTCAGCTATCTGTCAAGAAATGGGCAGGTTGTAACTTGATTCTACTGCTATGATTGGATAGAGCAAGGCTGTAAATCTGCTCCCTTTCACGTCTCTCTCCATCGCTCATATCACGTGCTGCTGTTTACTGCTACTATGATAACTAGCTCAATGGCAATGAAATTTGCTTACAAGCCATACATTTCCAGATTAGAGCGTGGTTCAGTTTTGCTTGCCTCGAAGCGAGCATAGAAGGCATTTAGCTTGGTCTGGTAGGCTCGTGTCACTGGGCAGCTCGCGGCTGGCTTTCCCTTTGTAATCCATGATAGTTTGCAAGCCCTGCCACAATGGACGAGTGTCAAAGCCGGTGTAGTAGGATTTGAGCTTTAGTCCTGTGTTGATGATTTGCCTGTTTGATGGTTCGTCGGAGGGCATAGCAGGATTTCTTATAAGCGTCCGGATTAGTGTTCCGCTCCTTGAAAGCGGCAGCTTTAGCTCAGTGCGGATGTTGCCTGTAATTCATGGCTTCTGTTTGGGATATGTACGTACGGTCACTGTGGGGACAACATTGTCGATGCAGTTATTAATGAAGCCGCTGACTGATGTGGTAACTACAGTCCTGTAGCTTAGTATCCGCTTCATCGGACCAATTCCGTATTGAGCATGTCATTAGAACTTCCTGTTTTGAGTTTTTGCTTGTAAACAGGAATCAGGAGGATAGAGTTATGGTCAGATTTGCCAAATGGAGGGCGAGGGAGAGCTTTATATGTTTTTATGTGTGTGGAGTAGAGGGGATCTAGAGGTTTTTTTCACCTCTAGTTGCACAGGTGACATGCTGTAGATATGAGGTAAGACAAATTTCAGTTTCCCTGCATTAAAATCACCGGCCACTCTGAGGATTGTATGAGCATTTTCTTGTTGGTTTATGGCCCTATACAGCTCATTGAATGCAGTCTTAGTGTCAGCATCGGTTTGTAGTTGTAAATGCACAGCTACTGTACGAAAAATATAGATAAACTCTTTTGGTAAATAATATGGTGTACAGCTTATGAGTTATTCTAACTCAGGCGAGCAGAAGCTCTAGACTTCCTTAGTATTATAGATGGGGCACCAGCTGTTGTAAACAAAGAGAGACACACCTCCAACTTTGAATTTACCCGACGCTGCCGTTCTGTCCTGCCGCCGGTGCATAGAAAAACCAGCTAGATGTATATTATCCATGTCCTTGTTCAGCCATGACTCAGAGAAACATAAGATATTAGTTCTTCAGGTCCCATTGATAGGATAGACCCGAATGGAGCTCTTCCAGTTTGTTCTCCAGTGATTGTACGTTCGCCAATAGAACGGAGGGTAGAGGCGGTTTATGTACTTGCCGACGTAGTTCAGGGTGCCTGCACGTCAACCTCTCTTACGCCGTCTCTTTCTCTTCCGAGTGGTGGGGATTAGGGCCTGGTCTGGGGTGAGCAGTATGTCCTGCGCCGCCGACTCATTGAAGTAGAAATCTTCATCCAAATCGAGGTTGGTGATCGCTGTTCTGGTGACCTGACCAAATTCACATAGAAATGTGCATTATAGATTTGTCATTCTCATTGAAAGCAAGTCTAAGAAGCGGTAGATCTGTTCTATGAGCGATATTTCGATGCTTCCTGTTCTTAAATTTAGTTTTTGCATCTTCTACTTTCGGTTTTTGAACACTAGCCTCAAACACCTGAAAATACAATATTCTTGGTTATGGAAAATATATTTCACAGCGATTTAGAATATGGTACAATGATTCTCTACAGCATACTGCTTGTTTTGTCACATAAACTGAAATTAGACAAACTATTAGGATTTTAGCAACCAAGAAATGGCGGAGCGATTCCTGCATAGTGCACCTTTAAGATCAGCACAATAAAACACAAAATTGCAGAATTGATCATGAACCCGTATAATGGCCACTGTCTAATCCAGCTCCAGTCTATCCTCCATTTCTCCCCCTCTCCCTGTTTGTCTGTGTAGACTGATATCAAACACACCACTGCTTTGAACCTGTGGGTTGATTTTTTTGTATTTTATCAACCAACCAGATAAGAAACTGCTTTATATTCAATAGCAGCTCTGTGATTGGTGGATAGTGGCTGTATTGAACCATCATTGTCAGAATGAGAGTAGCAGATTGGCTGAGGGCGACAGTAGTGATGAAAGCCCCGGTGGAGGCAGGGAAAGGGTTACTCCCAGCCATTGAAAGATAGTAGCATCTGGCTGGTGGATGCAGGGCCAGGCAGCAGCCATGTGAATAGGCTGCCCTCTGGTTGTGAGGAATGGAAGCACATGTTTTCATCTTAGTTGAAAACACCTAACTATGCTACATGCTACATGCTCTCTTCCACATTAACCCTTAACTCCTGTAATACTAGGCCCCACAGAGTATCTGTCATATTTTCTAAGTGCTATTTTACACAGGGTGAATCACCATGTCAAATCATGTAATCTCCAGAGAGAGCTTCCCTCTTTTCCCACCAGTCTCTCCCTCCCAATCTCTCTCCCTTTTCCTCCCTCCTTTTCCCTCTTCCTCCTTTCCCTCTATTTTAAGTTTATGAGTAATGTAAGTCAGAGAGCTTCCATCCATCCTCACTCCTTTACAGGTAGTCATCCTGTGACACCGTTCTGTGGTTGTCATGATCCCTGTTGCCATGGGCACACTACATTGCTGCCATAGAAATGGAAAGAATAGAAGGTGCTTGGAAGTGCTAACCCTGGAAATTTGACTGGTAAACTCAGGGGTACACTCGCAATAGCTGCCTGGTATAGTCCCCGGCTTAAAATAAATTACTTTCTGTTTATGAGATACAGAGTAAGACAAGTTGTTTTGCATCATATCTTATTGCTTTTTTGTTTTCATGGCAGGCTGAAGGAGAGTGCGGCAGCGTTACAGATGCAGCTCTATGTCATGGTCAGAAACTCTTCCTTTCCAGAACCTGACCATTATAGTCTTTTCATACACGTTGAATGGGGACTTCACTTCCCAGTCACTCCATATTTGCTCATGTGCATTTAAGTTGTGGCATTCAAGAAACTGGCGTAGGGGGTTGGGTGAGAAAAAGCATATTTCATATTCTTGCTGATTTGGAAGGGCTATGTAGGAATAGACATCTGCAGCAGTGATCTACTGAGATTGGAGCAGTAGGTTTTCAGCCAAATACTCTCCTTCCTCAACAAAGCTCTGCCTGACCCAAAGTTGCTGAGGTTGGGCTGCATAGCTCCCAAGATTGGGAACCATGATGGAAAACTTGCTCAGTTGTGATAAGAGAGGGGGACCACAGCACCTAGACCGCATTCTGACATTGTGTGTTACTAGGTTACCACATTTGGCTCACAGCAAAAACGTGACCCTTTTCAAAAACTATTTTCTTGTCTGCTTGTTTTAGTCAATTACAAAGCTACATTTAACAAAATAACTGTCTAAAGATTACTTTTCAACATTGCCTGTGTAACAGTATAACTTTAAACCGTCCCCTCGCCCCGACACGGGCGCGAACCAGGGACCCTCTGCACACATCAACAACGGTCGCCCACGAAGCATCGTTACCCATCGCTCCACAAAGGCCACGGCCCTTGCAGAGCAAGGGGAAACCCTACTTAAGTCTCAGAGCAAGTGACGTAACTGATTGAAATGCTAGTAGCGCGTACCCGCTAACTAGCTAGCCATTTCACATCCGTTACACTCACCCCCCTTTCAACCTCCTCCTTTTCCGCAGCAACCAGTGATCCGGGTCAACAGCATCAATGTAACAGTATAACTTTAAACCGTCCCCTCGCCCCGACCCGGGCGCGAACCAGGGACCTTCTGCACACATCAACAACGGTCGCCCACGAAGCATCGTTACCCATCGCTCCACAAAAGCCACGGCCCTTGCAGAGCAAGGGGAAACCCTACTTAAGTCTCAGAGCAAGTGACGTAACTGATTGAAATGCTAGTAGCGCGTACCCGCTAACTAGCTAGCCATTTCACATCCGTTACACCTGCTCCCTAGTGATCTCACTACTTAGAAAAAAATATAATATTGTAGTGATTCCCTCATGCCACTTTTCATGACTGTGCTAGAAGCCACTTGAGTGAGTGCTAGCTAGCAACCGACCAGAACATTAAGCTAGCCAAGACCAACAACACAAACAAACAGACTAGACTATACAGCTACAAGTAGTGAGTAGAGTTACAACCAGACTATACAGCTACAAGTAGTGAGTGGAGTTACAAACAGACTATACAGCTACAAGTAGTGAGTAGAGTTACAAACAGACTATACAGCTACAAGTAGTGAGTAGAGTTACAAACAGACTATACAGCTACAAGTAGTGAGTAGAGTTACAAACAGACTATACAGCTACAAGTAGTGAGTGGAGTTACAACCAGACTATACAGCTACAAGTAGTGAGTGGAGTTACAAACAGACTATACAGCTACAAGTAGTGAGTAGAGTTACAAACAGACTATACAGCTACAAGTAGTGAGTAGAGTTACATACAGACTATACAGCTACAAGTAGTGAGTGGAGTTACAAACAGACTATACAGCTACAAGTAGTGAGTAGAGTTACAACCAGACCAAACAGCTACAAGTAGTGAGTAGAGTTACAACCAGACTATACAGCTACAAGTAGTGAGTAGAGTTACAAACAGACTATACAGCTACAAGTAGTGAGTAGAGTTACAAACAGACTATACAGCTACAAGTAGTGAGTAGAGTTACAAACAGACTATACAGCTACAAGTAGTGAGTGGAGTTACAACCAGACTATACAGCTACAAGTAGTGAGTAGAGTTACAACCAGACTATACAGCTACAAGTAGTGAGTGGAGTTACAACCAGACTATACAGCTACAAGTAGTGAGTAGAGTTACAACCAGACTATACAGCAACAAGTAGTGAGTGGAGTTACAACCAGACTATACAGCTACAAGTAGTGAGTGGAGTTAAACAGACTATACAGCTACAAGTAGTGAGTAGAGTTACAAACAGACTATACAGCTACAAGTAGTGAGTAGAGTTACATACAGACTATACAGCTACAAGTAGTGAGTGGAGTTACAAACAGACTATACAGCTACAAGTAGTGAGTAGAGTTACAACCAGACCAAACAGCTACAAGTAGTGAGTAGAGTTACAACCAGACTATACAGCTACAAGTAGTGAGTAGAGTTACAAACAGACTATACAGCTACAAGTAGTGAGTAGAGTTACAAACAGACTATACAGCTACAAGTAGTGAGTAGAGTTACAAACAGACTATACAGCTACAAGTAGTGAGTGGAGTTACAACCAGACTATACAGCTACAAGTAGTGAGTAGAGTTACAACCAGACTATACAGCTACAAGTAGTGAGTGGAGTTACAACCAGACTATACAGCTACAAGTAGTGAGTAGAGTTACAACCAGACTATACAGCAACAAGTAGTGAGTGGAGTTACAACCAGACTATACAGCTACAAGTAGTGAGTGGAGTTAAACAGACTATACAGCTACAAGTAGTGAGTAGAGTTACAACCAGACTATACAGCTACAAGTAGTGAGTGGAGTTACAACCAGACTATACAGCTACAAGTAGTGAGTGGAGTTACAACCAGACTATACAGCAACAAGTAGTGAGTGGAGTTACAACCAGACTATACAGCTACAAGTAGTGAGTAGAGTTACAAACAGACTATACAGCTACAAGTAGTGAGTAGAGTTACAAACAGACTATACAGCTACAAGTAGTGAGTAGAGTTACAACCAGACTATACAGCTACAAGTAGTGAGTAGAGTTACAACCAGACTATACAGCTACAAGTAGTGAGTGGAGTTACAACCAGACTATACAGCTACAAGTAGTGAGTGGAGTTACAACCAGACTATACAGCTACAAGTAGTGAGTAGAGTTACAAACAGACTATACAGCTACAAGTAGTGAGTGGAGTTACAAACAGACTATACAGCTACAAGTAGTGAGTAGAGTTACAAACAGACTATACAGCTACAAGTAGTGAGTGGAGTTACAAACAGACTATACAGCTACAAGTAGTGAGTGGAGTTACAACCAGACTATACAGCTACAAGTAGTGAGTGGAGTTACAAACAGACTATACAGCTACAAGTAGTGAGTAGAGTTACAAACAGACTATACAGCTACAAGTAGTGAGTGGAGTTACAAACAGACTATACAGCTACAAGTAGTGAGTGGAGTTACAAACAGACTATACTGCTACAAGTAGTGAGTAGAGTTACAACCAGACTATACAGCTACAAGTAGTGAGTGGAGTTACAAACAGACTATACAGCTACAAGTAGTGAGTGGAGTTACAAACAGACTATACAGCTACAAGTAGTGAGTAGAGTTACAACCAGACTATACAGCTACAAGTAGTGAGTGGAGTTAAACAGACTATACTGCTACAAGTAGTGAGTAGAGTTACAACCAGACTATACAGCTACAAGTAGTGAGTAGAGTTACAAACAGACTATACAGCTACAAGTAGTGAGTGGAGTTACAAACAGACTATACTGCTACAAGTAGTGAGTAGAGTTACAAACAGACTATACAACTACAAGTAGTGAGTAGAGTTGCAAACAGACTATACTGCTACAAGTAGTGAGTAGAGTTACAAACAGACTATACAACTACAAGTAGTGAGTAGAGTTACAAACAGACTATACAGCTACAAGTAGTGAGTAGAGTTACAAACAGACTATACAACTACAAGTAGTGAGTAGAGTTACAAACAGACTATACTAAACAAGTTAAATGTCTTGCCAGAGAAGTTGTAAAAAATAGCGGCTGCGGCTCTATTTTGCCAGATGTTGTGCTACGCAACTCATCACTGACCGGATGTGACAATTATGGTCGTGATAAAGGCCTATGCAATGTATTTGTGTAATGTTAGTTGAGTTGAATCAACAAATCACAGCACAGGTTGAAGGGTACACTTCCTGCTTTTACTTCCTGGCCTGGGTACACTCAAAATGACTGCAAGTCCATGCATTATGCCATCATTGACTTGAATGGAGATGCTCTTCCTATTCATTCTATTTCTATGGTTACTGCACTTTCAGGGTCATAGAAATAACTCTGTGACAGAGAGAAAATAAGTAGGGATGGAGAGTATTTGCATTAACCTCGTACTCTGTCCTAGTGTGACTAGTAGAGGTGAAGGTGCTTGTTTATCAGTAGGTTTACTAGTTGAGGTTTAGTAACTGAATATACTGACTGTGTGAAAGCAAGTTGAGATCTGGTACATTTGGTGGTAGATATATTGACGTGATGTGGTGATTGTATGTCACCCCCTTAATAGAGTTGATATTTTGCTGATGTGTTGTTGTGTAAAGTTAATGATATCTGTTAATTTCTTTCTCTCGTGCCATGTGTCTAGGCTGAGTCTGGGTATGGTTCAGAGTCCAGTCTGAGAAGACATGGCTCTATGGTGTCTCTCACGTCTGCTACCAGCGGCTACTCCACCACATCCACCTCCTCCTTCAAGGTGAGTCTTGACTTAACACACACACAGAAGGCTCTACTTTCAGCTGACATTAAGCCAGTGCAATTATCAAACGCCCGCTCGATTTTTGACCTGTTAAAGCTGGTGCTTTTCTGTTGTGCCAGGATTGGTAATTTACCTGTCTTACTGTATATGAGCTCGCTTGCATTGAGGTGGGAGTGGTGGCAATATCTGAGGTGTGTCCTTAGAAATGTGCACCAAAGTTCCAATTTCAGGCAGCGCTGGTGGGGATATTTAAGACGATCCAAAAGCTGGTCTTTGCGGTAACGAGGCATGGATTTTGACAGTGGAAATGCAGTCTGTCCAGCCGTGACGCACAGTGCCCATATACACATGGAAAAAGAGATGTGCTTTTTGTGCCTGTAAACCTTGTGTATATAGAAACATAAAAAACTAATGTTTTTCCCCATTTCGTTTCATTTGATTAAAAACAAAGCATAGCCTCCCCTCTCCTCAATGAAGGCCGGTTATTTATTTTTGTCCTGCCCTATGCATTCGCCAAGTAGTCAAGACTATTATGAAGAGTTTGGCTCGTAAGACCGCCTTGAAATAAATCTTAATCACCAAAGCTTTATTAAAATATCAAGCTTGGGAGTATCTCTTATTATTTATGTAGGCTATTATACTTTATTTTAGCCAGCTCCAGTTATTATTTTGGATGTGTGTAAACCCCTCCATGTAGGCTATATGCCCATCAGGGGACGAGAGATGATGTGATTTGGTGACACTCGTATTTAGAAAATGTTTAGTTATGGCTTGTTTTCTGTTTAGTTTGATTAAAAAACAAGCTACCCTTACCCTACTAAAACGAAATCTGGTTCAACAGCAATGAGTCTGGTGTCTTATCCTGGCCATGCATTAGCCAAGGAGCCTGTCCATGAAACGTTTCTAAATGGTCTACTCCTGAGGCTTTTGCATTACTCACAATTCACACAGGCCTACCTGCAGTGCAGAGGCTACTCCATTCGACCTGTATACATCCCTATTTCCAAAGAGCGCCTCCTGTTCAGTTACCAAAGACGCGCTCCTCCAAACATATTCAAATAATTCAGTCCTATAATGCCATATCAACGGTAGGCCTAGGCTATATCTTGCTTGTTTAGGACGTGCCTCACATACAATACAATTTACAGGAGCATTGTATTTTTTATTTGAGAAGTGCGATGCGTAAAGCCCTGTACTCATTGAAGCCAATTACAACGTTGTCTAGTGTCAACACAACACTATATTGAGCAAACACTGGATTATTTTTGACTGTTTGTTGCTATTACTTGTTACTAGCCTATGCTATTTAATAAACTGTATCAATCCACAATGGAAGATAATATTCTGTGCCCCGATCCGAATTGGAGTTGATGACATCGCAAAGACCGTCAATAACCTACAGAACTTAAGACGAAACGTGTATTAAGCCATGAAACGTGTCGATTGGTCAGTGAGTGGCCAAGCCCTCGTCACAACTATACAACTATACATCAAAACCTGTCTCTTTCACGCTACGGCCAGCTATTGCGCTCATAATTCAAAAATATTTCTGCCACAGCCCCTACCATTGCGTTAAGTTCGTTAAAATAGAGCCCAGGGTGTTTGCTGACCATGCGTTCCCGTTTGGTTCTGAAGGGCCACAGCCTGAGGGAGAAGCTGGCAGAGATGGAGACGTTCAGAGACATCCTGTGCAGACAGGTGGACACGTTGCAGAAATACTTTGACGGCTGCACCGATGCCGTCTCCAAGGACGAGCTGCAGAGAGACACAAGTAAGACCATCAATGGATCAATCAATCAGATGCATTTATCAATCAAGTATTCAGTGCTAACTAGACAGCCACCCAGGCCTAGTATTATGAGGTCTAGTGGGAAGAAAAATCACATGCAGTTGATCTGTGAGACCAAAACCAATGGGTTCCTACTTATTGCTACAAACTGTTGAATATAAAATATTACCTAACTCAAAGAACAATGGAATACCACAAAAATAAGAAATGCCAAACGTGTGGATCATGAAAATATTTAGCTTTGGGGAAACATTTGCAGAATCTTTATAGGAATGTGTTCCCCCTCTCATCTCTCTCGCTTCCTCCGTCCATCCCTCGCTCCTGCAGAAGAGGCCAGGGCATTGTTGTGGCATTGAGTACAGTAGAGTTCTGTCAGTCTGTTTGCCTGCCATGCTCTGTGGCTGGGTGCATGCAAAAGCAACTCTTGGCACTACCCTACTCTGGCTCTGTTAGTGGCTCTGCAGGGACTTTGTAGGAACTAGTGCACTGTATGACCATGGCTGACTTCTCTTTCGCTGTTGCTCCTTCTCTCTCAAGTTGTGGATGATGATGAGGATGATTTCCCCAACACTCGGTCAGATGGAGAGTTCATCCACAACAACAACGGCAGCAAGGAGAAGCGTAAGTAAAGCAGAATACCCTCTAAAGAAAAGTTACAACGTTTCCACTTAGTTCAAACTTTGATCAGTTTATTTTTTAGCATTCTGTCTGAAAAAGCAAGTGTAGTTCTTGTTCTCTGATGTAATGGACAGAGAAGGCTTTGGGACTGGAGAAACATTTTAAACAGGCTCATTCTGTCTTAAATCAATGTTTCAAACATCTATTTTAATAAATATTCCTCTCCTGCTCAGTATTCCAGTCTCTGAGCACTAAGGACATCAATGGGATAGATTTTAAGGGTGAAGCCATCACGTTCAAGGCCACCACAGCTGGGATCCTGGCCACCCTGTCCCACTGCATCGACCTGATGGTGAAGAGAGAGGACAGCTGGCAGAAGAGACTGGACAAGGAGCTGGAAAAGAGGAGGAGGATAGAGGAGGGCTACAAGTCTGCTCTCTCTGAGATCAAGAAGAAATCTCACTTCAGAGGCCCTGATTACGAGGTAAAAAGACTGCAAGACAGACTAACTGAGTCAGTCTATCTTTCTTAGCATTTCTTCTGTTCAGTTGTATGGTTTGTCAGTTCTATGATTGTTTTGAGGCAGGTGAAAATACATCTGTCAGTCTCATCCTCAGCCATGTTACTCTCTTCATCCTTATTTTCCTCCTCCCTCTCTCTCTCTCCAGGAGGGGCCTAACAGCCTGATCAATGAGGATGAGTTTTTTGATGCAGTTGAAGCAGCTCTCGACAGACAAGATAAGATAGAGGAACAGGTACCAGAACAAGGGCAAAACCCCTCGGCCTCAATTGTTATAGAATACATCTCATTCTATAATAATAATGATACATCTTCGTATTACATTGAGTACATATGTTTGATCCTGGCCCTGTGTGTGTGTCTAGTCTCACACTGAGAAGTTGAGGATACAGAGGTCCGGTCCAGTTCCCCCAGGAGATGTCTACTCCACCAGGGGATCACACAGATTTGCCGACAAGGTTATTCACCTCTTTTAGTCCTGAGCACCTTACTTTACCTATCACCATCATTCTCTCCCTTCCATTCGTCCTCTCCCCCTTTTTCTTTGCTTCTTTGTTTCTTTCTTTCACTCTCCCCCCACCTCTCTCTCTTTCTCTCTACTCTGATTGTCGTCTGTGTGTGTGTCTGTGTGTCTGTGTGTGTGTGTGTGTGTGTCTTTCTGTCGGTGTGTGTGTCTTTCTGTCGGTGTGTGTGTCTTTCTGTCAGTGTGTGTGTCTTTCTGTCGGTGTGTGTGTCTGTCTGTCGGTGTGTGTCTGTCTGTCTGTCTGTCTGTCGGTGTGTGTGTGTGTCTTTCTGTTGGTGTGTGTGTGTCTGTCTTTCTGTCGGTGTGTGTGTGTCTGTCTTTCTGTCGGTGTGTGTGTGTGTGTGTGTCTGTCTGTCGGTGTGTGTGTGTCTTTCTGTCGGTGTGTCTGTCTTTCTGTCGGTGTGTGTGTGTGTGTGTGTCTGTCTGTCGGTGTGTGTGTGTCTTTCTGTCGGTGTGTGTGTGTGTGTGTGTGTGTGTGTGTGTGTGTGTGTGTGTGTGTCTGTGTCTTTCTGTCGGTGTGTGTGTCTTTCTGTCGGTGTGTGTGTGTGTCTGTCGGTGTGTGTGTCTGTCTGTCGGTGTGTGTCTGTCTGTCTGTCGGTGTGTGTCTGTCTGTCTGTCGGTGTGTGTGTGTGTCTTTCTGTCGGTGTGTGTGTGTCTGTCTTTCTGTCGGTGTGTGTGTGTGTATGTGTATGTGTCTGTCTGTCTGTCTGTCTGTCTGTCTGTCTGTCTGTCTGTCTGTCTGTCTGTCTGTCTCTGTTTGTCTGTGTCTCTGTCTGTCTGTGTCTCTGTCTGTCTGTCTGTATCTCTCTCTCTGTCTGTCTCTGTTTGTCAGTCCTGTCTGTCTAGTCTGTCATGTCCTTTCCTTTAGCCACATAGTCACTCTCCTCTGATAGTCACTCCCCCTCACTCTCCTCTGATAGTCACTCCCCCTCACGAAGTCCACAGATTCAGCTCTGAGGTAACTGCTCCGTGGCAGAGTGTAGTGCCCCCCACAGGCCTGGCTGAATTACTACACTTTCATCCCACAGGCATCTGTCTCTTTCAGCATGATGCTAGCGTCCAGCATGATGTTGGCTGCCCCTCTGACGATGCTATTTTGCTGTTGAGATAATACTCTATTGTCTGTTAGCACACAGATTTACTGGCCTCTGCATGCCATAGCGGCTACCTCACAATACAAGCGTTGGCTTGTCTTTCCTGTATCACTTTTGTATTTATCGGTGAGCATTTATGTCTCTGACTTTTAACCCTGTCTGTCCCTTCCTCTTCCTGGTTGACTGTGATAGGTGGAGGAGATGGTGCAGAATCACATGACCTACTCGCTGCAGGATATGGGCGGAGATGCCAACTGGCAGCTGGTGGTGGAGGAAGGAGAGATGAAGGTAGGAGAGAGGGGGAGAGGAGAGAGGTGATGATTATATTGCCACTGTCAGTCTTGTTATACAAATTAATAAAAATGTACATGATTAATACATATGCCCCCATCATCTAAGCCAACTGGAGCAGTTTGAGTCCCACACACACATACCTGCACACCTGTTTATACATCTTCCATCTGTATGTATGTTGTGAAGGTGTACAGGAGAGAGGTAGAGGAGAACGGTATCGTCCTGGACCCCCTGAAGGCCACTCACTCCGTAAAGGGAGTGACAGGACACGAGGTGTGCCACTATTTCTGGGACACAGATGTACGCAACGACTGGGAAAGTAAGTTTCATCTGAACAGTAGTTCATATATCTGGCACTACAGTTTTCTTTTTTTCTTTGATTTTTTTCTATGTAAAACAGAGCGTCGCAACAGCAATGCAGAAACAAACAAAAAAACAGTTGCCATAAGGTAAGTACAGTACAATATATGAAAGCAATTATGATTAGACTTTTTACCATGTATTTTTTTACTTAATGAATCAGGTCAGCCTGGTTTGTGAAAGCTATCCATTTCTCCCAGTTTCTTTTACCAACAGGTTTTTGAATTATTAAGGCATATGTAAATCTTTCCATAGCAAAAATCTATTGACTTATACTTTGCAATTCTTTAGACTTTGGGTCTTCTACTTTTTACCAACTCCTGGTTATGACTTTTGTACTAGCGGCAAGTCAAACTTAAATCAAGTATCTATCACTGTTAGTCACAACTTCTGGAACATTGCCAAGGTACATTAAAGGGCAAGTTCTAGGTTCTTCATATCCCAGCACATCTTTTATTACAGAACATACATTCTGCCAGAACACTGTTCCTTTCTTACATTCCCAAAAGTCGTGTGGTTGGCATCTACATGGCCACACAGACACCAGCATGGTTGTTGTTGACCTAGCGGGGGCTTTTTGATTCTAGGTGGGATATATTTTTCCAACATAACTCCCGCCATGTTCTTACGTTTGTAGAAGTATGTTGTGTTTTGCATATATTGTCCCAATCTTCCTCTGAAATATCAGTCTTTAATTCCTTCTCCTATTTTGCTTTAATATAAAAGGTTGAATCTTTTCTAGAAACAATCAGGTCATGACAGAGTGAAGAAATTGTCTTGGATGTTCCTTGTTTATATCAAATTTTCGAATGACATGATAGTCCCATTTGGTATTGTATTTTTCATTTTGATCTGTTTTTCAAAATAATCCTTTAACTGTAAGTATCTGAAAAGAACTAGATTTTTCCATACCACAATTCACCTTTAAATTCTGAAAATGTAAGAGCTCCCGAGTGGCGCATCGGTCTAAGGCACTGCATCTCAGTGCTAGAGGCGTCACCACAGACCCTGGTTAGATTCCAGGTTGAATCACAACTGGCCGTGATTAGGAGTCCCCATAGGCCAGCGCACAATTGGCTCAGCGTCGTCCGGGTTTGGCCGGGGTAGGCCATCATTGTAAATAAGTGTTTGTTCTTAACTGACTCACCTAGTTAAATAAAATAAAAAGAGCTCTCTGTCCTCTGCAATGGTACAAAATGCTGTCATGCCTAGGGCTGTGGCGGTCACAAAATTTCATCAGCCTGTGATTGTCAAGCAAATAACTGTTGCTCTCACGGTAATTGACCATAATTAACATAAACACATTTAGCATCTCCTGGCTTCCACAAGCCACTGATGCAGACCTTTGGAACATCTACATTTTAAAAAGTCTAATAAATCCAGGTAATATAGCCTACACCTTCACAATAAATCCATTATTTATTTTAGACAGGTCTAAAGAAGCATGATATGAAGAAAATGTAGTCTATTTCAGAACCACAGAATAGCATACTCTGAGTTGTCCTTATGTTAGGTCCTGATCTGGCTATGCCAAATGGCTATTCATTTAGCAGACAAGATTTGCTTCAACTTCCATGGCATTATTTTATAGTGTTAGGGTTTCGTTCCTTACGTCCTTCCTTGTCAATCATTGGTTCATTGGTGAAATTAGCATTATGACAATATCTTTAATTAAATAATTCAAAAACCTTTATTAATGCAATTGCAGACAGAAGTTGACTAACAGGAACATAGCACGCATGTTTCTGAGTAAGTTCTGCCCCAAACAAAAGGTCTCAAGTTGTTTTATTAAACCGAAGTCCCGCCTTAGTGATGTCACTGACTACGTCATTACCTTTTTACTCCCGAGACCAAAACCCTGCATCCATAGCTATACAAACATAGAGTTTATCTAAAAGCTAGGCAATAAATGTCCCCTCCCCAAAGTAGATTTATTGTGGAATGTCTGAGTAGTCTTATCTCCCACACTCCCCTGCAGAGTTATGTCTCAGTCACACATTGAGTGAGTGAATGAGAAAACAACTGTGGAACAATTCTAAACCTCTATAATGAATATATATATTGTTAATCTGTAGTCAAGGACCCTATAAATGTAAGGAGGGAGGGGTCTAATAACCCCTCCCCTTCTATTAATATAACATAAGCATAATCAATTATTCTAATACATCAAACATTTGTACAGCCCCAAATCATGACCGCCAGGTGAATCCTGACAATAGTATGAAGAATACAATTGAACAAAGCTGAATAAAATAGAAAGGATGTTTTCTCCAAACAATTTCTGAGGGAGGGCGCACATGCAGCTAGTCTGTGTTGAGAGATATTTGGAACTCACGCATGAAAGGGTTAACAAAGAAACAGGTCTTCCTATCTTAATTTAGAGTTATTTATGCAACTTTAGTTGTTCTACAAACATTGGGCTATATATTTTGATTTGTAATACATTGTAAGCCTGCATGATAACTCGAATGATTTGAAAAAAGTATCTTGAAAGGCATGAGCTCTGCTTTGTTTTTTTGCGCAGGCTGTACACACTATATCAGTCACTCATTCACAACTTGACAAGCACTTGATAATGCCTCAAATTTCCTGCCGGCATCCCCTTTGTGTAGCCGTAAATAAATTCTTTAGGCCCTAATCTACGGATTTCATATGACTAGGAATACAGATATGCGTCTGTTGGTCACAGATACCTTTAAAAAAAGGAAGGGTCGTGGATCAGAAAACCAGTCAGTATCTGGTGTGACCACTATTTTCCTCATGCAGCACGACACATCTCTTTCTCAGAGAGTTGATAAGCCTGTTGATTGTGGCCTGTGGAATGTTATCCCACTCCTCAATGGCTGTGCGAAGTTGCTGGATATTGGCAGGAACTGGAACACGCTGTCGTACACGTCGATCCAGAGCATCCCAAACATGCTCAATGGGTGACATGTATGGTGAGTATGCAGGCCATGGAAGAACTGGGACATTTTCAGCTTCCAGGAATTGTGTACAGATCCTTGCGACATAGGGCCGTGCATTATCATACTGAAACATGAGATGATGGCGGTGGATGAATAGCGTGACAATGGGCCTCAGGATTTCGTCACGGTATCTTTGTGCATTCAAATTGCCATCGATAAAATGCAATTGTTTTCGTTGTCCGCTGCTTATGCCTGCCCATACCATAACCCCACCGCCACCATGGGGCACTCTGTTCACAACGTTGACATCAGCAAACTGCTTGCCCACACGACGCCATACACGCTGTCATTCATCTGTTAAGAGAACACTTCTCCAGCGTGCCAGTGGCCATCGAAGGTCAACATTTTCCCACTGAAGTTGGTTACGACGCCGAACTACAGTCAGGTCAAGACCGTGGTGAGGATGACGAGCACGCAGATGAGCTTCGCTGAGACGCTGAATAAAAGCTTCGCTGACAAAACTACACATTTGGGCTTTTATTGTCCCCCAGCAGAAGGTGCACCTGTGTAATGATCCTTGATAGTAATTTGTCCCAGAGGTTGAACTGTTTTGAGGGAACCTCTACTGGTAGAGAGGGGAATAAATACAGCAGTCTATGGACTATTCATTTACACTGCCTTTATTCTAGTGCTGAAATCTAAGGGAAGAAGTGACCATCTCTCTATATCTTCATGAATATTTTGGATAGTTGGCTTATTTGTTATAGCTTTGTAATGTATTTTGTTAGGTTTACCCCTATACATTGCCGTGAAAACGTATTTACTCCATTTCTAATTTTCTCTATTTTTGCAAATGTTTGATACTGAATTATCAGATCTTCAACCAAAACCTAATATTAGATTAACGGAACCTGACTTTACAAATAACACAAAAGTATACTTATTTTATTTATTAAACAAAGTTATTCAACACTCAATTCCCCTGTGTGAGAAAGTAATTGCCCCCTTACATTCTAACTGGTTGTGCCACCTTTTAGCTGTTGATCAGTCTCTCACATCGCTGTGGAGGAATGTTGGCTCACTCTTGCATGCAGAACTGCTTTAACTCCGCGACATTTGTGGATTTTCAGGCATAAACTGCCACACCATTTCAATTGGGATTAGGTCTGGACTTTGACTAGGCCATTCCAAAACTTCAAATTAGTTGTTTTTTAGATATTTTCATGTAGACTTGATTGTGTGCTTTCGATCATTGTCTTGCTGCATGACCCCGCTGCGCTTCAGCTCACAGACGGATGTCCTGACATTCTCCTGTAGAATTCTCTGATACAGAGCAGAATTCATGGTTCTTTCTATTAACACCATATGTATGTTATATTTCCTGTGATGGGGTGTAGTTAGAGTAGATTTTGTGTTTTGTATAATTTTGTTTGTATCCTGAATTGTAACCATATCTTGGTTTAGTTTTGGGAGGCAAGTGTTACAAACTAGCACGTCCTCAGCATACAAGGTGATTTTTACGCTGTTTTCCTCGGATGGTAATACCTTGTAGTTCCTAATGTTGCCTTATCGTTTGGGCTAGAGGCTCAATATGTAAGGCAAACAAAGCTGGGGAGGTGCACCATCCCTTGACTGCATTGTAAAGTCATTTTATTTGTCAGATGGCCGTTCACTTAAATTCTAACAATAGGATCTTGATAAATGGTTTTAAAACACTGAATTGCATCTGGCACTTCAGTTTTCAATACTGGCATTTTCTGCAATGTTGCCAATATCTGTCGTAAGGTCTCAATGTTCAATAATTGAGTGATTTATTTGATATGTTCTTATTCTGGTCTCTCTTTACTTTAATTCAGCTACTATTGAGAACTTCAACGTTGTGGAGACGTTATCGGAAAATGCTGTTATCGTCTATCAGACACACAAGGTAAGAGAGAATGAGTAAACACAGATGCCAGGGTTTCAAACCAGACGCCTTTGGCGTTTTTAAAATTTGTTCCACTGAACATCCCACCACAATAAAGACATTTTAATTGCATAAAGAGTGCCTTTTAAGTGTTTTACTAAATGACTGAAAGTAAAATCTGTGTGTGTGTTGCAGAGGGTGTGGCCTGCCTCTCAGAGAGATGTGCTCTACTTGTCTGCCATGAGGAAGATCCTGGCTAACAACGAGAACGACCCTGACACCTGGCTGGTCTGCAACTTCTCTGTGGATCACGACAACGCCATGGTCAGTATAACCCCCCTACCCCTACCGACCCAGACACCTGCCTGGTCTGCAACTTCTCTGTGGACCACAACAACGCCATGGCCATTCTCAGTCTAGTCTTCTTGGAGATGGGCTTTTCCAGGAATTCCTGATTCCCCAGACTGACCTTAATCTATTTGTGTGTGGGGGGGGGGGGAGCTGTTACAATAACAACCTGGTTCGTCAAGGTAGAGACTAAACATAAATATTTGTATGTATCTTATATTTTCATTGGTCAATGCTTGTCAATTGATGATCTTTCATGTCGCTGTCCCAACACAGCCCACCAACAGGTGTGTCCGTGCCAAAATAAACATCGCCATGATCTGCCAGACCCTGGTAAGCCCACCAGAGGGCGACAGAGAGATCAGCAGAGACAACATCACCTGTAAAATCACCTACGTCGCCAACGGTGAGCTCACCTCCTAAATCACTGATAGCCACGACAGATGACCTGCTAGAACGGACAAATAAGCAGTATTACAAGTATTGTAAACTCAGCAAAAAAAGAAACGTCCCTTTTTCAGGACCCTGTCTTTCAAAGATAATTCGTAAAAATCCAAATAACTTCACAAATCTTCATTGTAAAGGGTTTAAACACTGTTTCCCATGCGTGTTCAATGAACCATAAACAATTAATGAACATGCACCTGTGGAACGGTCGTTAAGACACTAACAGCTTAAGCAATTAAGGTTACAGTTATGAAAACATACGACACTAAAGAGGCCTTTCTACTGACTCTGAAAAACACCAAAAGAAAGATGCCCAGGGTCCCTGCTCATCTGCGTGAACGTGCCTTAGGCATGCTACAAGGAGGCATGAGGACTGCAGATGTGGCCAGGGCAATAAATTGCAATGTCTGTACTGTGAGACGCCTAAGACAGCGCTATAGGGAGACAGGACCACGTGTAACAACACCTGCACAGGATCGGTACATCCGAACATCACACCTACGGGACAGGTTCAGGATGGCAACAACAACTGCCCGAGTTACACCAGGAACGCACAATCCCTCCATCAGTGCTTAGACTGTCCGCAATAGGCTGAGAGAGGCTGGACTGAGGGCTTGTAGACCTGTTGTAAGGCAGGTCCTCACCAGACATCACCAGTAACAACATCGCCTATGGGCACAAACCCACCATCGCTGGACCCGACAGGACTGGGAAAAAGTGCTCTTCAATGACGAGTCGTGGTTTTGTCTCACTAGGGGTGATGGTAGGATTTGCGTTTATCGTCAAATGAATGAGCGTTACACCGAGGCCTGTACTCTGGAGCGGGATCGATTTGGAGGGTCCGTCATGGTCTGGGGCGGTGTGTCACAGCATCATCGGACTGAGCTTGTTGTCATTGCAGGCAATCTCAACGCTGTGCGTTACAGGGAAGACATCCTCCTCCCTCATGTGGTACGCTCCCTGCAGGCTCATCCTGACATGACCCTCCAGTATGACAATGCCACCAGAGATACTGCTCGTTCTGTGCGTGATTTCCTGCAAGACAGGAATGTCAGTGTTCTGTCGTGGCCAGTGAAGAGCCCGGATCTCAATCCCATCTCAATCCCATTGAGCACGTCTGGGACCTGTTGGATCGGAGGGTGAGGGTTAGGGCCATTCTCCCCAGAAATGTCCGGGAACTTGCAGGTGCCTTGGTGGAAGAGTGGGGTAACATCTCACAGCAAGAACTGGCAAATCTGGTGCAGTCCATGAGGAGGAGATGCACTGCAGTACTTAATGCAGCTGGTGGCCACACCAGATACTTACTGTTATTTTTGATTTTGACCCCCCTATGTTCAGGGACACATTATTCAATTTCTCTTAGTCACATGTCTGTGGAAGTTGTTCAGTTTATGTCTCAGTTGTTGAATCTTATGTTCATACAAATATTTTTCACGTTAAGTTTGCTGAAAAGAAACAGTTGACAGTGAGAGGGCGTTTGTTTTTTTGCTGAGTTTATATACAGTACCAATAACTATGTATTCTTCAATTAGGGTTTGTGATATTTGAAGCAGGGCCAATATATTGTATATGAATCTACAGGTGTTGTGAATTAACCTGTTCTTTGTGATGTCCTGTGTAACGTGTATTTCCTCTTCATCTAAGTGAACCCGGGAGGCTGGGCTCCTGCCTCAGTCCTGAGGGCCGTGGCCAAGAGGGAGTACCCCAAGTTCCTCAAACGTTTCACTGGCTACGTCCAGGAGAAAACATCAGTGAAACCTATTCTCTTCTGAGGTTCACAGGACTCACTACACCACTGTCCACACAAGACTGTTCCGAACATAGCATACCATGACAACCCGAACATAGCTAACCCTCATGCTTGGTCTCTAGCTCGGTCTCCAGCTAGCTTCAATGTAAGCCCTCATGCGAGCTTCAATGCTAGTTTCCCATTCTACACCTCATGCTAGTTCTTTATAATAGCTCGCTCCTCATGCTAGTTTCCGATGCTAGCTCCCACATTAGCTAGCATGCTAATGCAGAAAGACCTATGAGAATAGCCTAAATGTAAAAAATTTAAAAAATCATTTTCTGCCAGAGATATATTGATATAATATATAAATGTATGTGTTAAGAAATTTATAAGAAAGCAATTTAAGACATAAAGAAAAAACATGGCTCTATTTTAGTCCTGCTTTTTGTAGTTGTTCTTTTTTAAGAAATGGAGTGTTCCTATTTTGTGTTGATTTTGCTTTTTATAATAATCAGTGGTGTCACAGCTTACTCTCATGCTGCTAATTTTTCGAGTACGACAAAACAATTTAGCCTCCTTTTTCCCCCCAGAATGAACATTGTGTTTGTAAAAAAACATAAGTGTAGAGGGGTGTCATTGAACTATGATCCCCATGACATAAGACTTGACCTTTTGGTCTTTGTCTCCCTGGTGAAAACACCACTTTGCTGGTGCTGATGGAGGGACGAGACTAAAAGTTTATTTTGTTTTCAAATGTTGAAAATGTATTTGTTTCTTTATTTTGGTGGTTGTACTTGAGTCAATAGCTAGGTTTCCATCCGAATATTCAGAAATCTGCATAAAGAATGAGAATTTTCCCACCAAACTGACTTGTTGATAAAAATCAGTGCGTGATGACGTAGTACACACAATATGTACTTTTTCACTTAAGTTTTCATGTACTGAATAAAAATCTAAAATCCCATGTCTTTCCATCGCGTTTTGACACAGCTGTTGCCATAAATAGCAAATGTGCCTACTCTTGTCTTGGCACGTGCCAACAACTCGCAGATACAGTGCTGGTAGGCTATTCTACATGAGATTATTATGGATTAGAGCGAGAATATTTATATTTGTCAAGCATCGATCATCATGTCACCGGAATAAGACCCTCTATTTATTGGAAAGGAGCATCAAGCTCATCACCGTGCACTTTCATTACCCTGTAAAATTCATAATTTAGCCTATTTCCTCTGTAGCCTAATAAACAGCATGGTTTCCCGAGTCGTAGTGGGAGGTCCACACACCATATCATTGTGTGATTCTCAATATTATGGTCATATCAATATTTGTGCATAAACGCATTTCCACCATTTCACTCATAATTAATTTTAGACACAAAGATCCCAAAATGTTGAACGAACAAATTATCTGTTTGCATTTAAAACAATTTACCGAAACTTAGTTTCTAGCACAGCTGTCGTGATTTTTTTTCTCCAAATACAATATGACTTCGCATAAAAAGTGGTTGGAAACGTGGTTAGTGATGACATGCTGTAGCAGCACAATTTAGAGTTGGGGTTTTAGATATCTTGATTATAACTGTATATAATGTCAGCAACCATTTCTGCTTCAGAACTTTTTTTTTTTATGCCTGCAGATGCTTTTTGTGACTGAATCGACTACATATGCCTTAGACTGGGGGAGATAACCCAGTACATTTTGGGATGGGGTAGGTGAGAGGGTGCTGATAGACCGTACGCCCATATGAAATCACTAGACAAGTGCCTAGGCCCGAGTTCCAATACCTGATTATCCTCCTCTCTTCACTGAAATAATCAACCCTGATATGACTGAATGGAAACCTGAAACTTGACTTTCACTTCTACAATTGGGCTGATGTTCGGTCAGTCATTATTTCTAGAAAGGGAGGAAGGAAGCAGGCCCTTTCAAGGTATTTAGACAGCTCCTATGTTTTACAGAGGACAGAAGCTTTGTCTCCTGCTGGGCACTTCAGTGAAACAATGACTGTCTCCACAGAGTGAAAACTGAAGTCTTTCATTTCAGATACCTATTTATATGAAACTAAAGGGTTTGGGGGTTAATGTCAAATTCATGTCATACCTCTTAATTGTGATATTGCAATCAGCAGAAATTGATTTTCACATAAAATATCCTTGGAGGATGTGAACTGTATGCTGGCTTTCATTCCCCAACTGATCAAGTGATTTTTACTTTGTACGTTCACCAATGTGCAAAGTCATCCAATAATTGATAGCACAATTTATGTATAAAGCCAAGTGAAGAAAAACCTGGTTGGAAAGACAATTCAAAGTCTGGTTTCCCAGACTCCGATTGAGCCCACTACTGGACTAAAAATGCATGTTCTTCATTCATATGTCCTGGAATAGGCACAATGTGGGTCTGAGAAACTGCCCCAATAGCTCTCCTATGAATTAAGTTGCACTGAATGTAAATAAAAGTAGTCATGCAAAATATTTTGAGATTGACTTAAAACCATACTGTGAAAATGTGGCACTTCTTTAGCTGTTTGGAAAGAAAAATAAAATTCACATTTTTCTCCAGTTCGGTGTGCTTTGAATCCTTGTTTCCCCCCCTTCTCTCACCATCTACAAACTCAATGTCAGTGTAATTATACAGAAAGCCAATGAGTCATGGTATTTAGGTTGTGACAAAATACATGTGACTAGAAAACCAGTTGACATATGGCTTGTTGGAATGAACCTAAGGCAGGGTTTCACAAACTCGGTTCTAGGGACCCCAAGGAGTGCACATTGTTTTTGCCCTAGTACTACACAGCTGATTTAAATAAACGAATCAAGCTTTGAGAATTTGAATCAGCTGTGTAGTGTTAGGACAAAATATGCACCCCTTGGGGTCCCGAGGACCGAGTTTGGGAAATGCTGCCATAAGGCCAAGCATCCCAACAAATCGATAGACCACTAGTGAGCTGCTTTACAACAAATAGCAAACATAACCTTGTCCTTTTCCAATAAATAAAGTTAGTCTCTTAAAAGCGGTTTATTGAAGGCGACTTGTATGGCTTTGTTTCATCCGGTATTCCCACATACATCTAAACACTCGCTGAAGCAATGCAACTTTAGTCCCAAACCTCAACTGTAGTGGTTTAGACACCATTTAAAAGGCAGACTAATAGCGCAATTGAAATTTAAAAGGCAATGTTTCAACGCTGCATATGTCAGCTCAAATTTCAAGTTGTAATATACCGTGGCTTTTCAGTGCTACGGATTGAATCAAGCCCAAGACCGTCAAACCATTTCTTACACATTCCCAATTAAAAGGTACCTCAAAACACTGCAGTGTAAGGCATATATACTCAGACCAAGAACACTCAATCATTAAATCATACTGTACACTCACATTATAGCTAGCACCTTGGTTTGACATTTTTATCCAACAACATTATCGATAAAACAAATTAATCAAATGAAAAAATACATTAAAATCAGGAGGTATGGCAGGTTTAATTTGAAACGAAACGATCTACGGCAATACTAGGCTTGCCTCTCAAACAACTATTTGGCAACTTAGTGCAAAACATCTCGCCCGTAGCAACGTTTTAACCAAATATTTAGTCAGGAGATTTGGGTTGCATTCTGCCCAATCCTGCACAGATTACAGTATCATATTGCCCTGGCACCTCTCCAGATACTGTAAGAAGCTGATCACCTCCACATACACTGAATGTGTGCCTCTAGAATGTACCCATTAAAAAAAATATATATATATATATATTGCTTCAGGGCATTTGATCACAACAAACCTGTTGTCCATGATGTAGGGGGTTGTGTGGCTGTGTGCACACAGCCGTTAAAGGCCAAATCCTTCTGCCAATGAAATTCTAATTTCAACTTGGTCAGTCTGTCCACATGATTCCGGTGGCCATTTTAAAGACAATGGCACATTTGTGAATTTGCAAAAAATACAAAATCATAAAATAAAATTTCTTTTTTTTCCCATTCAGACAATCCCACTGCACACACAGTGAATAAACAGAGTCCTTTGAGTTCCATTCTGCACTGTGTATTAACCAAGTGACGAGTCAGATATCTCTGAGGTTAGCAGCAGACAGAAGTACTTCTCTCCCGGAGTGTCCAGCCCAAACCACTCCTTTCCATTAGCAGTTTTATTTCTGTTGTAATAAATAAACATCAGCCATCTTCTGGGTAGGAGGATGTATTGTTGTAGGCTGGATGCTCTGAGATGAAAGGAGCATGCTCACACTGGGCAAATCCTCCAGCTCCCAGAATTCACTGCAGGTCCTCTATCACTAGAAGGCTCATTGTGATTGGTTGTAATGTATCTGTCACGCAGCCTCCTCTGAGTGGGATTGAGCCATTTGTGGCACATTGGCTTGAGATCTGAGAGGGAAAAAGAAACATTGAAAGTAAAGCAGTCACCAATCTTTTTCAGGAATAGTGTGAACAGAGTAGCATTCTCCCTTTTAGAAGAGGTCTCTGGAGTGTAGTTGTGAGCCATGACGGTTAACTTCTTGACACTAGGAGGCAGAATTTTTATGTTTGGAAAAATAACGTTCCCAATGTAAACGGCCTATTTCTCAGGCCCAGATGCCTATATGCATATAATTGACAGATTAGGATAGAAAACACTCTAAAGTTTCCAAAACTGTCAAAATATTGTAATTGAGTATAACAGAACTGATTTTGCAGGCAAAAACCTGAGGAAATCCAACCCGGAAGTGCCTCTTATTTTGAAAAGTCCCTGTTCCATTGCCTGCCTATCCTCCATTTAAAAGGGATATCAACCAGATTCCGTTTCCAATGGCTTCCACAGGTTGTGAACAGTCTTTAGACATAGTTTCAAGCTTTTATTCTGAAAAATGAGCGAGATTTATCAAATCGCGTCAGTGTCCTTGATTAGTTCTTGCGTGCGAAAGTTGTAGCTTGACATTTTATTTCTGTCTTGTATTGAATTACTTTACCCTCCAGTTGAAATATTATCGATTATTTATGCTAAAAACAACCTGAGGATTGATTATAAAAACGTTTGACATGTTTCTACGAACTTTACGGATACTATTTGGAATTTTCGTCTGCCCTTCAAGACCGGCACGAGCCTGTGGCTAACTGAACATAACGCGCAAACCAATTGGAGGTTTTTGGATATAAAAATCATCTTTATCGAACAAAAGGAACATTTATTGTGTAACGGGGAGTCTCGTGAGTGCAAACATCCGAAGATCATCAAAGGTAAGTGATTAATTTTATTGCTTTTCTGACTTTTGTGACCAATCTACATTGCTGCTAGGTGTTTGTAATGTTTTGTCTAGTAATCGATAAACTCACACAAACGCTTGGATTGCTTTCGCTGTAAAGCATATTTTCAAAATCTGACACGACAGGTAGATTAACAACAAGCTAAGCTGTGTTTTGCTATATTGCACTTGTGATTTCATGAATATAAATATTTTTAGCAATTTTCTTTTAATTTGGCGCTCTGCAATTCAGCGGTTGTTGATGACAATTAAACCAGTAAAGGGATCCGTGCGCCAAGAGGTTTTAAGTGTAGTATACCTACTGTGAGTCAGGGGGTTATGGGTAGTGTAGTTTACCTGTTGTGGGTCATGTGACTCTGTACGAGGTGTCCGGCGGCGAGAGCGGACATCAGAGACAGTTCTCCTGCCAGGACGGTGGCACAGACCACGCTGGCCAACTGACGGGCATTATCCCCTGGACCAGTTAGACTGGCACCCTGCACACCCAGCATCTACAATGGACACGCATACGGGTTAATACATACCCTTATTGGAGGGGTACACACACACACACACACACACACACACACACACACACACACACACACACACACACACACACACACACACACACACACACACACACACACACACACACACACACACACACACACACACACACACACAACCTGTAGACAGGCTTGTTGTGGTGCCAGGTTGGTGCCCCCTCCTACAGTGCCCAGTTCTATAGAGGGCATGGTACAGCTGATATACAGGTCCTCTCCTTCAGGACCAACTTGCTCCATCAGAGTTATACAGTTACTACTGCCCACTGTCTGGGCTGGGTCCTGGAGAGAGAGAGGGAAGGGAGGGAGATTATATAGGAAAAATATATTTTTATTGGTTTAGGAAAGACAGAATCTCAGAAGATCAGACTTTTCTTTTTAAGTACCTGTCCACAGGCAATGTAGATAGCAGCTACGATGTTAGCAGCGTGAGCATTGAAGCCTCCTATACTACCAGCCATGGCTGAGCCCACTAGATTCTTATTGATGTTCAACTCTACTAGGGCAGTAGTACTGGTCTTTAGGACCTGGAGAGACAGAGAGCATCATCTCAAAACAAAGGAAGGGGGAAATCACTGTAGTGTCTAAAATATTTGCTTCCACCAGTTCAGTTCTTCCAAGTCGGTATGTCTCAGTGTGTATGTACCCTGTGTCTCAACGTAAAGACGTGCTCAAATATGTTGGTACCTTACAGCTCATTGAAATAATGCTTCATTCCTCCTGAAAAGTGATGAAATTAAAAGCTATTTTATCATGTATACTTGCATGCCTTTGGTATGTCATAGAATAAAGCAAAGAAGCTGTGAAAAGAGATGAATTATTGCTTATTTTACAGAGATATTCTAAAATGCCCGGACACATTTATTGGTACCCCTTAGAAAAGATAACAAATTACAAATTAGATTATAGTGATATTTCAAACTAATTAGTATCACGTCTCCAATCTCGTAATCAGTGATTCAGCCTATTTAAATGGAGAAAAGTAGTCACTGAACATGGACCAGAGAAAGCAAAGCAGAGATTTGTCTGAGGAGTTCAGAAAGAAAATAATAGACGAGCATGGTAAAGGTAAAGGCTACAAGACCATCTCCAATCAGCTTGATGTTCCTGTGACAACAGTTGCAAATATTATTAAGAAGTTTAAGGTCCATGGAACTGTAGCCTGGGCACGGCCGCAATAGGAAAATCGATACCAGATTGAACAGAAGGATCGCGTGAATGGTAAAGAACCAAGGATAACTGCCAGAGAGATACAAGCTGAACTCCAAGGTGAAGGTACGTCAGTTTCTGATCGCAACATCTGTCGCTTTTTGAGTGAAAGTGGGCTCCATGGAAGAAGACCCAGGAGGACCACTTTTGGGAGAATGTCCTTTGGAGAGATGAGTCAAAACTGGAGCTATTTGGCAAGTCACATCAGCTCTATGTTCACAGATGATGAAATGAAGCTTTCAAAGAGAAGAACACCATACCTACAGTGAAACATGGAGGAGGCTCGGTTAGGTTTTGGGGCTGCTTTGCTGTGCCTGGCACAGGGGGCCTTCAATCTGTGCAGGTCACAATGAAGTCTCAAGACTATCACGTACTGCCCAGTGTCAGAAAGCTGTCGCAGGTCATGCGTCCTCCAACAGGATAAATACCCAAAACACAGAGCTAAAAGCACCCAAGAATGGATAAGAACCAAACATTGGACTCTTCTGAAGTGGCCTTCTATGAGTCCTGATCTGAATCCTATCGAACATCTATGGAAAGAGCTGAAACCTGCAGTCTGGAGAAGGCACCCATCAAACCTGAGACAGCTGGAGCAGTTTGCTCCGGAAGAGTGGGCCAAACTACCTGTTAACAGGTGCAGAAGTCTCATTGAGAGCTACAGAAAACATTTGCAGTAATTGCCTCTAAAGGTTGTGCAACAAAATATTAGGTTACGGGTCCCATAATTTTTGCCCATGCCATTTTATTATTTACAATATTATGTTGAATAAAAAAATCAAAAGCAAAGTCTGATTTGTATTAAATATGGAATAAACAATGGTGGATGCCAATTACTTTTGTCAGTTTCAAGTTATTTGAAAGAATTGTGCATTCTTCATTTTTTGTGGAGGGGTACCAACAGATTTGAGCACGTGTGTGTGTCTCCATTTGAGTATGCGTCTCCGTGTGAGCGTGCGTGTATCTGTGTGTGTGGTTGTGAGTGTGTGTGGTTGTTGTAGCTGTAACATACCTCTCGGACCACCCTGGCGGGGACGGTGACCTCACACACAGCAGACTTTCCCCGACCCAGGATCCAGTTCATGGCTGAAGGTTTCTTATCAGTGCAATAGTTTCCGCTCACCGCTAGAACCTGGAGCTCAGGGAACTGCTGTTGGAGCCTGCTCACTGCCTGCTCTGTACCCTGCAGACACACACAGAGACAGTTAATATGTGCTATTAGACACCAGAAACAGCATTCTTGTTATTCTGTGAAGTCCATTCCATCACCAGTAAGTAATTCCTCTGAAGAATGTAACCTCTCTAAAATGGACACCCTTACTGCTCCACTGCATTACCTTTTAGAATGGGCACACACACACACACACACACACACACACACACACACACACACACACACACACACACACACACAGAGAGCATAGTCTGACCTTAGAGAGCATGTTCATGCCCATGGCGTCTCCAGTGTGGGACTGGAAGCGGATGTAGAGGTTCCTCCCTGCTAGACCTACCAATAGCTTGTCCAGACGGGCAAACCTAACAGACAGAGGCAAATATGCAACTACTGTACAACAGAACAATACTATGTGACGGCCAATTTAAACTACATCATTGAGATTAGAGTAGCTATAAGTTGCCCCCAGTCACTGACCTAGGGTCAGTTATTTTCTATAATCCACATTAGGTGAGGTTCCAGGTATGATTGGATAATCTGATCATTATAACATGACCCAACCTATATATTGATCTGTGTGACCCTGAGGTGACTGTGACCTTTAACCCTTGACCCTGACCTGCTGGTGTGGTCGAAGGCATCCTTGATGGTCCTGAAACCCTCTGTGGTCTCCAGCCAGGCCTTGACCTCTACAGCCCGGCACGCTGAGGGCAGCCGTACAACAGGACCCCGCGTCATACCGTCAGCTAGCACCCTGCTGCTGCAACCGCCACTCAACTGGAGAGAAAAAGGAAGGTTAGAGGAGACAGAGTTAGCCTACGCTAGACATATACTCTACACTCAGAGAGTTAAACTACAATAGACGTATACTTTACACTCACAGCGACGGCCCGGCATCCTCTGTTTGTGCTGGCCACAAGGCAGCCTTCCGTTGTTGCCATGGGAACATGGAACTGCTTCCCATCCAATAGGAGAGGGCCAGCAACGCCCACTGGCACGGGCATGTAGCCAATGACGTTCTCACAGCAGGTGCCCATCACCTGATAAGACAGGAAAACATGGGATGGGTGAGGGCAGTACAACACTAGATCTTACTGGGTTGATTTCAGACCAAGCTTACATCAACTGTCTGTTTCAGTAAACTGGATTAGTGGCAGTTGTAGTCCCTATGAGTAGGCTACCTTAGTGTAGTCATAGTCCTTGTAAGGAAGACAGGCCAAGGCAGAGGGTGATGGTAGTTTGGATGATAGCATCTCTCTCCGGATGACCACGCCCCTCTCTGGTGTTTCCATGACAGCCTCCAGCTTATAGGTCAGGATGTTCCGTGATGTCACCAGCTCCATCACCTCGGCATTGCTAAGAAAACGAGCGCCCAACTGGAAAGAAGCATAGGCAGAGAGCCATAAATACATATCAATATTAACACATCCAGTGCCTTCAGAAAGTATTCAATTGAGAAAAGCTGAAATGTCTTGAATCAGTAAGTTTTCAACCCCTTTGTTATGGCAAGCCTAAGTCATTTCAGGAGTAAAAATGTGCAAGAAAATCAAATAAAATTGTATTGGTCACATACACATGGTTAGCAGATGTTAATGCGAGTGTAGCGAAATGCTTGTGCTTCTAGTTCCGACAGTGCAGTAATATCTAACAATTTCCCAACTACTACCTAATACACACAAATCTAAAGGAGTGAATGAGAAAATGTCCATATAAATATATGGATGGATGAGCGATGGCCGAGCAGCAAGGTGCAATTGATTGTATAAAATACAGTAGACACATATGATGAGTAATGTAAGAAATTTAAACATTATTAAAGTGCCATTATTTAAAGTGACATTGTTTAAAGTGACTAGTGATCAATTTATTAGTGGCCAGTGATTGGGTCTCAATGTAGGCAGCAGTCTCTCAGAGTTAGTGATCGCTGTTTAGCAGTCTGATGGCCTTGAGATAGAAGCTGTTTTTTCAGTCTCTCGGTCCCAGCTTTGATGCACCTGTACTGGCCACGCCTTCTGGATGGTAGCGGTGTGAACAGGCAGTGGCTCGGGTGGTTGTTGTCCTTGATGATCTTTTTGGCCTTCCTGTGATATCGGGTGGTGTAGGTGTCCTGGAGGGCAGATAGTTTGCCCCCACACCACCCTCTGGAGAGCCTTGCGGTTGAGGGTGGTGCAGTTGCCGTACCAGGCTGTGATACAGCCTGACAGGATGCTCTCGATTGTGCATCTGTAATAGTTTGTCAGGGTTTTGGGTGACAAGCCAAATTTCTTCAGCCTCCTGAGGTTGAATAGGCACTGTTGCACCTTCTTCACCACACTGTCTGTGTGGGTGGACCATTTCAGTTTGTCTGTGATGTGTACACCGAAGAACTAAAAACTTTCCACCTTCTCCACTGCTGTCCCTGCGATGTGGATAGGGGGGTGCTCCCTCTGCTGTTTCCTGAAGTCCACGATCATCTCCTTTGTTTTGTTGACGTTGAGTGAGAGGTTGTTTTTCCTGACATCACACTCCGAGTACCCTCTCGTCGTTGTTGGTAATCAAGCCCACTACTGTGGTGCCGTCTGCAAACTTGATGATTGAGTTGGAGGCGTACATGGCCACGCAGTCATGGGTGAACAGAGAGTACAGGAGGGGGCTGAGCACGCACCCATATGGGGCCTCAGTGCTGAGGGTCAGCGAAGTGGAGATGTTGTTTCCTACCCTCACCACCTGGGGGCGGCCCGTCAGAAAGTCCAGTACCCAATTGCACAGGGTGTGGTTGAGACCCAGGGCCTCAAGCTTAATGATGAGCTTGGAGGGTACTATGGTGTTGAATGCTGAGCTGTAGTCAATGAACAACATTCTTACATAGGTATACCTCTTGTCCAGATGGGATAGGGCAGTGTGCAGTGTGATGGCGATTGCATCGTGGACCAGCTGGGGCGGTATGCAAACTGAAGTGGGTCTAGGGTGGCCGGTAAGGTGGAGGTGACATGATCCTTGACTAGTGTCTCAAAGCCCTTCATGATGACAGAAGTGAGTGCTACAGGGCGGTAGTCATTTAGTTCAGTTATGTTTGCCTTCTTGGGTACAGGATGGTGGCCATCTTGAAGCATGTTGGGACAGCAGACTGGGATAGGGAGCGATTGAATATGTCCGTAAACACATCAGCCAGCTGGGTGTGCGCATGCTCCGAGGACGCGGCTAGGGATGCCGTCTGGGTTAGCAGCCTTGCTGCTGACGGCCACGAATAAGGAGAGGCGCAGTCCTTGTTATTGGGCCGCGACAGTGGCACTGTATTATCCTCAAAGAGGGCAAAGAATATGTTTAGTTTGTCTGGAAACGTGACGTCGGTGTCCGTGACGTAGCTGGTTTTCTTTTTGTAGTCCGTAATTTCCTGTAGACCCTACCACATACGTCTCGTGTCTGAGCCGTTGAATTGCGACTCCACTTTGTCACTGTACCGGCATTTCGCTTGTTTGATTGCCTTGTGGAGGGAATAACTACACTGTTTATATTCAGCCATATTCCCAGACCTCTTTCCATGGTTAAATGCGGTGGTTCGCACTTTATGTTTTGCGCAAATGCCGCCATCCATCCACGGTTTCTGGTTAGGGTAGGTTTTAATAGTCACAGTGGGTACATCATCTTCAATGCACTTCTTTATAAACTCACTCACTGAGTCAGCGTATAGATCAATGTTGTTATCTGAGGCTGACCGGAACATATCCCAGTCCGCTTAATCAAAACAATCTTGAAGAGTGGATTCCGATTGGTCAGACCAGCGTTGAATGGTTCTAGTCACTGGTACATCCTGTTTGAGTTTCTGCCTATAAGACGGTAGGAGCAAGATGGCATCGTGGTCGGATTTGCCGAAGGGAGGGCGGTGGAGGGCTTTGTATGCATCGCCGAAGTTAGAGTAGCAGTGATCGAGTGTATTACAACTGCGCAATCAATATGCCGATAGAATTTATGTAGCCTTGTTCTCAAATTTGCTTTGTTAAAATCCCCAGCTACAATAAATGCAGCCTCAGGATATATGGTTTCCAGTTTACATGGAGTCCAGTGAAGTTCCTTGAGGGCCGTCTTGGTGTCTGCTTGAAGGGGAATGTACACCGCTGTGGCGATTAGAGGTCGACCGATTAATTAGGGCCGATTTAAAGTTTTCATAACAATCGGTATTTTTGGACACCGATTTGCCGATTTAACTTCTTTGGGGTAGGGGGCAGTATTTTCACGTCCGGATGAAAAGCGTGCCCAGAATAAACTGCCTGCTACTCAGGCCCAGATGCTAGGATATGCATGTTATTAGTAGATTTGGATAGAAAACACTCTGAAGTTTATAAAACTGTTTGAATGATGTCTGTGAGTATAACAGAACGCATATGGCAGGCAAAAACCTGAGAAAAATCCAACCAGG
Organism: Salvelinus alpinus; assembly: GCF_045679555.1. Lineage (NCBI taxonomy): Eukaryota > Metazoa > Chordata > Actinopteri > Salmoniformes > Salmonidae > Salvelinus > Salvelinus alpinus. The sequence goes on along the minus strand of NC_092103.1, from coordinate 27,350,713 downwards.
AAGTGGGAAATCTGAGGTTTGTAGGTATTCAACTCTTTGCTTATCCAAGATACAGTGGAAATGGGGTCATGTTGCACTTCCTAAGGCTTACACTAGATGTCAACAGTCTTTAATGAGAGGGGATTGAGTAAGGTCTCTCCCAGAGTGCCACGAGCTGACCATGCGCATTCATCTGAGAGTTAGCTTGAGTTCCATTGCATTTCTGAAGACAAAGGAATTCTCCAGTTGGAACATTATTGAAGATTGAAAAGATTGATTCTATACTTCGTTTGACATGTTTCTACGGACTGTAACGGAACTTTTTGACTTTTCGCCTGGACCTAGTGCTCACGCCTCATGAATTTGGAATACTGGGCTAAACGCGCTAACAAAAAGGAGCTATTAATAGGAGCTATTAAACATTTATTGTGGAACTGGGATTCCTGGGAGTGCCTTCTGATGAAGATCATCAAAAGGTAAGTGAATATTTATAATGGTATTTCTGACTTCTGTTGACTCCAACATGGCGGATATCTGTTTGGCTTGATTTGTCGACTGAGCGCCGTACTCAGATTATTGCATGGTTTGCTTTTTCCGTAAAGTTTTTTTGAAATCTGACACAGCGGTTGCATTAAGGAGAAGTGGATCTAAAATTCCATGCATAACAGTTGTATCTTTTATCAATGGTTATTATGAGTATTTCTGTAAATTGATGTGGCTCTCTGCAAAATCACTGGATGTTTTGGAACTACTGAACATAACGCGCCAATGTAAACTCAGATTTTTGGATATAAATATGAACTTTACCGAACAAAACATAGATGTATTGTGTAACATGAAGTCCTATAAGTGTCATCTGATGAAGATCATCAAAGGTTAATGATTAATTTTATCTATATTTCTGCTTTTTGTGACTCCTCTCTTTGGCTGGAAAAATGGCTGTGTTTTTCTGTGAATAGGCACTCATCTAATATAATCGTTTGGTTTGCTTTCGTCATAAAGCCTTTTAGAAATCAGACACTGTGGCTGGATTTACAACAAGTGTATCTATCAAATGGTGTAAAATACATGTATGTTTGAGGAATTTTAATTATGGGATTTCTGTTGTTTTGAATTTGGCGCCCTGCAGTTTCACTGGCTGTTGACAAGGTGAGACGCTACCGTCCCACATACCCTAGAGAGGTAAAAATATATATATACAGTGGGGAGAACAAGTATTTGATACACTCCCGATTTTGCAGGTTTTCCTACTTACAAAGCATGTAGAGGTCTGTAATTTTTTATCATAGGTACACTTCAACTGTGAGAGACGGAATCTAAAACAAAAATCCAGATAATCACATTGTATGATTTTTAAGTAATTCATTTCCATTTTATTGCATGACATAAGTATTTGATACATCAGAAAAGCAGAACTTAATATTTGGTACAGAAACCTTTGTTTGCAATTACAGAGATCATACGTTTTCTGTAGTTCTTGACCAGATTTGCACACACTGCAGCAGGGATTTTGGCCCACTCCTCCATACAGACCTTCTCCAGATCCTTCAGGTTTCGGGGCTGTCGCTGGGCAATACGGACTTTCAGCTCCCTCCAAAGATTTTCTATTGGATTCAGGTCTGGAGACTGGCTAGACCACTCCAGGACCTTGAGATGCTTCTTACGGAGCCACTCCTTAGTTGCCCTGGCTGTGTGTTTCGGGTCGTTGTCATGCTGGAAGACCCAGCCACGACCCATCTTCAATGCTCTTACTGAGGGAAGGAGGTTGTTGGCCAAGATCGCGCGATACATGGCCCCATCCATCCTCCCCTCAATACGGTGCAGTCGTCCTGTCCCCTTTGCAGAAAAGCATCCCCAAAGAATGATGTTTCCACCTCCATGCTTCACGGTTGGGATGGTGTTCTTGGGGTTGTACTCATCCCTCTTCTTCCTCCAAACACGGCGAGTGGAGTTTAGACCAAAAAGCTCTATTTTTGTCTCATCAGACCACATGACCTTCTCCCATTCCTCCTCTGGATCATCCAGATGGTCATTGGTAAACTTCAGATGGGCCTGGACATGCGCTGACTTGAGCAGGGGGACATTGCGTGCGCTGCAGGATTATAATCCATGACGGCGTAGTGTGTTACTAATGGTTTTCTTTGAGACTGTGGTCCCAGCTCTCTTCAGGTCATTGACCAGGTCCTGCCGTGTAGTTCTGGGCTGATCCCGCACCTTCCTCATGATCATTGATGCCCCATGAGGTGAGATCTTGCATGGAGCCCCAGACCGAGGGTGATTGACCGTCATCTTGAACTTCTTCCATTTTCTAATAATTGCGCCAACAGTTGTTGCCTTCTCACCAAGCTGCTTGCCTATTGTCCTGTAGCCCATCCCAGCCTTGTCAGTTGAGGCAAGTCAGTTAAGAACACATTCTTAATTTCAATGACGGCCTAGGAACGGTGGGTTAACTGCCTTGTTCAGGGGCAGAACGACAGATTTTTACCTTGTCAGCTCGGGGATTCGTTTTTGCAATCTTCCGGTTACTAGTCCAATGCTCTAACCACCTGCCTTACATTGCACTCCACGAGGAGCCTGCGTGGCAGGCTGACTACCTGTTACGCGAGGGCAGCAAGAAGCAAAGGTAAGTTGCTAGCTAGCATTAAACTTATAAAAAACAATAAATCTTAACATAATCACTAGTTAACTACACATGGTTGATGATATTACTAGTTTATCTAGTGTGTCCTGCATTGCATATAATCGATGCGCTGCCTGTTAATTTCTCATTGAATCACAGCCTACTTCGACAAACGGTGATGATTTAACAAGCGCATTTGCGAAAAAAGCACTGTCGTTGCACCAATGTACCTAACCATAAACATCAATGCATTCCTTTAAAATCAATACACAAGTATATATTTTTAAACCTGCATATTTAGTTAATATTGCCAGCTAACATGAATTTCTTATAATTAGGGAAATTGTGTCACTTCTCTTGCGTTCCGTGCAAGCCGTCAGGGTATATGCAGCAGTTTGGGCCGCCTGGCTCATTGCGAACTGTGTGAAGTCCATTTATTCCTAACAAAGGCCGTAATTAATTTGCCAGAATTGTAAATAATTATGACATAACATTGAAAGTTGTACAATGTAACAGCAATATTTAGACTTAGGGATGCCATCCGTTAGATAAAATACGGAACGGTTCTGTATTTCACTGAAAGAATAAACGTTTTGTTTTCGAAATGATCGTTTTTCTGTGTGTTATTATGTTATAATTAAGTCTATGATTTGATATTTGATAGAGCAGTCTGACTGAGCGATGGTAGGCAGCAGCAGGCTCATAAGCATTCATTCAGACAGCACTTTCGTGCGTTTTCCAGCAGCTATTGCGCTGTTTATGACTTCAAGCCTATCAACTCCCGGCTTTAGGCTGGTGTAACCGATGTGAAATGGCTAGCTAGTTAGCGGGGTGCATGCTAATAGCGTTTCAAACGTCACTCGCTCTGAGACTTGGAGTAGTTGTTCCACTTGCTCTGCATGGGTAACGCTGCTTCGAGGGTGGCTGTTGTCGATGTGTTCCTGGTTCGAGCCCAGGTAGGAGCGAGGAGAGGGACGGAAGCTATACTGTTACACTGGCAATACTAAAGTGCCTATAAGAACATCCAATAGTCAAAGGTATATGAAATACAAATCGTATAGAGAGAAATAGTTCTAGAATTCCTATAATAACTACAACCTAAAACTTCTTACCTGGTAATATTGAACTCATGTTAAAAGGAACCACCAGCTTTCATATGTTCTCATGTTCTGAGCAAGGAACTTAAACGTTAGCTTTCTTACATGGTACATATTGCACTTTTACTTTCTTCTCCAACACTTTGTATTTGCATTATTTAAACCAAATTGAACATGTTTCATTATTTATTTTATTTATGTATTATATTAAGTTAAAATAAGTGTTCATTCAGTATTGTTGTAATTGTCATTATTACAAATAATTTTTTGTTTATTTTTTTTAATCGGCCGATTAAATCGGTATCGGCATTTTTGGTACTCCAATAATCGGTATTGAAAAATCATAATCGGTCGACCTCTAGTGGCGATAACTGACGAGAAATATCTTGGGAGATAATTTGGTTGGCATTTGATGGTAAGGAATTCTAGGTCGGGTGAGCAGAAGGACTTGAGTTCCTGTACGCTGTTATGATTACACCATGAGTCGTTAATCATGAGGCATACACCACCACCTAGAAATGGAAAAGGAGCTAAGCACAGACAAAATCCTAGAGGAAAACCTGGTTCAGTAGGCTTTCCACCAAACACTGGGAGATGAATTCACCGTCCCTGCGCAACGGGAGTTTCCACGGGTCCCCGCCTGAAAGGCAAATGATCTCCGCAAACCAAGATTGCCTGGGCCAACGGGGAGCCACAAGAATCAATGATAATCCCTCCCTGCGCACCCTCTCCAACGTGGGCGGAATCAGAACCACTGGCGAAAATGCGTACAGGAGGGTTCCGAGGCCATTGGTGCGCCAACGGGGCACTCGGGTCCCACATCAAGAAAAATAGACCACTGTGCATTTTCTTGCTATGCGTAAAGATCAACATCAGCCCTGACAAAAATGGCCCATACCTGGAAAACCACCCAGGGGTGTAGCCTCCCTTCCTGAGAGACAGGGTCCCACCTGGATAAAATTTCTGTGCCAGAGTTGAGGCAACCGGGGACATGCGTCACCCAAAATGAGAGCATGTTCACACTGCTCACCAGCAAAAGGGAGTGAGCAAAGGTCAGGAGGGAGAGAGACAGTCTCTCCCCCTCTGTTAATGCACACTGACATATTGTTGGTTCTGACCACCACAAGCCAGCCTGACAAAAGCAGGGAGAAGCACCAGGTACATCGTGAGGCACTCAGGGTAAATTATATGCAGTGGGCTCTGCACCGGTGTCAATACCCACCCGAATCAAGTTGCCTTCATACAGCGCACACCGATGAGTCTTTCCCGATCACCTTGCGGGATACAAATCAGCCCATGGGAGCCAATAGAAAAGGGTCCCACCACTGGGTCATGGCCCATAGGCCTGACACGGACACTCAAAGCCACCGGCTTAGGCTGCGAGATACGTCCAGGTGGGTGGCTAGCACTCAGCGCTGATAGGGTCGCGTCAATAGCCCCATGGTAATGACTTCCATCACAGAAGCCATCATCCCAATAGGCATAGGAACTCACATGTGACCCAGACAAAATTTGGCTAAGCAGAAGCAGAACCCAGACACCCTCCGTGGGGATAGAAAAGCGTGAGTGAGTCTAGCTTGAGACCCAGAAGCAGAATGTGCTGAGATGGAGTCAGATACACATTTTTCTGGTTTCTTATTAAACTAGAGACTGAATACGGGACAGAAGCAAGGCTTTTTTTAATACCGCTTGCCCTCTCTACTCCGCTGCCACCAGCCAATCGGCTGTAATAGCTGGCGGATCGTGAGCATTCTGAGTTTGTAGACTGAGGTGCTTGCTGAGGTCACGTAGGTCTAGAATGGAACGCATATCCTCCAGTTCCAGCCTTCCTGGAGCTTTGACAGAGGAACCACTCGGGTTGCCTGCTTCTGGAGACCGGAGGATATTTCGTCCCTCAAAACAGGAGCGGAGGCCTCGGGAACAGTTGACGTGTTGACGCTGCAGAAGCGTGGGGGACGCACAACAAATTGTAGCCTGTACCCTGACGTCACTGTTCAATGATCCAGGGTGACACTGCGCATGCACGCCATTGGTTGGCGCAGACAGTGAGCCTCCAGTGACCTTCCATCTGAAGGGGCGGGACACCACCTTGTGGACTGGGAGAGATTGGTTCTTCATCCATTTCCACCACTCTTGACAACAGTGTGTGTGAATGTGGAGGAGGGACACTTTTCATCAAACTCACATGCGGGAGACAACACTTTTGACATCCGTGAACACTGTGGAACTTTGGAGTTGAAAAAAAGGTTTACCTAAAGCCCGACCCACAATGGGTCCCATGGCTCCAGCGATAAGTGATGTAGCCCGATTGACAGTACTGTCGTCACAACGAGCCTGGCTGGCACCCAGCACTGGAACGCTGGCACAACTGGCTGGCACCCAGCACTGGACCACACGTATTAAAAATAGACCCAGGGGAAAAAACATTATCATGGAGGTTACTGGCGACAGGTACTGGCTCTCCAGCTTTTTAGCACCTTGTAACCTAGCTGGGAATAGGAAAGATGGCTCTGAAAAACGGACCCCTTCTGTGGTAACAGACGGGCGATTCATAATCTAATCTTATTCCCAGGAATGAAAAGCGCTGAGCTGGAGAAAGACAGCTCATTTCTGTGTGTGGGATAATAGCATGGTCGTGTCCAACCCTGCTTGTTCCCTCGACTCCGCTACCAACCATCAATCGCCTACAGGTTCCATAACCGTTATCACTAGAGACCTCATTAGGGACTAGTGAGATACAGGCAGGAATCAGCAATGAATCCCAGTAATGAGCCACCTATGGGGGAGGGGTGACCCGTTGTGGACAGAGAGTGAATCGCCCAATTTACTACTCCCACTCTGAGGAGATTGATATAACCCTTGAACCCTGTGAATACCATGGAACACGTGGTACCAGAGGGCATTAAACATGGACGAGCTTCCAACACACATTGTGCTTCTGTATAACCTGCATGAAGCCAGGCCCCCTTATGGGCACAGAGGGCTCCGGCAATGGCTGACGTAATACCCCATTTGCTGTAACAAAACGTAGGGGCACTGTCGTCACAGACATTTTTGTGGAGCGGTGCAGCTGCTCGGCGGCTACTTCCTCATAGGAGTAGCATGCAAGCCCCCGCTCTCACTACTCCCTCCAACTCCAGGAATTGAGAATAGGAATGGGGTTGCCAAAGCGCTGGGGGGACACTAGTAAGCTTCATTCACCGGAAGTTATGCATGCTAGACGACGTTAGCCAGGAGGCTCTTTAGTCTAAGCTAGCCTCTTTGACTGCAGCACGGTCCGTTCAGAATAACCAAGCGACCGGGACCTAAATCCTTCTGGGAAGAGAGGCAAGCGGTGCTTAACCAAGGCAGACACAGGCAGCAGGGGTATACCCACATAATTTGTTCACCCACTCGTTGAATAACCTCACGTAACCAGCGACAGAGTGCACAGGAGCCAGGACACATTCGACCTGACCAACGACCCGAAATGTCGCCGCAACTCAGACGAGGTACAGGCACTCGGGAGAAGAAGTCACTATCAACAACACCAAGACCCCTAAAGAATCCTACACGATTGACAAGAGAACCTCCGCCGCGGACTAGTAGTGGAACAGTGTCAGCCGTCCCCTAGTCTCATACACAAAAAAAGCAAGGGCATGCACCGAGCAGAGACATAAAAGACAACCATCACAGACATTGGGGCATGGTCGCGAACCCGGCTTATTAGCCTTCGTTGTTTCGGTCACATTAGCCATCTTACTTATTGCTATAACCAGGCAAATCGAAGAATAACTAATTGTTTGTGATTAGGAAACTTATGAGAACCATACAAACTTCAGCACACAACGTCCAGGGGGTGAGCAAGCTCTACCAATAATGGACAGTTTGCGCAATGCAAAACAGTCTCGTGTTCCAATTGCTTTAATAGCGTGAAAAGCGGAATAATTGAAGGAATGAATCCGAGCCTCACGCTTATCGCCGGTGGAAGAAGAGGCTTCCAGCGAAGTGCAGATTTTATTGGCCTTGTCAGGCGTGATTGTAGATCCTTCAACCAAAGTCACAATAGTGCAACTCCCCATAGTATGTTGTACCGAAGTTGACTGACTGAAAAGGAACCGTGTTTAAGTATTGTGAGCAAAGAATGGTAATATTTCTAAGTGTTGAGTGGTTGTTCTGTGCTTTAATACAGTTGTGTTTAACATAGTATGGTGCTGGATCCAGAGCGCAGTTGTGTAAAGGGGAAGCTCACCTCAGGGTTTCTGAGGATGGACAGACACTGGTCCAGGGAGCGGGGCTGGGAGGGGGGGTTGGGGAGAGACGTAGTTGTGTCTGGAGTTGGGGTAAAGAAAGGAGGTGTGGGGGACACACTGTCCCCTAAACTCTGAGGGAGAGGTCCATTCAGAGAGAAGGGACCGTTCTGCACCATTGAGGCCACCAGGGGTTGAATCACCTCAACTACAGAGAGAAAGAGAGTGAGTGAGAGAGAGAGAGAGAAAGAAAGTGGAGGGGAGAGATAACAATAAGACCAACAGACTTATAAACAGAGGAGTCTCAAAACAAATCAAGCACAATAACCTTGGCTCAGCTTACCTCTTTCCTCTTTGGCCGCTATGTTAGAATCAGTTTTAGCTAAAGGGTTTGGGGTGCTGTTGGTTGTCGGGGATGTTTTAGCAGGTGCAGGATCCCTCCTGCAGCAGTCCTCAGCCCCCTTATGGCTCAGTGCAGGGGCGGAGATAGAGGTGGAGATGGAGCTCTTTAGGGACAACTCTGTCTCAGCCGGCTCAAAGAAGACATACTTCACAGCCAGCAGCAGAGCCAGACCCAGGGTTATCACCTGCTCCAGCTCCATACTAACGAGAGAAAAGAGAGCTGAAAAACTTTACAAGATTTTGCTTTCACAGATTGTTTCTTTTTTATTTATTTAACTAGGCAAGTCAGTTAAGAACAAATTCTTATTTTCAATGACGGCCTAGTGGGTTAACTGCCTTGTTCAGGGGTAGAATGACAGATTTTTAACTTGTCAGCTCGGGGATTGGATCTAGCAACCTTTCGGTTACTGGCCCAACGCTCTAACCACTAGGCTACCTGCCGCCCCAGTTGAGTCCGAGTCACCAAGAACAAAAGGGCAGAGGGAGAATGTTCTAGAAATAGTCCAGTCCACCACCCAGAGGTGGGAGAGGTGATATAATGACTTACCTGGTGAGCGGTATCGGCCAGAGAGTGTAGTCTTGGTCCATCCTCTGGACTGTTGGCCCATCGAGAGCTAGACTACTGCTGGCGCCCTCCACTGTCCGGTTCTGACCTGGCTGCTCTGACACAAGACGACTGTGGGCATGGACCAGAACCAGACCTAGAGACTACAGGAAGAGAAGAGACCACATTCTTTATGCACATATTCTTTATGCTGTTCTTTCTCCATATGACCTTGACTATCTGGGTTACGGTTGTTAACTAAGGGTTCAGGGTAGTGCTAAGGTTGGTCAATTTTTACCATGATTATTTTAACCCTCTGTGTAACAGGGTTTGGTTTGTTGTCCTCCTCTTCAGCCATAACACGGGCAAAGTGACTCAGCTGCCAGACGGGACGGCCCTCGCGGCTCTCCCTGGACAGCTACACACACACACACACACACACACACACACACACACACACACACACACACACACACACACACACACACACACACACACACACACACACACACACACACACACACACACACAGGGAGAAAGAGGTGAGGAGATGTTACACACACACACGTCTGAAAACCCTCCCTTCACATGCCGACTCTTATCTTAAAGACCAGAGAGAACAGACAGACACACACAAGCTCAAACGCAGACAGACACAATTTCAGACACACACCTCAGAATCTTTATTCCTGTGCCCATCCTTACCTCGAGGACCAGGGAAACGCAGGCAGGGAAGAAGGTCATGAAAACAAAGTAGTTGGCCAGGACAGACATGCAGCCGAAACAACACATCATCTCCAGCTGACGCACACCTGACATGGTGCCCACTCCAATGACCAGACACTCCACCAAGGCATCCAGGGTGAAGGTAGGACCCAGGATAGCCATGCCCTGAGAGATGTTCTCTCTCACCTCCTCCTATATAGAAAAACACACATATAGGTTAGGATTTCCCTTTACATAAACCACTAAATCCCATTAATTTAAAGAATCTCTGTTCCGCTGGTCAAGAGTGCAGCTCCGGTATAAAAGTTAGTTCAGAAGTCTCACATCAGCAAAGCTATGATAATAGTGAGTTACTCCAAAAATGCCAGTAGCCAGCCACTGTTTCTTGAGACAACAGTTGCGTCCCAATATTCTTTCTTGGCTTCCCAGAGATGTGTGGGCAGTCTGGGCACCATAGACATACATATATTAGTGTTTTATGTACTCTGTGGAAGGCACTGAGAGAGGTTGCTTACCTGTGAGTTGGAGCTAAGGGCAAACTTGGCCAGGGTACAGGCCTTGGACAGGTCAATGAGGAGCAGGAAGAATGGCAGAGCTTCACTGAGGAGAGAAAACACAGTTACGTTTCATAAAGAGGTTCTGGATAACATGTAAGACAAGTGTAAGGACTGGGATAGGGATTTCACATTTGACTGTTCGAGTACTCACTTTACTTCTTTTCAGAGTACTCAAAAAAAACAAAAAAATCTGGTATTTTTAGAACAATGCCCGCACTGTGAAAAAATGTGCGCGCATGTATCTATACTGAACAAAAATATAAACGCAACATGCAACAATTTAATTGATTTTACTGAGTTAGTTCATGAGGAAATCAGTAAATTTAATTAGGCCCTAATCTATGGATTACACATGACTGGGAATAAAGATATGCATCGGTTGGTCACATACCTTTACAAAAAATGGCCTCAAAATGGGCATCAGGATCTCGTCATGTTATTTTTGGCATTCAAACTGAGATCGATAAAATGCAAGTGTGTTCGTTATCCGTAGCGTATGCCTGCCCATACCATAACCCCACCGCCACCAAATTTGCTAAAATGATGTTGGAGGCAGTTTATGGTAGAGACATTAATATGCTGACTGCTGGACATTCCTGCAGTCAGCATGTCAATTGCATGCTCTATCAAAACTTGAGACATCTGTGGCATTGTGTTTTGTGTCACAAAACTGCACATTTTAGAGTGGACTTTTATTGTCCCCAGCACGAGGTGCACCTAAGTAATGATCATGCCATTTTAATCAGCTTCTTGATATGCCACACCTGTCAGGTGGCTGTCTTATCTTGGCAAAGGAGAAATGCTCACTAACAGGGAAGTAAACTAATTTGTGAACAACATTTGAGAGAAATACACCTTCCTGGGATCTTTTATTTCAGCTCATGAAACATGGAGCCAACACTTTACATGTTGCATTTATATTTTTGTTTAGTGTATATGCCAACAGTGCGCAATAATGGCTCATTTATAATAACTAGTACAAATAAATCCCAATTGCCCAAAAATATCAATAAAAACAAGTGCCATTTAAGATCAATTTACTGAAACCTTAAAATCAACTGGTTATATTATATATTGTAAAACAATCTCCAAAAAGGTAGTAACCTCAGCAGTGGAGCATGCTTGTAGAAGCCTATGGAATAGCCTTGTTTATAGTAGGGATGCACGATATAAAAATTGCTGAACATATCGGAATCGGACGATATTAGCTAAAAATGCAAACATCGGTATCGGCCCATGTCTAGTTTAACGCCGATGTGCAAAACCGATGTCAAAGCTGACGTGTATACCTGTATAACGTAGGTACATGCCGTAATGACGCCACGTAAAGTGTTGCGCTACACGTGCAACACAGCATTCATAACCTAGCACACAAAGTCTGCTGTGTGGATCAAGCAGTCATTTGAAAGAGTAGGACATTTTCAGCGCGATAACTCAAAAGGCGAAATCCATTAAAGCCTATATAATGAAAAAGATTGCCCGTGATGTTGGCTTTCGCCGCACTGTCAAAGCTGTACAAAGAAGTCTGCAAACAAGCAAACACCGGCCACGAATGATGTGTTTACAATAGCGCGTTGGTAATAAAGTATAATTTGTTCGAACGCAACTTCTGGGGTAGCTAGCTTTAGCTTGGTACCTAGCTAGCACCAATACAACCAGCCTGAAAACAATGACCAGTAGAAACTGCACTCATTTTCATTATTCTCAGCAATGATTTAGGAATCCGTGTAAGTATTAGCTAGGTTGCCACTTGTTCGCCTATTGAAATTGAACTTCAGTTCATGAAAATAAATGGCTAGCCAGCGAATTAACCCTGTTGCCCAAAGCTAACGTTATAAGCATCCAGGTAACTTCATCTGGCTAGTGAGGCTCGACCGGAATTGGTTGTGTTGTGAAGGTAGCCACAATAAGGATTAGGCACAATAGAGGAATTTGCGGTTTGCCTTCAAAATAAAGTGTCATTGACAGTAATGCAAATGAATACAAATAGCAGAATTATGCAATACATTTATTTTGAACGCTAACCACAGTCCACTATTGTGGCTAATCCTTATTGTGGCTAGCTTCACATAGATGGGTCCGACCACCATTAATCAAATAAAAACTGTCTTATAAATTAGAGTTATTTTAAAATGATGACACCTAGCTATACACCTGCATCCATGAGCTAGCTAGCTAGCTTTATATATATTGTAATGAAACAGCAGGTCTCGAACCCTCGACCTTCTAGCCCGAGGTCCGGCGTGCTATCGACTGTGCCGCAAAAGCATGCTCAAGCGGCAGAGCCGATTTCCGCGCTTATAAACCCAGGGTCGTTACACTACTCCCTCCTTTCAAAGAGCGTGTCCTCGCGCTAGCTTGCGACTCTACGTCTTACAGGAACGCGCTCACCGGCCAGGCACACGCACTGTCGTGGATGCAAGGTCCGATCACTTCTGACACCAGTGTAATGAAACAGCAGAGAGCAAGTCTCGAACCCTTGACCTTCTAGCCCGAGGTCCGGCGCGCTATCGACTGTGCCGCAAAAGCATGCTCAAGCAGCAGAGTCGATTTCCACGCTTATAAACCCAGGGTCGTTACAATATATATACACACACACATGACCAGCACTGTAGGTGCGTGAGACAACTTTACCAGCATCATAGCATACGTATCGATTAATCGTTGTGACATGAAATACAAGTGATAGTGTAATCAATGTGTAATAACTATGTAAAAAATGTATTAACTCGTTAAATGATTATGTAACGTGCAGTCATATTCAGGTCCTGATTGGTCAACAAGCTTATTTGACACGTCAAATAATGTTATCTACTGGTCATTGTTTTCTTTTTTGACAAGCAAAGACCCAAACGGCGTTCAATAGAAATCCAGGTTGAGAATGAAACGACGAAACGACTGAACAACGAAACAGCACAGCAAGTGAAAGAAATAGGTTTTGATTATGTTTTACTAATAAATGGGAACATACGTAAATGCAAACAAAATACTTTTTTGGTCAGTGTGGTGTGTGTGTAACCTTTACTTAACTAGACAAGTCAGTTAAGAATTTTTATTTATTTATAATGATGGCCTACCCTGGCGACGCTGGGTCAATTGTGCACCGCCCTATGGGACTCCCAATCACGGCCGGATGTGAAACAGCCTTGATTCAAACCAAGGACTGTAGTGACACCTCTTGCACCGAGTTTCCGTGCCTTAGACCGCTGTGTCCATGTGTGTGTGTTAAGTATTTAACTGTACTAGAATGCTTAAAAGGCCACCAAAATGTTAAATATCGGGTATAGTTTTTTTTTTGCAGAGGAAAATATCAGAAATCGGTATCAGCCAAAAATGTATCTTATTGGTGCATCACTATTTTATAGTAAAAAACATTATGTAATATAACAAAATAAAATAGGCCAGCATATTGTGAAGTGTTTCGCATCTCACATCTGGAAAAGTTATTCTCAAACATAGTTAGGCGAGTCAAGTAAGAGGATGCTTACTTTAGGCCTGTCAACTCTTTCCCCAGGAAGTGAATGACCACGGTGCTGAAGACAAAGCTGGAGAATACTGTGAAGAGACCCGCTATACCTAGAGGCAACACAGAACAGACCATAACATATTAACAATCATAACATACATCCACAGGTGGGTGTTAGTTACATGTACACAAGACAATAGATGTTTGTATCGTTACAGTTCTTGTGAAATGAGACTTACCAAGGATGTACTTGGAGCCCAGCTGGCGAAGGTTCTGGAACTGAAAGTAGATGTACACGATGGCCATGCAGCGTGTCACCGTTAGAATGATTACATCACTGTTTAGGATTCTCTGTAGAAGGAGAAAGCATTTCATTTAATATTCTTTCCAAACATGACTGATGTCTTTGCTGTGGTGGTGTCACAGCAGCTTTAAGATGCAACACTAATCTTGGTAGAATAGAATAAAACATAATAATTGTCCCAGAGGGTCCACTTTCTATTGTGTGCCAGGCCAGCTCACCTCCTGTAGTTTGGGACAGCCATTGCTCCAGCTGCAGATCTGGTCGCTAGTGGCCAGGTTGTTCATGGACATGAGACAGACGGTCAGGGCAATGGTGCCCACAATCACCTCCCAGGGGTGAGACGCCACCATCAGGCCATGCAGCCTGAACACCCCATTCAACATGGTGGATACACACCGGGTTAACACCTGGCTGGAGTCACTGGAGAAGCACGGCGAAAAAGTAACATGGTCACTCTCTCTCACAAACACACACACACACACAGTTCTTGGTCACTGAGTGACTTACCTTTAAAAAACGAACCCCCTAACCCTGTTAATTAACATGTTTCAAAACAAGACTGACAGAAAGAACACACCCACCGCTTGCCTAACCTTAGCTTTATGAGTTATGACTAGGCAAGACCAACAACATAGCTAGCTAGCAAAGGAGATAACGTCAGCTACAGTAACTAGTAAACAATACAAATAGCAAACGTCTAGCTAACCAGCTATGACCACCATTACGTAGCTGACATATCTCACTACATCGTTCATTAACTTGCGTATCTGACAGCATGGTAAGTTAACTAGTAGTAGTTAGCAGCAGTATCGTTACCTTGCTAACTTACTAGCTGTCACTCCCAGCCTAAGTCCAGTGTGACTGCGAATGTCTCGAAATCAAGGTCATTTTATGCCACGCTATTATAAGATCAACCACTCACAACATTAAAGTAATTTTAACTTAATCGCTTACATGTAAGAGCAAAAAAGAAGTACCTTCATTTAAGAGTCGTGTATGTTCAATTGACCCATCCACAGGCACACGGCTTGTGGTCTGATGTAATCCGCTCACAAAAAATGGCGAATGAGGAAATCGTCTGGTTACTGCGTCAAATGGTGGGCGTGGTTAAAACGTAGGCCTTAGCTCAGAGTAGTGCCGCCTTCACATATTGTCGGAACAAGGAAATGTCCGACTTGCTGAATCCATGAACGCGGCACGTATATAAACACAAACTGTTAGCAAGTCGGAAATGTCCTAGTTCCGACTAGGACATGAACGCAGCATAGGTCTGAAGACTTATGTAAATAAGGTATTTATGTTTTTTATTTAAAAGGTTTTATAAACCTGTTTTCGGTTTGTCATTATGGCGTATTGTGTGTAGATCGATGAGGGAAAATGTATTTAATACATTTTACAATAAAGCTGTAACGTAACAAAATGTGGAAAAGGGAAGGGTAATACTTTCCGAATACACTGTATATATTAATTGCTTTGTACCTTTGAATCAACATTTCTCATGTTGAGCAGAGTATCCACCTAATGTTTTACAAACTCATATCAAACTCATATCATTGTTTTTTAAAGCCTGTGACACAGACAAAGGCCCTGAAGTGAGAAGTTTTGCAAACATTACTCCAGTCTGTCTTTATGTTACACCACTTGATCCCTGTTGGAGCTCTATTTGCTCTTATTATCAGATATAGGACACCTGAAAATATTTTTAGGTGTGCTTGATTTAAATTGAAATTAGCAGTTTTGGGACCATTGTTTCCATTATACAGCTCAAATTATTGTTATTAGTCAAAGAAATTGAAGTTATGTCCATCATGAAGTTATGTTCGTCTCTTGCAATGGGAATGGATCCCTTTGTTTCCTGGCTAGAGCACCACTGGCACTGGTCTGAGCCATGTAGGACTCCCGAGTGGCGCAGCGGTCTAAGGCACTGCATCTCAGTGCTGGAGGCGTCACTACAGACCTCGGTTAAATTCGAGGCTGTATCACAACCGGCCAGAGGTGTAAAGTACTTAAGTACTACTTTAGTAGTTTTTTGGTGTATCTGTACTTTACAATTGATATTTTGACTATTTTTACTTCACTATATTCCCAAAGAAAACGATGTACTTTTTACTCCATACATTTTCCCTGACACCCAAAAGTACTAGTTACAATTTGAATGATTAGCAGTACAGGAAAAAGGTCCAATTCACACACTTATCAAGAGAACGTCACTTGTCATCCCTACTGCCTCTGATCTGGTGGACTCATTAAACATAAATGCTTCCTTTGGGAATTATTTCTGAGTGTTGGAGTTGCCCCTAGCTGTCAAAAAAAGGAAATTGCCTTCTGGTTTGCTAAATATAAGGAATTTGATGTATATAATTTACTTTTACTTTGTACTTTTACTCAAGTATGACAATTTAGTACTTTTTTCACCACTGTACTTAAGTACATTTAAAATCTGATACTGTTAGACTTTTACTCAAGTAGTATTTTACTGGGTTACTTTCACTCGAGTCATTTTATATTAAGGTATCTTTACTTTTACTCAAGTATGAGTAAAATAGTATATTTCCGTTAGGGGACGCTTCCTCTGAAGTGCGCGTGTGCACAAACTCAATTCAACCTTCCATGCCGTCTTAATATCGCAATTTTTTTTGCAACTTTGGCAAAGCTTCAAGTCTATAAAACTTATGGCGCTGTTCGTGACATTCTAGTTTTGGGGAAATAAAAATGTATTGACATCAGTTGTTTCATCGATGAGAAACTGTGCGGAATGTCGGCCCAGTTTCACCCTCTCGCACTACATGCGACTGAACGTGTTACCCCTTCTATTTGTGACGCGCTGTCAGCTGACTGCAGTAAATTCACCAACCTTCGCTGCAAACATAGGCCAGCAGCTGGAGGAATCACATATTCTTGTCCGTCTATCTCTCTCCGAACTAAACAATGGCAAGCCAGTCCCAGGGTATCCAGCAGCTTTTGCAAGCTGAAAAAAGAGCTGCAGAAAAAGTAGCAGAAGCCCGCAAACGTAAGTTAAAATCTGCTGTCATTCAACGGCGTATATAAACTAAGCTAGCTAACGTTAGCTTGATTTGCTAACATTTTTTTCTGGAAGGTAACTAGTTAGGCATAAGTAACATTTTAATTATAAACAGCTACTATAATAAACCCCAGATTTGACAGCCAACAGATATATTTATTCCTAACTGCAAAGTGTGAAGATGGCAAGGCCTTCAATCCAAGATGACTAACGTTAGCTACCTAGCCAGCAGATCCGACCCGCTGCGCTATTAGGTTCGGACAAACTTCCTGTATAGATTTAATGGCGTTTAAGACAACCGTGAACTCGTCATTAATCTTTAGGTCGGAGCTTTAGAAAGAGGCCCGAGTTCCTTACTTGGAATTCCGAGTTAAGTGACCATTCAGAACGATTTTGTTTCCCTGTCGGAGCTCGTTTAAAAAAAAAAAGTTGCCTCTGTCTTAAAGGGAAAATTGATATCTAAATGTATCCTTTACCCTTCAGTCTACTCCAACGGTTGGTTTCCCAGACCCCGATTAGGCCTACCTCTGGACTAAACACTTTTAAATGGATATTCTCCACTGAACATGGTTTTTAGCCCCAGACTAGGCCTAGACTTAAAATCTATGCCTTAACAGTAGGCTTCTTTCCTCACAATTCTTTCACTAAGTCTCATTTCCCTATGAAACAATAGGATTTCACTTCCTATTTTGTCAGGAAGCACACAACAAACTGCGTAGTTAGGAAAACTTGAACGGGGAATTTAATCAATGTTTATTTCACTTACTAGGCTTAAGTGCAGATTTTTCTTCTGTTTGATCAGGTAAGAACCGTCGACTGAAGCAGGCCAAGGAGGAAGCCCAGGCCGAGATTGAGCAGTACCGTATGCAGAGGGAGAAGGATTTTAAGACCAAGGAGGCTGCGGTGAGACATTGGGGGGACAATTTTAATTTGCAAATGGGAAACATGAGTCATGTTTTCCTAATCATAAGGCACTGTAGTTGGTAGCTAAATTGTTAAGACCTTAACACTGGCCATATAATAACTTATTTAATACTTACTGTATGTTTGAAGTGGTTTGTCTTGTAAGGTGGCCTAAATCGGTGTTCCATTTCTCCATTAGGCTCTTGGATCCCATGGTAACTCTGCTGTAGAGGTGGACAAAGAGACTGTGGGCAAGATGGGTAGCATCCAGACCAGCTACCAGCAGAACCGGGAAGGGGTGCTGGGCAACCTGCTTAAGATGGTGTGTGACATCAAGCCAGAGATCCATGTCAATTACCGTTTTGCTGGTTAAACCCCCTCATCACAACCCCTTATTAAACTAAGGAAACACTGAGACACTCTCATTGCACTGCCATCAGTTGTCACATGCTTCATTGACACATCTACTACACCCATGCATGGCACAAACCTCTTTGCCTGCCTGCTCACAACTTTCATTTTATACCAATAAGTTTATTTTCTCTATAAATATAATCAACAGATGTGTATATGATTCAAATAGGTATACATTTGTCCAGTCAAATATAAAGCATGTTCACTCTGTTGGTTAGTCAAAGCAGGCAGAGGTTCTTTTGGTCTTATGCAGTGTCTCTGTTTCCCATCTTCATCGCTTGTAGTATCAAGGTTTTTATATAATGGTTAGTGTGTGTGTGTGTCTTGCTATGCAATGTTTATTAATATGGACATATTGTTCTTGTTTTATTTGTGGAGACCAAAATACAGTGCTTATTTCACTTAATGGACTGTTAGGCCTGGGGAAAAAAGATTGCTGTTTTGTTTGAAAGTTTTCCTGCTGTCCCAATTTGATTCTTCATCTCTATGAATATATTATCCTGTATGGTAGACATTCTTCTGTTCACAAATATTGTGACTTTATTAAACTAAGTGTTCTTGTGGTTTATTCTTGAATGACTAATTTATTTCCTAAATTCTACAGCTAATGTAGAGTATGCTAGAGGTTGTGAGATTCTTCACCCCAAGTGCCCTGTGGTATGTTGTCCAGCTAGACTGTTGGAACCAGCCTGATTGCTCTGTTCACTGAAATAGAATGGGGAATGCAGCAATAAGGCTGGTTTTACCAGACCAGACTTGTCCAGCAGCCCAATACAGGAACACTGGAACAGACCAAAGAAAGCAGAACAACTGCAGCCATGTCTGTGACTTCTGAATAAGACATCATACATTGTTGACATTTACAATTTTGATATAGTTGCCCCTGCTGAGTTTACATGCCTTTTGTGCTCAATAAAGTACCACTTTTATCCTCCAGAGGACACTACAACATCCCAATATGTACATGGAATCTCAGAATTGATTTAGGTAAAGAATGCTTGTTTCCTCAAACAATAGCTTTAGTACTTCAAATTATTCTCAGTTTGATCATTTTTTATTTAACTAGGCAAGTCTGTTAAGAACTAATTCTTATTAACAATGACAGCCTACCCAGCCAAAACCTAACCCAGAAGACGCTGGGCCAATTGTGCGCTGCCCTATGGGACTCCCAATCACGGCTGGTTGTGATACAGCCTGGAATCGAACCAGGGTCTGTAGTGACTCCTCTAGTACTTAGACTGGGAGCCCCAACATTGATTTGTAATTTACAGTATGCTTTAGATCATTAACATGTAATGTGGCTACAGGTAGAGTTCACCTCGAAAATACACACATTGAGAATATCTGTAAATGAAAACGTACATTTGGTTGTTTTTTGATGGTAACATGAAATGTCAAATGCACATGTTATACGATGTTATGTAGGTTTATAACATGTCGACATCGCGTTATCGTTCGGGCTGCCATGTGGCGGGGGTTTCTACTAGTTACCACAGCCACAAAATCGTGAAAACAAAATATCACTTTGGTCTTAATTTAAGGTCAGGTTTAAAATCATATTTTAAAGAAGATAAATTGTAGAAATAGGCGGGGTTTATGCCTGCCCTGAACGGTCGTCTGATAGGCTACCATACGAAAACATGCGTGCTACGTCATACATTTTCCTGCTTTGTCAAAAGTCATCTGGCTGTGGTTGTTATACTTAAGTGTGACGTGTGCTGTCGGCGTTTTGCCAGTAGAGTAAAAGGGAATCTGGACGTTCATTTGAAAGCTCATAGTTAATCATTCGGTTGTGAGTTATTTAGGCCAAAGAAAATCACGCTGGAACCGAGTTCACTATATGTTGTGAGGTAAGCGCGTGCATGCCCAGACTATCCTCTCTATCATTCTCTCGCTTGTGTTTGACCTCTGTAGCAAGCTAGCTACGAGGCAAGCTAGTAGTCTAGCAAGTACTGGAGTTAACTTGATAGTTAGCTAAATATTTTGGTGTGTCATGCAACTTCAGCCATCTCACAATTTAAACCAAATGTTCGAAATATCTATCCTGGTGATTGACATCCCATTTTATCGAATGTATGATTTTCATGAAGTCAGTTATGGTTGAGAAACACTTGGATTTTGTATTCGCTAGTTGCAGTACACAAAACGCTACAGTACTTTGTTGCCAACGACTCATTGATCTCTCCACTTCTAGGTTTCACGTGGCCCTTTTTCATTATGCTCTACATATTCCGAAACAAGTAGCTAGGCTATCAAGACCGTTAAATCAAATTGTCATGCTTGTTAAATTGTCATCTTCAGCACAAGCACAAACTTAAAATATACTCAATATTTCAATGTGTATTCCCTATTTCACAACTAGAACTTCAGACTACAAATATGCAACAGTACGTTGTACTTACTTTAATTTTTTGATTAATGATGATGATGAAACATGTAACCAACTGTGGCCCCTATAGGCTCCGTGCACTACAGTAGGATTCCTCTTTCATTGCTTTTCAAGACCAATTCCATCTCTGAACACGACCCACTAGTTATCCCCTCTCTGTAACAGAAAAGTGGACATTTTAATGTGCCTACAGACCAAAGGTGCCATGACCTATTGGTAATTATTTATAGCAGACCAAAAGTACAGCAAAAAAGGTCAAGGCTGGACAACCAGAATATATGTATGTAATCAATATTATCTCTCATAGTTGGTACCCACTGATTTTATTGTGGGAAGTCTGCTTTTAAATTATTTTCATTTACTCTCAGATATGTGGATTGGAGGAATGTTTGAGTGGGTCTGAGGGAAACAGTGCCCTATTGTCTCTGTGTATCAGGAGGACAGAATGACAGTATCCAATGGGCCAAGCTGTCCTCTAGCTCTGTTGTAGTTGGCCCTCTTTCTCATTGGCATCACTCCGAAGTGACTGAAACTTGTTTGCCTGGCACGGCTTCTCATTCTCAACAACAGGTTTACTTTACGGACAGACTTATACTTAGGCTAGTTAATAAAGGCGGCATGGGACAAGTATATTTGACTATGACTTAAATTCCCTCCGCCAGGCTTAACTGACCCCCTTAGAATTTGAAGTGGATTCTTAGTGATTGTTTTGATCTTGGTTATTGATTGAAATCTGAACGTTTATATCCTGCAAACAAACAAAAACACAGATCTGTTTCTGAAACTCCTTTGCAGATTTCCAGAAACCATTTGGGTCACACACAACCATTCTATTCCATGAATGGTCCTATATGAGATTCCTGCTATTTAGTGTACACAAAGCAGTGGAATGTTAACACAAATGACAGGTACATTTAAATAAGGCTTAAACACATGTAAATCAGAGATGGAATGATGAGAGCGTGATCAGAATGTAATGGAGAAAATCAAGTTTGAATTGTATTGTTCCACACCATCAGGCTTTAAAAGGTAGAATGTAGGCCTACATTGCCAATTTATTATTTTAGCTAGCCTCTGTAGCAACTAGCTAGCTACGCTTTACTGTACTGTATTTGCCTCAAGTAGTGGCTCTTGTGCATTCATTAGGAATGTGTTTGAAGTCTGGCAATTATGCAGCATGTTGGGCAAAATTAGGTAAGTGGTGTACTGTTAAACATGAAAGGATTAGGCTTAGGTCTACTTGGTTATGTGGGGTCATTGATGATGATATCATACAGTGCAGTATTTTTGACAATATATCGTATTGTTTTGATGATATCGCAATATTATTTTTGCATTAGTTTGCTGTACCTGCACCAAAACTAGTTTGTTACATCTTCTTTTTAAATAGGTAGCCCATTTGTTAGCAGCACTTTTATTTCAGTGACTGATCAAAACATGGCTCTCTCTTGTCCCTCTGAGGCAAACTAAGTTGGAACATCGATTCGCAATACATATAAAATTGTGCGATTCGCAACATGTATCGTGAGCTCCCTGGCAATTCCCAGCTGTAGTACACACATAATAATTGAATTATCATGTCTAATGACAATGTTTCAGTTTGTGCATTCATAGAATGTTTTGTTGGTAAATGTCTCAATGCTAATTTTGGTTCCTTACTTTTGTACTCTGCGCTATTTACTGCACATTTCATAATTGATTCAATCACTGTCATCTTTGGTGGGGATTGTTATGAGCCAGTTTTATAAGCTGACCTTTCATAAAAGGTGTAAGTCGGCCTTGACACCTTTTTACCTACTTTTAATTCATGTTTTTAAAGCTGGAGGTGAGAATAATAAAAAGAATCCTCAGCAATCTACACAGAGTACCCCATAATGACAAAGTGAAAATTGATTTTTGGACATGTTTGCATATGTATTAAAAATAAATTATAGAAATGTCTTATTTACATAAATCCACCAACCACTCTTTTTACACTGCTGCTACTCTCTGTTCATCATATATGCATAGTCACTAACTATACATTCATGTACATACGACCTCAATTGGGCCGAACAACCAGTGCTCCCACACTTTGGCTAACCGGGTTATCTGCATTGTGTCCCGCCAACCCCTCTTTACGCTACTGCTACTCTGTTCGTCATATATGCAGTCACTTTAACCATATCTACATACTACCTCAATCAACCTGACTAACCGGTGTCTGTATGTAGCCTCGCTACTTTTATAGCCTCGCTACTGTATATAGCCTGTCTTTTTACGGTTTCATTTCTTTACCTACCTATTGTTCACCTAATACCTTTTTTGCACCATTGGTTGAGCCTGTAAGTAAGCATTTCACTGTAAGGTTTACCTATACCTGTTGTATTCGGCACACGTGACAAATAAACTTTGATTTGATTTATTCAGACCCTTTGCTATGAGACTCAATTGAGCTCAGGTGCATCCTGTTTCCATTGATCATCATTGAGTGGTTTCAACTACTTGATTTGGAGTCCACCTGTGGTAAATTCAATTGATTGGACATGATTTGGAAAGGCACACACCTGTCTATATAAGGTCCCACAGTTGACAGTGCATGTCAGAGCAAAAACCAGGCAATGAGGTTGAAGGAATTGTCCATAGAGCTCCGAGACAGGATTGTGTTGAGGCACAGATCTGGGGAAGGGTACCAAAAAATGTCCGCAGCATTGAAGTACCCCAAGAACACAGTGGCCTCCATCATTCTTAAATGGAAGAAGTTTGGAGCCACCAAGACTCTTCCTAGAGCAGGCCGCCTGGCCAAACTGAGCCTTTGGTCAGGGAGGTGACCAAGAACCCGATGGTCACTCTAACAGAGCTTCAGAGTTCCTCTGTGGAGATGGGAGAACCTTCCAGAAGGACAACCATCTTTGCAGCACTCCACTAATCAGGCCTTTATGGTAGAGCGCCCAGACAGAAGCCACTCCTCAGTAAAAGGCACATGGCAGCCCGCTTGGATTGCCAAAAGGCATCTAATGACTCTCAGACCATGAGAAACCAGATTCTCTGGTCTGATGAAACCAAGATTAAACTCTTCGGCCTGAATGCCAAGCATCACATCTGGAGGAAACCTGACTCCATCCCTACGGTGAAGCGTGGGGGTGTTTTTCAGCGGTAGGGACTTAGACTAGTCAGGATCAAGGGAAAGATTAACAGAGCAAAGTACAGAGATCCTTGATGAAAACCTGTTCCAGAGCGCTCAGGACCTCATACTGGTGCAAAGGTTCACCTTCCAACAGGACAATGACACTAAGCACACAGCGAAGACGATGCTGGAGTGGCTTCGGGACAAGTCTCTGAATGTCCTTGAGTGGCCCAGCCAGAGCCCGGACTTTAACCCGATCGAACATCTCTGGAGAGACCTGAAAATAGCTGTGCAGTGACCCTCCCCATCCAACCTGACAGAGCTTGAGACGATCAGCAGAGAAGAATGGAAGAAACTCTCCAAATACAGGTGTGCCAAGCTTGTAGCTTCATACCCGATAGGACTTGGGGCTGTAATCGCTGCCAAAGGTGCTTCAACAAAGTACTGAGTAAAGCGTCTGAATACTTATGTCAATGTGTTATTTCTGTATTTTCTATTTAATACATTTGCAAAAATTAGACTATGGTTTGTCATCTATGGGGTATTGTGTGTAGCTTGATGAGCTTTATTTTTTAAAATCCATTTTAGAATAAGGCTGTAACAAAATATGGAAAAATTCAAGCGATCTGAATACTTCCCGAATGCACTGTACATGCAATATTCCCTCAATGTTTTGTCACTGAGCAAATTTCAGGTCTGCTGAGCGCAAACGTCAATAAGCTACGTAGCCAATAGGCACTGCACTTGACACATTTATGAAATTGCTTATTCCAGTTGCTAATAAGCAGGTACCCATTAAAACCTCTTAGCGCACGGATCCCGCTATCGGGATCAAAATCGGCAACATCCGGTGAAGCTGGAGCGCGCCAAATTCAAATGACAAAATTTTAATATTAAACATTCATGAACATACAAGTGTCTTACATCATTTAAAAGCTTAATTGCTTGTTAATCGAACCGCGTTGTCAGATTTCAAAAAGGCTTTACGGCGAAAGCATATCATGTGATTATCTGAGGACAGCGCCCCACATCAAAATACTTTTTCAAACCAGCACAGGCGTCACAAAGTCCAAAATAGCTCTAAAATAAGTCACTTACCTTTGAAGATCGTCCTCTGTTTGCAATCCCAAGGGTCCCAGCTACACAATGAATGGTAGTTTTGTTCGATAAAGTCCTTTATATACCAAAAATGTCTGTTTTAGTTTGTGCGCTTGATTCAGTAATCCACTCGTTCAACATGCATACAAACGAATCCAAAAAGTTGCCAGTAAAGTTCGTCCAAACAAGTCAAATTATGTTTCTAATTAATCCTCGGGTACTCTAATTATCTAAATAAGCGATACAATTTAAGACTGAGAATAGTATGTTCAATAGGGAAGATAAATAACGAAGAGCGCGTACCTCATCCACGTGCGCAACAAGACTACTTTTCTAATTAGAGACACCTTGGGAAAAACTACAACTACTCGTTCATTTTTCAAAAAACAAGCCTGAAACCCTTAAGACTTTTGACATCTAGTGGAAGCCATAGAAAATGCAACCTGGGAGCTATTTATTTGTATATCCCATAGACTAGCATTGAAATGGCCTGTGACCTCCCCCCAAACAATTCTGGATGAATTTTCTTTGGGTTTTTGCCTGCCATATCAGTTTTGTTATACTCAGACATTATTTTAACATTTTTAGAAACTTCAAAGTGTTTTCCATCCAATGCTACCAATTATATGCGTATCCTTCTGGGCCTGAGTAACAGGCAGTTTACTTTGGGCACGTCATTCATCCGAACTTCCGAACACTGCCCCCTAGCCCTAAGAGGTTTTAAGAAAATGACTGTAAAAACTGTTAAATCCCAGTGGATTGATGAGGAATTTAAAAAATTGTATGGTTGAGGGATGGTGCAGAAGGAATTGAAAATAAGTCTGGCTGCACAACCGATTAACAAACTTATTGCAAATTGAAATCGTGACTAAATTGAAAAAAAGAACTACACTATGAAACAAAGATGAATGCTAGTAAAAAAAATAAAAATAACTTTGGATCACCTTAAATGAAAATCTTGGAAAAAAGGCACACTCAGCCCCATCATTCATTGAATCAGATGGCTCATTCTAAACAAAACCAACTAATATTGCCAATTAATTTCATTTTTTTTTCATTGTCAAGATTAGCAAATTTAGGCATGACATGCCAGCAATAAATGCAGACACTACACATCCAAGTATATCTGAACAAATTATGAAAGTCAAGCCTTGTAATTTTAAATTCCGTGAAGTTAGTGTCAGAGGTGAAGAAATGATTGTTGTCTATCAACAATGACAAGCCACCGGAGTCTGACAACTTGTATGGAAAATTACTGAGGATAATAGCGGATGATATTGCCACTCCTATTTGCCCTATTTTTACTTTAAGCCTACTAGCATGTGTGTGCCCCCAGGCCTGGAGGGAAGCAAAAGTCATTCCCCTTCCTAAGAATAGTAAAGCCCCCTTTACAGGCTCCATGGCTGACCAATCCGCCTGTTACCTACCCTTAGTAACCTTTTGGAAAGAATTGTTTGACCAGATACAATGCTATTTCAAAGTAAACAAATTGACGACAAGCTTTCAGCATGCTTATAGAGAAGGACATTCATCAAGCACAGCACTTATACAGATGACTGATTGGCTGAGAGAAATTGATGATAAAAAGATTGGGGGGGGCTGTTTTGTGCGGCTTTTAACACTTAAAGAGTTGCAGTTAGTTTCAGAGTGGGTGGGAATGAATAAGTTAGTCCTAAGTATTTCTATTACTGAAAGCATTGTATTTGGGACAAATCGTTCACTAAACCTCAACTACATCTCGTGTGGTCAGGTGCCACAAAAGGACGTAGGAAAATTGCAATTGGTTCAGAACCTTATGGAACAGCGGGGACTGTGAAGCAACACATGCATACACACACACACACACACACACACACACACGATAACATACACAAATACAAATAGGCAGAGGGTAGCATCATTTGTCTGATTTCTCTGTAATGTTATGGGAATAATAATGCATTTTATTTTGTAAAGTGGTTTCTTGCATCAAAAATTTTCATTCACCTCCTTGTCTGAAAGACAAGTAGATAAATGGGTTAATGTCAAGCGCTGCTTATTTTTTTTAAGTCTCATGGAATGTAGGCTGACATTGAACACCCCACATTGGCTGATGTAGGCTGAATGATATAACATGTTAAAATGTAATGGGATGCTGTGCAACTTCCAGCTCACGTTTACTGTGAACACTGAAGTTGTACCTGTTTTTTAAGTTGCAGTTTCAGACAGTGGGCAAGTAGGCTACTTTGACTATTTGATCAAAGTGTAGGCCTACGAGTGACCGACCATAAAAACAATGGATGAAATGTATCCTGTAACATTTGGTCTTATAGAGAATCAGACCAATTATACTACCCTCTGCCTATTGACTACGTAGCTTTTTCAAGCCAGTCTTAAAATACAACACTGCCCCTTTCAAGAAAAAAAAGAAGCTCTTTAGCCGACCTTTCTTTTCAAAGATGTCTAGAAATGATCTATAACTGGGCTAATAACTCACTAACTAGCAAAGGATATGAACAAATGTGCACACGTGGCTACATGCAGCTCTCGCTTTGATCTTAAAATAAGCGCATCTACTCACGACTACTCTGTAAACACAGTCCAGTTCATTTTTTTAAATGTTACTTTTATTTAACAGTTAAGAACACATTCTTATTTACAATGACGGCCTAGGAACAGTGGGTTAACTGCCTTGTTCAGGGGCAGAACAACAGATTTTTACCTTGTCAGCTCAGGAATTCGATCTAGGAACCTTTTGGTTACTGGCCCAACGCTCTATTGCCTTAATTCGATCACAATTCCCACAGTAAAGAGAAATGTTAAGTCTTAACTAAGGGGGAAAGTTGAGTGAAGTTCAATCTTGTGCTTCTCTGCGCGGGCTGATATTTTTTCTGCGAGGCAGTCCCGGGGGAGCTTAGAGGGAACATTGATTACATGTATTCTTCGCTGCAAGTTTTAGTCTCCACATCTTACCACAAGCCAAGTGGTTCATGCTTTATCTTTGACTTAACTGTCTCAGAGTTTGGGAGTCATAAAGTCTAGACTTCAGGAAACATCAGAGAGAGCACATCCACATCGACGGGACCGCAGTGGAGAAGGTGGAAAGTTAGGTTCCTCGGCGTACACATCACTGACACACTGAAATGGTCCACCCACACAGTGTGGTGAAGGTGCAACAACCTCAGGAGGCTGAAGAAATTTGGCGTGGCACCTAAAACCCTCACACACTTTCACAGATGCACAATTGAGAGCATCCTGTTGGGCTGTATCACTGCCTGGTACAGCAACTGCTCCGCCCACAACGGTAAGGCTCTCCAGAGGGTGGTGCAGTCTGCCCAACGCATCACCGGGGGCAAACTACCTGCCATCCAGGGCACCCGATGTCACCGGAAGGCCAAAAAGATCATCAAGGACAACAACCACCCTAACTACTGCCTGTTCACCCCGTTATCATCCAGAAGGCGAGGTCAGTACAGGTGCATCAAAGCTATTTTTCAGTCTCAAGGCCATCAGACTGTTAAACAGTCATGACGAGCACATTAGAGGATGCTGCCTATATACATAGACTTGAAATCACTGACCACTTTAATAAATGGAACACTAGTTACTAGTGATGCACCGATATGACATTTTCGGCCGATACAGATATCCATTATTTTCCCTTCCAAAATACACAATATTTAAAAAATTTGCGGCCTTTTTAAGCATTCTAGTACAGTTAAATAGTTAACACACATGGACGCAGCGGTCTACGGCACTGCATCTCGGTGTAAGAGGCATCACTATAGTCTCTGGTTCGAATCCTGGCTCTATCACATCCGGCCGTGATTGGGAGTCCCATAGGGTGGCGCACAATTGGCCCAGCATCGTCCGGGTTTGGCCGGAGTAGGCCATTGTAAATAAGAACTTGCCTAGTTAAATAAAGGATACACACACTGACCCAAAAATTCTTTTGTTGGCATTTACATATGTCCCCATTACCAGTAAAACATAATCAAAACCTATTTCTTTCACTTACTTGCTGTTTTGTTGTTCTTTCACTTACTTGCTGTTTTTGTTGATTTCTATGGAAGGCCGTTTGGGTCTTTCCGTGTCAAATAACACTATTTGACCGATCTGAATATGACTGCACGTCACATAATAATTTAACACGTTCATACATTTTGTGTAGCTGTTAGGCATTGATTACACTATCACTCGTATTTCATATGTCACAACGATTAATCAATGCGTATGCTATGATGCTGGTAAAGTTGTCTCGCCCACCTACAGTGCTGATCATAAAAAAGCTAGCTAGCTCGTTCTCCCCAAAAACATAGCAAAACGACAATCTGTTTCAGTAGCTATATAGTTAGCTAGCTAGCTAACTATATAGCTAGGTGTCATCATCGAAATAACCCTAATTTATAAGACCGTTATTTGATTAATGGTGGTCGGACCCATCCAGCCACAATAAGGATTAGCCACAATAGTGGACTTTGCGGTTAGCCTTCAAAATAAATGTATGGCATAATTCTGCTATTTGTATTCATTTGCATTACTGTCAATGACATACTTTTATTTTGAAGGCAAACTGTAAATTCCACTTGTGCCTAGTCCTTATTGGGGCTAGCTTCACAACACACAACCCGGTGCGGTCGAGCCTCACTAGCCAGATGAAGCTACCTGGCTGCTTATAACGTTAGCTTTGGGCAACAGGGTTAATTAGCTGGCCAACTATTTATTTTCATGAAGTTCAATTTCAATAAGTGAACAACCAGTGGCAACAAGCTAATACTTACTCACAAGGATTCCTATATCATTGCTAAGAATAATGAAAATGAATGCAGTTTCTACTGGTTATTGTTTTCAGGCTGTTTGTATTGGTGCTAGCTAGGTACCACGTTTAAGCTAGCTACCCCAGAAGTTGCGGTCGAACAAATGATGCTTTATTACCAAAGCGGTATTGTAAACGCATCATTCATGGCCGGCGTTTGCTTGTTTTTAGACCTTTTTTGTTAAAAAAAAATGTAAAGCTTTATTTCACCTTTATTTAACAAGGTAGGCCAGTTGAGAACAAGTTCTCATTTATAACTGCGACCTGGCCAAGATAAAGCAAAGCAGTGCGACAAAAACAACAGTTACACATGGGATAAACAAACGTACAGTCAATAACACAATATATCTGTATACAGTGTGTGCAAATGAAATAAGGAGGTAAGGCAATAAATAGGCCATAGTGGCGAAGTAATTACAAGTTAGCAATTAACACTGGAGTGATAATGTGCAGATGAGCATGTGCAAGTAGAAATCCTGGTGTGCAAAACAGCAGAAAAAAACTAATATGGGGATGAGGTAGTTGGTTGGATGGGCTATTTACAGATGGGCTGTGTACAGCTGTAGCGATCGGTAAGCTGCTCTGACAGCTAATGCTTGAAGTTAGTGAGGGAGATGTAAGTCTCCAACTTCAGTGATTTTTGCAATTCGTTCCAGTCATTGGCAGCAGAGAACTGGAAGGAAAGGTGGCCAAAGGAGATGTTGCGTGTGCTACGGGTGGGTGTTGCTATGGTGACCAGTGAGCTGAGATAAGGCAGAGCTTTACCTAGCAAAGACTTATAGATGACCTGGAGCCACTGGGTTTGGCGACGAATATGTAGTGAGGACCAGCCAACGAGAGCATACAGGTCGCAATGGTGGGTAGTATATGGGGCTTTGGTGACAAAACGGATAGCACTGTGTTAGACTGTATCCAATTTGCTGAGTAGAGTGTTGGAGGCTATTTTGTAAATGACATCACCAAAGTCAAGGATTTGACAGTGCTACTGTATCTTTTTTGACACGAAAAGACCCAAACAGTGTTCCATAGTATGTATGTCGTGAAGCCATTACTGTCTAACTCCGGTAAGGCAACATCTGAAAAATAGCACACTTGGTAGTGTGTACCGGTGCTCAACCAGTCGGCGAAAAGCCAACATCACCCATGACAGAGAACGGTTGATTGTCAAGGGCAATGAATTCCATTATCTTGGCTTTAATGGATTTTACCTTTGAGTTGTCACGCTGAAATGTTCTTACTCTTTCAAATGATTGCTCGACTTGTTGACTGCTTGATCCACACAGCAGACATTGTGGGCTAGGTTAGGAATGCTGTGTTGCACGTGTAGCGTAACATTTTACGTGGAGTCATTACGTCATGTACCTACGTTCTATAGGTATGCACAATACCTTTGAAATCAGTTTTTAACATCAGCATTAAACTAGACATCGGGCCAATACCGATGTTGGCATTTTTAGCTAATATTGGCTGATTCCGATATGTTCACCGACTCTTTTATTTTTTTTTATTATATTGTGCATCCCAACTAGTCACTTTAATAATGTTTACATATATTACATTACTCATCTCATATGTATATACTATTCTACTGTATCTTAGTCTATGCCGCTCTGACATTGTTCGTCCATATATTTATATATTCTTAATTCCATTCCTTTACCTAGATTTGTGTGTATTAGGTACATGTTGTGAAATTGTTCTACATTACTTGTTAGATAGTATTGCACTGTCAGAGATAGAGAAACAAGCATTTCGCTACACCCGCAATAACATCTGCTAAATACGTGTTTGTGACCAATAAAATTTGATTAACAATTCCCTTGTACAGGGACCCAAGCACAAGAAATGGCAATATTAGTTGTGTTCTATGCATCAGCATTCAGTTTATGATCAATTATTTTGATCAGGAAAGTTTTTTTGATTAACAGTCTAAGTGATGTGGATTGACCACGCTGACTGTTTGTCTGGTTAAAGGATGGTTTTAGACGAACAAAGGTGTAATGGTTCCGCACTCAAAGATGTCCCATAAAGCTAGCTTCATTTTTCTTCACTGCATTAGGGATAGCGTAAACAGCCATTTCTGTTTTAGAAAAGATAAAAGATTGTTGGAGCAGCAAACCAATAAGTGACTGGACATCCCATTATTTCTTCAGTTGGCTGTTTTGTCCAGCATGTATGTTTTGGATGTGTTTTAAAGGGGCAATCCGCAGTTGCTACATTCGTTTTTGGGGAGGGGGGACCATGTTATTGGCTGGATCAAAGGAAATGAGAGGCAGAATGGTCACATGAGGCGGACAGTCATGAGAAGGCAGATTAGTGCACTTCGGCATGACGCATTCACTTTCCCACTCTCTCGAGCAGGCGAGCACACTCAGGATCAGACAACACACCTGTACACATTGATGGGTTGCATGAACACTCGCACACATTGACAAGTATCTTGTCAGTAATTTGGCTGTAACAGAAGTTCTGCATGTGGTGAGACATTTGGGTAAGTTTTTTTTATTTTTTTTAAGAAAGATTTTAACTGGAATAAAACAATATTTCATATCAATTATCGAATCTAGAATGTTTAGGCTACCATTTTAATAATGTAAATTTCCTTGTTGTATGCAATGTACTTCAGCTGTCTTTACTTCTTTGCATGCGCCAATGCATCTTTTTGGTTGTTCTGGGAAAAAGCATGGACTCTTTATTTGTTTCCTGCTTTATGTATAGCTAATATATGAAGGGATTAGGCTAATTAACTATTACCCACCGTACTTTGACTGACTGAGAGCAGTCTTTTGTAATTTGAGTCATATCTACATGAATGATGAAAATCATTCTTTGTTGTAACGTTCTTCCAGCATTGTGTAGCCTACTACAGTTTCCACTCGGGTACAAAACAATTTACTGAGGATTTACTTTGGTTAAAGATCAGAGTTCTTAGGTTTATGATTCCAAGGACTCGCAGGAACATTTCACAATGGCTTTTATAACCTCATGTGGAGTGTGATTATATTCACAGTTCTTTGAACTCTGAGAGGCAAGTGCTGTGTAACACGACTTTAGACTGTTCTTGTCTTGCTTTAAAGGGCACAATGGTCTTCGCTTTGGACTTTTCAGCAACTGATAAGAATTTAAGGTTCACGTTGACTTTGATGGAATGTTTATTTTTAAACCTAAGAAGACTTACGTTTTGGACTTAATGGGTGGTGTCCCTCTTAGCGTTATGAATAGCCTGTCTTTATAACACTGTTTTGGAGTAGTAAAGTCAATTTCGTTGTGTACTTGGTCATAATGTCTACCTGAGTCTTGACTGTTTGTTTTGTTGAGGATTAGGCCCATATGTTCAAAGGGCTAACTTCTCACTGTGGCAACAACTGAGTCTAGCAGAGCTGAGTAGAAAAATATGAGTTAACAGATGTCTTGACTGGCAGGTTAATTGATGCGATTATGGTTCTTTTCATTTTGATTCTCGATGTCTGTTTTCCTTGTCCCCTGATGTCATTGGTGTCTGCCTCGGGGTGTCCCAGACATTTGGTATAATATGTTTTTCTCTAATTTAATAACATTTAATGTCTGTTAAGTGGGCATTTATTGAGTTATAAAGGCAGTTTTCTACGGATGTGGCCTCTGGTTGTTTGGCTATTTAAATTAGTAATAGTCCTGGTAGAGCTCGCGAGTCAAGTAGCAAGTTTTTCCACCTCGATTGATTGCGCACTCTCATGTAGGGAGAGAAGGTGTTTTCAAGGTGCTATGGCTAGTAGACATGGATGACTCGAACTGTGTATGAAATAGCCTTGGCACACAGTGGTCCAAAATGGCTTCACAGTTCTTGGGACCATGTGGTTCTGTTTGTAGCCTAAAATGTGCTTTCCTCAATTTAGGTACTTTTCACATCCAAACATAAGTATAATTAGCCTAACTACCAGGAATTGCATTATCAATACCTAGATTACAAAATGGCAAAGCTGCAATTGTTGTCTTGGCCTAGAAATGTTCATAGTCCGAATACTGTGCTTCTTTTTGCACATCCTTGATGTCCAAGGAAATGGTTTCAACCAGCATTTACAATAGACCCCAGCCAGCGTTCTCCACCAGTGGGTTCAGTACAGTAGGTTGAGGGGTTCATGGTTAAAACACCTCTTACAATCACCATCTCTCCAAAGTATAACACTAGGCACTTTGGAGAATTTGGGGAAAGTAATGCTGCTTTGAAAGTTGATGAACTTGTAACACCACTTTTGAGAAAATGGCCTGTGAATGTTTTGGTACACCTACTGGAGAGCTCTCTTTGTCTACACCGGCTATTCCCCAACTGGGGTACGCGCAATGCCGTCGGGGGTACGCCAAACAAACATGTGATTTACATTTTCAAACAGTTCATTTAGATTTTCCAACAGGGCGATGTTTTTTTTCTCTCGCCTGAGTAGCCTCGTTTCACTGCCATATATAAAATTAAACCATCTAGTTTTCAGCGAAATAACACAATGTCAAACATCCAATCACATTAAACGTTACTCTCTCGCGGGAATTCCACTAA
Source organism: Salvelinus alpinus (assembly GCF_045679555.1). Classification (NCBI taxonomy): domain Eukaryota; kingdom Metazoa; phylum Chordata; class Actinopteri; order Salmoniformes; family Salmonidae; genus Salvelinus; species Salvelinus alpinus. The sequence goes on along the minus strand of NC_092103.1, from coordinate 27,316,534 downwards.
CTGTCTGAAGAGCTCCATCTTCTTAAATCATATCCTCAATTTTGTCCCGTACATTGAATATAGTTGCGGAGAGTCCCTGTAATCCTAGATTCAGATCATTCAGGCGAGGAAAAAATAATCACCCAGATAGGCCAGTCGTGTGAGAAACTCATCATCATGCAAGTGGTCAGACGAGTGAAAATTATGTAGCCAATCGTAGCTGCTGCTCATTCCTTTTGCTCGAAAAATTTATAAATGGTAAAATAAAAAAGTATGGCCCGCGTTCATAGAGACACATACCAGCTCTACTGGTAGTACTGCTACTACCAGCTGTACTGCACCTGTCGATGACACAAGTTGTTCTGCTTCCACGAGCACATCCTATGCTAGCATCAGTAATTCTACATTTGTTGCTAGCATGGACACTGACAGTTGTGAATCTGATGCAGCCGAAGAGCTACTGCCCCATTACCCAGGAAAGCAACGGACAGGGACGTTGGACCATCGAAGAGGCACAAATATGATGAGAACTACATTGATTTGGGGTTCACCTATATTGGGAGTAGTGCCTTTACTCAGCCACAGTGTGTTAGTACTTTTGCACATATCTCACAACTTGATGACTCTTGCGCAGACATTTAGAAACTGAACATGCCAATTTGAAAATTGAGTGAGAATTAGGATGACTTTCGAGTAGTAAGACATGTATAAAAGCAACAGATACCATTAATAAGAAGGGGCTAGAAGCGTCTTATGTTGAGCTACCGAGTGGCTAGGACAGGCAAGCACCATACTTTTGTGGAGGACTTAATTCTTCCTGCTGCTGCGGATATGGCTGGGACAATGCTGGGGGAAAAGGCCAAAAAAACTATACAGGCAATGTCTTGATCACTGTTTCACGACGCATCAGTGACATGGTAGGAGAGATTTTTAAACAACTACTGCTTTGCATACAAGCCAGTGAATTCTATGCGTTACAGCTGACGTGGCGGGCCTGGCACAGCTCCTGGTATATGTCCGTTACGTTTATGGGGGGTCAAGTAAGGAAGAAATCCTCTTCTGCAAACTACTGGAAACCAGGACAACAGATGATATTTAAGTACTGGACAGCTTTGTGACATCAAATGGACTTTGGTGGTCGAGATGTGTTGGTATCTGTACTGATGGCGCAAAAGCCATGACAGGGAGACATAGTGGAGTGGTAACGTGCGTGCAAGCAGTTGCTCCCTATGCCACTTGGGTACACTGCAGCATCCACTGAGAAGCGCTTGCTGCCAAGGGAATGCCTGACAGCTTGAAAGATGTTTTGGACACTACAGTGAAAATGGTTAACTTTGTTAAAGCAAGGCCCCTGAACGCTCGTATATTTACTGCATTATGCAATGATATGGGTATGTAACGCTTTTACAACGTATAGAAGTGCGTTGGTTATCAAGGTGCAAATTATTGACACTTTTTTTTTGAGGGAGACGAGCTTAAAGTTGTGTTTACTTACCATCATTTTCACTTGTCTGACTGCTTGCGTGATGTGTTTCACACGACTGGCCTATCTGGGTGATGTTTTTTCGCCTGAATGATCTGAATCTAGGATTACAGGGACTCTCCGCAACTATATTCAATTTGCTTGACAAAAATTAGGCTTTGATTAAGAAGTTGGATCTCTTCTCTGTCTGCATTTACAAGGACAAAACAGGTCTTTCCATCATTGTAAGATTTTTGTTTGTGTGCAAATGAAGTCACGCTTACGGACAATGTCAAATGTGATATAGCGAAGCACCTGAGTGAGCTGGGTGCGCAATTACGCAGGAACTTTCACAACTGATGACGCAAACAACTGGATTCGTTATCCCTTTCATGCCCTGCCTCCAGTCCACTTACCGATATCTGAACAAGAGAGCCTTATTGAAACTGCAACAAGCGGTTCTGTGAACATTTTATCAGAAGCCACTGCCAGATTTATGGATAGGGCTGCACTCAGAGTATCCGGCCTTGGGAAATCGTGCTGTTAAGACACTGATGCCCTTTGTAACAATGTACCTATGTGAGAGTGGATTTTCAACCCTCACTAGCATGAAAACTAAACAGGCACAGACTGTGTGAAATTATTTAAGACCGACTCTCTCCAATACAACCCAACATTGCAGAGTTATGTGCATCCTTTCAAGCACACCCTTCTAATTAACGTATGGTGAATTATTCACAATTTTTTATGAACAAATAAGGTTTTATATGTAAGATGGCTAAATAAAGAGCAAAAATATTGTTTTTGACCAGGGCTTCTTATAAGAGCTCTGTCACTTTCCACGAACCCGGATTCACGTCTGAGGCCATGTGCTAAACAGAGTGAGTAAGGTAGTATACTAAACAACCAAAGATTAAGACTAAAAGTAGTAGTAAAAATACACTATCTAGTCCTTGGCCTATATCCTAATCTGACTGGTGCAGGTCTTGTCGTGGTTCACATTACCATCTCTGGTAAACACACATCAAATAAAATCTAAGTTTGTCACATGCAGAGGATACAGAAGGTGTAACGGTACAGTGAAATGGCTACTTGCATAGTGGAGTCTTGTTTATACCCATAATCCCAACCCATACTACCATTCACCATGCATTAATCTGCAGGTAACTAAAGCTAACCAACTAGGTTCAATGTTAACTTCTAACGAGTCAGAAACCCGGATCCGGGAGCACCCCCCACCCCCCACCAGTAAAAAAGCTGAATAGCATAGCTAGCATAGCGTCACAAGTAAATAGTAGCATCTAAATATCATTCAATCACAAGTCCAAGATACCAGATGAAAGATCCACTTCTTGTGAATCCAGCAATCATTTCTGATTTTTAAAATGTTTTACAGGGAAGACACAATATGTAAATCTATTAGCTAACCACGTTAGCAAAAGACACCATTTTCTTTGTCCACCATTTTTTCTCTCCACCAGTAGCTATCACCAATTCTGCCAAGTAAAGATATTGATAGCCACTAACCAAGAAAAAACCTCATCAGATGACAGTCTGATAACATATTTATTGTATAGGATAGTTTTTGTTAGAAAAATGTGCATATTTCAGGTAGAAATCATAGTTTACAATTGCACCCACCATCACAACTCGACTAGAATAAATACAGAGAGCAACGTGTATTACCAATTTACTCATCATAAAACATTTCTTAAAAATAGACAAAGCATAGCATTGGAAAGACACAGATCTTGTGAATTCAGACAATATTTCAGATGTTCTAAGTGTTTTACAGCGAAAACACAATAAATCGTTATATTAGCATACCACATGTGCAAACGTTATCCGAGCATTGATACAAGCCAAAGAGAGAGATAACGTAATCATCGCCAAAATGTATTAATTTTTTCACTAACCTTCTCAGAATTCTTCCGATGACACCCCTGTAACATCATATTACAACATACATATAGAGTTTGTTCGAAAATGTGCATATTTAGCCACAAAAAACCATGGTTATAACATGACAATACTAGCAAAACTAGCCTGAAAATGTCAGGCTCCATTTTGGACAGTGATCTGGCGTAATGAATAACTAATCGTAAACTTGACTAAAAAATATAGGGTGGACAGCAATCGAAAGACAAATTAGTTCTTAATGCAATCGCTGAATTACATTTCTAAAAATATCCTTACTGTGCAATACAGGGTTCGCCAAGCGAAGCTATACCAAAAAAAATGGCGGAATATGCGTATAACATTTTTCGACAGAACAACGATTTATCATCATAAATAGTTCTTACTGTGAGCTGTTCTTCCATCAGTATCTTGGGCAATGTATCCTTTCTTGGGTCTAATCTTCTTTTGGTCGAAAGCTGTCCTCTTGTCCGTCGAAATGCCCACTAACGTTCGACCGGGACCCCGAAACGTGCCCGGTGCTTCAATGTGCATCACAAAGCAATGCCTCAAAATCGCACTAAACGGATATAAATTGCTATAAAACGGTTAAAATTAACTACCTTATGATGTTTTTAACACCTATAACGAGTAAAAACATGACCGGCGATATATAAGTGGCTAAACCAACGCTTGGAAAGAGAGTCCGACGTCCATCTTGCGTGAGGCGCAGCAGGAAAAGAACGGTACATCCGGTCTTTTCTGTTTTATACTGGCCCTGATTGCGCAATCGACTCCATTCAAATTGTCACCTCTTACTGACATCTAGAGGAAGGCATGGGCAGTGTTTGTATCCTCATAGGATTTACAGGGACTTTAAAACTGACCTGGGACCAGAGGCCAAAATGTCTGAAATCTCACTCCATATCAGGAAAAGTGCTGTAGAATGAGTTCTGTTTCACTCAGAGACATAATTCAAACGGCTATAGAAACTAGAGTGTTTTCTATCCAATAATAACTATAATATGCATATTGTACGAGCAAGAATTGAGTATGAGGCAGTTTAATTTGGAGACGATAAATGCTAATGTTGAAACAGCACCCCCTATATTGAGAAAAGGTTGACTAACATTAGGCTATAACTAGCAATGCAAATGGATTTCTAAGATTATGAATAATATTTCTACACTGCTCATACACGTAATGTTAGTTAGCGAGCCAGCCAGCTAACAGTACGCTTTAACTTGCAATGAAAACGACTTTCTGATAAAATTAGAAACGTATAATATCTGAAAAATGTAGCTAGACTCTTACCCGTATTGATGAATGCTTCTCCATCTCTGTTATGGATGCCATGGTTGCCCTTAGTTTGAAGATGTAATCTGGAGACAGGTTTTATACAACCGCATTCTGTTTTCTTTTCGACTCCCACCGCATTTGTAATCCTACTCTGCTTCCACCGGGCATTCCACGGATTTCAAAACTCTTAACTTCTTCTGAGACGTTTATCGCCCTTTCTTCCCCATCACTGTCATCAGAAGACAATACAATATCTGGTTTAATGAAAATGTTTTTACCTAAATCTGAGATTTCCTCATCGTCTGATTCATTTTCAGTGTCAGCATGGACTACTTTCTGGAGGACGATCGTACTATCACAACTTTTTCCCGCTGATCTTTGTCGATATCGCCTGTTAAATTCAGGGCAGCAGTGTTGAGCAGTAGCAACACTTTTGCAGTTCTTCATGATATTTTTCAAAAAGCAGCGGTAGAAAGGATTATCTACACATACTGAGCAGCTAATTTTATAGACAGAAGCGTCCTACATGGCAGACCAATCTGAACGAATATCGGCATGTCCAGCCCATCCATTATCTCAGCCAATCATGGCTAGCGGGAAGGTTCCTCGCTTTTTCCGTAGCTAAACCAACTAGGCTCGTAATTTTAAATGTTTTATTCGTATTTACAGATCGCATACAAGCAGTGGTGCAAAAATACTTTAAAGTACTACTTAAGTACTGTACTATCAATATTTTTACTCCATTACATTCCTAAAGAAAATAATGTACTTTATACACCATACATTTTCCCTGACACCTAAAAGTACTCGTTACATTTCGAATGCTTAGCAGGACAGGAAAATGGTCCAATTTACACATCAAGAGAACATCCCTGGTCATCCCTACTGCCCCTTATCTGGCAGACTCACTAAACACACATGCTTCGTTTGTAAATTATGTCTTGAGTGGGCCCCTGGATATCCGTAAATTTTAAAAACAAGGAAATCGTCCCGTTTGGTTAATATAAGGAACGTGAAATGATTTATACTTTTACTTTTGATACTTAAGTATATTTAAAACCAAATACTTTTACTCAAGTAGTATTTTACTGGGTGACTTTTACTTGAGTCATTTTCTATTATAGCATCTTTACTTTTACTCAAGTATTATAACTGGGTACTTTTACCACCACTGCATACACGTTTGTTATTAAGGCACATGAAAGTTCACATGTTCCAGAAGGCATTTCTGCCAAAAGAATGCATTTTGATTAAAAATAAAAATAAAATGTCTTCAAATGCTTCTCCTGTGAAGTAGTGATGTGCGACATATGCCTAGCTTCCTGGAACGGGTCACATATTTCATGGCTTTTTGAAAGAGCTCACATAGCTTGTTTTTCCACTTATAGCTGCCCCCCAGTGTTTAGTTATGAAGATATGTTAATGAAGCAATAGAAACCAAATTTGGAGTGTCTTTAGTTTGAGTGTTCTATAGTCTTGTACAGATAAGGGGATGACTGGGACAGGCAATGTAACTTTCTCTGTAAAGATTTTATATGGTCTTAACTGGTTTCTCTCTTTTCATTGTCAGTAGCCCCTTTTCAGTGTTTTCACAGATATTGATGTGTCATCTTGGCTTCAGAAGCTTTGGCATTCACCACAATTTTCTGTGCCTGTTTTGAGATATATTCTTCAGACTTTAAGAGAAACAATTGTTTATCTTGAAAATTGTGTTCTAGCTAAGATTATCTTGGAAAATATATCAATTGTAGAATAATAGTGAAGACAACATAAACTATGAAATAATACACATGGAATCATGTAGTAACCAAAAAAGTGTTAAACGAATCAAAATATATTTTAGGTTCTTCAAAGTAGGCATCCTTTGCCGTGATGACCATTTTGATCATTCTTGGCATTCTCACAACCAGCTTCATGAGGAATGCTTTTCCAACAGTCTTGAAGGAGTTCCCACATATGCTGAGCACATCTTCACAGCTTTTTCTTCACTGTGGTCCAACGATATGAGTTGGGTTGAGGTCGTGTGATTGGGGAGGCCAGGTCATCTGATGCAGCACTCCATTACTCTCCTTGGTCAAATAGCCCTTACACAGCCTGGAGGTGTGTTTTGGGTCTTTGTCCTGTTGAAAAAACAATGATAGTCCCACTAAGTGCAAACCAGATGGGATGGCGTATTGCTGTGGTAGCCATGCTGGTTAACTTCTTGCCGCACGGATCCCTTTAGCGGGATCATTTTTGTAAACAACCGCTGAATTGCAGAGCGCCAAATAAATATAAATTAAAAAAATACTAACAATATTTATCGTGAAATATACCAAAACACAGTTTAGCTTGTTAATCCACCTATCGTGTCAGATTTTGAAAATATGCTTTACAGCGAAAGCAATCCAAGCGTTTGAGTTTATCAATCACTAGACAAAACAGTAAGAACAGCTAGCCTCAAATTAGCTTGGTCAGAAAAGCAATCAAATGAATCGCTTACCTTTTGATAATCTTCAGATGTTTGCACTCACGAGACTCCCAGTTACACAATAAATGTTATTTTTGTTCGATAAAGATTTGTTTTATAACCAAAAACCGCCATTTGGTTTGCGCGTTATGTTCAGAAAACCACAGGCTCGTTCCAGTCCTGAAAGGCAGACAAATTCCAAAAAGTATCCGTAATGTTCGTAGAAACATGTCAAATGTTTTTTATAACCAATCCTCAGGTTGTTTTAACATACATAATCGATAATATTTCAACCGGACGGTAACCTATTCAATACTACAGAGAAAGAAAATGTCGCGCGACATCTCTCGCGCGCAGGAACTAATCAAAGGACACCTGACGCGTTTTGAAAAATCTCACTCATTTTTCAAAATAAAAGCTTGAAACTATGTCTACAGCCTGAGGAAGCCATTGGAAAATGAATCTGGTTGATACCCCTTTAAATGGAGGGGCAGGCAACGGAACAGGGATTTTTCCAAATATAAGGCACTTCTGGGTTGGATTTCCTCAGGCTTTCGTCTGCAAAATCAGTTCTGTTATAATCATAGACAATATTTTGACAGTTTTGCAAACTTGAGTTTTCTATACTAATCTGTCAATTATATGCATATTCTAGCATCTGGACCTGAGAAATAGTCTGTTTACCTTGGGAATGTTATTTTTCCAAACATAAAAATTCTGCCCCCTGGCTGAAAAGTTAAGTGTGTATTGTGAATTGTAAGTAAATCACTGATTGTGTCACCAGCAAAACACCATCACACCACCTCCTCCATGCTTCACGGTGAGAACCACACATGCAGAGATCATCCGTTCACCTATTCTGCGTCTCACAAAAACACACGGCGGTTGTAACTAAAAATCTCAAATTTGGACCAAAGGACATATTTCCACCGGTCTAATGTCCATTGCTTGTGTTTCTTAGCCCAAGCAAGTCTCTTCTTATTATTGGTGTCCTTTAGTAGTGGATTCTTTGTGTGAAATCAGGCCTTCGTGGTCAAATTGCTGCAGTCTTCCCTGAACTGTTGATGTGTCTGTTACTGAACTCTGAAGCATTTATTTGGGCTACAATTTGAGGCTGGTAACTAATGAACTTATCCTCTTTAGCAGAGGTAACTCTGGGTCTTCCTTTTACATTTACATTTACATTTAAGTCATTTAGCAGACGCTCTTATCCAGAGCATCTTACAAATTGGTGCATTCACCTTATGATATCCAGTGGAACAACCACTTTACAATAGTGCATCTAACTCTTTTAAGGGGGGGGGGGGGGTTAGAAGGATTACTTTATCCTATCCTAGGTATTCCTTAAAGAGGTGGGGTTTCAGGTGTCTCCGGAAGGTGGTGATTGACTCCGCTGACCTGGCGTCGTGAGGGAGTTTGTTCCACCATTGGGGTGCCAGAGCAGCGAACAGTTTTGACTGGGCTGAGCGGGAACTGTACTTCCTCAGAGGTAGGGAGGCGAGCAGGCCAGAGGTGGATGAACGCAGTGCCCTTGTTTGGGTGTAGGGCCTGATCAGAGCCTGAAGGTACGGAGGTGCCGTTCCCCTCACAGCTCCGTAGGCAAGCACCATGGTCTTGTAGCGGATGCGAGCTTCAACTGGAAGCCAGTGGAGAGAGCGGAGGAGCGGGGTGAAGTGAGAGAACTTGGGAAAGTTGAACACCAGACGGGCTGCGGCGTTCTGGATGAGTTGTAGGGGTTTAATGGCACAGGCAGGGAGCCCAGCCAACAGCGAGTTGCAGTAATCCAGACGGGAGATGACAAGTGCCTGGATTAGGACCTGCGCCGCTTCCTGCGTGAGGCAGGGTCGTACTCTGCGAATGTTGTAGAGCATGAACCTACAGGAACGGGTCACCGCCTTGATGTTAGTTGAGAACGACAGGGTGTTGTCCAGGATCACGCCAAGGTTCTTAGCACTCTGGGAGGAGGACACAATGGAGTTGTCAACCGTGATGGCGAGATCATGGAACGGGCAGTCCTTCCCCGGGAGGAAGAGCAGCTCCGTCTTGCCGAGGTTCAGCTTGAGGTGGTGATCCGTCATCCACACTGATATGTCTGCCAGACATGCAGAGATGCGATTCACCACCTGGTTATCAGAGGGGGGAAAGGAGAAGATTAATTGTGTGTCGTCTGCATAGCAATGATAGGAGAGACCATGTGAGGATATGACAGAGCCAAGTGACTTGGTGTATAGCGAGAATAGGAGAGGGCCTAGAACAGAGCCCTGGGGGACACCAGTGGTGAGAGCACGTGGTGCGGAGACAGATTCTCGCCACGCCACCTGGTAGGAGCGACCTGTCAGGTAGGACGCAATCCAAGTGTGGGCCGCGCCGGAGATGCCCAGCTCGGAGAGGGTGGAGAGGAGGATCTGATGGTTCACAGTATCAAAGGCAGCCGATAGGTCTAGAAGGATGAGAGCAGAGGAGAGAGAGTTAGCTTTAGCAGTGCGGAGCGCCTCCGTGACACAGAGAAGAGCAGTCTCAGTTGAATGACTAGTCTTGAAACCTGACTGATTTGGATCAAGAAGGTCATTCTGAGAGAGATAGCAGGAGAGCTGGCCAAGGACGGCACGTTCAAGAGTTTTGGAGAGAAAAGAAAGAAGGGATACTGGTCTGTAGTTGTTGACATCGGAGGGATCGAGTGTAGGTTTTTTCAGAAGGGGTGCAACTCTCGCTCTCTTGAAGACGAAAGGGACGTAGCCAGCGGTCAAGGATGAGTTGATGAGCGGGGTGAGGTAAGGGAGAAGGTCTCCGGAAATGGTCTGGAGAAGAGAGGAGGGGATAGGGTCAAGCGGGCAGGTTGTTGGGCGGCCGGCCGTCACAAGACGCGAGATTTCATCTGGAGAGAGAGGGGAGAAAGAGGTCAAAGCACAGGGTAGGGCAGTGTGAGCAGAACCAGCGGTGTCGTTTGACTTAGCAAACGAGGATCGGATGTCGTCGACCTTCTTTTCAAAATGGTTGACGAAGTCATCAGCAGAGAGGGAGGAGGGGGGAGGAGGGGGAGGAGGATTCAGGAGGGAGGAGAAGGTGGCAAAGAGCTTCCTAGGGTTAGAGGCAGATGCTTGGAATTTAGAGTGGTAGAAATTGGCTTTAGCAGCAGAGACAGAAGAGGAGAATGTAGAGAGGAGGGAGTGAAAGGATGCCAGGTCCGCAGGGAGGCGAGTTTTCCTCCATTTCCGCTCGGCTGCCCGGAGCCCTGTTCTGTGAGCTCGCAATGAGTCGTCGAGCCACGGAGCAGGAGGGGAGGACCGAGCCGGCCTGGAGGATAGGGGACATAGAGAGTCAAAGGATGCAGAAAGGGAGGGGAGGAGAGGAGGGTTGAGGAGGCAGAATCAGGAGATAGGTTGGAGAAGGTTTGAGCAGAGGGAAGAGATGATAGGATGGAAGAGGAGAGAGTAGCGGGGGAGAGAGAGCGAAGGTTGGGACGGCGCGATACCATCCGAGTAGGGGAAGTGTTGGATGAGAGCGAGAGGGAAAAGGATACAAGGTAGTGGTCGGAGACTTGGAGGGGAGTTGCAATGAGATTAGTGGAAGAACAGCATCTAGTAAAGATGAGGTCAAGCGTATTGCCTGCCTTGTGAGTAGGGGGGGAAGGTGAGAGGGTGAGGTCAAAAGAGGAGAGGAGTGGAAAGGAGGCAGAGAGGAATGAGTCAAAGGTAGACGTGGGGAGGTTAAAGTCACCCAGAACTGTGAGAGGTGAGCCATCCTCAGGAAAGGAACTTATCAGGGCGTCAAGCTCATTGATGAACTCTCCAAGGGAACCTGGAGGGCGATAAATGATAAGGATGTTAAGCTTGAAAGGGCTGGTAACTGTGACAGCATGGAATTCAAAGGAGGCGATAGACAGATGGGTCAGGGGAGAAAGAGAGAATGTCCACTTGGGAGAGATGAGGATCCCAGTGCCACCACCCCGCTGACCAGAAGCTCTCGGGGTGTGTGAGAACACGTGGGCAGACGAGGAGAGAGCAGTAGGAGTAGCAGTGTTATCAGTGGTAATCCATGTTTCCGTCAGTGCCAAGAAGTCGAGGGACTGGAGGGAAGCATAGGCTGAGATGAACTCTGCCTTGTTGGCCGCAGATCGGCAGTTCCAGAGGCTGCCTGAGACCTGGAACTCCACGTGGGTCGTGCGCGCTGGGACCACCAGGTTAGAGTAGCAGCGGCCACGCGGTGTGAAGCGTTTGTATGGTCTGTGCAGAGAGGAGAGAACAGGGATAGACAGACACATAGTTGACAGGCTACAGAAGAGGCTACGCTAATGCAAAGGAGATTGGAATGACAAGTGGACTACACGTCTCGAATGTTCAGAAAGTTAAGCTTACGTTGCAAAAAATCTTATTGACTAAAATGATATAGTACTGCTGGCTGGTGAAATAGGCTAGCTAGCAGTGGCTGCGTTGTTGACTTTGTTTGAAAGTGTAGCTGGCTAGGTAACCTCTAACTGGCTAGGTAACCTCGACAATTACTCTAGACTACACAATTATCTTGGATACAAAGACGGCTATGTAGCCAGCTAAGATCAAACAAATCAAACTGTTGTACTGTAATGAAATGAAATGTAATACTACCTGTGGAGCAAAGCGGAATGCAACTACTCGCTCCAACCCGGAAGTGCGTATCGTAGAGGGAGAGGCAATAGAAGTGTTGTTTCTTGTATTATTGTCTTTTGTGTCTTTAGAGGACTGCTTCACCTTAATGTCCCCTTTCCCTTTTCTTCTGTCCTTATTTTGTCCCACTTTGTCCCTTCTTTGTCCCTTCTTCTCTTCTGCCAACTAGACACTCCTTGTTAGCTAGCTAGCTTCTTCCAGGAATGTCCCTAGCAACTGCCTAGCAACAGGTAAACAACTTAGCTAGCTAAGAAAACGGTATCATTTTATGAAAAATTGTTACTTATTCAAAAGCCTTTCTTCTTTGTTTGCTGCTTGTTTGGTCTCCTATTCAGTTTGCAGTTTTCTTTTGATTTTTTTCGATGTAATTTACTCTAAAAAAACATTTAAATTTCAATATTTGTAGGAGCTCATCTTTTCAGCTGCTGCTGCTTAATTTGGAACTCCGGAACAGTACTTTTCTGTGGCGGTTTTCATGAGAGCCAGTTTCATCATAGCACTTGATGGTTTTTGCGACTGCACTTGAAGAAACTTTCAAAGTTATTGACATTTTCAACATTGACTGACCTTCGTGTCTTAAAGTAATGGACTGTCATTTTCTCTTTGCTTATTTGAGCTGTTCTTGCCATTGATATGGACTTGGTCTTTTAGCCCTATTTGGTATCTTCTGTATACCACCCCTACCTTGTTACAACAACTGATTGGCTCAAACGCATTCAGAACGAAATAAATTCTACAGAATTTGTGTTACTACATGATTCCATATGTGTTATTTCATAGTTTTGATGTCTTCACTGTTATTCTACAATGTAGAAAATAGTAAAAATAAAGAAAAAGCCTTGAATGAGTAGGTGTGTCCAAACTTTTGACTGGTTGTGTGTGTGTATACAGTTGAAGTCGGAAGTTTACATACACCTTAACCAAATACATTTAAACTAAGTTTTTCACAATTCATGACATTTAATCCAAGTAAAAATTCCCTGTTTTAGGTCAGTTAGGATCATCACTTTATTTTAAGAATGTGAAATGTCAGAATAATAGTGGTGCTTTTATTTCTTTCATCACATTCCCAGTGGGTCAGAAGTTTACATACACTCAATTAGTATTTGGTAGAATTGCCTTTAAATTGTTTAACTTGGGTCAAACGTTTCGGGTAGCCTTCCACAAGCTTCCTACAATAAATTGGGTTAATTTTAGCCCATTCCTCCTGACAGAGCTCATGTAACTGAGTCAGGTTTGTCGGCCTCCTTGCTCACACATGCTTTTTCAGTTCTGCCCACAAATGTTCTATAGGATTGAGGTCATGGCTTTGTGATGGCCACTCCAATACCTTGACTTTGTTGTCCTTAAGCCATTTTGCCACAACTTTGGAAGTATGCTTGGGATCATTGTCCATTTGGAAGACCCATTTGCGACCAAGCTTTAACTTCCTGACTGATGTCTTGAGCTGTTGCTTCAATATATCCACATACTTTTCCTACCTCATGATGCCATCTATTTTGTGAAGTGCACCAGTCCCTCCTGCAGCAAAGCACCCCCACAACATGATGCTGCCACCCTCGTGCTTCACGGTTGGGATGGTGTTCTTCGGCTTGCAAGCTTCACCCTTTTTCCTCCAAACATAACGATGGTCGTTATGGCCAAACAGTTCTAAACTTCAAAATGGCGGCGGAAGAAATGGCAGCAGGTTTACGGGCGCCCAACCAATTGTGTTATTATGTGGGGGGGTTTTGACGTTATTTGTTACTTATTTTGTACATACTGTTTCTGCAACCGTATCTTACGGCAAAAAAGAGCTTCTGGATATCAGGAATTTTTCACACACCTCGGATTACAAAAATGATTTTTTTAATATGAGGACGCACAAGACATTCTCCAAACATCCCACAGGGCCGACATCCCCGTTATTTGCAAGAGGAAGCGACGAAGGTACAGAGGACAAAGAGCCAGGTGCCTGGTCAGGACCCGGAGAAGGCGAGTGGGAAAGCTGCCATTACCGTCAATACTACTCGCCAATGTGCAATCGTTGAGCAATAAATTAGACGAGGTACGATCACGAATATCCTACCAACGGGACATCAAAAACTGTAATATCCTATGTTTCACAGAATCGTGGCTTAATGACAACATGGATATTCAGCTAGCGGGATATATGCTGCACCGGCAAGATAGAATAGCACACTCCGGTAAGACGAGGGTGGGCGGTCTGCATATTTGTAAACAGCTGGTGCACGAAATCTAAGGAATCTCTAGATTTTGCTCGCCTGAAGTAGAGGATATATTGTGATAAATTGCAGGTCACACTACTTGCCTAGAGTTTTCAGCTATACTTTTCGTGGCTGTTTATTTACCACCACCGACAGATGCTGTCACTAAGACCGCACTCAGTCAGCTGTATAAGGAAATAAGCAAACAGGAAACCACTCACCCAGAGGCAGTCCTCCTAGTGGACGGAGACTTTAATGCAGGTTAACTTAAATCAGTTCTACCAAATTTCTATCAACATGTTAAATGTACAACCAGAGGGAAAAAAAATTCTAGATCACCTGTACTACACACACAGAGACGCGTACAAAACTAGCCTTCCATTTGGTAAATCCGACCACAATTCCTCCTATCCTCCTGATTCCTGCTTACAAGCGAAAATTAAAGCAGGAAGCACCAGTGACTTGGTCTAGAAAAAGGTGGTCAGATGAAGCAGATGCTAAACTATAGGACTGTTTTGCTATCACAGACTGGAACATGTTCCGGGATTCTTCCGATGGCATTGAGGAGTACACCACATCAGTCACTGGCTTTATCAATGAGTGCATTGAGGACGTCGTCCCCACAGTGACTGTACGTACATACCCCAACCAGAAGCCATGGATTACAGGCAACATTCGCACTGAGCTAAAGGGTAGAGCTGCCACTTTCAAGGTGCGGGACTCTAACCCGGAAGCTTACAAGAAATCCTGCTATGCTCTGCGACAAACCATCAAACAGGCAAAGCGTCAATACAGGGCTAAGATTGAATCATACTACACCGGCTTCGACGCTCGTCTTATGTGGCAGGGCTTGCAAACTATTAGACTACAAAGGGAAGCACAGCCGCAAGCTGCCCAGTAACACGAGCCTACCAGGCGAGCGAAACCACTTCTAAGCTCACTTTGAGGCAAGCAACACTGAACAATGCATGAGAGCATCAGCTGTTCCGGAAGACTGTGATCACGCTCTCCATAGCTGACGTGAGTAAAACCTTTTAACTTCTTATGGCTGCAATCCCGTTAACGGGATGATATGACAACAGCCAGTGAAAGTGCAGGGTGCCAAATTCAAACATCTCATAATTAAAATTCCTCAAACATACATGTATCTTATATCATTTTAAAGGTAATCTTGTTGTTAATCCCACAAGTGTTCGATTTCAAATGGGCTTTTCAGCGAAAGCACCACAAACGATTATGTTAGGTCACCACCAACTCACAGAAAAATTCTGCCATTTTTCCAGCCAAAGAGAGGAGTCACAAAAAGCACAAATAGAGATCAAATTAATCACTAACCTTTGATCTTCATCAGATGACACTCATAGGACTTCATGTTACACAATACATATGCCTTGTTTGATTAAGTTCATATTTATATCCAAAAACCTCAGTTTACATTGGCGCCATGTTCAGAAATGCCTCCAAAATATCCGGAGAAATTGCAGAGCCATTGTAAACATAAATACTCATCATAAACTTTGATGAAAGATACATGTTTTACATAGAATTAAAGATACAGCGGTTGCATTAAGAACAAGTGTGGCAGATTTCAAAAAGCTTTACGGCAAAACACAATATTCAATAATCTGAAAACAGCGTTCAGCCACAAAAGCAAGCCATACAGTTACCCGCCAAATTGTGCAGTCAACAAAACTCATAAAAAGCATTAAATCTTCACTTTGCTGATCTTCGTCGGAATGCACTCCCAGGACTCCCACTTCCAAAATAAATGTTCGTTCTGTTCGGTAATGTCCATAATTTATGTCCAAATAGCTATTTTTGTAGCGTGTTTGGTAAACAAATCCAACGTCAGGAAGCGCGTTCACTAAAAGCTGACGAAATGTCCAAAAGTTCCGTAACAGTCAGTAGAAACATGTCAAACGATGTATGGAATCAGTCTTTAGAATGTTTTAACATAAATCTTGAATAACGTTCCAACCGGAGAATTACATTGACTTCAGATGAGTAATGGAACAGAGCTCCCTCATGTGAACGTGCATGGTCAAAGAATGGTCAGGTCATAGCAGACCTGACTAATTCCCCTCTCATTCGGCCCCGCTTCAGTAGAGGCATCAGACAAGGTTCTACAGACTGTTGACATCTAGTGGAAGCCGTAGGAAGTGCAAACTCATCCATATCTCGCTGTGATTTCAATAGGATCTTGGTTGAAAATCGACCAGCCTCAGAATTTCCACTTCCTGTTTGGATTTTTACCTGCCATATGAGTTCTGTTATACTCACAGATATATAATTCAAACAGTTTTAGAAACTTCAGAGTGTTTTCTATCCAATACTAATAATAATATGCATATATTAGCAACTATGACTGAGGAGCAGGCCGTTTACTCTGGGCACCTCTGTGGACCTTTCATCCAAGCTACTCAATACTGCCACTGCAGCCATAAGAAGTTAAACAGGTCAACATACACAAGGCTGCAGGGCCAGACGGATTACCAGGACGTGTGCTCCGGGCATGTGCTGACCAACTGGCAGGTGTCTTCACTGACATTATAAACATGTCCCTGATTGAGTCTGTAATACCAACATGTTTCAAGCAGACCACCATAGTCCCTGTGACCAAGAACACAAAGGCAACCTGCCTAAATGACTACAGACTCGTAGCACTCATGTCCGTAGCCATGAAGTGCTTTGAAAGGTTGGTAATGGCTCACATCAACACCATTATCCCAGAAACCCTTGACCCACTCCAATTTGCATACCGCCCTAACAGATCCACAGATGATGCAATCTCTATTGCCCTCCACACTGCCCTTTCCCACCTGGACAAAAGGAACACTTATGTGAGAATTCTATTCATTGACTACAGCTCAGCGTTCAACACCATAGTACCCTCAAAGCTCATCAATAAGCTAAGGATCCTGGGACTAAACACCTCCCTCTGCAACTGGATCCTGGACTTCCTGGCGGGCCGCCCCCAGGTGGTGAGGGTAGGTAGCAACATCTGCCACGCTGATCCTCAACACTGGAGCTCCCCAGGGGTGCGTGCTCAGTCCCCTCCTGTACTCCCTATTCACCCACGACTGCATGGCCAGGCACGACTCCAACACCATTAAGTTTGCAGACGACACAACAGTGGTAGGCCTGATCACCGACAACGATGAGACAGCCTATAGGGAGGAGGTCAGAGACCTGGCCGGGTGGTGCCAGAATAACAACCTATCCCTCAACGTAACCAAGACTAAGGAGATGATTGTGGACTACAGGAAAAGGAGGACCGAGCACACCCCCATTCTCATCAACGGAGCAGGTTGAGAGCTTCAAGCTCCTTGGTGTCCACATCAACAAACTAGAATGGTCCAAACACACCAAGACGGTTGTGAAGAGGGCACGACAAAGCCTATTCGCTCTCAGGAAACTAAAAAGATTTGAGATCCTCAAAAGGTTCTACAGCTGCAACATTGAGAGCATCCTGACTGGTTGCATCACTGCCTGCTCGGCCTCTGACCGCAAGGCACTACAGAGGTACTGGGCCGTACGCACTACCATCACTGGGGCTAAGCTGCCTGCCATCCAAGACCTCTACACCAGGCGGCATCAGAGGAAGGCCCTAAAAATTGTCAAAGACCCCAGACACCCCAGTCAAAGACTGTTCTCTCTACTACCGCATGGCAAGCGGTACCGGAGTGCCAAGTCTAGGACAAAAAGGCTTCTCAACAGTTTTTACCCCCAAGCTATAAGACTCCTGAACAGGTAATCAAATGGCTACCCGGACTATTTGCATTGTGTGCCCCCAACCCCTCTTTTACGCTGCTGCTACTCTGTTTATCATATATGCGTAGTCACTTTAACTATACATTCATGTACATACGACCTTAATTGGGCCGACCAACCAGTGCTCCTGCACATTGGCTAACCGGGCATCTGCGTTGTCCCGCCACCTGACAAACCCCTCTTTTACGCTACTGCTACTCTCTGTTCATCATATATGCGTAGTCACTTTAACCATATCTACATGTACATACTACCTCAATCAGCCCGACGAACCGGTGTCTGTATGTAGCCTCGCTACTTTTATAGCCTCGCTACTGTATATAGCCTGTCTTTTTTACTGTTTTATTTCTTTACCTACCTATTGTTCACCTAATACCTTTTTTGCACTATTGGTTAGAGCCTGTAAGTAAGCATTTCACTGTAAGGTCTACCTACACCTGTTGTATTCGGCACAAGTGACAAACTTTGATTTGATTTGTTTCATCAGACCAGAGGACATTTCTCCAAAAAGTACGATCTTTGTCCCCATGTGCAGTTGCACACCGTAGTCTGGCTTTTTATGGTGGTTTTGGAGCAGTGGCTTCTTCCTTGCCGAGTGGCCTTTCAGGTTATGTCGATATAGGACTCGTTTTACTGTGGATATAGATACTTTTGTACCCGTTTCCTCCAGCATCTTCACAGGGTCCTTTGCTGTTCTGGGATTGATTTGCACTTTTCGCACAAGTATGTTCATCTCTAGGAGAGCGAACGCGTCTCCTTCCTGAGCGGTATGATGGCTGCGTGATCCCATGGTGTTTATACTTGCGTACTATTGTTTGTTCAGATGAACGTGGTACCTTCAGGCGTTTTAGAAATTGCCCCCAAGGATGAACCAGACTTGTGGAGGTCTACAAAAAAACAATTGAGGTCTTGGCTGATTTTATTTGGATTTTCCCACGATGTCAAGTATAGAGTTTGAGGTAGGCCTTGAAGTACACCTCCAATTCACTCAAATTATGTCAATTAGCCTATCAGAAGCGTCTAAAGCCATGACATCATTTTCTGGAATTTTCCACGCTGTTTAAAGGCACAGTCACAACTTAGTGTATGTAAACTTCTGACCCACTGGAATTGTGATAGTGAAATAATCTGTCTGTAAACAATTGTTGGAAAAGTTACTTGTGTCATCAAAGTAGATGTCCTAACTGACTTGCCAAAACTATAGTTTGTTAACAAGAAATGTGTGGAGTGGTTGAAAAACGAGGTTTAATGACTCCCCAGACCTGAATCCAATTGAGCACATCTGGGACATCATGTCTCGCTCCATCCACCAACGCCACGTTGCACCACAGACTGTCCAGGAGTTGCGGATGCTTTAGTCCAGGTCTGGGAGGAGATCCCTCAGGAGACCATCCGCCACCTCATCAGGAGCATGCCCAGGCGTTGTAGGGAGGTCATACAGGCACGTGGAGGCCACACACACTACTGAGCCTCATTTTGACTTGTTTTAAGGACATTACATCAAAGTTGGATCAGCCTGTAGTGTGGTTTTCCACTTTAATTTTGAGTGTGACTCCAAATCCAGACCTCCATGGGTTGATAAATTTGATTTCCATTGATAATTTTTGTGTGATTTTGTTGTCAGCACATTCAACTATGTAAAGAAAAGTATTTAATAAGAATATTTCATTCAGATCTAGGATGTGTTATTTTAGTGTTCCCTTTATTTTTTTGAGCAGTGTATATTACATTACACACACACACCTACCATTCAGAAGTTTGGGGTCACTTAGAAATGTCCTTGTTTTTGAAAGCAAAGCATGTTTTTTTGTCCTTTTTAAAATCACTTTAAATTGATCAGAAATACAGTTTAAACATTGTTAATGTTGTAAATTACTATTGTAGCTGGAAACGGCAGATTTTATTTATGGAATATCTACATATGCTTACATAGGCCCATTATCAGCAACCATCACTCCTGTGTACTAATGGCGTGTTGTGTTAGATAATCCAAGTGTGTATCATTTTAAAAGGCTAATTGATCATTAGAAAACCCTTTTGCAATTATGTTAACACAGCTGAAAACTCTTGTTCTGATTTAAAGAAGCAATAAAACTGTCCTTAGACTAGTTGAGTATCTGGAGCATCAGCATTTGTGGGCTCGATTGCACGCTCAAAATGTCCAGAAACAAAGACCTTTCTTCTGAAACTTGTCAGTCTTTTCTTGTTCTGAGAAATGAAGGCAAGAAATTGCCTAGAAACTGAAGATCTCGTACAACGCTGTGTACTACTCCCTTCACAGAACAGCGCAAACTGGCTCTAACCAGAATAGAAAGAGGAGTGGGAGTCCCCGGTGTACAACTGAGCAAGAGGACAAGGACATTAGTGTCTAGTTTGAGAAACAGACGCCTCACAAGCCCTCAAATGGCAGCTTCATTAAATAGTACCCGCAAAACACCAGTCTCAACGTCAACAGTGAAGAGGCGACTCCGGGATGCTGGCCTTCTAGACAAATCTGACTGGCCAATAAAAAGATGGGCAAAAGAACAGACATTGGATAGAGGAACTCTGCCTAGAAGGCCAGCATCCTGGAGTTTTGAGTTAGCAAAGGGTCTGAATACTTATCTAAGTAAGGTATTTCTGTTTTTGCTTTGCCATTATGAGGTATTGTGTGTAGATTGGGGGGGGTAATCAATCATAGAATATGGCTGTAAACTAACACAATGTGGAAAAAGTCGAGGGGTCTGAATTCTTTACGAAGGCACTGTGTGTGACTGCTATTAAAGCTACATGTAATTATTCAATCCTAAAGTACCATGACCTTTTAACATGACAAAAAATGTGTTATCATGAAATCTTTAAAATGTAAAGTCTATTTCAGACTCTAACACCCATAATGTAGGGTGTAACATCCATAACGGTTGTTTTTCCTCTCTAGTACTAATGAAAATGACAATCTTTTTAAAATGATAGTTTTTGTGTTCAGACATGCCTTTCCTCCTTAATGAATATCCATGTTTTGACCTATGTCCTACAAACTCAGACTTTTGATATGTTCAGAAAAAGCTTGGCCTACATGTAACATCCATAACGCTTCATATTTGCGTTCTACAGCATGCCAATATTTAAAGTCTGCTTTCTTGAGTATACACCCCCCCCCCCCCCCCCAAGGTGTACAGTAGACGCACATATCAAACATTTAATTTATTTTATTTGCTTTGTCCAGTCTTTGAAACTTTAATATGTGATTTTGTGTGCAAGTGTAATGTTCATACTGCTGGAGTCGCCCACCTACAACAAAAGCAACCTGTCATGGACAAATGTGTGTAAAGGTGAGAAGTATGCGTGACTGATCTCTTGTGTCTATTTCCTGGTTCTTGCAGTACTACATTCGAGACGAACATGGACCACACTGACCATGACCACAGCAAAATGGCTGGCAGCATGGCTCCTCCCATGGTCACAGGCTCCCACGAGGATCATCTAGGGGGAGGTGGAGGGGGCCATATGATGGTGAGTGGGCTTGGCACTCTGAAAAAGAAATCAGTCACATACTAATTTCTCTCTGTTACAATGTGGGATGTATTTATGCTTGATCCAGCAATGCGGTACGGAGGCTAAGTACGGAGGGTGTGAAGCAATTGCGGAGGCCAATTCAAGCTCTGTACCGTATCGCCGTGCTCATCCCAAAAATGTTTACAATTCTGAGGGCTCCGTATAGCTCCTCATTGATATGATTTGTTGACGGTATGTGGGGGCGGTACACCCTGTATAAACACAAACTCACTCCCTTAACAACTTCCTCCACAACAGTTCTGCTCTACTCCACGAAACGCAAGAATTACGAATGCCCTGACTTTTGCAGAGGCCGCATCGCAGTTAATGCTATATGTTCAATGCAGACACTGTAATGACCATAAATTGGCTTTTAGGCTTAGCACCCCATCTCTGCACTTCCTACAACCTCCTCACAAAGTTGTAAATCTGATTCAGATGAATGGTTTTAATTCAACTCTAGTTCAAACGGCCTGCTTGACATTTCTCTCTGCTGTGTGAGCTGAATCAAATGAAATGTTATTGGTCACATACATATGGTTAGCAGATGTTATGTGTAGCGAAATGACTGTGCTTCTAGTTCCTACAGTCCAGTAATATCTAACAATGCCACAACAAAAACCTAATACACACATCTAAGTAAAGAAATTGAATAATGTATACATATATGGATGAGCAATGTCAGCGCGGCATAGGCTAAGATGCAATAGATAATATAGAATACCAATGAGATGATTAATGCAAGATATACAGTTGAAGTCGGAAGTTTACATACACATAGGTTGGAGTCATTAACTCGTTTTTCAACCACTCCACAAACTTCTTGTTAACAAACTATAGTTTTGGCAATTGGATAGGACGTCTACTTTGTGCAGGACACAAGTAATTTTTCCAACAATTGTTTACAGACAGATTATTTCACTTATAATTCACTGTATCACAATTCCAGTGGGTCAGAAGTTTACATACACTAAGTTGTGACTGTGCCTTTAAACAGCTTGGAAAATTCCAGAAAATGATGTCATGGCTTTAGAAGCTTCTGATAGGCTAATTGATATAATTTGAGTGAATTGGAGGTGTACCTGTGGATGTATTTCAAGGCCTACCTTCAAACTCAGTGCCTCAGTGCTTGACATCGTGGGAAAATCAAAATAAATCAGCCAAGACCTCCGAAAAAAAATTGTAGACCTTCACAAGTCTGGTTCATCCTTGGGAGCAATTTCTAAACGCCTGAAGGTACCACGTTCATCTGTACAAACAATAGTACGCAAGTATAAACACCATGGGACCATGCAGCCGTCATACCGCTCAGGAAAGAGACGCGTTCTGTCTCCTAGAGATGAACCTACTTTGGTGCGAAAAGTGCAAATCAATCCCAGAACAACAGCAAAGAACCTTGTGAAGATGCTGGAGGAAACGGGTACAAAAGTATCTATATCCACAGTAAAATGAGTCCTATATTGACATAACCTGAAAGGCCGCTCAGCAAGGAAGAAGCCACCGCTCCAAAACCGCCATAAAAAGCCAGACTACGGTTTGCAACTGCACATGGGGACAAAGATCGTACTTTTTGGAGAAATGTCCTCTGGTCTGATGAAACAAAATTATATATTGTTGGCCATAATGACCATCGTTATGTTTGGAGGATAAGGTGAAGCTTGCAAGCCGACGAACACCATCCCAACCGTGAAGCACGGGGGGGGGGGGGCAGCATCATGTTGGGGGGGTGCTCTGCTGCAGGAGGGACTGGTGCACTTCACAAAATAGATGGCATCATGAGGTAGGAAAAGTATGTGGATATATTGAAGCAACATCTCAAGACATCAGTCAGGAAGTTAAAGCTTGGTCGCAAATGGGTCTTCCAAATGGACAATGATCCCAAGCATAATTCCAAAGTTGTGGCAAAATGGCTTAAGGACAACAAAGCCAAGGTATTGGAGTGGCCATCACAAAGCCCTGCCCTCAATCCTATAGAAAATTTGTGGGCAGAACTGAAAAAGCGTGTGTGAGCAAGGAGGCCTACAAACCTGACTCGGTTACACCAACTCTGTCAGGAGGAATGGGCCAAAATTCACCCAACTTATTGTGGGAAGGCTACCTGAAACGTTTGTCCCAAGTTGTCCATTTAAAGACAATGCTACATTCAATTAGTATTTGGTATGTAAACTTCTGACCCACTGGGAATGTGATGAATGAAATAAAAGCTGAAATAAAATAATTCTCAACTATTATTCTGACATTTCACATACTTAAAATAAAGTGGTGATCCTAACTGACATAAGACAGTGAATTTTTACTAGGATTTAAATGTCAGTAATTGTGAAACTGAGTTGAAATATATTTGGCTAAGATGTATGTAAACTTCTGACTTCAAATGTATAAACATTGTTAAAGGGGCATTTTTAAAGTGACTAGTGTTCCATTTATTAAAGTGGCCAATGAGTTCATGTCTGTATATAGGCAGCAGCCTCTCTCTGCTAGTGATGGCTGTTTAACAGTCTGATGGCCTTGAGATAGAAGCTGTTTTTCAGTCTCTGCTTTGATGCACCTGTACTGAACAGGCAGTTGCCCGGGTGGTTGTCCTTGATGATCTTTTTGGCCTTCCTGTGACATCAGGTGCTGTAGGTGTCCTGGAGGGCAGGTAGTTTCCTCTGGCAAGCCCTGCGGTTGTGGGCGGTGTAGTTGCTGTACCATACAGTGATACAGCCCGACAGGATGCTCACAATCGTGCATCTGTAAAACTGCTGTCCTGTGCATAGGGGGGTGCTGCCTCTGCTGTTTCCACGATCATCTCTGTTTTGATGATGTTGAGTGATGTTCTTTTCCTGACACCACACTCTAAGTGCCCTCCCCTCCCTGTAGGCTGTCTCGTCGTTGTTGGTAATCAAGCCTACTACTGTTGTCATCTGCAAACTTGATGAGTTGAAGGTGTGCATGGCCACGCGGTCATGGTGAACAGGGAGTACAGGACGGGGCTAAGCACTCACCCTTGTGGTGCCCCAGTGTTGAGGATCAGTGAAGTGGAGATGTTCACCAACTGGGGGAGGCCCGTCAGGAAGTCCAGGACCCAATTGCACAGGGCGGGGTTGAGACCCAGGGCCTCAAGCCTAATGATGAGCTTGGAGGGTACTATGGTGTTGAATGCTGAGCTATAGTCAATGAACAGCATTCTTACATAGTTATTCCTCTTGTCCAGATGGGATAGGGCATTGTGCAGTGTGATGGCGATTACATTGTCTGTGGATCTATTGGGGCGGTAAGCAAACTGAAGTGGGTGTAGAGTGACAGGTAAGGTAGAGCTGATATGATCCTTGACTTGTCTCTCAAAGCACTTCATGGTGACTATTGACTCGTAGCACTCACTTCAGTCGTTTAGTTACCTTTGCATTCTTGGGTACAGGAACAATGGTGGCCATCTTGAAGCATGTGGGGACAGCAGACCGGGATAGGGAGAGATTGAATATGTCTGTAAACACACAAGCACATCTGCGCGTGCTCTGAGGACGCGGCTATGGATGCCGTTTGGGCCGGCAGCCTTGCGAGGGTTAACACGTTTAAATGTCTTACTCACGTCAGCCACGGAGGAGAGCCCACAGTCCTTGGTAGCTGGCCGCGTCAGTGGCACTGTTTTTCTCAAAGCGGGCAAAGAACATGTTTAGGTTGTCTGGCAGCAAGACGTTAGTGTCTGCGACATGGCTGGTTTTCCTTTTGTAGTCCGTGTTTGTAAACCCCTTGGCTCTATAGGTGTGTGTGATACAATATTTTTTGTTTTCTGTCCCTCTTCTCCAGAAAATGACCTTCTACTTTGGCTACACAAACGTGGAGCTGCTGTTTGCCAGCCTTGTCATCAACACACCTGGAGGTAAGTTAGTGTGTTCCCAGAATGTATTTTCAGACTTGAAATGTAATGCAAAAAGTATTTTATGTAATGACTATGGCCATTGATTATTCATAAAACTAAAAATAACATTGGTTAGTCAATTATTTAACACCTTTCTACCATGTCTCCTCTCTCAGAGATGGTGGCGGCCTGCTTTGGTTGTTTCCTGCTGGCTGTGCTCTACGAGGGGCTGAAGATTGGCAGGGAGTTCCTGCTGAGGAGGAACCAGGTCAACGTGCGTTACAACTCCATGCCTGTCCCCGGGGCAGACGGCACCATGGTCATGGAGACCCACAAGACTGTAGGGTGAGTTAGACGACCATGCAACAGGACTCCTGACACATAGTAGTACTGCAGTGAAGTGGTCCATTTTACACCCCAATAATGAGACTTGAAGACATTGCAGTTCAAAAGGGCTATGCGCTCCATATCAACTTGCAGTAGGAAAATGTGAAGCCTCACTGTATGTGGTGAATGTTGTGGACATAACAGGAGTTTTTAAATGGCTTAGTTTGCCACTAACACCTGACTTGCAGAGTGCTGTCAATTAGTTTATTTGAAAACATGACTTTTTTAACAATCCTGTTTCCCCCTTTCCCCTGCAGCCAGCGGATGCTGAGTATGGCACACTTGCTGCAGACGGTGTTACACGTCATCCAGGTGGTGGTCAGCTATTTCCTCATGTTGGTCTTCATGACCTACAATGCTTATCTGTGTATCGCCGTTGCAGCCGGGGCAGGTGTCGGATACTTCTTATTCAGCTGGAAAAAGGCTGTGGTTGTTGATATCACCGAACACTGTCACTAATAGCCCCCCTGGTCTCTCTTCATCCTCCTCCCACACACACACATGCATACATTCACACATAGGTATTCTCCATTTAATCCCCATCCTCATCATCATGCATCCAGTTTTATATACATTTATCTTATTTGAACGGTTCACTTTGTCACACAAAAGTTGCTTGATGGAAAATGTGAATTATGACTGAGCTTTTACATTTGTGACATTCAAGTCTGTCCTTTTAGTAGGTCCAGAAGACTATCCTCGCCAACTAGCATGTTGGTATTCCAAATGCTGGCTTCTGTTATACCAATACCACTCCTGTCTGGCTCCACAGCTCTGTCAAGGGCCAAACATCCACTTCCCCCAGTCGTGCCATTCTTCCATTCCATTCTGTTTTTGTTATTGCGCAACAACCAGTGCAGGTTCATCCTTGTAGCACTGAGGCTCTTCTGCTCACAGGGCTATTTAAGACCCTTACAACAACCTCTCTCATTGAAGATCATTGTGAATAGGGCCCACAGTTTTTCCTGACCCCACCTGGGCTCTAGTTAAAGCCAATGTGTTCTTCTGAAGCCTAGTCATATCTGCATTCCATCTGGCAATCTGGCGGGGGGGGCCTAACAATAATCAGTGTCAAAGGTCATACTTGGGATTGTGTGGAGATGGTAGGGCAGCTTTGGCTGTATGACTGAGCCTTACTAAACCCTTTGCCTTAAAGGAGGGAAACATGACAGCCTAGGCCAACTGTAGTCTACTGACAAGTGGCAGTGCTATTTTAAAGAAGTTTGTCCAGTGGACAAGCAGTGAAGTACAGTACATTTACATGTCGTGTGATTATATACATTAGTGTAATGCAGCAGAGCGTGACAACCTTTGAACCCCTCTTCATGATACACACTGCTATGCAGTGTTCAATTTTGGTAGTTTATGAATGACAACATTATTTACCAATGACACTTGGCACTCGAAGGCTTGATCTGACACACAAATGTAAATTGACTCTTGTACATCAAGAAGCCAATGTAAAATGTTCATAATATAACTTGGGAGTAACTTTTGGTGCATTCATTCAATAGGGTTAAATTAGTTAGCATGTCAACACAACATGGATACTAGTGTCCTTATTGGAGCAAGTGCTCAGATCCCAAGGACAAGCAGGGAACTATGGGAAAGTACGAGGATGGATCTAGTGCTTTCTCAGACTGGCCTAGTAACACATGATTACTGCACCTCTTGTGACCTATCGGTGCTTACGCCTCAGTTCACACTGACAGGAGGGGATATCTATGAAGTAGAACCTAAAGAGAAAGTTGTATATTTAGTTTGTTTATCTTGATTATAATTTTTTTCATCTCTGAGAAATGACTAGTAAATGTTTATCAGTTGCCTACGGCTGTGTTTTACACAGGCAGTCTGATTCTGATCTTTTACTGATTTTATTTGGTTAAAGTACCAATTTGCAGAAATGTCTCTGTAGACAGGCAGCCCAATTCTGATATTTTTTTTGTTGCACTAAGTTAATTGGTCTTGACCAATCATATCTGGAAAAATATCGGTTGTAGAAAGATCTGATGTGATTGGTCAAAAGACCAATTTGTGGAAAAAATATCAGAATTGAGCTGCTTGTCTAAACACAGCCTTCGTGCTGTGCCTGGTTTGGGGGTCAAATTCCTAGTTGCTATAACTGGATTTAACTGCCGCACATTCTCATTGCATTACAATCAAGCCAGGGACATTAATAGTTAGTGTATACTTGAACATATTATAACTTTCTGCTTTACCACATGGGATCATGTATAAAGATGATTTATTATTATAGTCTACTGTACAAATTGAGCGTTGAAGTTAATGGGCCAAAACAGCAGTGGGAATCTGACTGCCACTCCAGCGCAGCAACAGTGTGAACATTACCTGGACTGTTAAGTCCACAGACATGTTTGTATAGTATGATGTATTTACAGTGCTGTAATCATCTAGAGAAAACAAGTAATAAATGGTATCATTCAAGAACTGTATGTTTGATTCTGTTGCATTCTCATAATGCATCCTTGAAGGCCAATAAAACTACAATCATACCATTGTAAGTAATAACTGATTAGTTATGAAGTCCATTCCATCTTGCCCCAAAGATGCTACCTTCACCTTCCTGGGAGTACCAAGTCTGGATTTTTGTAATAAAGGAGGGAAACCACTACAACAGCTCCCATGAAACATATTGTACAAAGGCCACATGCTTTGCATCGCAAGTCATAACATTTCAGGTAAATGCAACAACATTACTTTAGAAGATGTGTGTTATAAGCTAAACGTGATCCTCAAACTACACATTTCTTTGTGGAAAGAATTCTGATCTCAGGCAAGCACACAAGTATTCCTGACCATGTCAATAGCATTGTTACTGTGCCATCCACACACCAACAGTTTGAGCAGTCTCGTTAATGTGCCCATTAGGAACCTAAAACTGCAGGTTTCCAAAGAGTGAGGGCAAGGTGTTGGGTTTAGGATGGGGCTTGTAGCCTATTCTCTCGTTGATCATCTGGTCCCGTGTCTTCCCATCCCCTGTTCCAACGCTGGCCCCCACCATGTTACTAAACGTAGCCACACCAACAACATCCACTTCATCCCTCTGCTTTTTCCGAATCTGAGAGCGAAGGGAGGAGGGGGGCGTAGGTGGTTAGACACAAGTTCTGGTATATGTAATTTTTTAATGTGCTTTTCTGACACCCAAGGCGCGGATTTTATGCCAATCATCAAGCGTTTCTTAAAGTTACTTTAAGAAACTGGTAGCAGGCAATCCATCAACAAGGCAAAGCCTCTTTATTATGCCTTTATACCTGCAGATAGTACATTTATCCATGATGCTGTGCCTACTCACCTCAAGCTCTTTCTTGACACACTCAAACTCCTCAGTGTCATCCAACTTCAATTCCAGACGTGTGGGCTTTCTGCGCAGCATATTATATCCACCAATATTAGCTGTGAAGCAGATGTGCCCAAGGCTGCAAGTACTACTTCTACTAGATGGCTAAAGGCAGAAAGGCGACAGATCAATTATCGAGTGTAATAATATGGCTTGCATTTGCTAAATCACTTATTTAGCTATATACAATTACTAAACAATAGTTCATGTTAGGCTACCAAACAAATGAATCACACTCAAATCTCTTTGCAACAACTTGCTAACGTTACTAGCAAGCTGTCAAGCTTACATAAAAGACTAGTGACAGACCAAGCACGGCTAAAGAGGGCAAAATTGAGCGCGCCATACGTCAATAATTTGTCTCGGATCCAGTGGTACTCACAAAGAAACAGGCTAATCGTTCATATTTGCTTACATTTTGTTAATGTTGTTTATTTGGACAGCAGTAGCTAGCTAGCCTATCCCTGTAGAATCCGCTATAAATTGACGAAGGGCTTCTGGGTAACGTAGTTTTCAGCAGTGCCCCGTGTGGGTATGTTTGACCTCCTTTCCACTAGATGTCGCTGTGAAATGTGAACAGGCAACCACTTTTGTGTTTTGATTTTGCTAGCTGGTTGCGGTTCTTGTGTAATTTCAAACCCAATACTAAAATACAGGTAAATTAATCACCTTAAATGTTGAGCGGTTTGTCTATTTGGTGACGCTTTTGGCAAACTGCTGAGTGTCGTTCGCTAGCTAGTTTATCTGACGTTAGCTAGTTACTCAACGTGTTCTTGTGTAAAGATTAACGTTACTTTACAAACCCCTATGATTTGACAATGTGTCCTAGCCATTTGATTTACTGATTGGGGAGTTGTCCATTTTTGGTCAGCAAATTGATAGTTAGTGAACTACACACTTGTGTCATTAAATTGAGGTGGTTGGCTATCAAGTTCTCATTCCATTCATTCATATCTCTGTGGCTATTGTTTACTCCCGGACAGTATCATTCATTGTGGTGAACAGTTGGACCAGACATAAAGCCAAGAGATGTCTGACGAGGATGAATCTCCGCTGGTGAAGAAGACCTGGATTTTCTATGGCAGTCTGGAGGAGAAGGAGAGGGAGAGGCTGGGACGAGAGTCCTCTGGGTCAGGCAAAAATTCTGTCAAAGCAGGCATTGAGGCTATCAACATCAACTGTTTATGGTTGGAGTCATATGTATGTGTGTCTCTTAACTCAACTTACTTTTTCTCTCTCTTCCCTCAGGTCCCTTGATCTTGAGGAACACGTGAGTGAGTGCCAGTCTGAGGTATTGGCTGACTTTGAGCGCAGAAAGCGAGCGAGATAGTCACAGTATCCAATGACGATGCAGATGTAACCGATGTGAAATATCCTTCTGCCAATTTAGCCCGAACTCCAAAATGCTTGTGACTGCCTCTTGGTGAGTCCCTCAGTCTACTCTCATTACACTGCACAGACAGGAATGGTCTTGATGGTGTTTTCGATCTTGCAACTTTTCGGTTACAAGTCCAACGCTCTAACCACTATTATATTCTAACTATAGAATTAGAATAATCATTCTATTTCCATGATTCCAACAGTTCACCCATGTGTTTTGCTCTAAATCGCTAGTACAATCGCAACGTTTGGCTAAAAATAAGGCCTACATTGTTTGCCCATATTGTGCAGCCCTACATGGCAGTGTGGAAGTGATCTCAAATAAGTGCAACAAATGCAGAAATGTATGAAAATGCAGATTTCTTTGAATTGAACAGTATTTATATAATCAAAATGGAGAAAGACCAATTGAAATCACTTAGAATGTATGTGTTGCAACCGTAGGGTCACGCACTACTCATGAAGAAAATGTTGAACTTTCATTATTCAAAAACATAAAATACTGTTATACTGTCCTTTTTATTTTTATGCAGTGATATGCTATTTTGGCCATATCGCCCAGCCCTATCCTGAATGATAAATAAGTTAATCATTTGATAATGATAATAGTTCTTTTCCTGTCCTCGGGCCACAACACCTATGTGGGGGCCAACTGTTTCCATCCTCAGGCCACTCTGACTCTGGAGGACTGATGTTAACATGGCCTCCTGTGCTGCCAACGGCACCGTCACACTCTGGAGTCTGTACAGGTCTGCTCTGGTTGATATCATACTGTGTGTCTGTCTTTCTGTGTTTGTCAAATGAGGGAAACTACCTAAAGTTTGATCAAAAATGAATCAGGAGAATATGGAGAGGGGTTGAGAAAAGCAGTGTATGTTATCATAAACAGTAGCTAACTGAGCTGGTGAAATGAATGGTGGCGATTTAAAAGGCCTGTTGTGTTGTAACCATGGTAACCCCTCTCTGCAGTGATGAGCCTGTAGCTGACATCTAGGGCCACTCCTGAGTGTAGCACGAGTAGCCTGGCACCCCTGTCGACGCTTCCTGGGCACCACCTGGTGGGTGAATTTATTTGTAAACATTCTTTGTTCTATCATTTTCAGAATGTCTGATCCAGGCAATACAATAAAAACAAAACATGATCACTTGCACCAAATGTCTCATCTATAGCCATAGATTGATGTTACTCTCGTCAGACTTGTCATTCGAAATGAATCTGAAGTGGGGCTTAATCCTCACTCACTCACTCCTGGAGGCCCAGGACGAGATCCTGCACCAGGAGGGACACAGTAAAGGAGTCCACGACCTGCACTTCCAGCCTGACGGCTCTGTGGTAGGCACTTGGTAAGATCTCACCGGATATACTATGAAGGTCTGTCAATTGTCAGTAAAAAACATACATTTTTGTGTTGTCTTTTGCTTGTCTCTGTACATCCTGTTGCAATGTATGTTGCCAGCGAATCAAGTGAATGGCTGGTCACTTTTGTAGAGTATTATCCCATCCATTATTTCTACAACAAACCTTCAGATAACTGGGATCTCAGTGTCCTCTCCAAAATGAAAACATTAGCTAGAAAAGGCTTTTATCAACCCCGTAATTGAAGAGCTGTCAGGTCACAGAGCATATCTATATTTGGCCTATAGAAGGGAATGGGGGCTTTTGGGAAAACAATGGTCTTATTTACATTTACATTTACATTTAAGTCATTTAGCAGACGCTCTTATCCAGAGCGACTTACAAATTGGTGCATTCACCTTATGATATCCAGTGGAACAACCACTTTACAATAGTGCATCTAACTCTTTTAAGGGGGGGGGGGGTTAGAAGGATTACTTTATCCTATCCTAGGTATTCCTTAAAGAGGTGGGGTTTCAGGTGTCTCCGGAAGGTGGTGATTGACTCCGCTGACCTGGCGTCGTGAGGGAGTTTGTTCCACCATTGGGGTGCCAGAGCAGCGAACAGTTTTGACTGGGCTGAGCGGGAACTGTACTTCCTCAGAGGTAGGGAGGCGAGCAGGCCAGAGGTGGATGAACGCAGTGCCCTTGTTTGGGTGTAGGGCCTGATCAGAGCCTGAAGGTACGGAGGTGCCGTTCCCCTCACAGCTCCGTAGGCAAGCACCATGGTCTTGTAGCGGATGCGAGCTTCAACTGGAAGCCAGTGGAGAGAGCGGAGGAGCGGGGTGACGTGAGAGAACTTGGGAAAGTTGAACACCAGACGGGCTGCGGCGTTCTGGATGAGTTGTAGGGGTTTAATGGCACAGGCAGGGAGCCCAGCCAACAGCGAGTTGCAGTAATCCAGACGGGAGATGACAAGTGCCTGGATTAGGACCTGCGCCGCTTCCTGCGTGAGGCAGGGTCGTACTCTGTGAGTTATTCTGTGATTCAATAATCTGTTTAATGAAGGCCAGTAGATGTCCACCCAGTTATCTCAATTAGAGGCTTGGCAGAACGAAGAGCCTCTCGGTGGCTTGCTGGATTTGAATCATACAGGGATATTCCCTTCAAGTCACCTTTTAATAGCATGCTGTCTTACACACACTTCCCAACTCTCTCAGTGCACAGTGATCTCATACATATAATCAACTCAATCTACTGCCTGAGCAATTTGGAGGACTGAGAAGGTTTAGCAGCTTGTTATGTGATGTTATAACCTCAATTAAATTAAGGCAGATGCAACAACTGGCTCCATGTGACACACGAGCTGATGTGTTTGTGTACAGATCTATGCTATTGTTGGAAAGTGTCTTGACTGGTGCAAGTCAGTCAGCACATATTGGTTTATAGTAGAAGGAATTACAGATCACTATTCACCTCTCATCTATCAATCAATCAATCAATTTTATTTTATATAGCCCTTCGTACATCAGCTAATATCTCGAAGTGCTGTACAGACACCCAGCCTAAAACCCCAAACAGCTAGTAATGCAGGTGTAGAAGCACGGTGGCTAGGAAAAACTCCCTAGAAAGGCCAAAACCTAGGAAGAAACCTAGAGAGGAACCAGGCTATGAGGGGTGGCCAGTCCTCTTCTGGCTGTGCCGGGTGGAGATTATAACAGAACTATGCCAAGATGTTCAAAAATGTTCATAAGTGACAAGCATGGTCAAATAATAATCATGAATAATTTTCAGTTGGCTTTTCATAGCCGATCATCAAGAGTTGAAAAACAACAGGTCTGGGACAGGTGGCGGTTCCATAACTGCAGGCAGAACAGCTGAAACTGGAATAGCAGCAAGGCCAGGCGGACTGGGGACAGCAAGGAGTCACCACGGGCGGCAGTCCCGACGCATGGTCCTAGGGCCCAGGTCCTCCGAGAGAAAGAAAGAGAGAAGGAGAAAATTAGAGAGAGCCAAGATTTTCAAAATGTTCATAAATGACAAGCATGGTCAAATAATAATCAGGAATAAATCTCAGTTGGCTTTTCATAGCCGATCATTAAGAGTTGAAAACAGCAGGTCTGGGACAGGTAGGGGTTCCGTAACCGCAGGCAGAACAGTTGAAACTGGAATAGCAGCAAGGCCAGGCGGACTGGGGACAGCAAGGTGTCATCATGCCCGGTAGTCCTGACGTATGGTCCTAGGGCTCAGGTTCTCAGAGAGAAAGAGAGAATGAGAGAATTAGAGAGAGCATACTTAAATTCACACAGGACACTGGATAAGACAGGAGAAGTACTCCAGGTAACCAACTGACCCTAGCCCCCCGACACATAAACTACTGCAGCATAAATACTGGAGGCTGAGACAGGAGCGGTCAGGAGACACTGTGGCCCCATCCGAAGAAACCCCCGGACAGGGCCAAACAGGAAGGATATAACCCCACCCACTTTGCCAAAGCACAGCCCCCGCACCACTAGAGGGAAATCCTCAACCACCAACTTACAATCCTGAGACAAGGCCGAGTATAGCCCACAAAGGTCTCCACCACAGCACAAACCAAGGGGGGGCGCCAACCCAGACAGGAAGATCACGTCAGTAACTCAACCCACTCAAGTGACGCACCCCTCCTAGGGACGGCATGAAAGAGCACCAGCAAGCCAGTGACTCAGCCCCTGTAACAGGGTTAGAGGCAGAGAATCCCAGTGGAGAGAGGGGAACCGGCCTGGCAGAGACAGCAAGGGCGGTTCGTTGCTCCAGAGCCTTTCCGTTCACCTTCACACTCCTGGGCCAGACTACACTCAATCATATGACCTACTGAAGAGATAAGTCTTCAGTAAAGACTTAAAGGTTGAGACCGAGTCTGCGTCTCTCACATGGGTAGGCAGACTGTTCCATAAAAATGGAGATCTATAGGTGAAAGCCCTGCCTCCCGCTGTTTGCTTAGAAATTCTAGGGACAATTAGGAGGCCTGCGTCTTGTGACCGTAGCGTACGTATTGGTATGTACGGCAGGACCAACTCGGAAAGATAGGTAGGAGCAAGCCCATGTAACGCTTTATAGGTTAACAGTAAAACCTTGAAATCAGCCCTTGCCTTAACAGGAAGCCAGTGTAGGGAAGCTAGCACTGGAGTAATATGATCAAATTTCTTGGTTCTAGTCAGGATTCTAGCAGCCGTATTTAGCACTAACTGAAGTTTATTTAGTGCTTTATCCGGGTAGCCGGAAAGTAGAGCATTGCAGTAGTCTAACCTAGAAGTAACAAATGCATGGATTAATTTTTCTGCATCATTTTTGGACAGAAAATTTCAGATTTTTGCAATGTTACGTAGATGGAAAAAAGCTGTCCTTGAAACAGTCTTGATATGTTCGTCAAAAGAGAGATCAGGGTCAAGAGTAATGCCGAGGTCCTTCACAGTTTTATTTGAGACGACTTTACAACCATCAAGATGAATTGTCAGATTTAACAGAAGATCTCTTTGTTTCTTGGGACCTAGAACAAGCATCTCTGTTTTGTCCGAGTTTAAAAGTAGAACGTTTTCAGCCATCCACTTCCTTATGTCTGAAACACAGGCTTCTAGCGAGGGCAATTTTGGGGCTTCACCATGTTTCATTGAAATGTACAGCTGTGTGTCATCCGCATAGCAGTGAAAGTTAACATTATGTTTTCGAATAACATCCCCAAGAGGTAAAATATATAGTGAAAACAATAGTGGTCCTAAAACGGAACCTTGAGGAACACCGAAATGTACAGTTGATTTGTCAGAGGACAGACCATTCACAGAGACAAACTGATATCTTTCCGACAGGTAAGATCTAAACCAGGCCAGAACTTGTCCGTGTAGACCAATTTGGGTTTCCAGTCTCTCCAAAAGAATGTGGTGATCGATGGTGTCAATGGCAGCACTAAGGTCTAGTAGCACGAGGACAGATGCAGAGCCTCGGTCTGACGCCATTAAAAGGTAATTTACCACCTTCACAAGTGCAGTCTCAGTGCTATGATGGGGTCTAAAACCAGACTGAAGCATTTCGTATACATTATTTGTCTTCAGAAAGGCAGTGAGTTGCTGCGCAACAGCTTTTTCTAAAATTTTTGAGAGGAATGGAAGATTCTATATAGGCCGATAGTTTTTTATATTTTCCTGGTCAAGGTTTGGCTTTTTCAAGAGAGGCTTTATCACTGCCACTTTTAGTGAGTTTGGTACACATCTGGTGGATAGAGAGCTGTTTATTATGTTCAACATAGGAGGGCCAAGCACAGGAAGCAGCTCCTTCAGCAGTTTAGTAGGAATAGGATCCAGTATGCAGCTTGAAGGTTTAGAGGCCATGATTATTTTCATCATTGTGTCAAGAGATATAGTACTAAAACACTTAAGTGTCTCTCCCGATCCCAGGCCCTCGCAGAGCTGTGCAGATCCAGGACAGCTAAGCCCTGGAGGAATACGCAGATTCAAAGAGGAGTCCGTAATTTGCTTTCTAATGGTCATGATCTTTTCCTCAAAGAAGTTCATGAATTTATTACTGCTGAAGTGAAAGCCATCCTCTCTTGGGGAATGCTGCTTTTTAGTTAGTTTCGCAACAGTATCAAAAATAAATTTTGGATTGTTCTTATTTTCCTCGATTAAGTTGGAAAAGTAGGATGATCGAGCAGCAGTGAGGGCTCTTCGGTACTGCACGGTACTGTCTTTCCAAGCTAGTCGGAAGACTTGCAGTTTGGTGTGGCGCCATTTCCGTTCCAATTTCCTGGAAGCTTGCTTCAAAGCTCGGGTATTTTCTGTATACCAGGGAGCTAGTTTCTTGTGACAAATGTTTTTCGTTTTTAGGGGTGCAACTGCATCTAGGGTATTGCGCAAGGTTAAATTGAGTTCCTCAGTTAGGTGGTTAACTGATTTTTGTCCTCTGACGTCCTTGGGTAGGCAGAAGGAGTCTGGAAGGGCATCAAGGAATTTTTGTGTTGTCTGAGAATTTATAGCACGACTTTTGATGCTCCTTGGTTGGGGTCTGAGCAGATTATTTGTTGCGATTGCAAACGTAATAAAATGGTGGTCCGATAGTCCAGGATTATGTGGAAAAACATTAAGATCTACAACATTTATTCCATGGGACAAAACTAGGTCCAGAGTATGACTGTGGCAGTGAGTAGGTCCAGAGACATGTTGGACAAAACCCACTGAGTCGATGATGGCTCCGAAAGACTTGGAGTGGGTCTGTGGACTTCTCCATGTGAATATTAAAATCACCAAAAATTAGAATATGATCTGCTATGACTACAAGGTCTGATAGGAATTCAGGAAACTCAGAGAGGAACGCTGTATATGGCCCAGGAGGCCTGTAAACAGTAGCTATAAAAAGTGAATGAGTAGGCTGCATAGATTTCATGACTAGAAGCTCAAAAGACGAAAACGCCATTTTTTTTTTGTAAATTGAAATTTGCTATCGTAAATGTTAGCAACACCTCCGCCTTTGCGGGATGCACGGGGGATATGGTCACTAGTGTAACCAGGAGGTGAGGCCTCATTTAACACAGTAAATTCATCAGGCTTAAGCCATGTTTCAGTCAGGCCAATCACATCAAGATTATGATCAGTGATTAGTTCATTGACTATGACTGCCTTTGAAGTGAGGGATCTAACATTAAGTAACCCTATTTTGAGATGTGAGGTATCACGATCTCTTTCAATAATGGCAGGAATGGAGGAGGTCTTTATCCTAATAAGATTGCTAAGGCGAACACCGCCATGTTTAGTTTTGCCCAACCTAGGTCGAGGCACAGACACAGTCTCAATGGGTATGGCTGAGCTGACTACACTGACTGTGCTATTGGCAGACTCCACTAAGCTGGCAGGCTGGCTAACAGCCTGCTGCCTGGCCTGCACCCTATTTCATTGTGGAGCTAGAGGAGTTAGAGCTCTGTCTATGTTGGTAGATAAGATGAGAGCACCCCTCCAGCTAGGATGGAGTCTGTCACTCCTCAGCAGGCCAGGCTTGGTCCTGTTTGTGGATGAGTCCCAGAAAGAGGGCCAATTATCTGCAAATTCTATCTTTTGGGAGGGGCAGAAAACAGTTTTCAACCAGCGATTGAGTTGTGAGACTCTGCTGTAGAGCTCATCACTCCCCCTAACTGGGAGGGGGCCAGAGACAATTACTCAATGCCGACACATCTTTCTAGCTGATTTACGCTGAAGCTATGTTGCGCTTGGTGACCTCTGACTGTTTCATCCTAACATCGTTGGTGCCGACGTGGATAACAATATCTCTATACTCTCTACACTCGCCAGATTTAGCTTTAGCCAGCACCATCTTTAGATTAGCCTTAACGTCGGTAGCCCTGCCCCCTGGTAAACAGTGTATGATCGCTGGGTGATTCGCTTTAAGTCTAATACTGCGGGTAATGGAGTCGCCAATGACTAGGGTTTTCAATTTGTCAGAGCTAATGGTGGGAGCCTTCGGCGTCTCAGACCCCGTAACGGGAGGAGTAGAGACAAGAGAAGACTCAGACTCAGACTCGCTACATAATGGGGAGAACCGGTTGAAAGTTTCTGTCGGCTGAATGAGCGACACCGGTTGAGCATTCCTACAGCATTTCCCTCCAGAAGCCATGAGAAAGTTGTCCGGCTGCGGGGACTGTGCGGGGGGATTTATACTAACGTTACTATCTGTACTTACTGGTGGCACAGACGCTGTTTCTTCCTTTCCTACACTGAAATTACCCTTGCCTAACGATTGCGTCTGAAGCTGGGCTTGTAGCACAGCTATTCTCGCCGTAAGGCGATCGTTCTCCTGTATATTATGAGTACAGCGACTGCAATTAGAAGACATCATGTTAATGTTACTACTTAGCTTCGGCTGTTGAAGGTGTTGACGAACCATGTCCAGATAAAGCGTCCGGAGTGAAAAAGTTGAATGAGGGAAAAAAGTTGCGATGGAAAAACTAAAAATATAAACGGTAATTAAAAACAAAAACAAAACAAAAAACGTAAAGTTGTCAGCTAGCAAAGTAAAGTAAAGTTGGCAGCAAAACGCACAGCAACAAAACGTTGATGCCTTGTGTTCCTTGTTTGTCCCACGCGATAACCGTGAGTCAAGACCTGCATCTACAGGACTGTTAGTTGAATCCTAGTTTGCCTCGGTATACAATATTAATCTCCCTCTCTCTCAGGGGTCTGGATTCGTTTGGGTGTATTTGGGACCTTCGGACCGGGCGATGTGTGCTGTTCCTGGAGGGCCATCTCAATGAGACAGCATTGACTTCTCTCCCAACGGGTAAATTACATGGTAGATTATGTGTTAATGATATCTTATGGATAGGGCCAGATAATCCTGACCGTGTGATCTAAAACATCCTCTCACTGTCAACTCTGTTTATTTTCAGCAAACTTAACGTGTAAATATTTGTATGAACATAAGATTCAACAACTGAGACATATACTGAACAAGTTCCACAGACATGTGACATGTGACTGGAATAATGTGTCCCTGAACAAAGGGGGGGTCAAAAGTAACAGTATCTGGGGTGGCCACCAACTGCATTAAGTACTGCAGTGCATCTCCTCCTCACGGACTGCACCAGATTTGCCAGTTCTTGCTGTGAGATGTTACCCCACTCTTCCACCAAGGCACCTGCAAGTTCCCGGACATTTCTGGGGGGAATGGCCCTAGCCCTCACCCTCCGATCCAACAGGTCCCAGACGTGCTCAATGGGATTGAGATCCGGGCTCTTCACTGGCCACGACAGAACACTGACATTCCTGTCTTGCAGAAAATCACGCACAGAACGAGCAGTATCTCTGGTGGCATTGTCATGCTGGAGGGTCATGTCAGGATGAGCCTGCAGGGAGCGTACCACATG
This sequence comes from Salvelinus alpinus, assembly GCF_045679555.1. Lineage (NCBI taxonomy): Eukaryota > Metazoa > Chordata > Actinopteri > Salmoniformes > Salmonidae > Salvelinus > Salvelinus alpinus. Next base: position 27,277,111 of record NC_092103.1, on the reverse strand, counting down.
AGGGAGGAGGATGTCTTCCCTGTAACGCACAGCGTTGAGATTGCCTGCAATGACAGCAAGCTCAGTCCGATGATGCTGTGACACACCACCCCAGACCATGACGGACCCTCCAAATCGATCCCGCTCCAGAGTACAGGCCTCAGTGTAACGCTCATTCATTTGACGATAAACGCAAATCCGACCATCACCCCTGGTGAGACAAAATCACAACTCGTCAGTGAAGAGCACTTTTTGCCAGTCCTGTCTGGTCCAGCGACGGTGGGTTTGTGCCCATAGGCGACGTTGTTGCCGGTGATGTCTGATGAGGACCTGCCTTACAACAGACCTACAAGCCCTCAATCCAGCCTCTCAGCCTATTGCGGACAGTCTGAGCACTGATGGAGGGATTGTGCGTTCCTGGTGTAACTCGGGCAGTTGTTGTTGCCATCCTGTACCTGTCCCGCAGGTGTGATGTTCAGATGTACCGATCCTGTGCAGGTGTTGTTACACGTGGTCTGCCACTGCGAGGGCGATCAGCTGTCCGTCCTGTCTCCCTGTAGCACTGTCTTAGGCGTCTCACAGTACGGACATTGCAATTTATTGCCCTGGCCACATCTGCAGTCCTCATGCCTCCTTGCAGCATGCCTAAGGCACGTTCACGCAGATGAGCAGGGACCCTGGGCATCTTTCTTTTGGTGTTTTTCAGAGTCAGTAGAAAGGCCTCTTTAGTGTCGTACGTTTTCATAACTGTGACCTTAATTGCTTACCGTCTGTAAGCTGTTAGTGTCTTAACAACCGTTCCACAGGTGCATGTTCATTAATTGTTTATGGTTCATGGTTCATTGAGCATGGGAAACAGTGTTTAAACTCTTCACAGATCTTCATTATAAAGTTATTTGGATTTTCACGAATGATCTTTGAAAGACAGGTTCCTGAAAAAGGAATGTTTCTTTTTTTGCTGAGTTTATAACTACGGCCCTGGTGGAAACTCCTGGCCCTACTTATTGATGATGATAAGCCTGAGTGTGTGTTTGTAGGTCCAGCATTGAAACTCTTCTCCTCTGTTTAGCTACCACGCAGCAACAAGAAGTGGGGATAACTGTATACTTCTGGCCCTTCTTTGGACACTGTGTTAACTAACCTCCAGACGAGCTTCAATGCCATACAACTCACCTTCCGTGGCCTCCAACTGCTCTTAAATGCAAGTAAAACTAAATGCATGCTCTTCAACCGATCACTACCGGCCCGCCTGTCCAGCATCACTACTCTGGACGGTTCTGACTTAGAGTATGTGGACATCTACAAATACCTAGGTGTCTGGTTAGACTAAACTCTCCTTCCAGACTCGCATTAAGCATCTCCAATCCAAAATGAAATCTAGAATTGGCTTCCTATTTCGCAACAAAGCATCCTTCAGTCATGCTGCCAAACTTACCCCCGTAAAACTGACTATCCTACCGATCTTTGACTTCGGCGATGTCATTTACAAAATAGACTGCATCCAATTTGCTGAGTAGAGTGTTGGAGGCTTTCACAGTGCCATCCGTTTTGTCACCAAAGCCCCATATACTACCCACCACTACGACCTGTATTCCCTTGTTGGCTGGCCCTCACTTCATACCTGTTGCCAAACCCACTGGCTCCAGGTCATCTACAAGTCTTTGCTAGGTAAAGCCCCGCCTTATCTCAGCTCACTGGTCACCATAGCAGCACCCACCCGTAGCACGCGCTCCAGCAGGTATATTTCACTGGTCACCCCCAAAGCCAATTCCTCCTTTGGCCACCTTTCCTTCCAGTTCTCTGCTGCAAATGACTGGAACGAATTGCAAAAATCACTGAAGCTGGAGACTCATATCTCCCTCACTAACTTTAAGCACCAGCTGTCAGAGCAGATCACTGCACCTGTACATAGCCCATCTGTAAATAGCCCATCCAACTACCTCATCCCCATACGGTTATTATTATTTTTATTTTTTTATGTTTTGCTCCTTTGCACCCCAGTATCTCTACTTGCACGTTCAGCTTCTGCACATCTATCACTCCAGTGTTTAATTGCTAAATTGTAATTATTTTGCCACTATGGCCTATTTATTGCTTTACCTCCCTAATCTTACCTCATTTGCACACACTGTATATAGACTTTTTTGCTTTGCTTTATCTTGGCCAGGTCGCAGTTGTAAATGAGAACTTGTTCTCAACTAGCCTACCTGGTTAAATAAAGGTGAAATAAATAACACCTGTAAGGTGTGGGACCTGCATCACAGGAAGTGCATCTACACCATCCCCTCCCATCAGAACCTAGTGTCCTCCATCAAATTCCAACTCGAGTTTTTCCAGATCCCAGAGACTACCTACTTCACTTATTAATTTCACATTAAATGGATATTTTGGCAATTAGGCCCTTTATCTAATTCCCCAGAGTCAGATTAACTCGTGGATACAATTTTCTTTGTCCATGCTAGGAGATTCCCGTAAACTTCCAGTCATTGTGCTAATGCTAGTTAGCATTGGCTCATGAAACTAGCTCTAACTTCCTTCATACTGGACAGAGACATAAAAATGGTATCCATGAGTTCATCTGTCTCTGGGGAAGTAGATAAAGGGCATGATTGCCAAATTCCTGAAGTATCCCTTTAACTTAATTTAAATTGATCTAGCATATGAACTGAAAATACTTGATTGACCCTATAATGACATATACAGGTAACCCTTTGCACATTTTCATGCCAACTAATATCTCAAAATGATTTTCAAAAGTTACACGGAAAAGGTTTAGCAGCAAGTTATGTACTGTTTAGCAGCAAGTTATGTACAGCAAGTTATGTACTGTTATATAATTTTTCCCTCTTCCTCTCTTAGCCAATGACGGTCACTTCCTCCTGACCGGGGCCTTTGACAACACAGCCAAGGTGTGGACCCACCCGGGCTGGTCCCCCCTGAAGACCCTGGCGGGCCACGAGGGCAAGGTGATGGGCGAGGACATGTCCCCTGACGGACAACTCATCGCCACCTGCTCTTACGACCGCACCTTCAAACTCTGGATGTCAGTGAGCAGGGGAGGGAGTATCACCCATAGAAAGAGAATGGCATTCTATGGTACCTTCTATTTCTATGGTACTACCTGTACCACTATTTCTATGGTAATACTGAAATGTCATCCCATACAAATAGAAGATCGTAAATCATGATCTGCAAAATATTAGCTTTTTCACGATTGACGGATGAGTCTTTGAACATCCTAAATATTCTGAATTGTACACTTGTCTGATTTACATTTAGTAGATGGTTAAATTATTATTGAACAACAACGTTAGTCTCTTGATGTCTACAACTTTGAAGTTGTGGGCATACCTCCTGTCCTTTCTCCTAGATAATTTGTTAAATAATATGTTTTAGGTGATTTGTAAACACATGAGTCAGTTGGTGTCAGAAGTCGATCCAATTGCCCTTTGTCTAGTTTTTAATAAAAACAATAACTCCATATTTTCTTCCATTATTTTACACTTGCACATGACAAAATGGTTACATACAAAATAATGGAAACACTTAAGTGAGTAAATGAGGGATACGAAGTATATTGAAAGCTGGTGCTTCCACACAGGTGTGGTTTCTAAATTAATTAAGGGTCATGCATAAAAATGCTGGACAGGCATATATTTGAGCTACTATGGCTTACTATAGGATGACAATGCCCCATCCACAGGGCACGAGTGGTCACTGAATGGTTTGATGAGTATCAGTCACCAGATCTCAACCCAATTGAACACTTATGGGAGATTCTAGAGCGGCACCTGAGACGGTGTATTACACCACCATCAACAAAACACCAAATTATGGAATTTCTCGTGGAAGAATGGTGTCTCCTCCAATGGAGTTCCATACACTGGTAAAATCTATGCCAAAGTGCATTGAAGATGTTCTGGCTCATGGTGCTCAAACGCCCTATTAAGACATTTAATGTTTGTGTTTCCTTTATTTTGGCAGTTACCTGTACATGCTCACTCGGATAAATTATACAAAACTCAACCAAATGTGTAAAAAATAATGGACTTTCAACAATCAAGGTACCAATAGCCTATATGTCCAACTGCATAGTTGAAAGGAGGCAGTAGAGGAGTCTTTCGGTTGTAGATGAGGTCATTGAGGTCTTTATCCAGCGTCCCATTTTGAGTGCTGAAACGTTCTTTCTCCCAAGATGTGTGAGAGAAAAAAATGTTGCTCCCCGCACAACTTTGTCAGTCTCGTGAACACTGTAATGTTTTTTTTTTTCTTTCAGTAGTACATTTTTCCTTGGTCAGATCACAGTCAGGCCCTAGTTATAACCTATATTTTCCATTGTGTAGCCTTGGAAGCCCAGGCATCCCTATAATCAGTTACAGCTGGCACTGTAATGGGAAAACTGCTGCCCAGATGCTTTAAAAACTCTTGTCATTCATACATGACTGGGCATCCTAGCAGCACCACCAGCAGCAGAAGAAGCGCCTGCAGCAAGGGCTCCTGTGGAAGCGAGGCTCAGCCAGTCCTCCATGGTTCCAGGTGGCCTGAGGCTGCTCTATGATGGGATGTTTCCCAAAAGAGGGCTTTTGCTCCAGCTGGTTGCCTAGTTCTCTTCCTCCCTGCTGGGGGCTGGACCTCTGGCTGTCCATGTCAGCCTTGACCCCCAGGAAGGCTGCTAGGTCCAGGTCCAGGGCTGTAGCTCCCCCGCGAGGTAGCGGGGTGTTCTGCCGGCATTGTGGACAGGGGATCCACATCTGCTGGGGAGTAGGAGAGGGAGCAGGGTTGATTGGGACACGATTGACAAACCAACCATTATAGATATTTAGGTAGACTAATAGTTATGACTGCTGTAGCTAATAATGAGCTCTCAATACAGCATTCCTCTTCGAAAAGTGTCTGGAAAGGAATCTGTTGCTCTTTAGGATTGGTCAGGTTAATTTGAGATGATGCATATTGTCTGATCCTAACAAATCAGTTCTCCCCTTTATCAAATCACTTTCACTAAATCAAAGGAACAAGTGAGCTAGCTATAGCTTGACAAGGCCTAGTCTGTTTGAGCTATTCTGAAAGTGGTCCAAAGATCTTTTGCTTTTTATAGTCCCTAATTGACCAGAGATGCTGCCTCTGTGGGACTGCTGTCGTGACAGTCAGACCCACCTGCTCATTGAGGATGGTGTCAAGGCGTCTCAGGCAGGCCTGGCAGAAGGTGTGGCCGCAGTAGAGCTTGCGTGGCAGCCTCTCAGCCAGGTTGAAGGCACAGAAGCAGATGATACAGTCCAGTTTACGGCTGTCTCTGGATGGTGGAACTCCTCCGGCCGACACACCACCCTCTACAGGGGCCTCTGCTGGGGCTTCTGTGGCATGAAAGTCTGGGGCATCAGGTACTGGGGCTTCCTCCTCCATCCTGTACAGGAAACTAGATTATGAATGGCGCATATTGCTGGTGACCATGTGACATTACGTCTACAACTACTCCTACAACTGATAAAATATTTATAGCACCTGTTATGTGCAATACATTGCAGCCCAATGCTTAATAGTTCAAATAACCAAATTATTGGAGAAAACAGTTGATTAATACAAATGGTGAGGAAACCAGAGGAATGGAATTATTAAGGAATTTAGACTCAAAAAGGATTGAGACCCATGTTTGATGTCAGCTGTGGACTTCTGTTACAGCATTTTCTGTCCGGTCAGTCAGTTGTGTGATGGTATAAGACAACAGGTTGATTGTAAGCAGAGACCAATATCTATTTACTGGATAAGAGTGTCTGCTAAATGACTAAAACCGAATGTCAGTCTCAGATCTTCTATACCAGGGGTTCTCAAACCTTGCCGTTAAATGTATTTGAACTATTCCACAGCTACCAAACCTGATTTAAAATTGTGAACTAATCATCAAGCTCTTGACTAGGTGAATCAGGTGAATTAGTTCAGAGCTACAACAAAGTTGTGAAACATCTGGGGTCCCCGAGGAGAGGTTTGAGAACATCTGTTCGTAAGTGCCTGTTGACTGTCCTTAACTAAAACATTGCCTAAAAGAACTGAAAAAAATACATAAAACATGGCGTACCTTCTGGTTTGTCCTCCAAACCTCCTAAAGGTCCTTGGTAGTTCCCTGGAGACCTGCCATGACTTCTGTTTTCAAAGCAACCTCCGTCCCAGGACCAGTCCAGTGTTGTACTCCTTTACTGACAAACTAAATCTACACTACAGTATAGGGTCAGATAGTAGAGCAATGACCTTATTGCATAGCCTACTTCCTGTTGTCCCTAGTACAATCCCCTGGAGGGTAGGTCTTCCTCCCTTTATCTCCCCTGTTGATCTGCTCTACTCTTCCACAGAAGCTGCTCTAATGAAGGGCAAACAATTTGAGCCTGCAGCGGCTCCTCAGGCCGTTTAATATTTCAGGCTGCCTGTCCCTGTGAACTCACACTCATAGGCCTGTCAATGGAGCGTGTTACATATTAAAGAGGCCACAGAGAACAGTGGGGTTCTCAGGGGTAGGGGGAGCTCATTATCCTCATCTATTGGGCCGATGGGATGGGCCCTCTGCCTCTCTGCCCTACCATGTACACAATCAAACACACATATGCACAGGTGTGCACAAACACACGTGCACGCAAACATGCGCACGATAACAGACACAGGCGAACCAGGCTCGCATTCCTGTATTGAGGGAGCAGATCAGCTTACACTGGCAACAATAGACAAGCAGAAACCCTACACTCTCCATTCGCTAGCATCCAGCACTCATCGGAGTGCATAAGACCCAGTCACACAGGGCCCATACACAACATACTGTAGGTATCCTTGTAACCTTCACAATGTGACATTGCCTTGTCCAGTCTGAAAATGACCCCGAGCCCATATTAGCCTCTTCTCCCAGGACACCACTTTCAGATCTGAAGAGACTGGATAAGTGTAAGCAATATGGTGATTGGTAATAGACTTAATGGAACTCATATCTATTCAGTTCCTAGAGATCTGAAAACACCAAGGTGTTAGTGACTAGAACAAGGAACCAGTGGTTGTTTTCCTTATACATTGGTGTTGAGATACACTAGATGGTAGCAGAGATCAGACAGACAGATATATATATAAATGCAGCCAGCCACAGCATGTTCAGGATGAGTGTAGGCGACTCCTAGGGGGAAGAAGATGGCCACAGAATGAAACATTTACTCAAAGACTGACCATTGCAACATATGTTTTTCGAAAGTTATTGTTTGTTATCGAGTGGCTTCCTCCCTTGTGCTGTAAAACAGGTCTATGAAAGATGAGTAAAGGAAGAAAACAGCTGATGCTTAACTTAATCTTCTGGAAATAGAGATTTCCCGGTGTCTCTGAACTTCTGTACATGCTCAGTAGCATATTTAGCTTTAGTTCTCACCATGTTATTCTAGAGAGTATATTGTGGTTAGGTTATTGTAGTGGGTTAAGATTAAATCCATACTGCAGAAGATCCATACTATAGAGCGATTTAAATTTAAAGGCAATGTTCCAATGTTCGCGGAGACTGCATTCACAGCAAACGCTGCATTTGTCGGCTCAATCGGAAATTACCTTTAAATTTCAATCGTGCTATAATGCGGCTCTTCTGCAAAACGGATTTAGCCCTTTAAAAAGTCGTTTTTATTTTTTGGTAGTGGACATTCCTTGAAATAACATTATATAATTAATGTCTACTCTATACTGTCTCCTATGTGATGGAAATACATTCTACTTGATTTCCATATATATTTTGACTAAGGCCTCTCTGTTTAATCATACAAAGTAATACATCAAATCCAATTTTATTGGTCACACACATGGTTAGCAGATGTTAATGCGCGTGTAGCGAAATGCGTGTGCTTCTAGTTCCGACCGTGCGGTAATAACCAACAAGTAATCTAACCTAACAATTCCACAACTACTACCTTATACACACAAGTGTAAAGGAATGAATACGAATATGTACATATAAATATATGGATGAGCGATGGCCGAACGGCATAGGCAAGATGCAGTAGATGGTATAGAGTACAGTATATACCCTACATTACTCATCTCATATGTATGTAAACATTATATAAAGTGGCATTGTTTAAAGTGACCAGTGATACATTTATTACATCCAATTTTTAAGTATTAAAGTGGCTAGAGATTTGAGTCAGTATGTTGGCAGCAGCCACTCAATGTTAGTGATGGCTGTTTAACAGTCTGATGGCCTTGAGATAGAAGCTGTTTTTCAGTCTCTCGGTCCCAGCTCTGATGCACCTGTACTGACCTCGCCTTCTGGATGATAGCGGGGTGAACAGGCAGTGGCTCAGGTGGTTGTTGTCCTTGATGATCTTTTTGGCCTTCCTGTGACATCGGGTGGTGTAGGTGTCCTGGAGGGCAGGTAGTTTGCCCCCAGTGATGCGTTGTGCAGACCTCACTACCCTCTGGAGATCCTTGCGGTTGTGGGCGGAGCAGTTGCCGTACCAGGCTGTGATACAGCCCGACAGGATGCGCTCGATTGTGCATCTGTAAAAGTTTGTGAGTGTTTTCGGGGACAAGCCAAATTTCTTCAGCCTCCTGAGGTTGAAGAGGCTCTGTTGCGCCTTCTTCACCACGCTGTCTGTGTGGGTGGACCATGATGTGATGTCCGTGATGTGTACGCCGAGGAACCTAAAACTTTCCACCTTCTCCACTACTGTCCCGTCGTTGTGGCTAGGTGGGTGCTCCCTCTGCTGTTTCCTGAAGTCCACGATCATCTCCTTTGTTTTGTTGACATTGAGTGTGAGGTTATTTTCCTGACACCACTCCGAGGGCCCTCACCTCCTCCCTGTAGGCCGTCTCGTCGTTGTTGGTAATCAAGCCTACCACTATAGTGTCATACAAAGTAATAGCACTGTTAACGTTGGTCTGTATGGGTCAATGATTAACAAATGAGACAGTGGAACATTTTACCCTTTACATATTTACTGACCCAATGTTAGTATGTCTCTCAGTATAGGGACTATTTGGCACACAACACAAGAACAGGTCTGTTTCATATATGATCATGTTTTACATGAACAAAAATAGTCTGCTGTCCCAAGTAGGGGATCATCACTCACCTTTTGTCCTTTGTGTGCTCATGTTTATTTATTTATTTAACCTTTATTTTCAAGGTCCCATTGAGACCAAGGTCTCTTTTGCAAGGGAGCCCTGTATCTTACCATTAAACAACAAATTACACATAGAGAATACACCAGAAAATGAAAATACAAAGACAATACAAAAACATAAAATGAAACACAATCACATTCCTCAACAGAGGTCCTCAATCAACACTCTGAACTGCCCGAAAGGCACCAATGCATCCATTTGTAGGGAACTCTGAAGATACATGTTCCATACATGTTCCATATATGGGGTGCAAAGAAACTAAAAGCTGTTTTTCCTAAGTCTGTAACAGTAAAATACGGAATTTCCAGAGATAGCCATCCCTGTGATCGGGTATGATAAATCGTACTTCTATGGGTAAGTAAGTTTTTGCACAAGGGCTTTATAAATGAATAAAATGCAGTGTTTTGACCTGTCAGGTCTGAGGGCCATCCTACTTTCTGATACAGCAAGCAGTGATGAGTGCAAAACCTGTCCCGAGATAAAATAAAGTGCAATATGGTAAACCACATCGAACGGCTTAATGAAGTGGCTGCTGCATTCAGATCAGTGGTTCCCAAATGTTTTATAGTCCCGTACCCCTTCAAACATTCAACCTCCAGCTGCGTACCCCCTCTAGCACCAGGGTCAGCGCACTCTCAAATGTTGTGTTTTGCCATCATTGTAAGCCTGCCACACACACACTGTACAATACATTTATTAAACATAAGAATAAGTGTTAGTTTTTGTCAACAACCTGGCTCGTGGGAAGTGACAAAGAGCTCTTATAGGACCAGGGCACAAATAATAATATAATAATAATCAATAATTTTGCTCTTTATTTAACCATCTTACATATAAAACCACATAACTCTGCAATGTTGGGTTGTATTGGAGAGAGTCTCAGTCTTAAATCATTTCCCACACACAGTCTGTGCCTTTATTTAGCTTTCATGCTAGTGAGGGCCGAGAATCCACTCTCACATAGGTATGTGGTTGAAAGGGCATCAGAGTCTTAACAGCTCGATTTGCCAAGACAGGATACTCTGAGCGCAGCCCACTCCACTATGTTTCCCTGTCATGGCTTTTGCGCCATCTGTACAGATACCAACATGAGCAGCAGCTATGTTTGGCTACATACGGACCGTTAGTGGAATTCCCGGGAAGGAGAGTAACGGTTAATGTGATTGGATGTTAATTATTTAACTATGCTACCTGTATTTGATATTATGTTATTTTGTTGAACACTAGATGGTTTAATTAGATTATGGGCAGTGAAACGAGGCTACTCTGGGGAGAAAAAACCTCACCCAGATGTATAGCCCCGTTGGAAAATATAAATGGACTGTTTGAAAATGTGAAGAAAGAAAAAAATATATATACATTTATATGTATAAATATAAATGTATATATATTTTTAAATGTGAATTACATTTTTATTTGGTGTACCCCTGACAGCATTACGTGTACCCCTGGGGGTACCCCAGTCAGGAACCCCAGTTTAGTACCCCTGGGGGTACCCCAGTCAGGAACCCCAGTTTAGTACCCCTGGGGGTACCCCAGTCAGGAACCCCAGTTTGGGAATACCTGATGTAGATGATCTCGCCATAGTCTAGGACAGAAGGTAACGTTGACTGAATGATCTGCATTCTGCTCTTTAGTTATTCTCAACTTCTTAGTTAACGCATATGCTTTTTAAAAGAGCTTATCGTCTATCCAAATGACCAGATATTTGTAAGCAGGGACACGATCAATTTGGACACCATCCAAGGTCCCTATGTTTAAATCATTAGAATAATTTTTGTGTGCCCACATTCAATGCTAATTTAAAGTAAAAGGTTTCTGTAAAACAATGAAAGCAAACTGTAGTTCAGACAGAGCCTGATCAACAATGGGGGCAATGGAATAAACAACAGTACCGTCCGCATACAGGTGCAGGTAAAAAATGTTTTACAGACAAACCAATATTGTTAATGTATACAGTAAACCAGGGGAGTATCTTTCACTGGGGATGGGGGGGTACATGTCTTCCCCGCATTCTGAAATTGCATTTTTGTCCCACCCCAGTTTTATCAGTGCAATGTGATTTTTTTTTTAAACAAGGCAACAGTGTGCTTTAGGATCATGCGGACGCCTCCGAGCGATCAGGTAGGCTGTTTGGAGTGTTTATCCTACTGGATAAAAAATAAAATAAATTATGCCCCCCCCCCCACTTCTAAAACCAAAGTTGCGCCCCTGCAGTAAACATGTAAAGCCTGTTTAAGCAATACTTGGAATTGTGGTATCTACACGAGTTTCAATCTGCCATTCACCAGCTACTGAAATACACAAACTGAAATACTGCTCACTCATGAAACTAGCAGAAATTCTGCACTGGAAATACCTGTGATCAGTTCTTTCGTAATAAAGTTTGTGAGGCTCATTCAGGAATGCTGTTCATCCACTCAGTTGTGCAGTACAGGAGACAGTGACGGGTAAGGTTTGATGTGGCCCGAGAGAAGTTGTCCGCAACCAACCACTGATCTAGGATGAGATTAACCTACCCCCCAATCATCATTCAATCAAGAAGGTGTCAATATCTGACTCAAGACCAGTGGACAACTTTTACATATCTCCCTTGATGACAGTGGCCAAATTTCAAATGAGACCCCATTTTCCATATGGTGCGCTGCTTGACCAGCAGAGTCCCTTGAGTAGCCCTTCATTAAGTAGTGCACTTTATGGGGATTAGGGTGTAATTTGAGATGCAGATTGAACTAGGCAACTCTCATCAATGATGATCATGGTGACCTATGTTGTTTTGTATTCAAATGTCAAACCTGACGTCATCTTGATTCCTACTCCTGCCACATCATTTGACAGTACAATCAAGGCCCTGCCTACTGGCTTTGGCATCACAGAAATTCATAACATATTCTAGAGGCTGTAGTTACACTGATGGACTTATCTTCCATACTTCTCCACTAAATGTTGGTAAATGTTATCTTTCTGGGTTGTATGTGCACAAACAAAACCAATTTCCCTAACAATAATGTTGTATTGTACTTAGATTTCTGTGAAATGTAGAGATCTTTAGTGTATGAGGTTTTGCATGTCACGAGAAGTACATTGCATGATATTTTTGAGATAATTCTTTTAGCTATGACCTAACTCTATTTACACTCAACTATCCATAGGAAGTAAAACAAATACACTTGCCTTCTCCTGTTTCCTCTCTCTCTCTCTCTCTCTCTCTCACTCACTCACTCACTCACTCACTCACTCACTCACTCACTCACTCACTCACTCACTCACTCACTCACTCACTCACTCACTCACTCACTCACTCAAGAAATAACCTTTCTACTGTTGACCGAGGGGTGGGGACCTACAGGTGTAGGATCTTAATTTGAGCCAGTTAGCTACAGCAGGAAAATAATTGTTTGGATTATAATTAATGGACATTTTTCACAAGGGAAAATTCAAAGTGTAAATTACAAACTTCAGAAGCCTTTTTAAACTTCAAATACACTACAACTTTTTAAAAATTCTTCTGCAACAGGGTGATTAAATTAATATCTTATGGGCAGAGAGCACCTGAGGCTGGGAGTGCCAGTTATTCCAGTCAGTACCTTGTAAGGCCTGCCAGCCTGTCACACCAGTTCCCTTCCAGCAGTGTCATAGAACACTTACGTATGTCTCAAGAATCACAACCTCTAATGGAATGTGTGAGCTGGAACAGGAGCATGAATTGTTCTATGACACCGGTGACACTGAGCAATACACTCAGAACTGTTATTGGTACTCTGACAGCTCATTCTTATTGAGGAACAATAAGGACAGAAATCTGTAAAGTGACTTGTTAACAAGTGATATAGTTACTCAGCCTGGTCTCATAGACTAAGCGTAACATAGTCAATGTAAATTCGGCACGCTCAAATTAGTATGATATGTTACATTTGGTGTAGGGTGGTTGGTAGGGGTTGATGGGTGGGTGTATAACTCGAATGGGGTGGATGGGTGGGTGTATAACTCGAACGGGGTGGATGGGTGGGCGTATATCTCGAACAGGGTGGATGGGTGGGCGTATAACGCGAACGTCTAGCAACCCAAAGGTTGTGAGTTTGAATCTCATCACGGACAACTTTAGCATTTTAGCTAATTAGCAACTTTGCAACTACTTACTACTTTTTAGCTACTTTGCAACTACTTAGCATGTTAGCTAATCCTTCCCCTAACCTTAACCCTTTCAGCTAACCCTTCCCCTAACCTTAACCCTTTAAAAAAAACTTAGCCAGCTAGCTAACATTGGTCACCTAGTTAGAATTCGTAAAATATAATAGGTTTTGAAAATTCCTAACATATTCGTAACATATAATATGAATTGTAATCCGTAACACATCATACGAAATGGGTGATAGACATCCAAAAATGAATACATACCATACGAAATGTGACATACTAAATGGAGTGTCTCAGAATTACGTACAGAATAATAAGACATGCTCTGAGACCAGGTTGAGTTACTGTAAGTGTGGGTGAAAGAAGGGTTGAACAAGTCATGTGTATATCAGTATTTTCATAAGTATGAAATAATGATGATAATGATCGTAATTATAATCACCAATAATGTGAATAATTGACTGTAGAAGTGCTAGATTCAATTTGACCCCGTGATGAAGTTCTTATTCATGACTTCCATCTGAAACTTAATCTGAAATCAATAGTTTCACCCAATTTTGACTAGGTCACACATTTTTATCAGTTGGGAAAACAAGACACCATGTTTGGTTCCTGACTCAAATATTCCCCAGAGCTTAGTCTCATTTCCTTGTCTTTCTTCCTTCCAAACCGGTCTGATAAGGTGGCTGGTGAGAGCAAGAGGAGCTTAAGGCTGGAATTTAGTGTTTACCCACTGTCTTTATTTATGTCTACCTGCACAATTATTATTTGGAAAACATTGAGCATTTACCTGTGAAGGGAGTCTTGTATCTTGTAGTAGTGCCACATTTTTACAGTAACCAATATTTGATTTGACTGGGAAAACGAGCTACTGAATAAATACCACAATACAGGTTTGATTGAATTGAACACTAGCTGATTTCTAGGAAGTGTAGCATTACTCCCACTCTGAGAAATACAGCAGGTTCAACCTAAACCAGTTCTGTCGTCACTGTTGTGTGACTGTTACACCACAAACTAGTCATGGTTGGAAAGAAGATTGCAGGAGTAACCCAGTACACAGTACACACCATCATGAAAAAGGTCCATACTGTATTTGGACTGAACAATAATTACCTAAGAGTTTTTCCTCACCTAAGAGGTAACCTGGCCAGGAAAATCTCTGGGGCCTGCAGTTTTTCTTGGTTAAGTCACATTATCTTGTAAAACTCTAACAATAATAGTTATTCAATGCAGTTAACACACAGTTAATAACACAGCCACACAACTCAATCAATTCAATATAATTCATCCATTCTTCTCTCTTATTGCACTTTCTTATTACAACAGTCTATCATACGCAGTGTAGGTCTTTGTTATTATTCCTTGCTGTTTGACAGTGGCCTTTAAAGTGTTGCTCCAGACGTTTTGAATCATTTCAGCCAGTAGTTTTAAAAGTACTGCTCACGAACATAAACGGGTCCCCAATTTTTTTTCACACAATTATGTACTAAGTCATTAATTTTGTGTGATATGTTACGAATTACAAAAAAATTATATGTTTCGAATTCTGATTCGTACAATATGTTATGAATTTGTAACTGGATCTTTAACTTTGTGCCCTAGTCACCTGAGTAGTTGTAGTCCACTGCTGACTGGAGAGAAAGTAGCAATTCATACTCATGCATGTGTTGCCATGTAATTCTGTTGGGGGCTTAGGGTCTAGTGGTTAGAGCGTTAGACTAGTAACCAAAAGGTTGCAAGATCGAATCCCCGAGCTGACAAGGTAAAAATCTGTAGTTCTACCCCTGAACAAGGCAGTTAACTCACTGTTCTTAGGCCGTCATTGAAAATAAGAATTTGTTCTTAACTGACTTGCCTAGTTAAATAAAGGTAAAAAAACAGAGGCTTTCACACATGGAACCAGTTCATGGTGAGGTGACCCTGATATGCTGTAGTAGCTTGCTAAAAATGAAAGATCATTTCTATAAGCTAACGATGCAGAGTAGAATTTTAGTAATGGTTTCACAAGGCTAAACTATGGATGGTTTTGTGTAACTCAAACAAATAAGACAGCATGAGTGTGATCACATTACATTTCAATTCTCATCCAGTCAGACGAATCAGGCCTCTTGTTTCAACTCTTTTTGTCCAGGAGGAACAGTAAGGTGCTGTCTACCACATACACAGAGAAGAATGACTGGGGTTGGGGCTGTGCTGCAGGACCTGTGGCCTGGTTTCCTGAGACCTAGTTGCACAAAGGCAGCATTGTAAACCCTCAGCAGCAGAGGGACCAGCCCAGCAGACGGATAAGCAGGACAGAGTGGTGTGTTATGGTGTGGAATGGGTTGGGGTGGGGAAACTGGACTGATCAGTAAGGCCCATGAAAACTGAACCAGCCTCTAAACTAGCTTCCCCTCTAGTTTCACCTCACTGGTTCGGCCAGGTCTGTCAGTGCCAAGCCAAAGGCCTAGAATGTCATATTTTGTGACGGGTCAGTTTAAGAGAGGAAGTAAAGGGCTATTCACATTCTAATTCCTTGACATCTGTCTACTGTAGCACTTGTCTTACTCTCTAACACTCCCTGAAAACTGGCTAAGTGAATCATTCACTCAAGGGTGGCCTTTTCACATCATTCAAACACTGACAGACAAAAACAAAATCAGGCACAAAGGCATTAGGGTATAAATATAGCAAAAAATATTTCCATAGCTAAATATAGCACAGTTATGTTCGACAAGAAGAAAAAAAGCAAGCGTACAAAGTCATAAGTGAAAAGATTATGTGAATGACCTCTGTTTCAAAGGTAGATTCTGCCATGCTGGCTGTGAGGGCATTTTCCATTCAAGAAGAATCCATTTCGGAATTGCATACAATTTAAATGATACCACTGATGAATCCTTCAAAAACTATACATGTTTAGCCAGTAACGGCTTTTGGCTTTTAAACCAGCTGGTAACACTAGATTGGACAGTGTCTTCAGACAGTGTCCCTTGATTGTCTTAGTTCATATACCCAGAATCCTATGTGGCCGGGGAGTTGTAGGACTATTTCCTGATCTGGGCCCATGTTCCCGGTTTACTTCCGTCGGCAGCGAAAGCAGCAGGTCCGACAGCGTCCAAACTCCTCTTCCGTGTCCTCCTTTACTGTGTAGGAGGTCTGGCCATCATAACAAGGGGTGTTTGAGGCGCCACCATCTCCATTGTTGGTACCTTCTGAGGGGAATGGCGACTGCCCCCCGGGTTTGAAGGCACCATAGGGGTTAAGGGAGTAATTGCGGTTGCTGTAGGTACTGTCCAGAGCGATGGGGTTGATGATGACCGTGCTGTCCTCTGCAGAATGTAGCTTGGCCCGAGGGATGGTCACGTCTCCATAAGGGTTTTCCAGAGACAAATTCATTATGACTGACTGATTATGGAAGGCTGAGAGTACGAAACACAGGCAGATAGGGTCTGTGGCTGTCAATCTCTTGACAGGCTTTTGGTTTGATGTGTTGGATCTCAGACTGGGTATTGAGGCTCTGATCTGAAGCTTTGCTGTCAACGTTTGTTCTAGTTTCCTCTGGTGACTTGAACTGGCTCCAAGAATACTCCTATAAAAGACAGATTTAATCATTTTAATACAACTGTATAGTTATAAAGAGAATCCTGAAACTACAAAAGCTCTGGTTCTGTTCTGCTTGACCTTCACGAAATTCGGAGAAAAAAGTATTATCACAATGCAGTGAAATGACACTTGGATGTATTTCTTCATTTTCATCCCGACTGCTTCATCATTTTCCTGCGTATTCCTATTCGTTCTCAATTTAGGGTTTATCGATAAACTCCTCATATTGCTAAAATTCGATCCCATTCTCTTTCCAAATAATATTCATGATCATATTTCATGTTGACACCTTTATATGGATGACTACATATTTAAAAAAACACATCCTAACACCAACAGTAAAGGCAAAACCACCAATAACAAGCACTGATTGTTTATGCTTACCTTTTCAATTTGTGGAATTCCTCAGCAGTCAAGTGTTATATGATATCCCATGTAAAGTCCCCTGGTCTTCTGACGGTTCATATAATCCAGTCAGCACTTGAAGGTTGAATGGTTGTCTCTTGCAGATCTTTCTTAGTGTACTCCCACTGTGTCTTCATTGGAAAAGGGAGCCACACCTGTAGCGATGTGTGTCAGAGTGAGGACTGAGGTGGTGGCCACACACACACACACACACACACACAGGTGCAACCTTGACTCAAGGATAGACGCAACATAGTAAACGTAAATCGGTCTGCCTCCATTTAGTATGATACTGTATGTTACTTTTCGGATGGTATGTATCAGTTTGTGGATGTCTATCATCCATTTCATATATGTTACGAATTCCACTTTGTTGTGGCTAACGTTAGCTACGCTAGGGGTTAAGGTTACGGGTTAAGGTTAGCTAACATGCTAAATAGTTGCAAAGTAGCTAAAAGTAGTAAGTAGTTGCAAAGTTGCTAATTAGCTAACATGCTAAAGTTGTCCTTGATGTGATTCAAACACACAACAATTGGGTTGCTAGACGTTTGCGTTATACGCCCACCCATCCTCCCTTGACCAACCTCCCTTTTTTCGTTTTTTTTACTTTAGTAACCTGTCTTATGCAACCATACCAAACGTAACATATCATACTAATTTGAGTGTCAAAGATTTATGTTTGCTAAGTTACATCTAGACTTTGAGGCCAGGCTGTCAAGTGAGAAGGAGTGTTGTTGGTGTACCTGGGAGTCACCTGGTCCAGTCCCTACGAGAGCAGAGCAGCAACCTGAAACCCAAAGAGGGCGTGGTGATGACTGGCTGCCTCAGCCCTGGTTTATCATTCCTCTAGCTGCTCAAAACACAGGCGTATTTGTCATGGCAACCAGGGCCCATATCCACAAAGTTTCACGGAGTATGAGTGCTGACCAAGGATGTCCTTACAAGCTTATTCATTATGATCGAAAAGTTAAAACTGATGCTAAATCAGCACACCTACTCTGAGACACTTTGTGGAAACGGCCCCCTGCCCCTCCTCTCTCTTTCTCTCACAATATCTCAATCGGTATCTGTCACCTGCTGCTAACACCACCCATTGCAAATATTCACTTAAAAGCCCTAATATAATGTAACTGGTAAATGACAGTGTAAACATTCAAAGTTATAATCACACAGGTTGATCATGATAATGACAGCAACAAAAACCCTATGACAAAGATTTGTGTTTGTTATTTTTAGTCTGCGTTTGTTGTATTTAAGAGTTTTTTAGTTGCAGGGAGTGGTTTATAGAAAATAAAAAGAGAGCATTCTAAGTTTAAATCATGATATTTCAGTCAATCTGAACAGGACTGCCGACACAGCAGCCTAAATGGGTGTTTAGGCTAAGTTCCAGTGTTAAACATTAACCTGGTTCCATATGAAACACCTTCCTGCAGCTATTTCCTCTGCTTTGACCCAGAACCTTTACATTTGCACGTGGGTGCGCTCAGCAAAAATTCCTCATACCAATGTTTGTTAAACGGATCAAAGTGAACGAGAGCTTGCTCACAGACAAACGTACACACACCCCACACATACGCAGGCAGGCATTCACACACACGTAAACAGCAATGATTTATATATACACACTCGATGACTAATAGGAGGCACAGTGCCTCCATCTTGGCACTCCCCCACCATTGTACAAAATATTTTGGAAGCTTTAGAAATGCATGTATTCATTTGTACATTTGTTTTTGCCTTTAATATATGTTTTACAGATTAATGTTACTGTCCCCAATACAACAACAAAAATACGCTCAGACGTCGTGCTTTTGTAAGATAATTCTATGGCCTTTTGTTTTCCTCAAGTGGTTTTCCTCGTCAAACCTTTTCACTTTAGTTACTAAGGCATGGTACCTTTTTTGTGCATTTATGTTCTTAGCCTGCATATATTCGAGTCGTTTTTCACTTTCAGAATTGGCCTCACAAATTCTTAGAGCTCATAACCATGTAGACATACATTGCACTTTTCCCCCATAGGTCAGTGCAGTACCCTCATTTCACCAGTGAGAGAAAGTAGCGTGAGGTTAGTTTAAATTGCTTCACCAGTGTCAGATATTCCTTCATCCTTACTATCAACATTAGGAATGGGGGTAGGGGAATCTGATCCTTGATCTGTGATTTTGGGTAACTTCTACCTTAAACTAATTTACATAGCAGGGGATTGCTCCCATTACCCAATATGACCTTTATATTACCCAATATTTTTCCCTTGTGCTCCAATCAAATCCCTCCAACATTATCAGCATGGAGTAGCTTAGCTCTGGAGGTCAACTCTAATCCTATAAATATGTGAAGTACATACTTTCTCGTCACACACATATATTCAAAAACACATTTTTAAGAATACGCAAAAATTTATTAGACATGTTTTCTTGCTTTTCAAACAATTTAGGTTAAAATCTATGCAGTGTTGAATGAGTCACATGATTCAAGTATATTACAATGTACATATAAAAACAAGTGTGCAACAGGCAGTAGCCAGGCCAGACCCTGGTGTTTGGTTTCTGTATGCAACACTTTTTGTGGAACGACGATGTAGCCAAGGGGAGTTTGTGTCACCGGCATCTCCCCGGTCTGTCACAGCTGTGACCCCCACTCCTCTGAGGTTAAAGTTAAAAGTTCCTTTACCCAGGGGTCAGAGTCAGGTGAGGTCTCTACCCCCTCATGCAGAGAATTAATCCAGCAGCAGCAGCAACACAAAAAGCACCAATGTCCACATTTGTTCAAAGCAAAACAAATAAAAAATAAATTGAAAAACTAAAACCCCCAAAATAAATTTTTGGCACTACTATAAAACAAACAGAACTACAGAAAAAAATTGCTTTAAAACAGCTCAGCCCTGGGTATCTGAACATTCTGCCAAGGGTGTCACAATCGTTATACAGTAAGTGCATGATACATAGTTAGTATTGATATCAGCATAACTTAAGCTTTAGTCTTAACAAAAGTTTGTTATTTAACACTGTCATAGGCAGATAACTTCCAGTAACAACTTATTCCAATTCAACCGAACAGTAGAAGACAAAAGTATCAGTTGCCAGTACCAGTTTGCACATTCTCTCCCATGATCCTACCACCAGTGCTGCACATCGTCATAGGTTTGTTTTTGGAATGACGGTCAGAGGGCTGTACTGTATATTAGCATAAAAAGGTATGGCTCCATTCAGAGGAATACGTCAGGATTTAGTCCATTAATAGATTGGGTTAGATTAACACACGTCATCGATCATCTCAACTCATTATCATATGTTAAACAATGTGTATTCAAATGTGACATACACCTTTTAGCAGTCATTTAGGAATGAAAGTGCCATGTGAGTGAGTTATGCTGGCATGCTAAACTGTAACACTACAATAGAACTCCATTAGATGAGATCCACCTGGTTTGAACCCCCTCCATGTAGACACCTGTTAGCAGTGCTTGACTTGGAATGAAAGTAGTGCAGGAGCTGTCTTTTTCCAAGTCCATCCATTAGATCATGTTCACCGAAATTCACAACTGGTATGCTACAGATATTATTTTAAGAGTTCATACACATTTTCCATTACTTCAGACTTTTAACCAAATGTTCATGACTATTATTATAGCCTACATGAAATAGTAAGCATTATTGACACTGGAAGACTGCGGTGTCTGATCCCATGTAGGCCTTCCATCTCCTGCCATTGTGCCCTTCATCAAGGCAAACTTGTCAACATGTGGTCAACCCTCCATCTGGAGCTGTTGGATGTGCAGGCTTCGCTTTTGCTCCGGGCCTGAAACACTTCTTATCAGGGTTCTGTTGAGCAGCTGATGTTAATGCTACAATGTGGTTAGACCAGGACTTGAAGAAAAGCCTGCACACCCAGTAGCTATCCTGGAGGATGGTTGCCACACTTCATGTAAAATATAAAAATTACGTTACCTGCAGCAGAAATGAGCACACAGACACGCACTGAAGGGTCATTCCGATGATGGCTGATATGTCCATTTTTAAGTGTGCCTTCATGAATTACATTTGCAAAAATCATGAAATACATTTCCATGCCTTTTCATGACCTGATAAACCCTCTTTTGGCAAAAGCCCTTCATGCGCATTCAGGCTGGCTCATTTTCAATAGGCACAATCTTGAACTCACATCCTACTGTCAAGCACAGATTCACAGACCAGTGGAAAATGAATGCCCATTGGCCATTGCTAGTCAACGCAGATCCTGCCTCCATTCCACTTTGATCAAACTTTTTTGCCTCTGTATGAATCTAGATCGGTGACAGGCTACTTTGTTTTAAAGAGGAGCCGGTACGCAATTCATCAAACATTTGAAGTGTCGGTAAGGCCTCCGGGTAGCTCAGTCCCAAGTCAAGCACTGCCTGTTAGGCATCACTTACAGTAAAACAACAGCGATAATTGGCATCAGGCAGGCAACGCTACTAGCTACCACTAATGGTGATTAATAACGCATTGCTGTGATGGCAGAGATTGTACATCATGGGCTTACTACAACAGGGTTGTATTTATTAGGGCAGACTGAGGCAAAACATTTTACAACAGAAAGTCCAGGTATTCAGCCTGTTTTCTTCTGGCAGGTGCCTAATGAATACGACCCAGACTCGTCTGACTGGGAGGAGTGGTGCCAGTCTGTACCTCCATGATAGGGAGGGAAGAGTCCACATAATCACCCCCAACACAAGCACCTTCTCTGGGGATGGCAGAAGAGGGAGACCAAAGGAGAACAGGAAGGCATTCAGTATCAGAATGAAGGAGGGAAATTAGAGAAGGAAGAGGGTAGACGTGTGGCCTCTGGTACATTCCTTCTTCGTGGTATGTGTACTGTAGGTGTGTGTATACTGTACATTGTATAGGGAAGCCTGTCCACATGATAGAGGCTGTCTGTGACAGGGGTTATCTGTATGTGTGGAGATGCCTCTTGCTAGCCTGGTCCCAGATCTGTTTGTGATGTATTGCCAAAGGCCATATGAGTTGGGCTACACAGCACTAGCCAGATCTGTAAATCAGGCTGGTGTCTTGCTGCTTGTGTCTGAAATCTCAGGAGGAACTCCTAGTTGAAGAGGATACCCCTGACAAAAGGCAATATGGGTACAATTTTGCAATTTTTTTTATATATATTTTTTTAAAGCTATGTTGTTATTCTTATGGAACGTAAATGTAACTAATTGCTATAAACGATCTTGCTTTTGCTGGTCAGGTATGTACACTAGTTGTAATCAACTGTCCAACTGACAGAATAAGTAAATTGTTAATAGAAACTCTAGTCAATGAAACGGGGAGACCCCCTTAGTAGTAATGCAACAGTGGTGACTGAGTTTTTTCTGTAAGTCCATCAGTGTGTCGTATGCCAGCCGTACGTCTCAATTTCGATGTACAGTACAGTGTGTGAATGAGTGTGTGTCTAAGTCAGCCTGTGCACCTCCGCTCAAATCTGTACACACGTTAGTGTGTCCATCAGTTTATTTTAGTCCGTTTCCCCCCAGAAAGTGTCTCTCTGGTTGGCCATCTCGGCTCACAGTCCCCAGGGGTTCTCCGTAGCGGATCTTCTGGCCGGCCTTCAGGTTGAAGCTGAAGTCGTGCGGAGCCTCGAAGAGAAGGACTATAGTGGAGCCCAGGTTGAACTCTCCCAGGTGCTCCCCTTTCCTCATGCTCACGCCCTCCTGGTTGTTGTTGGACAAGTAGCTGAAGTCGTTGTACGAGCCTTTGCTGTAGCGTGGGCTGTTAGTGCGCAGCTCCTGGATACAGACACAGAAAGAGAGAGAGACAGAGAAAGGATACAGTTTAGTAAATCCAATACATACAATGTCAAGTGTTTTGAGCATCTGGTGGAAAGGATTTGATATAAAGCGACGTATAGTCACGCATATATTAAGTACACGTGACACATGGTGGAATCAAACCCATAGCCCTGATGTTGCATGCACCCTGCTCCAACCAACCCTTAACACTGAAAGGATATCTCATAACTGTCCCATTTATCCAGGGCCCATCATGTGATGTGTAAAAAATTTGAGGAGAATAGTTGAATTGGACTAAGCCCCATTAGACGATGAGCAGCATGATAGCTGCTGAATGAAGTCATATCCTCCTGTTATGTTGTTGACGGTCTGGTTGGGAACAGCTTATGCCACTGGCCCCCCCCCTCACTTTTCCTCTTCCCATTTAATCTTTCTCGTCCCCCATCCCCCCTCCTCGTTGACTCCCCTCTCCTCCCCTTCCACCTCCCCCCTCTCCTCACCCTTCCTTCGCTTCCCCCTTCCTGATCAGGCTCTTCTTAATGACAGCCAAACCCAGAGCAGGTGATGGTGTTGGCTTACAGTTAACCCCCTTACCTACATATTAAAACGACCACGTCATCCTAAGCCTCTGGTCTAATCAATGGAAGTATATGGCTCCTATGGGAAATCAGTCAGTTTAAACACAGAGTGGAGAGATTAAATATGCCTATCCGGTGTGTGTCGGCAGCTTAGGGAAATGGCCTGACGTACAGGTAAGTGGGACAGGAAGCAGAGGGAGCTGAAGGGAGTGAAAGCTCACACTGCGAGAAGTGTAATAGGGGTCAGATTGACATGGGGTTAGAACCTCTCTTAAGTCAGCATTATTTCTACTGTATGTACTGCTTTGTCCTAATAATTCATCTTTGAGTAAATACTATGGCACAGTACCAGAATAGGCTCAGACCAGGCCCTCAGTGTCTGGTCTGGAGTGTGAAGTCACGAGCTCTGCTGGTTGGCTACTGCGTAGCTACCTAGTGGTGTCAAGTCCTGGTCTGCCCTAGAAAGCCTATGTAAATTACGATCGTCAGAACAGCCAAACTATTCTTTATTTTTACGTCTGTTTTGGGCTCTAAAATGTGTTTATTATGATGAAGTTCAATCCCCAAAGTGAATTATTTTAAAGTTCGCTACAAATTGAGATATTTAGTTAAATAGTGATCCATTCTGACTACTACATTTGTCGTCATACAGGACCACGTGCTGACACAGACCAATCACGGGCTGGCAGGCTACGAGGAGGCTCTCGCCCTCATGCATTCTTTGCGCGACTCTTAGGCAGGATGACAACGACTACGTCGACCATGATCCTTTGCTAGTTATGGCCACTTTCACCATGATCCTTTGATGTTTTTGTGCCAGTCAGCAATATGGTGGGCTTCAAATTCAAATACTTCTATGGAAATCTCCCGATGGCGCGTGGAATACGTGGATGACGTCTGCGCTATCACTATCTACTGGTTTTAATGTCTATGGGTCAGACTAGTAAACATTCACATTAAGTGGGCTGTAGCGCTAACTAACCTTGTCAAAGTAGATGCGTATGGAGCCCACGTTGGTGGCCCCTACAGCGGTGAGGGAGAAGAAGCCGTGCGTCCACTCTCCGCTCAACACCACCCTCTCGTTATGGCAGAACAGTTCTTTGATCCAGCGGGCCACACCAGGGTTCACTGACATCAGAGAGCCTGGGAGGGACACAGACAGGGAGCAGGAGGTAAATACACAGCTATACAGACACGACACAAAACATGAGGTATAATACAAACTCTGCAAGCAGCACCATATTTATACACCAAATATGATTTTAGGACTGTGCCATTTTAGATCAGATAGGAGTGAGGGTGCAAGGTGCAGCATGGCGAGTCTGAGTACGTAGAATGATTATGGTGTGTGTCCTGGACATCCTGGGATTGTCCTAGCATCCTCCTACCGTAGCAGAGTAATTCTGGTGTTTATATATGATGCATATAGTAGGAGTGGGACGGTACTGACCAGGGAAGTGTCTTCTGTGGGCCACCCTCCAGTCTGTGGGGGAGTGGAAGCAGTGGTAGTCTCCTGGAGCCAGGTACACCACACAGTGGAACAGCTCATTCCCCTCTTTAGTCACCAGCAGGTCCTGAAACGAGCTGGGGTCCTCTTCATCTGGGAAAACACACATACATCCACCGTTATGGTCAGCAGGCAGGGTGTGCAAGGTGTGTCATACAAACCAATCCTAAATGACCCCTAATCTCCGTGCTAGACAAAACAAATGGGCAAGGTGAGCCTATTAGGTCTATAACATTAGTGAAATATTTCCACCCAATCCGTTGAGATCAACAAGTCTAAAGGAGGTAGGGGGGATTAAGGGTCAAATTGGGATTGGGCATTAGACCAGGAGGGGGAAAGGGTAGAGGTATTCACTTGATGGCTTGATGGTACTGTTGATGGCCTCAGCCCAGGTGTGTGGTCCCAGGAAGGTCTCCAGAGAGTAGGTGACTCCTTTGACTTGCTCCACCTCACAGTTCCGCACCCGCCCAAAGTGCAGGATCTTCCCATCTGCTGGGCTGATCTGGGGAAAAACCCGGACATAATGGCTTTAGCTAGGGATCTACTCCTCTGTGTGTATAAAAGCCAGTAGAGAGAACTCTGATCAGACACAGAGCAGAAAGAGTAGTTCAAATTCACACACACCGTTCACACACATAGACAGACAGTTCACATATACGTGTGAACACACACTTACCACACAGTGTGAGTCACACACGGGCCGGATAGCCGGTTTGAGTTTCCGTCTAAAGAACTCTCCCAGGTTCCTGTACTGAATTAGGTCTTCCACAGCAGCCTCCTGCATGTTGACACCAAACGTCCAGATATACAGACTGTAGACTGGCTTCCTCAGCCAGGTCGGCAGCTCCACCTGGTTCAGCCGACCCCAGGCCCGAGACAGCAGCCGTGTCGGGATGGTCTTGTACAGAGCAACCTGAACCAAGGAGGAGGAGAATGTTGGGTTACACTACACATAGCTAGACTCCATGTTCTCACATTGGCTACATCCTGGCTCCTTGTTTTTGTGGTCTGGCCAACTCCTATGGTCATTGTTACACCAAACGACCATAGGAGTTGGCAACAGTGCACAAACAGATCTGGCACCGGGCAACTGCTTCTCTACTGGGAGAACTCTAGAAGGAGAAGCTAGAACCCTGGCAGACGAGGCTATTGAATGCAAGGTGACATCTTGAATAAAAGTATTCGCCTCCCATATCACTAGGTCAATTGCATCAAGGACATGTGCGGGACAGGTAGTAAGGTTGAGGTGTTGACAGCGTTTTAAAGGTACCTGAATAGATCAAACTTTTGCACACCTGAAGTTCTGTCTTGGTGCATTGTAAAAGCCTAAAGTGAACAGGTAGAACTCAAACTGTGTACATTTGCAAATATAACTTTTCCAGATAACTGCAAAGTTTCAGTCGCATAGAAAGCCATCAATTCACGGCTTTAAGGATATCTAAACATAAACCTAGCCCTAAGCTGCACTCACCAAAACACGACCACATCTGAGCAGCAGCGTCGGTTTGAGCAGCAGCATCAAAAAAACAAATTAAATCGAAAGTTAATTGATTCCTACATCCCCTTCTGCTCCATTTATCTCTGTATCCACGAGATGTGACCAGTCAAGTTGAAGGAGCCGCCTGTCACTTGACTTCTCTGCACAGGTGTAGAACATCCATCTGCGACTCACGCAGAGACACTTACAATGTGAAGCACGAAATTCAGTGTGCGATGAAGTGATGAGTGACAAAGAGATCTGATGATCTGACCCTCCTAGCACCTGCAAGCAGTCAGGACTGTTTAGAATCCTCTATCGCCTGAGCGATCTATATGGTTTGCTGCTTGACTTGCTGCTGCTGCTTCTAGCTGTTCGCTGGGCCAGGCTGGCATCATCAATAGCTTCTGCCTAGCTAAGTGGATTAGTCAGGTTCTGGACCAGCTGACATGTGGAAGGAGGAGAAAAGGGCTCTAATAAAGCTTACCTATCCTCCCCTTCGAAAATGTTGCGAATCGGATGTTGCAAGATATCTGATGATATAGATGGGGTTTAATACGCAAAACATGATTAATTTAATACCGGGCTAATCCTGATGTGTGGAAGCAAGCCTCGTTAATTATAATTAGTTGACTGTGCACTTTAGGGATCTGCAGCCTACGGGATCAAATCCGTCTTCAAGTCCAACACGGCTACGAACAGCACAATATATATATTTTTTTACATGGCCTCAGATGCGAGGACAGAATAATTAATAAACACAATGGCAGATTTAAAATCGACCTAAAATAGAATAGGAGTTAAACAGGTAGGTAGGTAGGAGGGGAAAGGGCCTAGAAAATCCATTTGATCCACAGTGTGGCTCAATCCACATGGAGTTCAGGGCTAAATTAAAAACCATGAAGGTGATCAGAGTTCAGACTGAACAGAAATACAAACGTAGGAGAAATACTGGGGCTTATTTAATGTGGGTTACAACCAAAATTATTTTCCAATTGTTTCGTTCTGAACAGAACCATTATTTTTCCCCTTCCAGCCAGCAAAATTAAGTTCTGAACCGACTCAAACCGCCAAAAAGTGAATGTTAATATCGTTACTTTCTGATCCTTTTTTTATTATTTATATATATATATTTTTTTACATTTAGCTCGACATCAAATTACTTCACCAATCAGTGCACATAGAGCAGCTTGCTATTGGGCAAGCAAGTTATAGTTGTTCACATGCATTGGAGAGACAAATTTGGGTGCGAGATGCGACAAATTTTGCAGGTGGGGAGGGAGCAAGAAAGGGTGGAGAAGGAGGCTTGGTTTGAAGCGCTGGGCATCTTATGACATGCACTATCTGAATTAGGCCCAAAGAATTATACCTATGGAGGAGCGGCTTTTATGAAGAAACTTTGAATGTCTTCGACCAGAGAGTTGACTTAACGTTGGGCCACAGCTAGCTAGCTAGCTAACAAGCTTGTGGATGCAGAGGCACCAGAATTTAAATAAAAACATCTTACCTTTTAGTAGTTAATAAATCCAATGTGAAACATGATTACAATAGTATCTTTAACTTCTTTGGGAAAGGGGGCAGTATTGAGTAGCTTGGATGAATAAGGTGCCCAGAATAAACTGCCTGCTACTCAGGCCAAAAAGCTAAAATATGCATATAATTAGTAGATTTGGATAGAAAACACTCTGAAGTTTCTAAAACTGTTTGAATGATGTCTGTGAGTATAACATAACTCATATGGCAGGCAAAAACCTGAGAAAAAAACCAACCAGGAAGTGGGAAATCTGAGGTTTGTAGGTTTTCAAGTCTTTGCCTATCCAATATACAGTGTCTATGGGGTCATATTGCACGTCCCAATGCTTCCACTAGATGTCAACAGTCTTTAGAACCTTGTTTCGGGCTTCTACTGTGAAGGGGGAGAGAATAAGAGCTGTTTGACTAAGAGGTCTGGCAGAATGCCATAAGTCAGGCGCGCGGCCGTGAGAGCAAGCGGCGTTCCTTTTCATTTCTAAAGACAAAGGAATTGTCCGGTTGAAACATTATTGAAGATTTATGATAAAAACATCCTAAAGATTGATTCTATACATTGTTTGACATGTTTCTACGAACTGTAATATAACTTTGACTTTGTCTGAACTAATTGCTTGCGCACTGTGCATTTGGATTACTGGGCTAAACGCGCGAACAAAAAGGAGGTATTTGGACATAAATGATGGACTTTATCGAACAAAACAAACATTTATTGTGGAACTGCGATTCCTGGGAGTGCATTCCGATGAAGATGATCAAAGTTAAGTGAATATTTATAACGCTATTTCTGAGTTTTGTGACACCTCTCCTTCTTTGGAAAATGGCTGTATGTTTTTCTGTGACTTGGCGCTGACCTAACATAAATCGCAAGGTGTGCTTTCGCCATAAAGCCTTTCTGAAATCAGACACGGTGGCTCTATTAACGAGAAGTTTATCTTTAAAATGGTGTATAATACTTGTATGTTTGAGGAATTTAATTATGAGATTTGTTGTTTTGAATTTGGCGCCCTGCAATTTCACTGGCTGTTGGTTAGGTGGGACGATATCCCAGAGAAGTTAAATAACATTGAAAAAGTTCATCCATTCTAAATAAAACAAAAACAAAACTGTCCCTAATTTCTGAACCACGCTTGTAACGTCAGTAGGCTACAGTAGCCTATGCTTTGGAGGGGGAAGCACAGGTAGCCTATACACGCACTGGCAAAGATTTTAAGCTGGCAGGCAGACATAGGAACAAGTTTCTGAGTGACAGAGTGAGGGCTTTGCATAGGCACTTTGTTGATGGGAAAAAAGTTCCCGGAAAGTAAAATAACATTATTCCCAAGCTTTTAAAATAACGGTTCTGTTCCGGAACAGTATAGTTCACTTTCGTTCCCGGTTCCGATTCGGTTCCTCAAATGTGCTGAGGGGGGGGGGGAATTTGAGGAACCGAATCGGAACCGGGAACGAAAGTGAACTATACTGTTCCGGAACAGAACCGTTATTTTAAAAGCTTGGGAATAATGTTATTTTACTTTCCGGGAACTTTTTTCCCATCAACAAAGTGCGCAACATACGGAACATTGCAGATAGAACTATAACGTACAGATCAAACTGATGAAATGAGCTGACAAAATGATTCAATGTGATCGGAACCGGGAACGAAAGTGAACTATACTGTTCCGGAACAGAACCGTTATTTTAAAAGCTTGGGAATAATGTTATTTTACTTTCCGGGAACTTTTTTCCCATCAACAAAGTGCGCAACATACGGAACATTGCAGATAGAACTATAACGTACAGATCAAACTGATGAAATGAGCTGACAAAATGATTCAATGTGATTGATAGAGAAGCACCCTACATGACCATAAGTATGTGGACACCTGCTTATCAAACATCTCATTACAAAATCATGGGCATTAATATGGATTTGGTCCCCCCTTTTCTGCTATAACAGCCTCCACTCTTCTGGGAAGGCTTTCCGCTAGACGTTGAAACACTGCTGCGGGGACATGCTTCCATTCAGGCAGAAGAGCATTAGTGAGGTCAGACACTGATGTTGGGTTGATTAGGCCTGACTCGCAGTCGGCGTGCCAATTCATCCCATAGGTGTTCGATGGGGTTGAGGTCAGGGCTCTGTACAGGCCAGTCAAGTTCTTCCACACCGATCGACAAACCATTTCTGTATGACCCTCGCTTTGTGCACGGGGGCATTGTCATGATGAAACAGCCTTCCCCAAACTGTTGCCAAAGTTGGAAGTACAGAATCGTCTAGAATGTCATTGTATGCTGTAGTGTTAAGATTTCCCTTCACTGGAACTAAGGGGCCTAGCCCGAACCATGAAAATCAGCCCCAGACCATTATTCCTCCTCCACCAAACTTTACAGGTTGCACTATGCATTGGGGCAGGTAGCGTTCTCCTGGCATCCGCCAAACCCAGATTTGTTCATCAGACTGCCAGATTGTGAAGCGTGTTTCATCACTCCAGAGAACGCTTTCCACTGCTCCAGAGTTCAATGGCGGCGAGCTTTACACCACTCCAGCCAATGCTTGGCGATGCAAATGGTGATCTTAGGCTTGTGTGCGGCTGCTCGGCCATGGAAACCCATTTCATGAAGCTCGCCGCCACGTTGCTTCCAGAGGCAGTTTGGAACTCGATAGTGAGTGTTGCAACCGAGAACAGACGATTTTTACACGCGTCAGCACACAGCAGTCCTGTGAGCTTGCGGGACCTACCACTTCACGGCTGAGCCGTTGTTGCTCCTAGACGTTTCCACTTCACAATAACAACACTTACAGTCAACCGGGGCAGCTATAGCATTGCAGAAATTTGACGAACTAACTTGTTGGGAAGGTGGCATCCTATGAAGGTGCCACATTGAAAGTCAGAGCTCTTCAGTAAGGCCATTCTACTGTCAATGTTTGTCTATGGAGATTGCATGGCTTTGTGCTCAGTTTTATATACACCCGTCAGCAACAGGTGTTGCTGAAAAAGCAGAATCCACTCATTTGAAGGAGTAACCACATACTTTTGTATATATAGAGTACGTCTGTTCTATAACATTACTATCTGAATGTTCTGGAACGTAACACACCGTCCTGAATTTAAGCCACCGGTGCTGCCTGCTGAGTCTAGATCCGCCCACATAATTCACAGGCAGTTAGCTCCTGTAACTAAAGATAAATCACAGATAATGTCCAAACTGCAGAAAATGAGATCAGCAGATGCTATGGATGGCAGACAAGTTTCATCTCCACGACTGAGTTTCCCCTTTGAAAAGTGGTCCAGGGGAGGTGGAATAGATCAACATTTCATTAACATTAAATGCTTATTGGCTGATGGTAAGGGAAAAACAGCGTCCATTGAAACTAAGTGCACTCAGTCGCCCTGTGACTATGACAGCGCGAGCGAGCAAAGCAGGAGAACAAAACAAAGCATTTCTCTGTTATTGTGTGGCCCACACAAAGGGCCTTTGATAGGCTGTACGGTAGGGCCTGTACAGTGAAGCTCTGCAGGTCCATATGGGCCCAGCCATCTGTGTCAGGGGAGGGGGGGGGGGGGGGGGGGGGGTGCACGTCACACAAGGATGGGCATTTTAAATGATTTCACTATTCGTCTCAGGAGAGGCAGTGCACTATGTACAGACGGGTGGGGGTGGGGATGGTGCCCTCAGCACAGACGGGTGGGGGAGGGGTGGTGCCCTCAGCACAGACGGGTGGGGGAGGGGAGTGAGAGGACCAGGGGCGGGCGTGTCTGACATGGAGGGAGATAGAGTAGCCAAACCAAGTTAGACAAACTTGTTGCTGCGATAGGTTCTCTATCCTCTCATCTGGTAGTGTGTGTCTTGATGTAAAGGAGCTAGCTAGCTACACTAGTCAGCTAAGTTAGTAAGCCAGCTAAGTTAGTAAGCCAGCTAGCTAGCTGGGCTAATTGAGGCCATTTTGTTGTGCGTCCTTGACGACAACAACTCACTCATATTAAACAGCCTACCAGTTGGTTGATCATTGAAGCCTACTCCTAATTTAGCCAACTTAATTCTGTAATTGTAAATCCATTTTGCATTGATTAAAAATCTCTCACTTCACTTGCTACACATGGAGCCTCTGACGGTAATGCTTTGATTGACCGACAATAACAAGAGTGAAAAGTGTGTAGGTTACCGGTACATTTTATTATTATTAAATGGGGCGCACTCATAAAACTGTTGTTTTATTAAAATGCATAGTCTAATCATTTTATTACATTTTAGACAAAGTCTTTACATTAAAAAAAGGCAGACAGATACAGTACAGGTCAAAAGTTATGACACACCTACTCATTCAAGGGTTTTTGTTTATTTTTTTACTATTTTCTACATCGTAGACATCAAAATATTGAAATCATGTAGTAACCAAAAAAGTGTTAAACAAATCAAAATAGATTTTATATTTGAGATTCTTTAAAGTAGCCACACTTTGATAACAGCTTTGCACACTCTTGGCATTCTCTCAGAGCTTGAAGGAATGCTTTTCCAACAGTCTTGAAGGAGTTCCCACATATGCTGAGCATATGTTGGCTGCTTTTCCTTCACACTGCGGTCCAACTCATACCATCTCAAATTGGGTTGAGTTTAGGTAATTGTGGAGGCCAGGTCATCTGATGCAGCACTCCATCACTCTCTTTCTTGGTCAAATAGCCCTTACACAGCCTAGGAGGTGTGTAAAAACCTATGATAGTTCCACTAAGCGAAAACCAGATGGGACGGCGTATCACTGCAGAATGCTGGGCTAGCCATGCTGATTAAGTGTGCCTTGAATTCTAAATAAAATCACAGACAGTGTCACCAACTCCACACCTCCTCCATGCTTCATGGTGGGAACCACACATGCAGAGATCATCCATTCACCTACTCTGCGTCACTAAGATACAGTGTTTGGAAGCAAAAATCTTTAATCTCAGACCAAAAGGACAAATTTCCACTGGTTGAATGTCCATTGCTCGTGTTTCTTTGCCCAAGCAAGTTTTTTCTTATTATTGGTGTCCTTTAGTAGCAATTTCTTTGCAGCAATTTGACATTGAATGCCTGATTTCACGCAGTCTCTTCTGAACAGTTGATGTTGATGCGTTTGTTACTTTAACTCTGGGAAGCATTTATTAGGGCTGCAATTTTTTGAGTCTGGTAACTAATTAACTTATCCTCTGCAGCAGAGGTAACTCTGGGTCTTCCTTTCCTGTGGCGGTCCTGGTGAGAGCCAGTTTCATCATAGTGCTTGATGGTTTTTGCAACTGCACTTGAAGAAACTTTCAAAAGGTCTTGAAATTTTCTGGACTGACTGACCTTCATGTCTTAAAATAATGATGGACTGTCGTTTCTCTTATGCTCTTTGTTTGTCTATGCTTATTTCAGCTGTTCTTGCCATAACATGGACTTGGTCTTTTACCAAATAGGGATATCTTCTGTATACCACCCTTACCTTGTCATAACACAACTGATTGGCTCAAACGCATTAAGGAAAGAAATTCCACAAATGAACTTTTAACAAGGCACACCTGTTAATTGAAATGCATTCCAGGTGACTACCTCAAAGTTGGTTGAGAGAATGCCAAGAGTGTGCAAAGCTGTCATCAAGGCAAAGGGTGGCTACTTTGAAGAATCACAAATATAAAATATATTTTGATTTGTTTAACACTTTTTTGGTTACTACATGATTCCATGTGTTTTTTCATAGTTTTGATGTCTGTATTATTCTACAATGTAGAAAATAGTCTAAATAAATAAAAACCCTTGAATGAGTAGGTGTCTCCAAGCTTTTGACTGGTATTGTGTGTATGTATACATACACACACACATATATATATATATATACACACACATATATATACAGTGGGGAGAACAAGTATTTGATACACTGCCAATTTTGCAGGTTTTCTTACTTACAAAGCATGTAGAGGTCTGTAATTTTTTTATCATAGGTACACTTCAACTGTGAGTGACGGAATCTAAAACAAAAATCCAGAATATCACATTGTATGATTTTTAAGTAATTCATTTCCATTTTATTGCATGACATAAGTATTTGATCACCTACCAACCAGTAAGAATTCCGGCTCTCACAGACCTGTTAGTTTTTCTTTAAGAAGCCCTCCTGTTCTCCACTCATTACCTGTATTAACTGCACCTGTTTGAACTCGTTACCTGTATAAAAGACACCTGTCCACACACTCAATCAAACAGACTCCAACCTCTCCACAATGGCCAAGACCAGAGAGCTGTGTAAGGACATCAGGGATAAAATTGTAGACCTGCACAAGGCTGGGATGGGCTACAGGACAATAGGCAAGCAGCTTGGTGAGAAGGCAACAACTGTTGGCGCAATTATTAGAAAATGGAAGAAGTTCAAGATGACGGTCAATCATCCTCGGTCTGGGGCTCCATGCAAGATCTCACCTTGTGGGGCATCAATGATCATGAGGAAGGTGAGGGATCAGCCCAGAACTACACGGCAGGACCTGGTCAATGACCTGAAGAGAGCTGGGACCACAGTCTCAAAGAAAACCATTAGTAACACACTACGCCGTCATGGATTAAAATCCTGCAGCGCATGCAAGGTCCCCCTGCTCAAGCCAGCGCATGTCCAGGCCCGTCTGAAGTTTGCCAATGACCATCTGGATGATCCAGAGGAGGAATGGGAGAAGGTCATGTGGTCTGATGAGACAAAAATAGAGCTTTTTGGTCTAAACTCCACTTGCCGTGTTTGGAGGAAGAAGAAGGATGAGTACAACCCCAAGAACACCATCCCAACCGTGAAGCATGGAGGTGGAAACATCATTCTTTGGGGATGCTTTTCTGCAAAGGGGACAGGACGACTGCACCGTATTGAGGGGAGGATGGATGGGGCCATGTATCGCGAGATCTTGGCCAACAACCTCCTTCCCTCAATAAGAGCATTGAAGATGGGTCGTGGCTGGGTCTTCCAGCATGACAACAACCCGAAACACACAGCCAGGGCAACTAAGGAGTGGCTCCGTAAGAAGCATCTCAAGGTCCTGGAGTGGCCTAGCCAGTCTCCAGACCTGAACCCAATAGAAAATCTTTGGAGGGAGCTGAAAGTCCGTATTGCCCAGCGACAGCCCCGAAACCTGAAGGATCTGGAGAAGGTCTGTATGGAGGAGTGGGCCAAAATCCCTGCTGCAGTGTGTGCAAACCTGGTCAAGAACTACCTAGGGTCACGACGCAGGGGTTATTAGAGTGATGATAATGCTTTTTAAGTGTTCACGTTGTACTTTACCTTGTAAGAGAGGAACTCTCATCCTACTCCACAAGTATTCTAAGAGTTGGTGCCCCTGGATGCTGAGATTGACATTCACACACAAACCCACAGATAGACACAAATAAATTATGCAGCAGCTGTTAGCAGGTAAATACTCACCCTGCTTGTTGGTCTCCAGCCAACCTTGGCCAGGGGCTTGAGTGCACCGAAGGTCAGGAAGTAGTAGAGGAAGCTGAGCGGCCATGAGCGCAGCCGCAAGGCGGGCCGGGACATGCAGCTCAACTGGCCAAGACGACGCCGCAAGGCCAACTGAGGGAACTGCAACCTAGGCAACCATACAAAACGCTGGGTTGGCACAGGTATGGCCGTGTATACATAGTACACACAAAACAGTCTCAGTACAGAAACACTGAAAGAGGACAGACAGACGACAGGCAGGGACACCGACAGGCAGGCAGGGACACCCCCGGCAGTCCACCCGGCAGGCAGACAGACAGGCAGGGACACCCCCGGCAGTCCACCCGGCAAGCAGACAGCCCAGCAGGCAGGACAGAGGCTCACACATTCACCCACAGACTCTCTCCCCCACAAACACCCACACAGGCAAAGCACGTGAATAATGCACATACCTATGTCCACGCAAAGGACATGACACAATGGTTATACACAAAGACGTGTTAAATACCGGCATAATGGGAAAAACAAAATGACACAATGATGCCCTCTTACTTTATACTGTTCAAACACAAATCACACAACACATTCCTATCAGGAAATAGGCTACTGTAGGTTCACATGTTCTGACTGCACACATCCTCCCCACTGTATCCCCAAACTCTCCTCAACAATGCAGATGGTACTCTTCTACAGTATCTCATCCAAACCACCACATGGTTTCCTAAGAAACTCCTCATATATTCATATTTCATACAGAATCCACCATACTCTTCAGGCTGCTTTTAGTCAGGCCAACTGTGTGTGTCCTTAAAATATCCTAATGCCTAACTGCCATCCATCCAGATCTCTCAATATGCCATGTTAAAATAGCTAAAAAATAAATGAGCCTTCGCTGATAAATGCGGAGCGGGATTTTGATGACAAACCTTGTGCTTGTCATCAAAGTGTGGATGGTAAACACACCGCATAAAATGCATAGAAACAGCATATCCACCCAACAGCCAAATCAAATCATCTGTGCATGAATATGCCTGGCTGCACTGTAAAACAGTCTATTAAAATAGGCTTAAGTGGCTGTGATGTATTGCCCTGGTTCTGTACAATAGGACCAACTAGGGCAGCAGTGGCCTCTAAAGGGGGGAGGCCAATGTTACCGCAACAAGGGACATCAACGCACGCAATGTGCAAAACCACCGTCTTTGTCCAAAACCACAGGACGTGTACAAATACCCGCACTTGCGTTCTAAATAGTAGGTATTTGGGTATGCATTTCCCCCCCTCCTTTCTATTATAAATCTATATTTTTTATTTGATTTTTTGCATACCCAAATAATTTATTTTATAGTATATACATTTTCAAATAATAATGAACAAATGGCTCTGCTATGTCCACATTAGCTTCAGTATGTCAGGGGATGTGGATCATACTTGGCCCTGAGAGTGATGAGCCAGAGCTAATAGGCCTGAAAAGGGAGGGAGGGGGGAGAGAGGGGGTATAATACATTCTGCTATACAGCTATCTATAGGCCTAAAGAATACCAGTCCACTCTAATCAGGATAAGAGACAAGCGTGCCATGGATAGCTTCAACACTGACACCCTAATAGACAGTCAGCAGCACCTTAACACCTGCCACTGGCATACACACAGACACTGCCAACTAGAGGTGACCTGTAGGCCAAACCGAGGAGGCAAGTCTAATGACAACAATGGAGTAGGACCGGATACGTTCAATTACAACAGTTGACCCTGACAATCTCACGCATGCACACACACAGAAGCTCACAATCAATTGACACAGACACACTGACATAACTAAGCTAAGGACCCTGGGACTAAACACCTCCCTCTGCAACTAGATCCTGGACTTCCAGACGGTCCACCCCCACGTAGTGAGGGTAGGCAACAACACATCTGCCACGCTGATCCTCAACACCGGTTCCCCTCAGGGGTGCGTGCTTAGTACCCTCCTGTATTCCCTGTTCACCCACGACTGTGTGGCCAAGCACGACTCCAACACCAACATTAAGTTTGCTGATGACAACAGTGGTAGGCCTGATCACCGACAATGATGAGACAGCCTATAGGGAGGTCAAAGACCTGTCAGTGTGGTGCCATGCCAACAACCTCTCCCTCAATGTGAGCAAGACAAAGGAGATGATCGTGGACTACAGGAAAAGGAAGACCGAACAGGCCCTCATTTACATCGACAGGGCTGTAGTGGAGCAGGTCGAGGGTTTCACGTTCCTTGGTGTCCACATCACCAACAAACTATCATGGTTCAAACATACCAAGACAGTCATGAAGAGGGCACAACAACACCTTTTCCCCCTCAGGAGACAAACTATTTGGCATGGGTCCCCCAGATCCTCAAAAAGTTCTACAGCTGCACCATCGAGAGTATCCTGACCGGTTGCATCACCGCATGGTATGGCAACTGCTCGGAATCTGACCGTAAGGCGCTACAGAGAGTAATGTGTACGGCCCAATATATTACTGGGGCCAAGCTTCCTGCCATCCAGGACCTATATACTAGGCGGTGTCAGAGGAAGGCCCAAAAAATTGTCAAAGACTCCAATAACCCAATTAAGTTATAGACGTGTCTCTCTGCTACGGCACGGCAAGCGGTACTGGAACGCCAAGTCTAGGTCCAAAAGGCTCCATAACAGCTTCTACCCCCAAGCTATAAGAATGCTGAACAATTAATCAAATGGACACCCAGACTACTTATATTGATTCCCCCCTCTTTGTTTTTACACTACTGCTACTCGCTGGTTATCATCTATGCATAGTCACTTTACCCCAACCTACATGTACAAATCACCTTGACTAACCTATACCCCGCACATTAAGTCAGTACCGGGCCCCCTGGATATAGCCACGTTATTGTTATGTAATTCTACTGTTACCTTTTATTTTATTTAGTAAATATTTTATTAACTCTATTTCTTGAACTGCACTGTTGGTTAAGGGCTTGTAAGTAAGTATTTCACGGTAAGGTATATACCTGTTTAATTTGGCGCATGTGACAAATAAACATTTGATTTGATGACACATACTCACAGGTCGGTCAGTGGCCCTGTTGTGTCTTTAATCCCTGTGTCATTATAGACCTGTTTTGCCTCAGAGCTGAATCAGATCAATTGAATGGTGCTTTACAGGCTGGTGTTGATGCACCCTTTGTGAAACTACAGACAGTGCTTAACGATTGTCCCCAGCACAGCCATTCAGACAGAACACTGCCCATATTGTTCCACATACACACACAGATCTGAGGATGCTTTTTAGATCCGGAGCAGTGTGTGGAGCTGTGCGGTTCAGTGGGTCTACACAGACAGTCCTATCACCACCTTTAACTGTCTCATTTCTCAAGGGTTTGATCACCACAACATAAGTCGGGAGGGGGGTCATCAACAAATCTAATGATCCACAGCAAGAGATCAAAGATACGCCTGATTCTAGAAACCTGGAATTATTGAGTCATCAGGGAAAATCACATCTCTGATTACTTTGGCTACACGGATGACTGGGTAGGGGATGACTTCCACTGAGGCATGCTGCTGATGTGGCTGTATGGTGCCGTTCACTAGGTAGTGTACTGGAGCTAGCGACTGCTCTCCTCACAGTCACCGCTGGTTGGCTAGCCTAGTTTGGACTGCAGAGTGTGACACTGGGCCACTCATCTTTTCTACACTCTAAACAGGAGAGCAATATTTACTACTCACAGCCTGGACGGGTACACAACAGCATATAAGATTAGAGCTAATATAGATAATTTAGCATAACGTTTAACCCCTTTATAAAAGGATATAAAAAAGGCTAAGAAATAATTTAAATGTAATTGAATCTCAATTCTCATACAAGTCTACCAGTGCAGAACGTTTTAAATATTTAATATCTTTACCATAACCTGTCATATGCCTTGGTTTCAGCCATCGTATAGCTTAAACATCCCAGACACCCGGATAAATGTCACAAAAGTAACAAATTCAACATGTAAAGAGTACACTTCTACCCCTTAAAAAAAAAAATCCTGGCTATCCCGTCTGTAGCTCGCTCTCTACCACACAAAACACACGCTCCAGCAGCACCCCCCTCTCTTCCTCAATGCAGGCACATATTAGCCAATCACTGACTGCATAGCATTCTCTCTCTCCTGCCTCTATCCACACTAGCCGAGTCTTAGCCTTCACGCAGCTATTGAAAACTCCATCTATCCGTTACTTCTTTCAGGACCACTTCTGAGGCTGGCAGGGTAAGGCTGGACCAGATGCTTTGTTCCCCCTTTGACTGGCCTGCCTGTTCGGGGCTTAAGGATATTACGTTGCAATTAGGCCAAACAGGGGCTTTGTGCTGCCTGGGACACAGAGAGAGAGAGAGACAGACAGAAGATTGAGAGAGAAAAAACATTGAGGGGGCTTTGGGAGTGCAGACCAACTGTACCCACTCAATAGTCACCCCCTTGGCTCACACTTGTCCCCATGCTCATGAAGCAGCCAGGGCACAGCTGAACACAAAGTACACAACACAAACACCCACTCACAAACCACACCACTGCTACACCTTCAATCTCGCGGCAGAACATTACATTAATAGTTCCCTCTATGCTCGCTCAAGTCATCTCTCTCAAGCTCTTTCAATCTATCTCTACCACTCATGTACTGTAAACAATCCCTCTATAGGCTAAGTACCATTCATTCTCTCTCCATGTCA
This sequence comes from Salvelinus alpinus, assembly GCF_045679555.1. Classification (NCBI taxonomy): domain Eukaryota; kingdom Metazoa; phylum Chordata; class Actinopteri; order Salmoniformes; family Salmonidae; genus Salvelinus; species Salvelinus alpinus. The sequence goes on along the minus strand of NC_092103.1, from coordinate 27,236,888 downwards.
GTCCTCTCTCTGTCATGTACAGCAGGCATGTTATACACACGTCAAGTCATCCTGTAGTCATTCATCTCGTTCCCTCTCTCCCTCTCAGCATACCTGAATCGGTTCCTGTGGCTGAGTGCTTGGGCCCCCTGGGTGCCCTGGCCTGAGCTGTTGCCGCCGCTGACTCCCCCCTGCTCCCCAGAGGAGCTGATCGGCCGGAGCCGGCGCACATCAACCCTAACTCTGTGGAGATTGTAGCAAGACGGAGGGCTGTGCAAAGACTTGCAGCATCTCACCATTTCCCTGAGCTCCGCGCTGCTGCCCGCTGCAGGTTCCTGCTCTGACACATTATCACTGAAGGTGTGGGGGGATTACAGACACTTCTCTCACTGGGGCTGCCTCTCTCTCGCTCAGCGTGCACACGTCTGTTCTCTCGCTGGATCTTGTTCTCTCGCTCCGCTATTCTCAAGCCCGGCCCCCTTCTCTGGTAGGACGGATGTGACGTGGTGAAGGGGGGTAATCCGCTCGCTCCCTCTCTTCGCTCTCTGTCATCTCACTCTCTCTCGCTCTCTCAGGGTTCCAGGGGCCTCAACGTTATTTTGTACCAGAGGGCAGAGGCTGGGTGCCAGAAGGTGGGGTGACTGTTTCACAGCTGATCTGAGAGGAGCTGCAGCAGACTGGTGACAGTGAGAGACCTCAACGAGGACTGGTCTGCCTGGGGGGAGGGGCAGCTTAATGAGAGAGAGAAACAAATCCCATCAGCTATAGTGTTCATGGACCTTGTTAAAGATTCCTGGCCGCTCCCCTATACTGCTAATAAGTGTTGTGTAACAGTATAATTCAGCATTCATATGGATGCTGGCCGTACCTTGTTTTTTAAACTTAGGTTTTGGCCTGTTTTGAAAGCCTGGCTAGACTCCACTGCTTCCTACCTTATCCTATCCTACAATCAGCCGATTGGGGGGGGGGGGGGCATCTGGACCCTCTGTCTCCCAACTACACGAATAACAGAAATTAGACTAATTGTCATAATCTGCTATCTATTCATTCCCTGTTGTTTTGTTAAGAGTGAATCATTTCAGAACGTTAAGCATTGGTTACCATGAAGATAACTTGGTTAAATTAATGTCTATTTTTAAAGCCCATCAGCTTTCTTACTTGTCTGACTTTTCCAAAATAGCCTCTCGTCGAAATCTCATGTCTTGTTAAACACATAAAAAATTGCTTTTATGCACTAGCAAATAATCCCGTTGGTTTGGTGTCAGTTACATTAATCACGGTTCAAAGGGCTGAAATGCATCTTCAGTAGCCTTTTGAAACCATCCCTAAAAATACCACAGTCAGACAACACATGTCTAACGATGACACTTATCATTCTGAAATGATTCACTGTTTACAAAACAGCAGGGAGTGAAGAGACAACAGATCATGATCTTATTAGCTAGGTTTCCATCCAATTGGCGACAGATTTTCAATTGAATATTCTAAAATCTGCATTTAAAAATGTTGCATTCTCTCACCGTGGTGTGTTTCCACCAAACAGAGTTGTTGCGGATAAAAATCTGAGCATGATGACGTAGTGTGCGCAAAATGTACTTTTCCGTTTAAAAAATGTCATGCACTGAATAAAAATCTAAAAGTTCAATATGTTTCAATCACAGTTTCAACTCTACCGATAGTTTTGTCACAAAAACTGTTGGGTTAAATATCAAATGTGCCTATTCTGGTCCTGGCACCTGCGCTCTAGCCAACAGCTCACAGACACAGTCTGGGTAGACTGTGCTGGTAGGCTAATCTACATGATGAGATTATTATGGATAAGAGCTAAAATACTGTTATGTCAAATGGCAGTCAAGCATCGATCACGTCATCAAAGTAAGACCAATATTATTGGAAAGGGGCCAGCCGGTAATCCACTCGAGTGTCCCGGCTACCGGTTCAAACTTTCTCCATTCAGGCTGCAAAGGCTTCGACTTCCTCAACTTTATTACAGTTGAAGTCGGAAGTTTACATACACCTTAGCCAAATACATTTAAACTCCGTTTTTCACAATTCCTGACATTTAATCTCAGTAAAAATTCCCTGTTTTAGGTCAGTTAAGATCACCACTTTATTTTAAGAATGTGAAATGTCAGAATAATAGTAGAGAGAATTATTTCTTTCAGCTTTTATTTCTTTCATCACATTCCCAGGAGGTCAGAGGTTTATATACGCTCAATTAGTATTTGGTAGCATTGCCTTTAAATTGTTTAAATTGGGTCAAATGTTTCAGGTGGTCTTCCACAAGCTTCCCACAATAAGTTGGGTGAACGTTGTCCCATTCCTCCTGACAGAGCTGGTGTAACTGAGTCAGGTTTGTAGGCCTCCTTGCTCGCACACGCTTTTTCAGTTCTGCCCACAAATTTTCTATAGGATTGAGGTCAGGGCTTTGTGATGGCCACTCCAATACCTTGCCTTGTCCTTAAGCCCTTTTGCCACAACTTTGGAAGTATGCTTGGGGTCATTGTCCATTTGGAAGACCCATTTGCGACTAAGCTTTAACTTCCTGACTAATGTCTTGAGATGATGTGGATATATTGAAGCAACATTTTCCTCCCTCATTATGCCATCTATTTTGTGAAGTGCACCAGTCCATCTTGCAGCAAAGCACCCCCACAACATGATGCTGCCACCCCTGTGCTTCACGGTTGGGATGGTGTTCTTTGGCTTGCAAGCCTCCCCCTTTTTCCTCCAAACATAACGATGGTCATTATGGCCAAACAGTTCTATTTTTGTTTCATCAGACCAGAGGACATTTATCCAAAAAGTACAAATCTTTGTCCCCATGTGCAGTTGCAAACCGTAGTCTGGCTTTTTATGGCCGTTTTGGAGCAGTGGCTTCTTCCTTGCTGAGCGGCCTTTCAGGTTATGTCATTATAGGACTCGTTTTACTGTGGATCTAGATACATTTGTACCCGTTTCCTCCAGAATCTTCACAAGGTCCTTTGCTGTTGTTCTGGGATTGATTTGCACTTTTCGCACCAAAGTATGTTCATCTCCAGGAGACAGAACGTGTTTCTTTCCTGAGCGGTATGACGGCTGCATGGTCCCATGGTGTTTATACTTGCGTACTATTGTTTGTACAGATGAACGTGGTACCTTCAGGTGTTTGGAAATTGCTCCCAAGGATGAACCAGACTTGTGGAGGTCTACAATTTGTTTTCTGAGGTCTTGGCTCATTTCTTTTGAGTTTCCCATGATGTCAAGCAAAGAGGCACTGAGTTTGAAGGTAGGCCTTGAAATACATCCACAGGTACACCTCCAATTGACTCAAATGATGTCAATTAGCCTATCAAAAGCTTCTAGGATCGTGTCATGCACAAAGCAGATGTCCTAACGGACTTGCCAAAACTATATTTTGTTAATAACAAGAAATTTGTGGAGTGGTTGAAAAACTAGTTTTAATGACTCCAACCTAAGTGTATGTAAACTTCCGACTTCAACTGTAATGGTGAGAAGGTGAAAAAAAAAATGCTAATCGCGGATGTTGCGTATCGTGTTCAGCCATTCAGGTTGCTGCAGTGTTTTTTCACGCCTAACCTAGCGTAGCAGGTGTAAAAGAAACAGGACCCCTGGTCTGATTGTTTCAAAATAAAAAAAAGTTATGCTTATTGAACATAGTTTTTGTATTGGATTTGTTGGCATGAACTCGTTTACGGAACATTATTCATAGTTTTAATAAATAGTAAATATTTGTGAAATAATGCATCATACCGGCTGTATTTCTATATTATACATCTTGAAAACTTGATTGCTGATATGCAACAAAAATAAAACGGCACTATATCAACAATGGACTAATGAAACAAATACCAAAAGATAGTTTTGGGGTGGAATTTTCCTTTAACCCTGAGCAACATGGGCCTGGTATCCACAGTACTCCACTAATTATACATTTTTCAACACGATAACATCTTGTATCCACCCCCCCCCCATTTCATTGTTTTACCTAAATGTACTGTAATTTAAGATTTAAAACTGCAAAGTTCTCTGCCGCATGGCAAAATGTGTAGAATTGCAGGATATTAGCTTTAAAGCGGAAACAACAAAAATGATGTCTGAACTATGATAAATGTGTAGAATAGCAGGAAATTTGCTTGAAAACGGCAAAGTTCTCTCTCCGATGCCAAGAGGCGGGCCTTTAATATTGGTTAATCTGGCCATGCACTGCCGAAGTTATAAAACTCATATGCTATTTTTATCTAATGCGAGTTGTGTGCTGATGATGGGGTCCATAATGAATTTGCTATCACAAATGAGGTCCCAGCCGGTCCCAAAAAGTTTGAAAACCTGACCTAGAAGGCCTCTCTAGAAAAATAGCACACTATACTCCCAGAGCGTCCAACTATTTTCTCAATATTGTTTATCCATCAGTCTGATGTTGCACCTTTTTTGGGGGTGAGAGTCTTCAGTTAACACTATTAGTCTCTCAAGCAACGCATGTCTTCAACAAACAGGGAGCCGGTCCCTAAAAGCAGGACAACACCCACTTCCTTCCTTATCTGACACACTGATGCTACGGACTACTGTTATGAGTAATCTACTCATAATAACAGTTACTGTAAAGACATAGGAACTGTCAAAGTAACACTTCAGTACAGATTCTGTTTATCCCAAAATTCACTTTGGATTTTGTTACCACTTCCTGTAACAGTTCCCTATTAAACACTATTCTGTTGAATTAGATTACATTGAACACTTACATAAACATAGTTACATATTTCAGATAATGCATTATACAACGTTAATCTAAAATTGTGTTTATCCATTTTCAAAAAATAAACTCCGAACATTACCTTCTGTTGTCTGAAGCGTGAATCAAATTGACAAAGGGGAAGTTAAGTCTCTCACTGCGTGCTAGTTAAAGGTGAAGGCTAGTCAGTTCCCTCTACTCTCTCACAACAAAGTCCTGCGTACTGGCTGGACAAGCCCTTTAAGAGACTAGAGGGTGGGCGGGCAGATATCACGTTCAAGGGAGTATATTTGCTGGGTGATGTCATCTGACTCACCACATGCCAAAGTAGCCTAATGGTCCAAATGCACAAAACTACTGTAGAATCTACAGCTGTAATACGATAATCATCTCATCATTCATCAGATTGACAGCGGGGCCATCTTAACGATAAGTTTGGGGTGATGAACTAGACTTCACAAATATTCAAATGTGTACAGTAAAGATAGCACTGTGTAATCAACTAAGCCTACAAGCAGCCATGTACATGTAACTGCTAAAATAAAGGAAACACCAACATAAAAATGTCTTAATAGGGCATTGGGCCACCATGAGCCAGAACAGCATCAATGCACCTTGGCATAGATTCTACCAGTGTCTAGAAATCTATCGGAGGGGTGCGACACCATTCTTCCATGAGAAATTCTATAATTTGGTGTTTTGTTGGTGGTGGAAAACACTGTCAGGTGCCGCTCCAGAATCTCCCATAAGTGTTAAATTGGGTTGAGATCTGGTGACAGACAGCCATAGCATATGGGTTACATCGTCGTCATACTCAAAACATTCAGTGACCACTCGCTCATGCCCCGTTGATGGGGACATTGTCATCCTGAGGGCATAGCCATGGTAGAATAAATTACCCTAAGCATGATGGGATGTTAACTGCTTAATTAACTCAGGAACCACACCTGTGTGGAAGCACCTGCTTTCAATATACTTTATAGCTCTCATTTACATTATTTTTTTCAGTTACCAGTAGAAAGCGACCAATATGGATTTTTTAGGGGCGATGCCGATTTCTGGGGGTCAAGGAGGCCGATATTAAATGTTTTAATTACAATTTCCCAAAGATAGCCATGTATGCATTAATGCATACATTTGAATGGTAATACTTTTATTTGAATGGTAAATCTCTTTATAAAATGGATGCATAATTTTTCCATTCAAATAAAAGTATCTATTCATGTTAATGTTTTTAAATGTATGTAAACTGTAAAGTTTTTTGTCTGTAATGCATTTGTGCCAATCAGTTATGTTGTGACATGGTAGGGTTGGTATACAGAAGATAAACACATTTGACCAAATAGGGATAACACTTTTGGTTACTACATGATTCCATGTGTGTTATGTAATAGTTTTGACGTCTTCACTATTATTCTACAATGCAGAAAATAGTAAAAATAAAAACCCTGGAATGAGTAGGTGTCCAAACTTTGGCTGCTATACTAAGCTTACTAATGACAATGAAATTATTATAACAACAACGAGATCAAGGAAAAAAAGAGGGTTATTATTATTATAAATATCATTTGACAATTTGGAAGTGTAAACACTAAATAAATTTGAAATAATACCAGGGAGGCTGGTCTAATGAAAAAAAAAGTGCAAAGCATTTATCACAGCATAGCAAAGATTAAAAACTGCAGAATTTGTGAAATTGTTGTGTGAGCCTTGGTGCTCACGGAATCAGTAGGCTTTCAACCAAACACTCAAACAGTCAACATAAATCAGGATCGGTCTTATTTCTGTAGATATATATGGATGATTTATAAAGCCAGGCACATTTAACAGTTAGGCTATTGGTTATAGACCTAATTAAGTTGGGGTTTCCTCTATCCTCTCTTTTCTTAGACAATAAGGCATGGGCTGTTTTCTCGTCTCCTAACTCTGCTGCTGCCTCCGCCGCATTGCTCTCAACACCAATATGGTGGTTAACTTTGCTAATATGCACATAGCAACATGGTCAATGAAAAGGCGCCAATTCAACAGCGCACTGATGTGTTTCAGAACCGTGGACAGCAACCACTATCCAACGCGGGAGAAAGTGCATTAGCTTATAAAATAATATTATTTGTATTGCACCATTGTTCTTACATAATATGACCATATACAATTTCAGTTGCATATGTCTTAGACTGATGGACTGTGCCATCCCAATGGATCAGTCCACTCAGACAGGCATGAATCAGAAAGGTATCTTGTATACCATGATTTTTTGTTTTGCTACTGTTAACTTAAGAAATCTTCGTCAACCAACAGCCTATCGACCAAACAATCGACCAGTCGTCTAAATCTGGTCAGCCTTACAATTTATGCATATAATTGCGGCTGGTCAGATCAGCACACCAGTAAATAGCTAACATTACACCGCAAGTCACCGCATTGCCGAAAATGGTGCATGTTCAAAATGATAACCAGCTAAAGCTAGCTAGCTAGCTACGTTTTCTATTAGCTCCCATCTAATATCGTAGGACCATCTTTATCTAGCCAACTAGCATAGTAGCTAATATAGCTAACACCACAGATTAAAGGGTTAGTTATTGTAATCTTTGCTAACAGGTCACATAGCTATCTGGTTAGCTAGCTTGCTTATTGCATGCATATCCGGGCAAGTCGACACGAGCCTTATTATTAGTGAATTAACTAAAACTAATAATTTGCAACAGGAGTTCGATTTGGGTCACTGTGTCAGTCATTCATTTCTCAATACTGCACCTTTTTGTTGGAGAATGAGCTAGCTTGCTGCTGCTGGTGATCTCCCCAGATTGACATTTATGGGCATGGTGCTGTGATCGTGGCTCAGACGGAGAGTGGCGACTGGTGTAAAGGGACTATCGGCAAAGCCAATATCGGTCCGATATAGCAGCCCAGCCGATTATCATTCATTCTGTAGTTACCTGTATACTGACATAGGCTAAGCAGATGGAAAGCACCGCAATTAGCCTATTTCAACATACGAGATCTTCAGTTTCTTGGCAATTTCTCACATGGAATAGTCTTCATTTCTCAAAACAAGAATAGACTGACGAGTCTCAGAAGAAAGTTCTTTGTTTCTGGCCATTTTAAGCCTGTAATCGAACCTACAAATGCTGATGCTCCAGATACTCAACTAATCTAAAGGCCAGTTTTATTGCTTTTTTTAAATCAGGAGAGTTTTCAGCTGTGCTAACATAATTGCAAAATGGTTTTCTAATGTTCAATTAGCCTTTTAAAATGATAAACTTGGATTAGCTAACAACGTGCCATTGGTTGGTGATAATGGGCCTATGTATATATTCAATTACATTTTATTTATTTAAATCAGCCGTTTCCAGCTACAATAGTCATTTACAACATTAACAATGTCTACACTGTATTTCTGATCAATTTGATGTCATTTAAAAAACAAGGACATTTCTAAGTGACCCCAAACTTGAACAGTAGTATTTATCCGCATTTATCCATACTACATGCAAATGTAAAATATGTTACATAAACACACAATACCTGTCTTTACCCAAAGAGGAACTGCTAAATATGTCTGTAGAGAGTGAGACACAGGGAATGCTCCTATCCCCAATTTCCCTGTAGCTGGCTCAGAATGCTGTGTCTTTGGCTTGTCGGAGGGGAAATTGAGAGCCCCTGTCTAGTCTGCTCATTACCATTCCATTCACGTCTCAGCCCAGATTCACCCTGAGAAGAACTCAGGCCATTGTTAGGAGGCCATGTGCATGTGGGTCTTTGAGAAGCCAAATGAGACTTGTGAAGTGTGAGCCTAACTCTCTGACAAGTGTGTGTGTCCACAGTAGCGCTGAGCAATAAGTGCTTTTTGAGGTCAGTTCATATAATCACGGTTTTCAATGCTGTAACACAAAACAAATGATGGTAGTGATTGGCCATTACAGCATATCACTTTTTAATAAACCATCCTTTATTTCACATTACTTTAATAAAATATTTCAGTTCTGTATATTACATTTTTTTATTTGATGAATATTTTACTCAAGTCATCATATAATCTCTGCTCAGGCTGTAGCAGCCAGCTATCTCTGTGCTCCCCAGAGTCATCCTTCAGGTTAACCATAGCAGACTTGAATCACAATTTCAGTAGTACTTCAAAAAGTAGATCAGGCATACTTTTAACACTGCTAAATAACAACTATCAATCAATTACATGTACTGTCGTGTAGAGACCTAAGCAAACGCTCTTTATTCCCCTCGTATCGCTCTATCGCTCTTCCTCTCCATGTCTGTCTGCCTGCCCCACAGGCTTGCCCGGAAAGAACCAATGAGAACAGGCACAATGGATTCTGGTCACTGTAGTTAATTACCATCTTTCGGCGCTTAACTATGATGAGTTGGGACAACATATCCCAGAGACAAATCTCTCTAAAGAAACAGCACAAATGGTGTGTTGAGCGCACAAAAAAACATGGAATTCAAATACTTGAACAGATTTCAGTCAGTTATTTAAAAACTAAAATAAATCAACATTTTGGTTAATTGCTCAGCACTAATATAAGGCGAGTGTGTATGGGTGTTCACACTTCAGAGTGTGTGTGTGTGTGTGTTCATAGTCACGGTGGGAAGTTGAGATGCCATGATGACAATGCTGACCTTGACAGTGACCAGGGGACCTTGCCAAGGCACTTTCTGATAGTCGCATGTTGTATTGGACAGTTCAAAAGGGGGTGCGACCAAAAGTCCACCACGTTGACAGTTCCATGCTTATTTACAATATAGCGAGATAAAAACGTCAACTTAAGTCTGGGAAATTCCCTAACCCGATCCCCAAACTAGCCAATGAGCTTCCATTTGCACTGTGACAAAACCTCACCCCACACTCAATTCATTGCAAAGCCCTATTGAGAAAGTCTGCATACCAGGCAAACAAAGGGTACACTTCAAAATAGGCAAGAATTTATTACAGTACTGCCGTATAAATATTCACCCTTTTGTAGCTAAAGCAAATAAGCCCACCAATCTGTTCGTTTACATAAGATTAGTTCCTTTACATACAGAGGTGAAACAGTTTAAAATTGATGTTTTGTCAAATACAATTTTGTCAAAATAAATTCTCTCTGGGTCACAGTAGTATAACAGTATAAAAGAGACTATGGTGCATAAACAACAGCACTGATTCTACAGAAAGGTAGAGATGATAGAAATGACATACGATACATTTTTACAGGGTCGGGGGAGATTCCATTTATTTTCTGTATGTTATTTGGTTAATGAATGTACATAAAATGAAGAGAAGACAATTTGAAGTGATGCCTTCTGTACTTCTTTGCATTCTCATACGGTCCCATGGTATCTGTAAAATTACGTGCCAGTGGCACAAGTCCTAGACCAGGGGTCTAAATCACATTCAGCTGTGGGACGATTTTTCCTTGAGCAGATGGTCGGAACATAGTTACAAATAATTTGTACACTGCAAATCGACTGCAAGAAACCCAAACAGATATAGTATGAGAAAAACAGAATACTTTCAAACCATGAATACTTTGGTATATGATCACATATGCCCAGAGCTTGACTTAAATTTAAAAAAATATATATAATAAATAAAATTAACTAGGCAAGTCAGTTAAGAACAAATTCTTAAATACAATGACGGCCTACACCGTCCACACCTGGACGACGCTGGGCCAGTTGTGCGCCGCCTTATGGGACTCCCAATCACGGCCGGTTGTGATACCGGCTGGATTCGAAACAGGTTGTCTGTGGTGACAACATCTAGCACTGAGATGCAGTGCCTTGGACCGCTGCGCCACTCGGGAGCCACAGACTTGGACTGAAATAGTACTGGCACCCAAAATGAGTACCGGAACCTGTTTATATTTAGGTGCAGGAGCTCCACAATACTTTTGAGATAATATTCTATAAGAAGAACAGGAGCTCAAGCACTAGAAAATGTGAGGTGTCGGTACTTTGCTCCGGTGAGCTCCTGCCCAAGTCAAGCACTGCATATGCCTATTTATGTGTGGGAATACTTGGGAACAGATTTCCTAAATAAAGAAAAAGCACTGAGCTCATTTCCTGGTGATATTACAATCATGTCCAAGAACAAAAATGCTAATTTTGTAAGTATTATTTTAAGTAATTTTTTGCTCAGAAAACTTGAGAAGCCCCAAATTAAAATCACCGGCAGGCCAAATTGGGGAACCCTGTTTTAGACTCTACAAAGTCATGATTTAGCCTATATCACTTAAACCTTTCCCCTTAGGCATTCAACATGGACCTTTCAGGCTACCACTTGACCTCAAAACGTACACAGTGCCTACACCTGCAATATTGCAACCCTGGGCTTTCCCCATGATAATTTGCGCTAGCATAGAGCTCTATATTGCTTCATATATAGGCTACACAGGGCTCTACAGTGCAACCATTTTACTCGCATGTGTGCCTACAAGACTCCCAGTGATTTGATAGATACTGTATGACCAAGTCAAAGACTAACACATGTATGGTAAGATGATTACACTACAGAAAGGGAGGGGAAAAGTCACAGAAATGGCATGGAAAACAGGCTTACGATTGGTCGTTCTGATCGGTCTGATCTTATGGTTGTCGGTTATCTGCAATGACATCACCTATTTTGACACTTGGCCGTCTCCCATGTTAAATAGCCTAAACAAACAATAGGCTACGTGGAGCTTGTTGTGCTTACTACCATGACACACCGACACGGGGCCTGTCGGGATTACTCCTATGACACTAACACTACGTACACTTAAAAGATCACTATTCCAACAATAATTTCCCATGGAATGAGCCTCAGTATCACTTCTGGATTAAGTTTGCTAATCCAGCTGTACCAAACCAGTTTGATTAGGTCAACAACTTGTAAGGCATTAGAGACAAAGGGATAGACCAAATACACCTAGTTCTGCACTCAGAAAAATAGACAGAACGAAAAACTGACAAAGACCATAATTTGAAGCTATGATTTACGGAAATCCAGAGAGGACAGATTAATAAAAAATAAAATAATCTGTTATGTCGAGATCACGACAGATGTGCTCTAAACAAAGTCTTAGATCTTTGTAGTCTTACTGCCTCTGATGCACTACGACATTGCTGTCAATCTATCATTAATACGTCCACTCCTATTAAATCAAGTTTATCTTGTGATCTCGACAAAACAACTTTTGGGTGCTTTTTCTTCACTCTGTGGTCCAACTCAACCCAAACCATCTCAATTGGGTTAAGGTCGGGTGATTGTGGAGGCCAGGTCATCTGATGCAGCCATCCATCACACACCTTGGTCAAATAGCCCTTACACAGCCTGTTTTGGGTCATTGTCCTGTTGAAAAACAAATGATAGTGGGACTAAGGGCAAACCAGATGGCATGCGTAATGCTGCAGAATGCTGTGGTAGCCATGCTGGTTAAGTGTGCCATGAATTCTAAATAAATCACTGACAGTGTCACCAGCAAAACACCCCCACACCATCACACCTTCTCCATGCTTCACGGTGGGAGCCACACATGCAGAGATCATCCGTTCACCTACTCTTCATCTCACAAAGACACGGCGGTTGGAACCAAAAATCTCAGACCAAAAGGACAGATTTCCACTGGTCTAATGTCCATTGCTCGTGTTTCTTGGCCCAAGCAAGTCTTCTTATTGGTGTACTTTGGTAGTATTGTCTTTGCAGCAATTCTACCACGAAGGCCTGATCCACGCAGTCTCCTCTGAACAGTTGACGTTGAGATGTGTCTGTTACTTGAACGCTGAAGCATTTATTTGGGCTGCAATTTCTGAGGCTGGTAACTATAATGAACTTATTCTCTTTAGCAGAGGTAACTCTGGGTCTTCCATTCCTGTGGTAGTCCTCATGAGAGCCAGTTTCATCATAGCACGCGATGGTTTTTGCGACTGACCTTTAAAAAAAACGTTCAAAAAAGTGATGTCTTAAAGTAATGGACTGTCATTTCTTTGTTCATTTGAGCTGTTCTTGCCATAATATGGACTTGGTCTTTTACCAAATAGGGCTGTCTTCTGTATACCCACCCCTACCTTGTCACAACACAACTGATTGGCTCAAAACGCATTAAGGAAAGAAATTCCACAAATTAACTTTTAACAAGGCACACCTGTTAATTGAAATGCATTCCAGGTGACTACCTCATGAAGCTGGTTGAGAAAATGCCAAGAGTGTGCAAAGCTGTCAAGGCAAAAGATGGCTACTTTGAAGAATCTCAAATATATTTTGATTTGTATAACACTTTTTTGGATACTAAATGATTCCTTGTGTTAGTTTCGATGTCTTAACTATTATTCTACAATGTAGAAAATAGTAAAAATAAAGAAACCCTTGAATGAGTAGGTGTGTCCAAACCTTTGACTGACTATGTAGAATGAACAAATTCTACGTACGGTAAATTTTTAATATATTTTTCTCAAAGGTTGCCTGAAGAGAGCGCTCTATGAGATTCTCATTGAACATAATTCATCCCTAAGTCACGACGTGAGAAAGTGGGCATGGTAGTTTGACGATGAGTAGCTTGCCACAGCCAGTGACAGCATATTTGAATAAGTAAATAATCAAAAAGTATACTTCACCAAGCAAGCAGCCCCTGTCCTCATCACACTCTCAGTTAGTTAACGTTAGCCGTCTAGCCAGCAATGTGGTTAGGCTCTATCTAGATCTGTTCTACTTGTGTGCTTACACTGGATTGTCGCCAAAGTGAACACATAAATAACACAGTTACTGTCTGGGCCTATTAGTGGGCTTCTTTAGTTTTACGAAATATGCCATCTGCAAAAAGCAAGAGAGTTGGCGCAGATCTATCATTCAGGTCATGTGCTTGCATTAATGATGAGATAAGATTGTAAGCCAGCTTGCTAAATTAGAATGTGTGTGACTAAAACCATATCGGCAAGCATTTTGCTGCATGAACTTTCAGTCTTCAGCGCATGCCATTTTCAATTGAAATATATAGCTAATACATTTAGAACCGAAAAACTATTTCACATTACGGTTTCAGTAAGAAAACATTGTCGTAATGAACAACTTGCGTGTGCTTGTCATATAAGGTTCATAACAAGCTCTCATTGCAAGGTTGCCAAGGTTCTTTACATGACCTTTGACTGCTGTTGTGAATCTATATAGTTGCGTTGGTGATTATCATGTAAACCACAAATACAATTCTTAAATAAAGTTAATTTTAACATTTAGTTAAAGATGCTCTTTGCAGAAATCCCACTGACATTTCCTGGTTGCTACAATTCTAATAGTTTGCCAAATTTCAGTTTGTGACAAAACAAGCAAGTATAGTTTAGAAAATCATTGTACCATTTAAACCGCTGTGAAATATATTTTCCATAACAAAAAAACATTGTATTTTCAGCTGTTATACAAAACCGAAAGTAAAATATGCAAAAACTAAACTTAATGGGAAGCATAGAAATAGCACATATAGAACAGATCTACCGCTTCTTCAACTTGCTTTCATTGAGAATGACAGATCTAAGTAACATTTCTATGTGAATTTGGTCAGGTTGTCCAAGAAGTTACACATTGCAGCTTCTTTAAGAAATCATAATTTAGAGTATCTGTTAATCATTTGGTGCACAATGTGTAAAAATGTTGTCTTTCAAAAAACGATATACTGGTAAAAGGTGTCTTTCGCTTCCCTAAATTTCATATCGTTCAAGCTTAAATTTTTGCCTACATACAGTGCATTTGGAAAAGTATTCAGACCACTTGATTTCCCCCCACATTTTGTTACATTACAGCCTTAATCTAAAATAGATTAAAATTGTTTCCCCCCCTCACCAATCTACACACAATATCCTGTTCTTGCTTTGTCATTATGGGGTGACATTTTTGTAAATCTATAAAAAAACAAACTGAAATTTCATATTTACATAAGTATTCAGACCCTTTTACTCAGTACTTTGTTGAAGCACTTTTGGCAGCAATTACAGCCTTGAGACTTCATGAGTATGACGCTACAAGCTTGGCACACCTGTATTTGGGGAGTTTCTCCCATTGTTCTCTGCAGATCCTCTCAAGCTCTGTCAGGTTGGATGGGGAGTGTTGCTGCACAGCTATTTTCAGGTCTCTCGAGAGATGTTCGATCGTGTTCAAGTCCGGGCTCTGGCTGGGCCATTCAAGGACATTGAGACTTGTCCCGAAGTCACTTGTGCGTTGTCTCTTGGCTGTGTGCTTAGGGTCGTTGTGAGGTCCTGAGCGGGTTTTTGTCAAGGATCTCTCTGTACTTCGCTCTGTTCATCTTGATCCTGACTAGTTTCCCAGACCATGCCGCTGATTAACATCCCCACAGCATGATGATGCCACCACCATGTTTCACCGTAGGGATGGTGCCAGGTTTCCTAATGACGTGATGCTTGGCATTCAGGACAAAGAGTTTATCATGGTCTGAGAGCCCTTTAGGTTCCTTTTGGCAAACTCCAAGCAGGCTGAGAAGTACCTTTTACTGAGGAGTGGCTTCTGTCTGGCCACACTACCATAAAGGCCTGATTGGTGGAGTGCTGCAGAGATGGGAGAACCTTCCAGAAGGACAACCATCTCCACAGAAGAACTCTGGAGCTCTGTCAGAGTAACCATTGGGTTCTTGGTCACCCCCCTGACCAGGGCCCTTTTCCTTTGCTCAGTTTGGCCGGGCGGCCAGCTCTAGCTAGAGTCTTGGTGGTTCCAAACTTCCTCCATTTAAGAATGATGGAGCTCACTTTGTTGTTGAGGACCTTCAATGCGGTAGACATTTTTTGGTACCTTTCCCCAGATCTGTGCTTCAACAAAATTCTGTCTCGGAGCTCCACAGACAATTCCTTCGACCTCATGGCTTGGTTTTTGCTCTGACATCTACTGTGGCACCTTATATGTGACTGACCGGCTCAAATCGGTCTTATGTTGCAACATTTGAAAGTGTTTTTTACATTGGCTAAAAGTAGAGACTCAGAACTAGAAAATGGTATATCATACATTACAGTTGAGGAACAATGGGAAAGTAATTTTGCTTTGAAAGTTTATAAACTCACTTATGAGAAAATAATGTTTTGGTACCACTATTGAAGAGCCCCTCTGTCTACACCCATTCAGCATCGTTCACACGTTAAGCTTTAGCCCCACCCATCTCTGTAAGGGTTGATCTGAATGTACTAACAGCAGTCAAGCCCCCAAGCTAACTTGATAGCTACTTCCAGACATCTACTTGAGAGAGAGAGAGAACAGCTCACTGAACATTACTCGCCCTAGCGGAGCTGGTTTGGCTGTTATGTTATCCAGAGCGTTGGTGACTGCAACTGTGAAGTCAGATTGTCCTTTCATAAATTCAGAGCATTTCACGTTCAGTGCGCACACCGGATGCTCTGGCCGATGAGTAAAGTTGATCCGAACGTTCTGACCTCACAACAGCAGTCAAACACCCAAGCTAACTGGCTAACATTGGCTAGCTACTTCCAGACAGAATGAGAACACACCCCACTGACCATTTTACTCACCGTAGCAGAGCCGGTTAGGCTGTTTTCATGTTATCCAGAGTGTTGGTGACTAACTGTGCTGCTGGCAACAATTTAATTACGCTTTTTTTGCTGACTTTTACTGACACCCGCCATATTCAACGGGCGTGGAGCGTTCGTAAATTCATCAGTTATTCAGCGCTCTCTGGCACACTCCGACTAGAGTGCTCTGAAAATACAGTAGATGGCCAGACTGTATTTACAAATGCACCAGAAATGGTTACTTGCATAGTGGAGTCTTTTGTTAAAACAAGTAAACAACTAACCATAATACGAATAATAAGGTCATACACGTAACGTTAGCAAGCTAGGTAAACAATGAACCATAATAACTCATGACGTTACTTCCTTGCATGAATCTGCAGGTTGCTAACCAACCAGGTTCAATGTTAGCTAGCTAATATTAGGCTATTGCTAGCCAACCAAATGGCTCTGTCAAAATTAGAAACGTGTAATATCTGAAAATGTAGCTAGCTAGACTATCTTACCCGTCCGTATACATCTTTCATGGTTGGATGCGTCTCCTCTCGGATGCCATGGTTGCCCTTGGTTTGAAGAAGACAAGTGTTTTCTCCATGTCCTTAGCTATCATACTCAAATTCCACTGATTTTAAAACTCAGTCCTCCAGAAAGTGGAGAGCAACACATATGCAGTTAATTAAAAAAAAATAAAAGTCGTGTTAGACAAAATTACCTAGAAATACTGACCAGCTCAAATAGACAGAAGTGTGCTATATGGCAGACCAATCCAAACTCATCTCTCGGCATGACCAGCCTTCTCATTATCTCAGCCAATCATGGCTAGTGGGAAGATTGCTGTCTTTCTGTGGCTAAACCAACTAGGCTCGTAATTTAACAATTTTATTCGTATTTACAGATGGCATACAAGTTTGTTAAGGCACATGAAAGTTCACATGTTTGAGAAGGCATTTTCTCCCCCCCAAAAAATCGCATTTTGATAAAATAAAATAAAGTTTACGTTCGAACGGCTCTACTGTAGTAGAAGTAGTGGCCCGCGACATACTGCGTTTCAAAATCAAAGTAGACAGCCCTCAGCCCTTGGGGGAATCCCCGCGGCCATATTTGTCGTCGGTCAAAATGATTAGCTAAGCAAGGGAAGCTTGCAACGTAAGCCCCTCAGCCCTCGTTTTTAAATTAAGTTTACGAATGTACAATTATGTTCACTTCGGAGCCTGAAACGCTCCACAATTCAATTTGCGATGACTGTACATCCCCTAAGAAAAGTCAGCCAAAACTTAAAACCTCAACATGGAGTCAACATACAAGTGTAAGTAAATAAGTTAGAAATTGTGCTACTAATGCACAAACAAGTCTCATAAAAGCAATGATGTTTTTGTTTGGTTGGCTATTGGAAATCGTAGAAATATAACATTTTCCTTCTTCAGAAGTAGCTAGGCAGGCTAATGTTAGTTAGCCAATTAATTTGCTAGCTATCATACAGTAGGCATATATTAATAATTATATAGTTATTAATATAAGTAGACATGCAATCATAATTGACTGTAGCGCATATAAAGCACCCACAAGCTATTAGACGAATTTAGACGAATTTCCGGGCAAGGGCGGTCCATTTAATAATCCTTCCTTCCTCCCTCGCCTCATGCCCTGCAAGTGTACACCCGTCAGATGTCATGATACGTCATCAGAAGTGTCCACTTAATTTGAGGGCTGAGGGGATAGGGTGTCTTAAAGTGTTTGGAATGCAGCCCTAGTTTCCTGAAACGGGTCACATAGACAGGTGTGTGCTTTTCCAAATCATGTCCAATTTATTGAATTTACCACAGGTGGACTCCAATCAAGTTGTAGAAACATCAAGGATGATCAATGGAAACAGGATGCACTTGAGCACAATTTCGAGCCTCATAGCAGAGGGTCTGAATACTTATGTAAATTTGTTTTTATTTTTTAATATATTTGCAAAAATGTCTAAAACCTGTTTTCACTTTGTCAATATGGAGTAGTGTGTAGATTGATGAAAAACATTTAATCATTTAAAAAATGAATACTTTCCGGATGCACTGTAGGCAAAACCATAGGTTTAACAGAACTGAAAATGTTTTCAGGTGAAAGCAATTACTTTAGCAAAAGCTGCTCATCTTGAACTCAGGGGAAGGTACATTTCAACTATTGGGAAAGGAACCGTTATGGCGACACCCCAAAAATATTCTCTGAGAATCCACAAAATACAGACATTGCAACAGAGCATCAAAACACAGACAAGCAGGAAGAAAAGAAAGATCAGCATCATGAAGGAAGGACACAAATGGAGTCCGACAGACAAACACACCCAAGCTCAATCACACACATCCTTTGAGTCTAAGCTCTGTACACACTTCTCAGCATCCAGAGGTATCAAATAGGTATCAACTATTAAATAGCCATCACTAGCCGGCTACCACTCGGCTACTCAACCCTGCAACCTAGAGGCTGCTGCCCTATATACACATAGAATCACTGACCACTTCAATAATGTTAACATACTGCTGTACTCATTTCATATGTACAGTTGAAGTCGTAACTTACATACACTTAGGTTGGAGTCATTAAAACTCGTTTTTCAACCACTCCACACATTTCTTGTTAACAAACTATAGTTTTGGCAAGTCGGTTAGGACATCTGCTTTGTGCATGACAAGTAATTTTGTTCAATTAATTACAGACAGATTATTTCACTTATAATTCACAGTATCACAATTCCAGTGGGTCAGAAGTTTACATACACTAAGTTGTGACTGTGCCTTTAAACAGCTTGGAAAATTCCAGAAAATAATGTCATGGCTTTAGAAGCTTCTGATAGGCTAATTGACGTAATTTGAGTCAATTGGAGTTGTACCTGTGGATGTATTTCAAGGCCTACCTTCAAACTCAGTGCCTCGTTGCTCGACATCATGGGAAAATCAAAAGAAATCAGCCAAGACCTCAGAAAGAAATTGTAGACCTCCACAAGTCTGGAAATTGATCCCAAGGATGAAACAAACGCCTGAAGGTACCACGTTCATCTGTACAAACAATAGTACGCAAGTATAAACACCATGGGACCACGCAGCCGTCATACTTCTCAGGAAGAAGACGAGTTCTGTCTCTCAGAGATTAACGTACTTTGGTGCGAAAAGTGCAAATCAATCCCAGAACAACTGCAAAGAACCTTGAGAAGATGCTTGAGGAAACAGGTACAAAAGTATCCATGTCCACAGTAAAACGAGTCCTATATCGACATTACCTGAAAGGCCGCTCAGCAAGGAAGAAGCCACTGCTCCAAAACCGCCATTAAAAACGCCAGACTACGGTTTGCAACTGCACATGGGGACAAAGATCGTAATTTTTTGAGAAATGTCCTCTGGTCTGATGAAACAAAAATAGAACTTGTTGGCCATAATGACCATCATTGTGTTTGGAGGAAAAAGGGGGAGGCTTGCAAGCCGAAGAACACCATCCCAACCGTGAAGCACAGGGATGGCAGCATGTTGTGGGGGTGCTTTGCTGCAAGATGGACTGGTGCACTTCACAAAATAGATGGCATAATGAGGGAGGAAATTATGTGGATATATTGAAGCAACATCTCAAGACATCAGTCAGGAAGTTAAAGATTGGTCGCAAATGGGTCTTCCAAATGGACAATGACCCTAAGCATACTTCCAAAGTTGTGGCAAAATGGCTTAAGGACAACAAAGTCAAGGTATTGGAGTGGCCATCACAAAGCCCAGACCTCAATCCTATAGAGAATTTGTGGACAGAACTGAAAAAGCGTGTGCGAGCAAGGAGGCCTACAAACCTGACTCAGTTACACCAGCTCTGTCAGGAGGGATGGGCCAAAATTTACCCAACTTATTGTGGGAAGCTTGTGGAAGGCTACCCGAAAGGTTTGACCCAAGTTAAACAATTTAAAGGCAATGCTACCAAATACTAATTGAGTGTATGTAAACTTCTGACCCACTGGGAATGTGATGAAAGAAATAAAAGCTGAAATAAATAATCCTCCTCTATTATTCTGACTTTTCACATTCTTAAAATAAATTGGTGATCCTAACTGACCTAAGACAGGGAATTTTTACTATGATTAAATGTCAGGAATTGTGAAAAATTCAGTTTAAATGTATTTGGCTAAGGTGTACAGTGAGGGAAAAAAGTATTTGATCCCCTGCTGATTTTGTACGTTTGCCCACTAACAAAGAAATTATCAGTCTATAATTTTAATGGTAGGTTTATTTGAACAGTGAGAGACAGAATAACAACAAAAATATCCAGAAAAACGCATGTCAAAAATGTTATAAATTGATTTGCATTTTAATGAGGGAAATAAGTATTTGACCCCCTCTCAATCAGAAAGATTTCTGGCTCCCAGGTGTCTTTCATACAGGTAACGAGCTGAGATTAGGAGCACACTCTTAAAGGGAGTGCTCCTAATCTCAGTTTCTTACCTGTATAAAAGACACCTGTCCACAGAAGCAATCAATCAATCAGATTCCAAACTCTCCACCATGGCCAAGACCAAAGACCTCTCCAAGGATGTCAGGGACAAGATTGTAGATCTACACAAGGCTGGAATGGGCTACAAGACCATTGCCAAGCAGCTTGGTGAGAAGGTGACAACAGTTGGTGCGATTATTCGCAAATGGAAGAAACACAAAAGAACTGTCAATCTCCCTCGGCCTGGGGCTCCATGCAAGATCTCACCTCGTGGAGTTGCAATGATCATGAGAATGGTGAGGAATCAGCCCAGAACTACACAGGAGGATATTGTCAATGATCTCAAGGCAGCTGGGACCATAGTCACCAAGAAAACAATTGGTAACACACTACGCCGTGAAGGACTGAAATCCTGCAGCGCCCGCAAAGTCCCCCTGCTCAAGAAAGCACATATACATGCCCGTCTGAAGTTTGCCAATGAACATCTGAATGATTCAGAGGACAACTGGGTGAACGTGTTGTGGTCAGATGAGACCAAAATGGAGCTCTTTGGCATCAACTCAACTTGCCGTGTTTGGAGGAGGAGGAATGCTGCCTATGACCCCAAGAAACCATCCCCACCGTCAAACATGGAGGTGGAAACATTATGCTTTGGGGGTGTTTTTCTGCTAAGGGGACAGGACAACTTCACCGCATCAAAGGGACGATGGACGGGGCCATGTACCGTCAAATCTTGGGTGAAAACCTCCTTCCCTCAGCCAGGGTATTGAAAATGGGTCGTGGATGGGTATTCCAGCATGACAATGACCCAAAACACACGGCCAAGGCAACAAAGGAGTGGCTCAAGAAAAAGCACATTAAGGTCCTGGAGTGGCCTAGCCAGTCTCCAGACCTTAATCCCATAGAAAATCTGTGGAGGGAGCTGAAGGTTCGAGTTGCCAAACGTCAGTCTCGAAACCTTAATGACTTGAAGAAGATCTGCAAAGAGGAGTGGGACAAAATCCCTCCTGAGATGTGTGCAAACCTGGTGGCCAACTACAAGAAACATCTGACCTCTGTGATTGCAAAACATGACTTAGTACTTGGTGGCAAAACCCTTGTTGGCAGAGGGGTCAAATACTTATTTCCCTCATTAAAATGCAAATCAATTTATAACATTTTTGACATGCGTTTTTATGGATTTTTTTGTTGATATTCTGTCTCTCACTGTTCAAATAAACCTACCATTAAAATTACAGACTGATCATTTCTTTGTCAGTGGGCAAACGTACAAAATCAGCAGGGGATCAAATACTTTTTTCCCTCACTGTATGTAAACTTTCGACTTCAACTGTATATACTCTATTCTACTGTATTTTAGTCAATGTCACTCCGACATTGCTTGTCATAATATTTATATATTTCTTAATTCCATTATTTTACTTTTAGATGTGTGTTTATTGTTATGAATTGTTAGATATTACTGCACTGTTGGAGCTAGGAACACCAGCATGTCGCTACACCCGTATACTAACATCTGCTAAATATGTGTGTGTGTGACCAATAAAAGTGTATTATATGTAGGGACTGAAAAAGCACGGTGCACAAATCATACCGGGTGTGGATTTCCCTTCGATTAGGCTATTTAAGTTCAATCAGTAAACAATGGGCTGAACTAGTGTTGACAGCAAGCATAAGAACACCTGTGATATTGTTCTCCATAATACCCATCCTGGTACCTGGGACCATGACTAGGTCCAAAGATACAGTAGATTGACCCCAGAAGTTCTCCCTACCTGGGTTTCATTGGCGATGCGTGGAGGCACCTCGATACCAATCTTTGTTAGCTCCCGGTCCTTGTAGCGGCCGTACTGGTCGTATCCCATGTAGCCTCCGCCAGTGGCGATGAGGAGAGTAAAGGGCCTGCTGCGAGCCTGAAGGCCGAGAGAGGCTGCATTGAACCGCTGTCGCCCTGCACCATGCATATAACACAAGGGTAATATTAGGATAATAATTTTTGGTTCCAACCGCCGTGTCTTTGTGAGACGTAGAGTATGTGAACAGATGATCTCCACATGTGTAGTTCCCACGTGAAGCATGGAGGTGGTGTGATGGTGCTTTGCTGGTGAAACTGTGTGCTTTATTTAGAATCCAAGGCACACTTAACCAGCGTGGCTACCACAGCATTCTGCAGCGATATGCCATCCCATCTGGTTTGCGCTTAGTGGGACTATAATTTGTTTTTCAACAGGACAACGACCCAACACTCATCCAGGCTGTGTAAGGGATATTTGACCAAGGAGGAGTGATGGAGCGGTGCATCAGTTGACCTGGCCTGGATGTCATTTGGATGTCATTTTCATGGACCGATGCAACGACTCAACGTTTTCCCAAGCTATGCTAACCTCCCTCCACAGCAACCATCTGAACCAGAATGATGCCTGGGCAGTGGTCACAGATAATGCCTCCTACTGCCTGAAGGCATACAAGGAGGTTCTGAAAGAAGTGATGCCCAACAGTGTCCATGTAACCTGTCTCTGCCATGTTATCAATATGGTGGGTGAGACCTGGCAACACTACAAATACTTCTCTGAAGTTGTGACATGGAAAGAGAAGATGGGTGAGCTTCCTCATTATGAAGGAGTTTGTGCAGGCCAAGGCTCCTCCTGAAGCAGTGAGCTCCAGTTGGAATAGCTGGTTTGAGGCAGTGAAGTACCATGCAGAGCATGTTCATCTGTACAGAGTTTTTGTTGGCAGAAAAGTTATCATCCCAGGCATTCACAAACATCCTCAGCCAGCTGGAAACAGAGGAGAAGGTTGCTGCATTGTAAACTAGATTCTTGCATTACTTTTTTTCAATTTATAATGAAACACTTAGTAGAACTCTGTATTGAAGCACTTGACTTGATAAAAAAATAGTGCACTGTTGTGTTGCATCATTACACATTTACTGTTATATCTTATTAAATTGTTGACGTTTAATTCATTCATATTAATAGACATTCTTTCTGATGATAAAATTAGCGTAAATCGTAAAACACAGAATCCCAGAAAAATTTCAAAAAAAAATTAAAAATTTGGAAAAGAATAAAACAGATTTCCAAGGGCCCTAGGAAAAGCAGCCAAAATGTGCTCAGCATATGTGGGAACGCCTTCAAGACTGTTGGAAAAGCATAGATAATGCCAAGAGTGCGCAAAGCTGTCATCAAGGCAAAGGGTGGCTACTATGAAAAATCTAAAATATTTTGATTTGATTAACACTTTTTTTGGTTACCACATGATTCCATGTGTTATTTCATAGTTTTGATGTCTTCACTATTATTCTACAATGTAGAAAACAGTACAAATAAAGAAAATCCCTTGAATGAGTAGGTGTCCAAACTTTTGACTGGTACTGTATATATTTTTATCATAATTCCTACTGTAGCTAAATGTGCACGTCATGTTATTATAAATAAACCATAGAACCTGGTAGACTAATTACTGAGTTGAGACAATGGCCTAGGCTACTCGCTGGATAGTGTGATAGAGTTGACTCACAAATTATGTAATTATTTGTGTCTGTGAAAGTTTTTACTGATAATGTACTGGCTAGAATGAGAGAAGCTCTAATATGAACAATTAATAGACCAGTGTTTGGCAATCCCACAGCCCAGGGTGGTTGCGCCAAACGTAGAATAATATCTAGGCCTAACAATTTATGTCTCGATTTTTGCATCAATGCACACTGAAACCATTGTGGTGTAACCAGAGGTGTAGTAGAGGGTAAATGTTTACCAACCTTTTGTTATTTTGCACAAGCATTTACACACATTTTTTACCCACTACATTACTGCGTGTAATCCATTAGCGCACAACTTAAGACTCAAATGTCTTGTAAAATATAAAAAATATATGGCTTTGTCAAAAGAATACTATAGCAACTGATTGATACACCTACTAAGGCCATTGGAATGTTCAGTAAGTTGGTACTACAATTTGCACCTCAGTTTCTGAATTTGCTACATTGGTGTCAGAGGAGAGATGGCGCCCCTGTGACGCCATTGGAGTAATGCACTAGTAAGGGTCTGAAGGTGTTTTAAAGAGAGTTTAAGTGATACAGGATAGCAGTAATGCCACTTTACTTTTGGTTAACACACTACTTACTACCACTGAGCATGTTCATCTTATTAGCACAGAGACTAATGGGAATGTAGTCTAAGAGTGTTTGACAGCCCCAGTCACCATGTTGGTTGTAAAAGCCTGGGTCTTGTCTGGGACTGTTGTGTGAGGATGTCAGTGTGAAACTCACCACTGGATAATGAACGCCATGGCCCTGGATGAAACTGTCCGGCTCCTTGTGCTCTGAAGTGGAGCCAGCCACTGCAGGCAGACAGAAGAAGCACATACTCTAGTTATATATTTCAATAACTATCCCAATACCACATTAAGAGATCGGAGATACAATATACAGTACCGGTCAAAAGGTTTTTCTTTATTTTTACTATTTTCTACATTGTAGAATAATAGTGAAGACATCAAAACTATGGAATAACACATATGGAATCATGTAGTAATATGGAATCAACTACGCCTGCAGCAGACGTGATACCCTCTGTCATGCATTGAAACGCCTGCTCCTCAAAACTGCCGACACAGGCTATGAACAAGCGATTCGGTGGCATTCTCTCTTTACTGTGTCTGTGCCTTGACCTAGCCTGCCAGCTTAGTGGAGTCTGCCACTAGCACAGTCAGTGTAGGCAGCTCAGCTATCCCCATTGAGACCGTGTCTGTGCCTCGACCTAGGGCAAAACTAAACATGGCGGTGTTCGCCTTAGCAATCTCACTAGAATAAATACCTCCTCCATTCCTGCCATTATTGAAAGAGATCGTGACACCTCACATCTTAAAATAGGGCTACTTAATGTTAGATCCCTCACTTCAAAGGCAGTTATAGTCAATGAACTTACCACTGATCATAATCTTGATGTGATTGGCCAGACTGAAACATGGCTTAAGCCTGATGAATTTACTGTGTTAAATGAGACCTCACCCCCTGGTTACACTAGTGACCATATCCCCCGTGCATCCCGCAAAGGCGGAGGTGTTGCTAACATTTACGATAGCAAATTTCAATTTACCAAAAATAAAATGACGTTTTCGTCTTTTGAGCTTCTAGTCATGAAATCTATGCAGCCTACTCAATCACTTTTTATAGCTACTGTTTACAGGCCTCCTGGGCCATATACAGCGTTCCTCACTGAGTTCCCTGAATTCCTATCAGACCTTGTAGTCATAGCAGATACTCTAATTTTTGGTGATTTTAATATTCACATGGAAAAGTTCACAGACCCACTCCAAAAGGCTTTCGGAGCCATCATCGACTCAGTGGATTTTGTCCAATACGTCTCTGGACCTACTCACTGTCCCAGTCATACTCTGGACCTAGTTTTGTTCCATGGAATAAATGTTGTGGATCTTAATGTTTTTCCTCAATCCTGGACTATCGGACCACCATTTTATTACGTTTGCAATCGCAACAAATAATCTGCTCAGACCCCAACCAAGGAGCATCAAAAGTCGTGCTATAAATTCTCAGAAAACCCAAAGATTCCTTGATGCCCTTCCAGACTCCCTCTGCCTACCCAAGGACGTCAGAGGACAAAAATCAGTTAACCACCTAACTGAGGAACTCAATTTAACCTTGCGCAATACCCTAGATGCAGTTGCACCCCTAAAAACTAAAAACATTTGTCATAAGAAACTAGCTCCCTGGTATACAGAAATTACCTGAGCTCTGAAGCAAGCTTCCAGAAAATTGGAACGGAAATGGCGCCACACCAAACTGGAAGTCTTCCGACTAGCTTGGAAAGACAGTACCGTGCAGTATCGAAGAGCCCTCACTGCTGCTCGATCATCCTATTTTTCCAACTTAATTGAGGAAAATAAGAACAATCCGAAATGTATTTTTGATACTGTCGCAAAGCTAACTAAAAAGCAGCATTCCCCAAGAGAGGATGGCTTTCACTTCAGCAGTAACAAATTCATGAACTTCTTTGAGGAAAAGATCATGATCATTAGAAAGCAAATGATGGACTCCTCTTTAAATCGGCGTATTCCTCCAAAGCTCAGTTGTCCTGAGACTGCACAACTCTGCCAGGACCTAGGATCAAGAGAGACACTTAAGTGTTTTAGTACTATATCTCTTGACACAATGATGAAAATAATCATGGCCTCTAAACCTTCAAGCTGCATACTGGACCCTATTCCAACTAAACTACTGAAAGAGCTGCTTCCTGTGCTTGGCCCTCCTATGTTGAACATAATAAACGTCTCTCTATCCACCGGATGTGTACCAAACTCACTAAAAAAGTGGCAGTAATAAAGCCTCTCTTGAAAAAGCCAAACCTTGACACAGAAAATATAAAAAAACTAAAAATCGGCCTATATCGAATCTCCCATTCCTCTCAATTTTTAGAAAAAGCTGTTGCACCGCAACTCACTGCCTTCCTGAAGACAAACAATGTATACGAAATGCTTCAGTCTGGTTTTAGACTCCATCATAGCACTGAGACTACACTTGTGAAGGTGGTAAATGACCTTTTAATGGCGTCAGACCGAGGCTCTGCATCTGTCCTCGTGCTCCTAGACCTTAGTGCTGCTTTTGATACCATCGATCACCACATTCTTTTGGAGAGATTGGAAACCCAAATTGGTCTACACGGACAAGTTCTGGCCTGGTTTACATCTTATCTGTCGGAAAGATATCAGTTTGTCTCTGTGAATGGTTTGTCCTCTGACAAATCAACTGTACATTTCGGTGTTCCTCAAGGTTCCGTTTTAGGACCACTATTGTTTTCACTATATATTTTACCTCTTGGGGATGTCATTCGAAAACATAATGTTAACTTTCACTGCTATGCGGATGACACACAACTGTACATTTCAATGAAACATGGTGAAGCCCCAAAATTGACCTCGCTAGAAGCCTGTGTTTCAGACATAAGGTAGTGGATGGCTGCAAACGTTCTACTTTTAAACTCGGACAAAACAGAGATGCTTGTTCTAGGTCCCAAGAAACAAAGAGATCTTCTGTTGAATCTGACAATTAATCTTGATGGTTGTACAGTCGTCTCAAATAAAACTGTGAAGGACCTCGGCGTCACTCTGGACCCTGATCTCTCTTTTGACGAAAATATCAAGACTGTTTCAAGGACAGCTTTTTTCCATCTACGTAACATTGCAAAAATCAGAAACTTTCTGTCCAAAAATGATGCAGAAGAATTAATCCATGCTTTTGTTACGTCTTGGTTAGACTACTGCAATGCTCTACTTTCCGGCTACCCGGATAAAGCACAAAATAAACTTCAGTTAGTGCTAAATACGGCTGCTAGAATCCTGACTAGAACCAAAAAATGTGATCATATTACTCCAGTGCTAGCCTCCCTACACTGGCTTCCTGTTAAGGCAAGGGCTGATTTCAAGGTTTTACTGCTAACCTACAAAGCATTACATGGGCTTGCTCCTACCTATCTTTCCGATTTGGTCCTGCCGTACATACCTACACGTACGCTACGGTCACAAGACGCAGGCCTCCTAATTGTCCCTAGAATTTCTAAGCAAACAGCTGGAGGCAGGGCTTTCTCCTATAGAGCTCCATTTTTATGGAATGGTCTGCCTACCCATGTGAGAGACGCAAACTCGGTCTCAACCTTTAAGTCTTTACTGAAGACTCATCTCTTCAGTAGGTCATATGATTGAGTGTAGTCTGGCCCAAGAGTGTGAAGGTGAACGGAAAGGCTCTGGAGCAACGACCCGCCCTTGCTGTCTCTGCCTGGCCGGTTCCCCTCTCTCCACTGGGTTTCTCTGCCTCTAACCCTATTACAGGGGCTGAGTCACTGGCTTACTGGTGCTCTTCCATGCCGTCCCTAGGAGGGGTGCGTCACTTGAGTGGGTTGAGTCACTGACGTGATCTTCCTGTCTGGGTTGGCGCCCCCACTTGGGTTGTGCCGTGGCGGAGATCTTTGTGGGCTATACTCGGCCTTGTCTCAGGATGGTAAGTTGGAAGTTGAAGATATCCCTCTAGTGGTGTGGGGGCTGTGCTTTGGCAAAGTGGGTGGGGTTATATCCTGCCTGTTTGGCCCTGTCCGAGGGTATCATCGGATGGGGCCACAGTGTCTCCTGACCCCTCCTGTCTCAGCCTCCAGTATTCATGCTGCAGTAGTTTATGTGTCGGGGGGCTAGGGTCAGTCTGTTATATCTGGAGTACTTCTCCTGTCTTATCCGGTGTCCTGTGTAAATTTAAGTATGCTCTCTCTAATTCTCTCTTTCTGTCTCTCGGAGGACCTGAGCCCTAGGACCATGCCTCAGGACTACCTGGCATGATGACTCCTTGCTGTCCCAGTCCACCTGGCCGTGCTGCTGCTCCAGTTTCAACTGTTCTGCCTGCGGCTATGGAACCCTGACCTGTTCACCGGACGTGCTACCTGTCCCAGACTTGCTGTTTTCAACTCTCTAGAGACAGCAGGAGCGGTAGAGGTACTCTCAATGATCGGCTATGAAAAGCCAACTGACATTTACTCCTGAGGTTCTGACTTGTTGCACCCTCGACAACTACTGTGATTATTATTATTTGACCATGCTGGTCATTTATGAACATTTGAACATCCTGGCCATGTTCTGTTATAATCTCCACCCGGCACAGCCAGAAGAGGACTGGCCACCCCTCATAGCCTGGTTCCTCTCTAGGTTTCTTCCTAGGTTTTGGTCTTTCTAGGGAGTTTTTCCTAGCCACCGTGCTTCTACACCTGCATTGCTTGCTGTTTGGGATTTTAGGCTGGGTTTCTGTACAGCACTTTGAGATATCAGCTGATGTAAGAAGGGCTATATAAATACATTTCATTTGATTTCTGTCACCACCATGCTCATGCTATGTACAAGGACCGCTACTTCGATGCAGACAAGAAACAGGGTTTACGTGAAATGTTACATACAGTGGGGCAAAAAAGTATTTAGTCAGCCACCAATTGTGCAAGTTCTCCCACTTAAAAAGATGAGAGGCCTGTAATTTTCATCATAGGTACACTTCAACTATGACAGACACATTGTAGGATTTTTAATGAAATTATTTGCAAATTATGGTGGAAAATAAGTATTTGGTCAATAAACTTTTGTTATCTCAATACTTTGTTATATACCCTTTGTTGGCAATGACATAGGTCAAACGTTTTCTGTAAGTCTTCACAAGGTTTTCACACACTGTTGCTGGTATTTTGGCCCATTCCTCCATGCAGATCTCCTCTAGAGCAGTGATGTTTTGGGGCTGTTGCTGGACAACACGGACTTTCAACTCCCTCCAAAGATTTTCTATGGGGTTGAGATCTGGAGACTGGCTAGGCCACTCCAGGACCTTGAAATGCTTCTTACGAAGCCACTCCTTCGTTGCCCGGGCGGTGTGTTTGGGATCATTGTCATGCTGAAAGACCCAGCCACGTTTCATCTTCAATGCCCTTGCTGATGGAAGGAGGTTTTCACTCAAACTCTCACGATACATGGCCCCATTCATTCTTTCCTTTACACGGATCAGTCGTCCTGGTCCCTTTGCAGAAAAACAGCCCCAAAGCATGATGTTTCCACCCCCATGCTTCACAGTAGGTATGGTGTTATTTGGATGCAACTCAGCATTCTTTGTCCTCCAAACACGACGAGTTGTGTTTTTACCAAAAAGTTATATTTTGGTTTCATCTGACCATATGACATTCTCCCAATCTTCTTCTGGATCATCCAAATGCTCTCTAGCAAACTTCAGACGGGCCTGGACATGCAGGGGACACGTCTCGCACTGCAGGATTTGAGTCCCTGGCGGCGTAGTGTGTTACTGATGGTAGGCTTTGTTACTTTGGTCCCAGCTCTCTGCAGGTCATTCACTAGGTCCCCCTGTGTGGTTCTGGGATTTTTGCTCACCGTTCTTGTGATCATTTTGACCCCCCGGGGTGAGATCTTGCGTGGAGCCCCAGATCGAGGGAGATTATCAGTGGTCTTGTATGTCTTCCATTTCCTAATAATTGCTCCCACAGTTGATTTCTTCAAACCAAGCTGCTTACCTATTGCAGATTCAGTCTTCCCAGCCTAGTGCAGGTCTACAATTTTGTTTGACAGCTCTTTGGTCTTGGCCATAGTGGAGTTTGGAGTATGACTGTTTGAGGTTGTGGACAGGTGTCTTTTATACTGATAACAAGTTCAAACAGGTGCCATTAATACAGGTAACGAGTGGGGGACAGAGGAGCCTCTTAAAGAAGAAGTTACAGGTCTGTGAGAGCCAGAAATCTTGCTTGTTTGTAGGTGACAAAATACTTATTTTCCACCATAATTTGCAAATAAATTCATAAAAAATCCTACAATGTGATTTTCTGGATTTTTTTTCTAATTTTGTCTGTCATAGTTGAAGTGTACTATGATGAAAATTACAGGCCTCTCATCTTTTTAAGTGGGAGAACTTGCACAATTGGTGGCTGACTAAATACGTTTTTTGCCCCACTGTACACTGCTGGACAAGATGGAAACGGACACAGTGACAGTGCGCACTAGAGGTCGACCGATTATGATTTTTCAACGCCGATACCAATTATTGGAGGACCAAAAAAGGCCGATACCGATTAATCGGCCAATTTTTATAATAACATTTACAACAATACTGAATGAACACTTATTTTAACTTAATATAATACATCAATTTAGTCTCAAATAAATAATGAAACATGTTCACTTTGGTTTAAATGATGCAAAAACAAAGTGTTGGAGAAGAAAGTAAAAGTGAAGTTTACTTTTTTTAAGTTCCTTGCTCAGAACATGAGAACATATAAAAGCTGGTGGTTCCTTTTAACATGTCTTCAATATTCCCAGGTAAGAAGTTTTAGGTTGTAGTTATTATAGGACTATTTCTCTCTATAACATTTGTATTTCATATACCTTTGACTATTGGATGTTCTTATAGGCACTTTAGTATTGCCAGTGTAACAGTATAGCTTCCGTCCCTCTCCTCGCCCCTACCTGGACTTGAACCAGGAACACATCGACAACAGCCACCCTTGAAGCATCATTACCCATCGCTCCAAAAAGCCGCGGCCCTTGCAGAGCAAGGGGAACAACTACTCCAAGTCTCAGAGTGAGTGACGTCACCGATTGAAACGCTATTAGCGCGCACCTCGCTAACTAGCTAGCCATTTCACATCGGTTACACCAGCCTAATCTCGGGAGTTGATAGGCTTGAAGTCATAAACAGCTCAATGCTTGAAGCATTGCGAAGAGCTGCTGGCAAAACGCACGAAAGTGCTGTTTGAATGAATGCGTACGAGCCTGCTGCTGCCTACCAATGCTCAGTCAGACTGCTCTATCAAATATCAAATCATATACTTAATTATAACATAATAACACACAGAAATACGAGCCTTTGGTCATTAATATGGTCGAATCCAGTGAAATACGGAACCGTTCCATATTTTATCTAACGGGTGGCATCCCTAAGTCTAAATATTGCTGTTACATTGTACAACCTTCAATGTTATGTCATAATTACGTAAAATTCTGGCAAATTAGTTTGCAACGAGCCAGGCGGCCCAAACTGTCGCATATACCCTGACTCTGCGTGCAATGAACGCAAGAGAAGTGACACAATTTCACCTGGTTAATATTGCCTGCTAACCTGGATTTCTTTTAGCTAAATATGCAGGTTTAAAAATATATACTTCTGTGTATTGATTTTAAGAAAGGCATTGATGTTTATGGTTAGATACAGTCGTGCAACGATTGTGCTTTTTTTGCAAATGCGCTTTTGTTAAATCATCCCCCGTTTGGCGAAGTTGGCTGTCTTTGTTAGGAAGAAATGGCCGATTAATTAGGGCCGATTTCAAGTTTTCGTAACAATCTGAATTCTGTATTTTTGGACACCGATTTGGCCGATTTAAAAAAATGTATTTTTAAAACACCTTTATTTAACTAGGCAAGTCAGGATCGGTGTCCCTCCCTGCAGGACAGTTGAGCTAACGTAGGCTAATGTGATTAGCATGAGGTTGTAAGAAACCAAATAAAATCCCAGAACATAGACATATCTGATATGGGCAGAAAGCCCATTAATTAATTCTTGTTAATCTAACTGCACTGTCCAATTTACAGTAGCTATTACAGTGAAAGAATACCATGCTATTGTTTGAGGACAGTGCACAATAATGTACTTAAATGTATCAAAAAACAATTAGGCACATTTGGGCAGTCTTGATACAACATGAACAGATATGCAATGGTTCATTGGATCAGTCTAAAACTTTGCATATTGCTTCCATCTAATGGCCAAAGTCTAAATTGCACCTGGCTGGAATAATGCATTAAGGATTTACATTTCAAAGATGGTACAAAAAAAACGTTTTTTTCCTTTGCATTATCTTTTACCAGATCTAAGGTGTTATATTTTCCTACATTAATTTCACATTTCCAAAAACTTCAAAGTGTTTCCTTTCAAATGGTATCAATAATATGCATATCCTTGCATCAGCTCCTGAGCTACAGGCAGTTAGATTTGGGTATGTCATTTTAGGTGGACATTTAAAAAAAGGGGGGGATCCCATTAGGAACAATGACGGCCTACATCGAAGCAGGATGTCTAGTATGGGTGGTCCCGAGAATCAAATCGACTACCCTGGCGTTACAAACACCATACTCTCCCACCAGTTCAAATTTTTGCGCCAAAAGTACATTCATCTTTTTCCTGCCAGCATGGTCGCCAAACCACTAAACTGTTAGTGGCACTGTCACAATGCAGAATCATAACATGGTAGGTGGGGTTGTAAACAACACAAATATTACTGACTAGTAGTAACGTTAGATATAAAATCTTCTTGACACGAGTGACAAGACATTGGCATCATAAGAGTTAGTTATGTGGCTAATGCTAGCCGCAAGAACCTGTGAAGTGAGCAAACCGGTGTTCATTTACTCCCATCAACACAATTATATTATGACTCTTCCAATGGTGTGTAGCCACCATGCATTGGAATAGCAACATCATTCTGCCAAATAAACTTTCACAAGCAAATTACAACATTACCTGCCAATTTTCCTCGCTGTCAGTGGCAGCTGATTACAGCACAACTTTCCTAAGGACGCTGCCATCTTGTGAGTGTGTAGAACGCTCGTGTAAACAACCAATCGGACCTCGGTATTGAGGAAAGCTTCTTCGTCTTCGCAAGACAAATATTAATCCTAGCTGGAGGTCTTTGTCGCCACCTAATGGATTGTGATACTGTAACACTGTGTCTGATTGTGCCAAAGAGTATGGTAAAGATTTGTATAACTAACCCAAGATAGACCACAGCCTGTTGTTTCCTATAGGAGCAAATTAATCATAGTGGGCAGAACGAGCAAGAAGGTGGGCAGAGCCAAGCACGAGCTAGTGAGAGCCTATTGGGGCGTTCTAGCATGTATTTGCATATTTCCGTTAGGGAACGCATACTCTGTGAGGTGCGCGTGTGCCATTTCTTCATTCGCGCTTGCATTCCTTCTAAACAACGAAATTTTTAGAAACTTTGAAAAAAGGGTAAAATCTACAGAACTTAGTCCACTCTACTCGTAACGTCTTTTCGTTTTCGAAACAGAAAACTATTCAGATCAAATGTTTAATAGATGGGACAATTTGCAGAATGTCGGGCAAAATCCATCTCGCTCTATCTTCTCCCACTTCCAGTCACATCCGGATAAATATCTTGTCTCATTGTTCGAAATTTGAGTAGGAGTTGTGGCGAGATTTACCATTGAAATACCGCGAGAGTTTGGACTTCCCGGCGAATTCCGTTGCTATGGAAATTGCTTCCTAGAGTTAGGTCCTTTGGCGATGGTAGAAAATATACTTTTAACTATAGACTGTATATTGGTTTGCTCAGTCATCTGTGATGACAGTTAGTATTCATAAGGATACGTCATAAGGATGCAAGCTAAGGGTAAATTGATGCTTATTTATAAACCCCTCTTAGGCCTCACTCCCCCTTATCTGAGATACCTACTGCAGCCCTCATCCTCCACATACAACACCCGTTCTGCCAGTCACATTCTGTTAAAGGTCCCCAAAGCACACACATCCCTCGGTCGCTCGTCTTTTCAGTTCGCTGCAGCTAGCGACTGGAATGAGCTGCAAAAAACACTCAAACTGTTTTGTCTCCATCTCTTCATTCAAAGACTCAATCATGGACACTCTTACTGACAGTTGTGGCTGCTTCGCGTGATGTATTGGTGTCTCTTCCTTCTTGCATCTTTGAGCTGTTGTCTGTGCCCAATAATGTTTGTACTATGTTGTGTTGCTGCCATGCTATGTTGTCTTCTTAGGTCTCTCTTCATGTAGTGTTGTGGTGTCTCTCTTGTCGTGATGTGTGTTTTGCCCTATATTTTATTTTTAATCCCAGCCCCCGTCCCCGCAGGAGGCATTTTGCCTTCTGGTAGTTTGTCATTGTAAATAAGAATTAGTTCTTAATGGACTTGCCTAGTTGAATAAAAATAAATAAAAGGATGTCACCGTGACATGCCAATTAGCTAACATCACTGTCCTCGGGAAGGACGACAAGAAAGTGCACCATTGCGTTTATGTTGTACTTGTACGGAGGTGCTTACCAACTTTAAGTGCGTCAACATGGCAGCTGTATTCACAGTTTGGCCAATGTTTTCTCTGCCATGATTTTATTTCAAGTAGTATAGTAACAATACGTTATTTATTGTGTAGGCTGTTAATATACTACTTGAAATAAACTACCACTCTAGATCTGTGATTCCCAAACCTTTATGCTCGGCCCCACTTCCAGCATTGGTGAATATCCCGATTTGGACATGAAGCGCGAACATGCAAATATATACTGAACATAAATAGAAACGTAAAGTGTTGGTCCCATGTTTCATTAGCTGAAATAAAAGATCAACATTTTCTATATGCACAAAAAAACTTTTTTCTCTCTCAAATGTTGTGCACAAATTTGTTTATATCCCTGTTAGTGAGCATTTCTCCTTTGCCAAAATAATCCATCCATCTGACAGGTGTGGCATATCAAGAAACGGATTAAACAGCATGATCATTACACAGGAGCACCTTGTGCTGGGGACAATAAAGGCCACTCTAAAATATGGATTTCACATGAATAGGCAGGGGCGTAGCCATGGATGAGCCTGGGAGGGCATAGGCCCATCCACTGGGGAGCCAGGCCCAGCCAGTCAGAATGAGTTTTCCCCCACAGAAGGGTGTTATTATAGACAGAAATACTCCTCAGTTTCATCAGCTGTCTGGGTGGCTGGTCTCAGACGATCCCGCAAGGGGAAGAAGCCAGATATGGAGGTCCTGGGCTGGCGTGGTTACATGTGGTCTGCGGTTGTGAGGCCGGTTGGACGTACTGCCAAATTCTCTAAAATGACAGAGGCGGTTTATGCTAGAAAAATTAACATTCAATTATCTGGCAACAGCTCTGGTGGACATTCCATCAGTCAGCATGCCAATTGCGAGCTCCCTCAAAACTTGAGACATCTGTGAAAAAACTGCATATATTAGGGTCTTATATGAACTATAACGGAGTAAAATTGTTGAAATTGTTGCGTTTATATTTTTGTTCAGTATAGGTACCATTGACTTACATTGGATTTGTGCCACACATGCTAAAAAGTTATAATTTTTAGTTGTAAGAGGCCAGGTAAACAAAACCAAAGCATGGATTGCTGTCATACCTTGTCCATAGACTGTTTATCCTATGTAACCGGTGTGAAATTGCTAGTTAGTTAGCGGGGTGCGCAGCTTTTGTGGAGCGATGGGTAATGATGCTTCGAGGGTGGCTGTTGTCTATGTGTACAGAGGGTCCCTGGTTCGAGCCCTGGTATTGGCGAGGAGAGGGACGGAAGCTATACTGTTACACCTACATGGTCTCAGTTTCACTTCCAGATTTCTCAAAAGGAAAGATGGTTATTTCAGCCAAACAAGTAAATCAGTTTGCATATGCAACTAATTAAGAAATTACACAAATACACTTTAAACACTATTTTATTCGTAAAATGTATTACAATTAAAACGATTGACAATACTAATCTTTAGTGTTGGTCTGTGAGATGCATGTCTACGGTAAGAGCCCATCACTTTTAACATAGGATGAAATAAGGAATACATTTTTTTTTTTTTTAAGCAATGTAAAGTTTTATTTTCAGACATGGGGGATCCCAAAATGTGTTGTGTTTTCCACTACACGCCAGTGTAAACTAAAGAATCCTGTTAAAGTCAAATTAAAAGAAAATATATATTTCACATCACTCACCAATAACTTTGTCACATTTTTCTACCAACTCAAGAGCAGAGGTCAGAGTGAGGAAGAGAAGGGGCACTAGAACACTTCACAGGGTCTGGCTCTTTGGGAGTAAATATGTGCAGACTTCCGCCACACCAGCAAAGCTACTGGCAAATAGGTCCAGGGCAGTGGAGGAGTATATAAACAAAGATTGCAATCCGCATGAAGGCTCTCTTAGAAAGTAACCATACACTTACAAAAGAATACAAGAGAAAATAAATGACAAAAGAAAAAAGTTTTTATAATGGCAGAACACTAGAAGTTATGGAGAAGTTTGAACAGTGGAATACTTGGGTGTTAAATGCAAACCCCATTAAATCAGTCAGGTAATGACACTTTTGAAAAAATATGCTGAACAATTCATGAAAGGATTATGTCAATGTGTGCTGATGCTGAGCTGAATGTTTCCACTTGATTCCAAACAAAGACCTATCTGATATGTAATGATGATTGACCACAGATAGACAAAGTATTCACTTCAAATGAGTGTTCCACAATAAATTGTCATGATTTAAAAATAATGCATGATGGGAATTATGGTAATGAATTGAACACTACAACTATTTCATTGCTGGCTCCTAGATAAGGATTTTGTTAAAGCAGAAACTTATCTCCACAGTCATTATTCAATGTAAAAATAAGATTGCAATAAGGACAGGCTGTTTGGTATGACAATGCTAGAAGTGTAAGCTGAAGTAGAAACAGATCGGGCAACCAAGCTAGGTCTTCCAATCTAAGGCATCAGAGTTCTTAACGGACCTATTTACAGGCCTGATTTAACTTTTACATGAAAGATTGCTGCACACACACAAAGAGAAGATAGGTAAATGCTGTTTTAAGACAGACCAGTTAGTGGATCCATATTTTGCTCAACATCATGTGGCATGGACTGATGTGGATTTTATGGATCACATGATTAAAAAATTATAATTAAATACAAAAAAAAATCCATTCTTAACTTTAACACAACATCTATAATATACATTTTGCAATATAATATACTAGGTAGGCGGTTTAGCAGCAATAGGAATTAGGAAAACATCTACAGGCCCGCAGCCCACACTTACTTATCCAAGCACAGGACCACTCAGTGCACATTACTTGTAATCCTCATGTTGTGAAGAAATGTTAGAAATGTTCAGCAGCTATTAGAAGATGAGGCCAGATCACAGCCAGACAATTGAATAACCCTAACCTGTGACCATCCAGCATTAGAATACTGGGAGACAGACACGGTCAATGGTGTCAAGAGTCCCTATTCAGAGGAGTTTGAAGTCTATGACAGTTTAAACAAAAAAGGGTCTGCCTACAAAAAAATCCAAACACAAAGATGTTGCATATTTCATATGTCCAAAGAAAAATGATGCACCAAAAAGGAAAACCAATCCACAGGAAGGAACCGCAAGAAGAAAAAAAAAGAATCCAGTTTGTGATCAAAGATTAGGTACATTTCTACCAAATGACTATTTCCATGGATACCGAGTCCTTTACAGTGAGCCAAGGGACTTAAACCTTGAGGCCTTTCGACCCAAAAGGTCCTCGTAGTACGACTGTGTAGCTAGGTCAGGGAAAGGCAAACTTTTTGGCTTCAGGGCCACATCGGGATTTCGAAATTCAATGGAGGGCCGCACAGATTTTTGGGGGACGGACGGGTTTGTTAAAATCAATTTGCGGGCCGGAAAAACTGCTGTTATTTGGAAATATATAGGCCCATTATAATTTCTACATACCATCATCTAGATTTAAACGATCAAGAGTGGCCTTGAGTATTTTATCTAACCCAAAATAATCATTTTTATTTTAAACTTGTAT
The DNA here is from genome assembly GCF_045679555.1 of Salvelinus alpinus. Lineage (NCBI taxonomy): Eukaryota > Metazoa > Chordata > Actinopteri > Salmoniformes > Salmonidae > Salvelinus > Salvelinus alpinus. Next base: position 27,198,113 of record NC_092103.1, on the reverse strand, counting down.
TACTCAAACCTCCCGTGGGCCAGATTGAATGGGCTCATCGTTTGCCCAGTCCTGATCTAGGTCCTCAACACTGAAGTAGAGATAATATACCATCTATAGGAAATACACATTTTCATCAAATCGTGTTCGCACATCAGATGATGGACCGGATGATGCACATCAGGTGAAAAAGAAGACTGTTAATCATGGACTTTTCCTTTTCTTTACAAATACTGCAAAATATACATATTGTTTCACTATGATTCAAGATGGGAAATCCTCATCATCTAGATCCCAGTCGGGTTATCAGGGGGATGTACTGAACTGATGCCCCCACATGTAACATCTTTCCCAACAATGCATGAGGAGGTAGAGAGAGAGATGTGACACCAATCCAAGTTGCTACTGGTGGTCAGTTACCTCCATTCCTAAGGCCAGGCTAGCAGTGAGGCTGTCATCAGGTGACTAAAGCTGCACATATACCGTTGACTGTCAGAAACGGTTGTGTCCTCACAAGGTCCCGTTCAAAACAACAATTTAATGAATGAGTTGATGAGAAATCTGAATGAGGTAAGAAGGAAAGTGCTCAGGTATGGGTTATCAAACTTGTTGTCCATGTGTTCACATGCGAAAGTTCCATGTGTGTGTGCATGTGTGTGAACGAACACACGCATCCAAGTATCAGCGCACAAAATTCTGTTATCACAGTTTCAATTATAGTTCCCAAGAACAAAAAAGTAATTGTTCAACCACTATTCATTATCTATCATAAAAATCCTCTCTTTGCTGGATTGAGTTTAAATTTCCATAAAGGCACACATTAAGTCGATTTGTTCTAGCACTTCAAAGTCTGCCAGTTCTAAAACAAATAATCTGAATGGGCATTTCAGGGGCCCCGAAGTAGCAAAACCTAACACGATCATAGAAATCTCTTTACATGCTCTAATCATTAAAATCCAGTTTCATAAGCCCAATCAATTTACAAAACAAGCTGCCCAAAAACTGAGAATGATGAACTGTGTGCAATGCATGTGTGTAGCATGTCACAATTGATAACTTGTTCACTCTATAATGTGCTACTTTGACCCGATGGGCTTGGGTCAAAAGTAGAGCACTATGATGAATAGGGTACCATTTGTGAGAGTCTATATTTGGATGTGAAATAGGGGGTATTGTGGGACTGCTCAGTCCTCCAGGCCTTGGCGGGTGAAGAAGTCTTCCAGCTCGCTCAGCCTCTCGATGAGCATGACATCCAGGTCGGTATCGTCAGGCCTCCCCCGCCGACCACGCCCCCTGGGGCCCTTTACGCGCAGGGGAGCCATGTTGGCCCGGACTTTGCGTTTGCGCGGCAGTGTGAAGTCGGGGAAGTCCAGTACACGCTTCCTCTTCTGGTGGCCAATGCAGACCAGCGATCCGTTCTTCTCCTTGGGCTCCTCGAAGATGGTCTCCAGGCTCCTGGTATGGGAAAACAATATGATAAACCATATACTAAACAATATGATAAACCATATACTAAACAATATGATAAACCATATACTAAACAATATGATAAACCATATACTAGTGCTGAGCGAATAGTGCTTTTTTGAGGTCGGTTCAGATTCGATTATTAAAAAATACATTACTGTTTTCGATTACGGTTATTTAAAAAAAAAAAAAAACATTAAATGCACTATGCATTATGTGTGTTGAATGCTTTAACACAGAATAAAACAATTAATAAAGGTCCCATGATGGTAGTGACTGCCCATTACAGCTCATCACTTAAATCATAATATATTGACATTAGTTAAAACAAATATTTCAGTTGTGTGTATTATATTTGTTTTAGTTATTATTTCATTATAAGTCATCCCATCTCTATAGAGCTGCTGTCTTTGCTGTCTGACAAAATCACTATTTTAGAAGTTCTTCAAAGTAAATAAGGCATACTGTTATGACTGCTGAATACCAACTATCAATCACTAAGATCATGCATTTTCAGGTTGAGATACCTCGCTAAGCAACTGCTCTCCTCTTGATGACCCATTTTTCTGTCTCTTTTACAAAACATGCGTAAAAGCTACACAGACCGGACAAGTAGGCGCATAATGGTTTATGGTCATTGTAGTTAATTACCATGTTTTCTGCGCTAAACTACAAGCTCACAAAAAAAAAAGACCGAAATGGAATTCAAATAACAACCAACATTGGTCAATGAGTTGTTTAAAAAAAATGTCAATAACAGAAATGTCAGTTAACCGCTCAGCAATACCATACACTAATCAAAATGATAAACCATATGATGAACAATATTAAAGGGGAAATTACACTGAGATTAAGATTTTTCACATTAAAATGTATACCAAACAAAAACCTTTGAAATCAAAGTTTAATAAACCATACAACTACGTACAAGGAATACTTTTAACAATTTCCCCAGAAAATGTTACAAAAACAAATTTACAGGAAGAACTGTGCAGATACAAAGTTTGGTAACAGAATAAATATCAGGGAAATTTTACAGTAACTGTTACCAAACTTTGTATCTGCACAGTTTTTACAGTTAAGTTTTTTTTAAATTTACTGTGTAAATTGGTAAAAGTAGTCATTGTGCATAGAGGTGTATGGTTTGTTAAACTTTGAAATCAATGGTTTTAGTTTGGCATACATTTTAAAGTGCAAAATCTGAGCCTCAGTGTAATTCCGTTACCTTGGAATTGCCCTATGCCTATTTTAAAAGCCTATTGACTAACAAGTGGTTTCAATATACTGTAAATTGTCATGTTCTCCAACTTGAGGTACAGTTTGAATAATAAAAAGGATGATGGCTGACCTGTTGGGAGTGGGTGATTTGTAATTCTTGTTGGTGTAAATCTCCTCCAAGCTGAACTCCTTCTTCTTCAGTCTGATGGGATGTACGCAAAATAAAACATGTAAAACACAGTTGGCACTCTGTGTGATCACATGAGCCGTGGTATTTCAATAATCCCATTGTTTTGTTAGTTACTGAGTTTTTAACTTACCTCTTTGGTTTGGGCAGGCCCATGGGAGTGAGGTTGTTGTCTGGTTTGGGAACAGTCTTCCGAATGCGGATCTGGGATACCCTCTTGGAGCGCTGGCATGGCTGGGTTCCCACACTCGCATCATACAGACCACCCTACAGAACAAAAGAAAGAAAAAGTGAGCAAGATCACAGAACCAGAAAGGAATTATATTTTAATAATATGGAAAAGAAGTCACAAGGGACAGGTACAACTAGCTGGATTGCAAGAGTTTGTGTTCAGACAATGGAAGAGGTGCTTCCTTGAAAAATCAATGATGCTCACAGGAAATAAAATGCAAAACTCACTCCGTGGATCAAATGAGCATCCTCAGTCAACACCAAAATGGTGTTCCCACTGTCACACAACATTCATCAGCCGCCTTAGGTCCAGGACTAGACTGCAGAGACTGCAACTAAGAATTAGCTAAATTGCTCAAATCTGGCAGAACGTTTGTTGTGCATGATCCCTATAAAATGTAAGGATTGTACAGAATCAGAGCCACACCTACAGGTAACTGCCAAAATAAAAGGAAACACTTGAGTAAATGAGGGATACAAAGTATATTGAAAGCAGGTGCTTCCACACAAGTGTGGTTCCTGAGTTAAGTAATCAACAACAAATTCTGGGCGGGCCATTATTTTGGCCCCCATAGGTTGACAATGTCCCCATCCACAGAGCACGAGTGGTCATTGAATGGTTTGATGAGAATGAAAACAATGATAACCATATGCCATGGCTGTCTCAGTCAGCAGATTTCAACCCAAATGAACACTTATGGGAGATTCTGGAGTGGCGCCTGAGACAGTGTTTTCCACCACCATCAACAAAACACCAAATTCTGGAAATTCTTGAGGAAGAATGGTGTCTAGGGATGTGCATCTCTTCTTTCATATGCATCTAGATACATGGGCTCCGATAGAAAACATTTTCATTTGGAACAATTCGGTGCGATTTGGTTTGATTAGGGGAATGAATTTATGTGATTTGGATCAATTCGATACAATTACATGCATTTTTTTGTATGAACACATTCATTTTCCATTTATATCTGCTGCTGATGGGAGCTCAGGAGCTGGGCCTCTGGATCTGTCTGAGATGACTTCTCTAAGCTGAGTGGCCCTCAGTGTGTGTATGTTCCTCAATGGTGTGTGTAGGTACCTGAGCTGAACCATAGGGCAAGCTCAGGTACCTATGCTTTTTGTCCCCCTACTTTTTTATCTGAAAAATCACCAATTTGTCATTTTTGCAGATAAAATGTTGAGTTGACATAATGACAATACTAATCTTTAGAAATTAGAATGGCATTTAGCCAATTAGTATACTGCAGCTTTGGATTTTACCCAGTCTCAAAAGCAAATAGTTTAGACCGATTGGAATTTTAAGGAGAGTTTCTTCCACTCCAACCAATGAATGTGACCATGCACAGCTCCAAAAAAGTATTGCTGTCATTTATGAAATTACCCTGTTCATGTAACAATGACCAAATACACTGACTGTTTAAAGCAAAAACTACCAAAACGATTTCTTATAGTGAACCTAAACAACTAAATCAAATATGAATGATTGAAAACCCCAATCAGCTGTTGGATGGGAGTTGCGTCCACTCCGGTAGGCTACACAACTCCGGTAAAACACAATTGGTAACATTTAGTTGAGTTACAATTAGTTGAGAGACATTCAAATTACATTAATTGTTTTATTTAACTAGGCAAGTCAGTTAAAACCTTTCTGAACCACCCATCCCGGATATTTGTCATCAGAAACACTGACTAGCATAGCGTAGCCTAGCACGAACGGTATATAATAAAATATAATTTCATGAAATCACAAGTGCAATATTGCAAAACACAGCTTAGCCTTTTGTTAATCCATCTGTCGTCTCAGATTTTGAAATTATGCTTTACAGCGCAAGCAATACTTGCATTTGTGTAAATTTATCGATCGTTCGACAAAACAATAAGAACACTTAGCGTCAGGTAACTTGGTCACGAAAATCAGAAAAGCAATCAAATTAATCGTTTACCTTTGATGATCTTCGGATAGTTTCACTCACGAGACTCTGTTAGACAGCAAATGTTCCTTTTGTTCCATAAAGATATTTTTTATATCCAAATACCTCGGTTTGTTTGCTGCGTTATGCCCAGGAATCCACCGGAAAAAGCGTTCGCGACAATGCTGGAAAAAATTTAAAATTATATCCATAATGTCCACAGAAACATGTCAAACGTTGTTTATGATCCAACTTCAGGGTGTTTTTCAAATATCTATTCGATAATATATCAACCAGGACAGTTGGCTTTTCACTAGGACCGAGAGAAACAATGGCTGCCTTTCACTTTTGCGCAAAAATCACTCGGAGAGCCCCCACCTATCCACTTACGCAATGTGCCCTTTCACGCTCATTCTTCAAAATAAAAGCCTGAAACTATGTCTAAAGGCTGTTGACACCTTAGGGAAGACATAGAAAAAGAAGTCTGGTTGATATCCCTTTCAATGGGCAATAGGTATGCATGGGAACAGAGAGGTCTCAAAAACAGGGCCACTTCCTGGTTGGATTTTCCTCAGGTTTTAGCCTGCAATACCAGTTGTTTAACACAGACAAAATTCTTAGTTTTGGAAACTTCAGAGTGTTTTCTATCCTAATCTGACTATTATATGCATATTCTAGTTTCGGGGGCTGAGAAATAGGCCGTTTCAAATGGGTACGCCTTTTTAGCCAAAAGCGAAAACTGCGCCCCCTAGTCTTATTAAGAACAAATTCTTATTTACAATGATGGCCTACACCGGCCAAACCTGGATGACGCTGGGCCAATTGTGCGCCGCCCTATGGGACTCCCAATCACAGCCGGTTGTGATACAGCCTGGATTTGAACCAGGGTGTCTGTAGTGACGCCTCTAGCACTGAGTTGGTGCCTTATACCGCTGCGCAACTCGGATGCCCAAAACTGAACTGAAGGAAAGGAAGCACCAATTCAGTCACAACAGATGAGGTATTTTCAGAATAAAGTTTTTAAAAAACAGATTGGTAACTTTTGAATCGGTTTTCTGGCTGATGCATGCTTCATTTGGATCGGTTAGGGTTCATATCTTAAACATTTGAACTGAAGACCGTTGGGTATTGATGAATGGTGAATCGTTACATCCCTAACATGTGGGCTCCCAAGTGGCACAGCGGTCTAAGGCACTGCATCTCAGTGCAAGATGCATCACTACAGTCCCTGGTTCGAATCCAGACTATCACATCCGGCCGTGTTTGGGAGATCCATAGGGCGGCGCACAATTGGCCCAGTGTCGTCCGGGTTTGGCCAGGGCAGGCCGTCATTGTAAATAAGAATTTGTTCTTAACTGACTTTACTAAGGGTTGGTAACAGGCTGATTGGTCTGCTATTTGAGCCAGTAAAGGGGACTTAGGTAGCGGAATGACTTTTGCTTCCCTCCAAGCCTGAGGTCACACACTTTCTAGTAGGCTTACATTTCAGATATGGCAAATAAGAGTGGCAATATCATCCGCAATTATTATTTTTAGTTAGTCTCACTCAGATACCCTTAAAAACTGCAAACATTTCTCCCCACCTTATGACAAAATGTGTAGAATTGCAGGAAATTGGCTGTAAAACAGCACATTTTCCTCTCCGCCCTATGGTAAAATGAGTAAAAGTTTAAACATAATTTTTTCTCTCTAGGGCTGCACGATTTGGACAAAATATATAATTGCGATTTTTGGGCCAGATATTACAATTGCTATTATGAATTGCAACACGTGGGTGAAAACTTGGTAATTCCATCAGACATGGTTAAAACAACTGTCAGGGTAGAGAACATCACTTCTAATATGAGATCATGTGAATTAACACACTGTGCTAACTGAACACAAAACCAAATGAAACTCATCTTCCCAACATTGTTATAGGCTACATATGATAACAGATAGGATTATAACCCCTACATATTAACAAGTCAAAATATATTATTGATTCATTCATGAATAACATTATGAGTTCCTATTTCCCAATACGAGTTCTTAAATAACCTAAGTTAATTATTTATTCAAGCAGCCATGGGCTGCAGATGGAATATGAAGCTTATGATTGTGTAATTATGTATAAATAGGCTGAATCATTATTATAAGTCAAAGTGCCTTAAAAAAAATTGTAACACGTAGCCTACTGATTGCAAGGTGCAGTCTGTGTCCAAAACATTGGCGTCTGGTCCAGTCATTCAATGTGACATGTTTCAACTCCTCCCTTAATTTTGTTATACAGTGTTGGGATGGTGATTTGGGAGAAATATGTATACTTCTTATCCAGCTTGTTTATCATCTTCTTGAAGCCATCTTTGCTGACTGTGTAAATAAGAACCATGTCTTTGGCTATCTGATAGCCCCTGACTTCTATGCGGCTGCGGGATGTTTTTTTGTAGGGTGTTACACTTGAAAACGCATCAGCAACCAATGCGTGTTTCACGTAGGCGGCTGGTTGTGGCTGAGGGGCTTTGCTGCTCTCGGGTTCTTTTTTTACTATTCAATCATCGTAAAGTAGTGGATGGTTATTCTTCAAATTATTAAATCAATTGTCGAGACAACTCAGACAGTTTTTGAGGTTTGCCTGTAACGAAATACTGCCATAGCACTGAAGATGCGCCCTTCTTTGGCACCAAATTGACATTCTTGTTAGCATTAGCAGCACCGGACACACTGAGGTAAAGCCACAGAATTGCTAAACCTCATACTGTACTGTCTTTGGTGAAGCCCTTTCTCTCCTCACCAGCATCTAAATGTGCGCTCTAACCAGGGACGCTTGTGATTGGCCAGCATGTGCATGCCATGCAGAGTGTGAGAGTCACCCGCGAGCAAATGCGGCCCCTCATGAGTGTGGCCCCCACACCCATCAAAGTTGCCCATCCCTGTCTAGTCAATCAAAGTCCATTCTAAGACAGTTACTGTACATGCCAGGCTCACCTCTCTGGATGGGCTGCGGCCATGCAGACCAGGGTATTTGACGTTGGCAAAGCTGGGTACAGGCTCGGGCTGGTTATCCAGACGCATGGTCTTGGGGCTGTGGCTATGACTGGTCTTGGGGCTGGAAAGGGCCCGTTCTGGGGGGAGTCTGACCCAACGTCGCCGTGTCGGTGAGAAGGTGAGAGACGTACTGCTGGGCAGAAAACAGGATGGAGACACACAGTTCGTGATGATATTCAATAATAGGCATAGGTTGTGCATCACTTATACATGCTGTTTATCCTTTGAGATGCCACTGACAACAGCAGTAACAGATGTAATGTAGCCAGCCCATATTCGTTTGCCAATCAATTATTACATTGCATTTGCATTTCATGGACATTCAATAGTGCCACGTCTAGACGTCTGCTCACCTTGCTGTGCTAGACATTCTGACAGAGGTAGCTTCTTGACTGCATGATTGAGCATAACTGCAATTACAAACCAACAAGCAAGAAATCAGCAGAATATCTTCAAATGTTTACTATAATAAGTAAATCTTTATTCTCTCTATTAACATAGAGCCATTTTCATAAGCCATTAGCACATGAAAATGCCTATCAATACTGACCTGTGGTCATTGTCCAGGCCAGGAGGGCCTGTGTAGTCCTTGAGGGGGGGATACATGTACTTCTTCTGTGACTTTATAATCTGACACATCACCGTCTCCACCGCTGTGGCCGACAACCTCATGAGGGGCATGGGGCACTTATGTCTGAACGAGAGGCGGAAGGAGGCGGGGGAGGATGCAGCCAGCATGGTGCTCAGACCCGCCTTGGAAAACTTGGAGAAGCCCATCTGGCTGAAGAGTGACATGGGAAACTGGCCTGTGGCATGGAAGAGGCTGTGCTGCAGGGTAGAAACATCTCTGTCCAGGGCCTTGCTGCTACAGCAGAAGGAGGAGAAGGTCTGAGCTAGGGGCCCTAGCTGCAGGGGGGACAGAGGTAAGACTGGGCTGCCCAGAATCACCAGGGGCTGCCAGTGGTGCTGCAACGTCTCCTCCTCCAGCTTCGGGAGAGACATGGCTAGAGCGCCACTAGTGCTGCGAACACCTTTCAGGGGCCGCTTCTTACAGGAGGACCGGTCCTTATTCCAGTGGTTCTTGAGCTTGGAGTTGAAGAAGCACGGAATGTTCCCCCATCTGCTTTGACCACCATCCGGGGGTAAGGGGAGCTCCGGGGAAGGGCTGGAAGGTACGAGCTGGCTGGCTGTGTCCGACAGCTGGAGTAGGAGGGCCTGGCCTTGGGGGTGGATGGATCTAACACCAACCATGAGAGATTTAGAAGAGCCATTTCGGGGAGAGGAGAGCTTGGAGACCACGGAGGAGTCTAGAGAGGGGCTGGAAGAGTGGAAGGGCAGGAGGGATCGATCCGTGGCTTGTTTTCCTTTCTGAGGGTCCACGTAGCCAGACATGGGTGGGGAGGGCAGAGGGGACCAGGAAGAGGGTGCAAAGACTGAACCTGATAGTGACGATGCTCCGTCTGGAGACTTCAGCTGGGCGTGGGACAATGGATTGTGTTGCTGATGAGGAGGTATGGTAAAGTTCAGAGTCTGATTTTCTCGGCCACCATATGACACCCTCATACTCTCTACAAACTGCTTGTGTTGTTGACTCTGCTGCCTCTCCTCGGCTGCCTCCCTGCCCACACCAACCTGTGGTCGGTCCTGTATCTGAGCAGAGAAGCTACTCTTGACGGACATAGTGGCGGTAGAGTTAAACTCACCAACCGAGTGTGCCTTCTCTTCTCTCTTGTTCCGCCTCTTCCTCTCAGGCTTCCGGTCTTTCTCTGCCTCTTTGGAGGACTGAGTGTAGGCCGTGTGGTCAGTGCGAGGTGGGCTGGTGACCCTAAGTTGGACATTAGTTGAAGCAAGAGCTATTCTTCCCATGTGCTCAGACCTAGATGACTCTACAACTTTAACGGAATGTGGCGACAGAGAGCAAGCTCCTATAGGGCTCAACTGTACCCCCTCAGGAAATGCAGCCATAGTCCTACCCTTATCTGTAAGTGGACACTTATGGAACTCAGTGCTTTTGGACTGGCCTTGGGATTCAGTGGGGAAGTGTACATGAGGAGAGTGTGGATGTATCTCCATACTCTCGCTCCTGTTCCCAGATTGTGCCTTCTGAGAAGGGGATGGAAGGGGCACTTCCTGGCTGTCACTAGACTCTGTGTCTGCCAGTGCAGAATTGACCAACCAGTTAAGAGCATCCTGCCCCTTCTTGGCCGCCAGCTCCATGTCCAGATCTTCAAAGTCCGACACAGGGGAGTAGTTTCCTTGTTTGCACCCCTCAGTGACCCCCTTAGAGGGAGCTTTTCCTATGGGGGATACGGACCGGCCTGACTCTGTTCTTTTCATTTTCCCACCTAACCCCTCTTTGCTCGGGGCCGGACTGTGGCTGGGTGAAAATGTTGTCGTCATCATCCATTGACATCCAGTGACGCTCCCCTTGTCTAAGTCTGTTCCTGAGGAGCCCATATTGCACGAAGGGTTAGGACTGTGTGGTAACAACTTTGTGAAGTCCTCTTCTTTCAGCACTCTTGGTTCCTTTCCTGTACAACACAAGAAACATTACTTACCAACAAAATAATCTTCAATCAAGTAGTTAAACACTGGCAGCCCGTGGCCCCCATGTTTGGGGTCACTTAGAAATGTCCTTGTTTTTGAAAGAAAAGCTAATTTTTTGTCCATTAAAAACACTGTGCAGACAGTCATTTACAACATTAACAATTGTAGCTGGAAACAGTGATTTTTTAATGGAATACCTACAAAGGCCCATTTTTCAGCCACCATCACTCCTGTTTGTCAATGGCATGTTGTGTTAGCTAATCCAAGTTTATCATTTTAAAAGGCTAATTGATCATCAGAAAAGTCGGAAATTTACATACACCTTAGACAAATATATTTAAACTCAGTTTTTCACAATTCCTGACATTTAATCCTAGTAAATATTCCCTGTCTTAGGTCAGTTAGGATCACCACTTTATTATAAGAATGGGAAATGTCAGAATAATAGTAGAGAATGATTTATTTCAGCTTTTATTTCTTTCATCACATTCCCAGTGGACAGAAGTTTACATACACTCAATTAGTATTTGGTACCATTGCCTTTAAATTGTATAACTTGGGTTAAACATTTCAGGTAGCCTACCACAAGCTTCCCACAATAAGTTGGGTGAATTTTGGCCCATTCCTCCTGACAGAGATGGTGTAACCGAGTCAGGTTTGTAGGCCTCCTTGCTCGCACACGCCTTATCAGTTCTGCCCACAAATTTACTATAGGATTGAGGTCAGGGCTTTGTGATGGCCACTCCAATACCTTGACCTTGTTGTCCTTAAGCCATTTTGCCACAACTTTGGAAGTATGCTTGGGGTCATTGTCCATTTGGAAGACCAATTTGCAACCAAACTTTAAGTTCCTGACTGGTATCTGGAGATGTTGCTTCAATATATCCACATAATTCCCCCTCCTCATGATGCCATCTATTTTGTGAAGTGCACCAGTCCCTCCTGCAGCAAAGCACCTCCACAACATGATGCTGCCACCCCCGTGATTCACGGTTGGGATGGTGTTCTTCGGCTTGCAAGCCTCCCCCTTTTTCCTCCAAACATAATGATGGTCATTATGGCCAACAAGTTCTATTTTTGTTTCATCAGACCAGAGGACATTTCTCCAAAAAGTACAAATCTTTGTCCCCATGTGCAGTTGCAAACCGTAGTCTGGCGTTTTTAATGGCGGTTTTGGAGCAGTGGCTTCTTCCTTGCTGACCGGCCTTTCAGGTTATGTCAATATAGGACTTGTTTTACTGTGGATATAGATACTTTTGTGCCAGTTTCCTCCAGCATCATCACAAGGTCCCTTGCTGTTTTTCTGGGATTGATTTGCACTTTTCGCACCAAAGTACGTTAATCTCTAGGAGACAGAACGCGTCTCCTTCCTGAGCGGTATGGCGGCTGCATGGTCCCATGGTGTTAATAGTTGCGTGCTATTGCTTGTACAGATGAACGTGGTACCTTCAGGCATTTGGAAATTACTCCCAAGGATGAACCAGTCTATAATTTATTTTCTGCGGTCTTGGCTGATTTATTTTGAATTTCCCATGATGTCAAGCAAAGAGGCACCGAGTTTGAAGGTAGGCCTTGAAATACATCCACAGGTACACCTCCAATTGACTCAAATGGTGTCAATTAGCCTATCAGAAGCTTCTAAAGCCATGACATCATTTTCTGGAATTTTCCAAGCTGTTTAAAGGCACAGTCAACTTAGTGTATGTAAACTTCTGACCCAATGGAATTGTGATACAGTGAATTATAAGTGAAATAATCTGTCTCTAAACAGTTGTTGGAAAAATTACTTGTGTCATGCACAAAGTAGATGTCCTAACCAACTTGCCAAAACTATAGTTTGTTAACAAGAAATTTGTGGAGTGGTTGAAAAACAAGTTTCAATGACTCCAACCTATGTGTATGTAAACTTCTGACTTCAACTGTATATAATCCACACTCAGTCTTAAAAACATTAAACTTTTCTCCTTTTTAAATGACTTAAAATGTAACAGGGAGGCATGCACACACATTTCAGCGTGGTGCCTTCTAATCTTTAGTGCGTCAACTTCAACTCACCCAGACCATGGAGAGGTGACAGGTCCTGTTTGGCGACAGCAGCAGTCATCCCTCTTGCCAGCTGGCCCACCTCGTTCCTGAGCAGAGCCAGGCTGTTGCCATGTGTGGTGCCCTGCTCACAGAGCTGCTCCATCCTCCTCTCCACCACCTCCAGACGCTGGCACAGGGAGCCGAGGGAGCCCGTCAGCAGCCGCTTCATCTCTGCCTGGTGGGCTTCCAGGCAGCGCTTCAGGGTCCCCAGCTGCTCTCCCGTGGGGCCAGCCAGTGGAGTAGAATCAGAGGGGCACACCGGAGGCGGAGGAGGGGAGGTAGGCTCTGTGCACAGAAAACAGTCACAGAGAGGGTGGGTTGGAACTGGGGAGGTTGATTGTCAGGTTTGGGTAGCTGAAGGACACTGTTTCATAATTTCACCCGATCACTTCTCCTCACGTTTCAGTCTGATCATTTAGATTGCTGCTGCCTCCTGTTAGCCTACTACTATGATAAATCAAATGGTGAGAACGTTTGCTAGCAAGATATAGCCTATCTAACAAGCGGGGAAGGGGCAGGTAAATATAAAATCCCGAAACGCATAATATATATATATTTTTAGCCCTTTTTCTCCCAAATTTTGCGGTATCCAATTGGTAGTTACAGTCTTGTCTCATCGCTGCAACTCCCGTATGGACTCAGGAGAGGCGAAGGTCAAGAGCCTGCGTCCTCCGAAACACAACCCAACCAAGCCGCACTGCTTATTGACACAATGCCCATTTAACCCGGAAGCCAGCCGCACCAACGTGTTGGAGGAAACAGCATGCACCGCACCCGGCCCACCATAGGAGTCGTTAGTGAGCGATGGGACAAGGACATCCCTGCAGGCCAAACCTTCCCCTAACCCGGACGAAGCTGGGCCAATTGTGCGCCGCCTCATGGGTCTCCCGGTCACGGCCGGGTGCAACAGAGCCTGGACTCGAACAAAGAATCTCGACTGGCATAGCTAGAACTGCAATGCTGTGCCTCAGACCACTGCTCCACTCGGGAGGCCCCGAGGCGCATTCTTACTGAGTGACTGCAAATTTGTCTGCCTGCTGCAAGTTAAGGACAGACAGACACACACCTTCAAGCGCTACACCTAATATGAAGCTTTTTTGGTCTACAAACTTGTAGACAAATAAGTAAATGTTGACAAAATACCTAGGCATATTACAACACTTCCGTGTTTTCTGAACATGAGTATCTTCCAATCCAATTCGGCTATCAACTGTCAATTTACAGATACGATCACGAGTATGGCCAGGTTGGCACCCCCTTAGTTTCTATGCACAACAAACTGATAACAACAATTGTACATTACCTAGTTGTTTTGGATGAACCCAGACATTGCCTTTGTTGCCGGGTCTTTGAGTGCCTTGGACCTGAAAATTACCACGCACAAGTTTACACACGATCCAATACACAGACATTGGATACACATGCAGAAACATACTCTAAGACAGGGTTGCCCAACCGGCAGCCCAAGTTTTATTTGGCCCTTCACGTTTTTTGGGGGTATTTTTATTGTTGGACATAAGCCTGTAAAAACACCAGGAAATCAGCTCCAAGTGACTTCAATTTAATAAATATGTTGCCAAGTATTCCCATGCATAATAGAAACACACGTGATCATACACAAACATAAACAAGGTTTGAAATTATTATGTTTTAGTCAAACATATGTGATAGGTCCAACAGATTGCGGTTCATTTGCAGTCTAAAAATTATTTGTAATTATGTTACGGCCGCCCCCACTCAAGAAAAATAATAATACAATAGTCCTACAGCTGAATCTAGTTGATGATCGCTGCACTAAGAACACCACACACATTCCCCACCTGGTCTGACACTTGTGTCTCTGTTCTTCTGAAATCGGAAGAGCCTACAGTCCCATAGACAGGACCTCTCAAACTGGAGACTGAGCCCAAATCCCTCTGCCTGTGCTCTGCCAGGGTCTGTCTCTCTCTCACACCAGAGTCCACCCCAAGACTACCATCTCTAGCTCTGCTCTCTGCTGGTCTGTGAGACATAGTCACAGTCACCAGAGGTCCTCCACCCTCCGCAGCATTCCTCTGGTCCTTGCTAGTCTCTCTGCACCCCGTGGCCAGTTGTTCATGGTACAGCTGGGAGAGAGAAGGGCATGGACCCACCGACGTGGAGCCGGGCAGCTGCTGACCACCTCTTAGATCAGCCGAAACAGATGAGAACATCATCACACATGGGCTGAAGGGCCTGCGGAGCAGAGAGGGGACAAGAGGGGTTCCTGGGTCAGATTCCAGTTCAGATAATTGTATTGCCAATACAACATGGTTGATTAACCAAGAGATGCTCAGTGATTTAATATAAGATCTTATGATAGCTGGATAATCAACTACATTTAATACACAAATCTACATTTTTAAAAATGTCTAAAATAAACATATTTCAATCTAATTCTTGCATGCAACCTTGAGGCGAATACCAAATAATTTCTCTATTATTACCCAGCAGTGTGATACATTTAGTTAATCTAGCCATCGTTACCTAACCCCACGCATAATCCCCGACTGCTACAACAAGTAAACTGGCTCGCTATCTTCTGTGGTTTGACAGATCGAATCAACTACTAGCATGACAAAAATAGACACCAAACAAAATAGCGAGTCTATTGCAGAGTCAATTGTGAAAACACTGATCAAGCGTAAATCCCTCACTCACTGCCTGCCTGGATTCCCAATACTCTCTACAATATCACGACTGTCTACATCTTTTATACTATAGCTATAATGTTGCTAGCCACTGCGATCAAAACGTCGAAGGGCCCGTGCTACACGACTCGCGCTTTGTTGAAGCATTTTAGCCGGTAGGTTTAGACAATTGTGATAACATACCTCGACCAGAGCTCTGCGCCCACTGTGGATATGTGGCTTTACCAAACTTTCCCCAAGACGTGCCCTACAAACTCCTAGATAAAATTCCAGTTTGCTGTTCCACCCAGACGTCCCGTACTAATGATTTCTATTTCAACTGCGCTTCCGGTGGAAAGCGGCGCTTGAAGGAAAGGCGAAAAGGCAGTTTAGCATTAAATTTCAGAACCTACCCACTTTGTAAGCCAGTATACAGAGATGGCAAGATGTCTCTTCAATGTCTAGCTAACCGTATATTTGCAAAATAGTTATATGCTAACATGGCATTGTTTTTTTTGCAAGAAATACAGATTTGTTTACGAACAAATAACTAAATGAATCTCGCTCTCGGATCAGGGCGAGACAATTGGCCAGATTGGATCGTAGCCTACTTCCTTTTGAAGGACTCAGCCATTGGCGCAGACCAGCCGGCTCGAGCACTCTTCTCCTCCCATTGGTGCATCGATGAGAAACGGCATTATGGGTTACCATAATAATGTACAGTATAGGCCTTGTTTGCATGACGTAATATTTACAACATATACGTTTTAGACAAATCACACACACAAAACCAGTCTTTTTTTTTATTTCGTCAGTAGTGCTGTCATATTGGGGTCCATATCAATAAGATTATAAAATATTTTTATTTGGTCCCCAACTAAAAACAAAAAAATGTAGGCCTGGCAAAAGGACAGGGTTCCGGTCTTGATGCATGGTTTCGAATACTCCTACAGTTTTGCTTCGGTACTGCACTTTAACTGACGCCCGGCCTAGAAATACAATTTCCAATGGTAATGGAGGCTCCTCAGAGGAGGAATGAAATAAAAATGGTAAAATATTGAAAAAGTTATCCTTTTCAGATAAAACTATACTAAATATATTAATGTCACCAAATAACTGATTAAAACACACTGTTTTGCAATGTAGGTCTACAGTAGCCTCAACAGCACTCTGTAGGTAGCACCATGGTGTAACCGGAGGACAGACAGTTTCCATCCTCCTCTGGGTACATTGACTTCAATCCAAAATCTAGGAGGCTCATGGTTCTCACCCCCTTCCATAGACGTACACAGTAATTATGGCAACTTCCGGAGGACGTCCTCCAACCTATCAGAGCTCTTGCAGCATGAACTGACATGTTGTCCACTCAATCAAAGGATCAGAGAATGAATCTAGTACAGAAAGCATTAACTACAGC
Source organism: Salvelinus alpinus (assembly GCF_045679555.1). Taxonomy (NCBI): domain Eukaryota; kingdom Metazoa; phylum Chordata; class Actinopteri; order Salmoniformes; family Salmonidae; genus Salvelinus; species Salvelinus alpinus. Next base: position 27,181,394 of record NC_092103.1, on the reverse strand, counting down.
TAGCTTACTCTGCAGTGCATAAAATGTGGTGAGTAGTTGACTCAAAGAGAGAGAAAGAAAATAGTTGAAAAGTTTTGAACAAATGAATTTCTTCAAATATTATGGCAAAGCAAGAGAGAGAGAAAGCTAGCTATATTTCCTTGTATTTTTTTTTACTTTCACTTACATAGCTAGCGAATGCAGCTAGCTAACGTTAGTTTAGCCTACTCAAACACCCGGCTCAAACAGAGAGGGATAGTATGTTAGCTAGCTGACTGTGGCTATCCAACACTGGAACTCTTCCAAGTCAAGGTATTCATTTATTTCCACCGGGGCCCGCCGGTGTAACTGCTAAAACTGCTTGCTGACTGTACACTGTACTGCATGATTGTAGCGGGTTTACAAATGTGTTAGTTCTATTAGCTATGTTTACTATAATGTTAGCTAATATGGTGACAACGATGTAGGCTATGTGTAGAGGTTAGCGGTTATGATATGATGGTTTGGCTTGGAAAGGTTTTTTCGCCTGGTCACAGACAGTTGATGTGTTGTGCACTGAAGTCCACAAACAAAGGGAAAATGTGAGAGCTAGATGTAGGCTAGAGTGTGGAAGGCGGTTTTGAATGTGTCACTGTCTGTCACCTGATTACTCAAATTTATCTCGACCTGTACACAAACGTTATGAACTTGGCTAAGGTTGTAGCAACCTCATGATGGGTATAGGGAAAATGTGAGTATCATATAGTAGCCTAAACTTATCAATGTTATATTGTTGTACATCAATGTTACAATATGCTGTAATAGAAATAAGACCATGCTCATTAAAAAAATAATCGTCCTTCCTAATCTTAAATGGTACCGATTGCCACTGATTTCCAAACATGGCCACATATAGAGAAATCAGATTTGAAAATTCCTAATAAGAAACTTTAGGTACATATTGTATAAACACAAACTCACTTCCTTGACGACTTCCTTGAATGGACAACTTTGACTAAAGGCTATCAGAATAAGTTCACATATAAAAACATCTTTATGATACCTTGTGTAGTGATTTTAAAGACACGAAAATGAGTTGGAACTCCTGGAAATAATTTGGGGAGGTATTGGGCACAGGAGGCCGGTGGCATCTTGATTGGGAGGACGGGCTCATAGTAATGCCTGGAATGGAATAAATGGAATGGTATTGAACACATAAAACACATGGTTTCCATGTGTTTGATGCTGGATTGGCGCACATTCAACAAATCTGATACAATAAAGTGGATATTTGTCAAATCTGTCATGATTGATGTATTGTAACAGGCCCACAATGTGGATACTAAAATCTGATTTTGATATTTGGCTGTTTTTGCTGCATAACATTTAGAAGTTGTCCCTTTTCAGGTTTAGAAAAAGTGACTGCCAAATGCTAACTCCTGTTCGTATAAGCTGGTAGCATAGCTAGCATACAGACATCGGTGGTGGTAGTCAAAGTAGTTTCAATTGTAATGCAGTTGATTGATGATGATGACATTAATATGTATTTGGTTGACATCCATACAAGCATTATACTCCGAATTTTAGCTCAACATAGTGTGAAATACACATATAAACAATAGCCTAAATGTGGGAAAAGTTTTGCTGGGGGGCAAAGGGGAGATTCGGGATAGAGATTGAGGTTGGAAAATGGTGTAGCCTTTTTAATTTATGTTATTTTGGCTGAGCTACTAAGTCAAGCACCGGGAAACGGACTCCAACATTTTAGAAGAGGTAAGGTCTTGTCTTTCGTTTAGCCAGTTGCTTGTAATTACCTGGATGGCTATAGCGATTAACCCTGAATCACTACGAGTGGTGCGGTACAGTCCAATTTATTGGATGCAGTATGACAGCTCCTCAAAGCACAAGAAGTATGAGAAATGCTGACTTCTGCAGAGAGGCATTGCAGTAAATGCTTTACAGCCACTGCAGATGTCGGATTGACCATGAAGAGTCTTTGAGGCGCACGGCATCGCCTTACAGAGGCATCGATTTAGCATCCGCAAGCCTCCAGAGGCTCCGCAATTGTCTCACACCATCCGTATGGAGCCTCCGGACCCCATTTTCGGATCAAGCATAAATAGTTTTTTATCCTCCTTCTGCTATCCCTAGTCAATCCTATACATATAATGTCTTGTGCTGCAAAAGTGAGTATAATTTCCTAAATAAATGTACTCCACTGTACAAAAGTTTTGTATCCCTACTTGAGTTGTGTTGGTGGTTCTACCACAGGGTAAGTAGTGCGTCAAGTGCAGTTGCCAAGGGCCACAGCTTGAACCTAGATTTAGGAAGACTTCCCCTGACAGTAGCCTCTCCACTACCAAGACCCTTGCAGTGCCTCCTCATGGCAAAACATATGGTAACTAGCTAACTTACGACTTAGGCTAAACTGCTTGCGATCTTGCAGCAGCAGTGGGCCATAGAGGAGTAATGTGCATGCCCACTGGCATGTGGACACGCCCAACCACTGCCCCAACTATGTGTTAATAGCCAGTTAAAGAGCTCCAAGCATCAAAGGGTGGAGTAGGACCTTGAGCTAAAATGTCAGGAGGATCTGTTCCCCCTGATCTACTCTGATGCTCCAGGACATGGGGAGATTGAGGCAAAAAAGATGGTAATTGTTGCCAAATAGTTTTCCAATTGTAGAAAATATAAATTTGATTCTTTATTTGTGTTCTTATATCCATTGATATGTCTGGTTTCTATCAGTTATTCATAGAAATGTAGGTCATGTAGGTAATTAGTCCAGACTCATCAAAGAGTAGGGTTATTGTAAGTACACATGTTGTATAAGGAAATTATTTATCTGCAAATTAACATAAAACTATGGTCAATAAATACAATGTCAATAAAGGTCTAGACTGGATTGTATCAATACTAATATGTTGGGGTGTGGATAAGGCAATGGAACTTAGATGTAAGAAGCATGGGTTGAGCAAGAAATTGGGTTTAGGTGCAAGTTTGCTGCCAAGCTGATGTGTGGCAGTAAATGACTGTTTTGTTCATTTACAAGGACATGATATTCAGAAGATGTTACCCTGCATCTCAATTTTTGTTTTAATCTATTTTAAGCCATTACTTCTTCAGGATTGGTGGGTCCCCCACGGACGGTTGAGCGAACGTAGCCTAATGCGATTAGAATGAGGTTGTACGTAAGTAACAAGAACATTTCCTAGGACAAAGACATATCTGATATCTAACTCCACTGTCCAATTTACAGTAGCTATTACAGTGAAAGAATACCATGCTATTGTTTGAGGAGAGTGCACAGTTTTGAACTTGAAAAGTTATTAATAAACAAATTAGGCACATTTGGGCAGTCTTGATACAACATTTTGAACAGAAATACAATGGTTCATTGGATCAGTCTAAAACTTTGCAGATACCCTGCTGCCATCTAGTGGCCAAAATCTAAATTGCAACTGGGCTGGAATAATACATTATGGCCTTTCTCTTGAATTTCAAAGATTTTTCTTAAACAGTTGGTTTTTCTTTGTCTTTTACCAGATCTAATGTGTTATATTCTCCTACGTTCCTTTCACATTTCCACAAACATCAAAGTGTTTCCTTTCAAATGGTATCAAGAATATGTATATCATTGCTTCAGGGCCTGAGCTACAGGCAGATAGATTTGGGTATGTCATTTTGGGCGAAAATGGAAAAAAAGGGTCTAATCCTTCCACACGGAGGAATACACCTTTTCTCTCAAGAGGGTTTATAGCAAGATAAAGGAAGTGTTTTTTGCAGCTGACTAGCTTCCTGCAGTGGTGGCCTATGTCCAGGCTCCACCAGCAAATCTTTCAGCAGCAGGTTCTGAAGGACATGTTTTCCTGCACTGTATGCAGAGGTGAGTGATGGCTGACCTCAATGACTGCCATAATGAAAGCAGTGTGTAGGTTACACTATAGTCTTTTGGAATATGCGTTTAATTTAGCTATTGTCCTTGCTCATCCAACAGGATGTGTTACACACAGGTTTTTCAGCATTAGAGACAAGGACTATAGAAAGTACAGTACTTTGCCCTCTGGGGAGCATAAGGCAGCATCAAGCACTTGCCATGCCTAATGGTCCTTGGCAACATTTTCAGCTTCCCCCAGACAGGCTCTTGGTCTTCATTCCTTTGTGATTGAATCAGAACTAGGGGTTAAGGTTAATAATGACATCAAAAACATGTTGTCCTGTCTAATTTGGTAGGGACAAATCATTCACTAAACGCTAAACCTGAACAAAATATTGTAATAATTAAGGTGGAAAATGAGCAAGTTGAGGAGACTAAACTGCTTGGAGTAACCCTGGATTGTAAACTGTAATGGTCAAAACATAATAATACAACAGTAGCTAAAATGAGGAGAGGTCTGTCCATAATAAAGCACGGTTCTGCCTTAACGCTACCAACAAGCCAGGTCCTACAAGCCCTAGTTTTGTCGCACCTGGACTACTGTTCAGTCGTGTGGTCAAAGAGGGACATTGGAAAATTACAATTGGCCCTTAAATGTACACGGAGAGCTAACAATAATATACATGTCAATCTACCCTGGCTCAAAGTAGAGAGATTGACTTCATTACTACTTGTATTTGTGAGAAATATTGACATGTTGAATGCACCGAGTGGTCGGTTTAAACTACTAGCACACAGCTCAGACACCCATGCATAAGACATGCCACCAGAGGTTTCTTCACAGTCCACGTCCAGAACAGACTATGGAAGTCACACAGTACTACATAGAGCCATGACTACATGGAACTCTATTCCACATCAAGTAACTGATGCAAGCAGTAAAGTTAGACTTAAAAGTCAAATAAAAATACACCTTATGGAACAGCGGGGACTGTGAACAGACACACACAATAACATACGCACTATACACACATGGATTTTATGTTGTAGATATGTGGTAGTAGAGTAGTGGCCTGAGGGCACACAGTGTGTTGTGAAATCTGTTAATTGTTTATAACTGCCTTCATTTTGCTGGACCCCAGAAAGAGTAGCTGCTGCCTTTGCAGCAGCTAATGGGGAGTCATAATAAATACAAAAAGCCAGTTGAAAGTAGACTCAGCAAAGTATTCCACTCAGAAACCAGATCATAGACATAGCATTACTTTCATTTATAATTTTATTCATACAAATTTGTAGAGTGATAAGAGCCAAAGCAAAGTAGCTGTTAATGAAATTATAACACTCGAGGATAAAGTTCATAAAAGAAAAAGCATGGAAAATATACAAGACATGAAATTGTATTTTAGTCACACCAACTGACAATTGTTGCAATCGCCATATCAACACAGTTGATAGAAATTAGTTTTAATGCAGCCAATACAAACAAAAGACAGTAAAAACAGTGTCACAAAATAAGACAAAACCTCCATAAAAGCGTTCATATTTGATGATTGAGGGCCTCTGTACATACTAGTGTAACCAGAACAGTATTGTCCTCACTAAAGTGACAGAGGAAGCTACTAACTCGACTATTGAGATTCAGGCACAGTGTGTGTCGTCAAGGTGAGGAGCTGTTGAAGGTGCCCCTTGGGGGTTGGCGGGAGGCGAAGGGAGATACGTCTTCGTGGGTGAACATGAAGGCGTCGCTCGGTTTTTGAAGTAAGTAAGTCAGCCATCATACCGTAGATCACCGGGTGCTTCGCAGGTTCGAGGCATGCTCCGCCTTCAACTCCTCCTGTAACACACAGGTCATGTTGGAAACTTAGGGGTTAGTGGTTTAAGTTTAAGGGGCTAGGTGAGAGTAGGAGGTAATGGTTGTCTCCCACACCAGACACCTCTTCTCAAACACTGGCTTATCCTCCCTCACCTCTGACACACCACCATGTAAAAAGGGGGAACATTCCTAATTGTGTGTATGTATTTGGGACACGAGAGCTCACCTGGACTTGGCCAGGTGCCTAAACAGGATATGTCATCACACGGGGAGAAAGATGGCAGGAGCAGTGTGTCCCAGGTTCCCCTTGTGTAGGCCAGGTTACTGTAAAAGCACTTTGTGACAACTGCTGAAGTAAAAAAAAAAAAAAAAAAAAAAAAAAAAGAGGCAAAATTTAGACTTTTGATTGACTGATTGTATAAGTAGATGTCCACTTACCTGTCATGTGGGAAGTAGCAGTGCCGACACTGCCAAGTGGCTGGGATGTCCTCCACTGAGTCCACTGTCCTTGCTACCCCAAACACCTCCACCATCTACACCCAGCTCCCTATGACCACAGTTTGACACATTGGCAAACCAGACTCATCACACAGTTGGGTGGAAGTGTCTAGGAATTAAATCAAAACTGAGAACACATAGAACAGTGTAGAACACTTACCTTGCACAAAAAAAATGAGTAGGGCAGTGACTAAAACAACTGACTTGAGATGTGTGTGTGTGTCCTGGTGAGAGGAAGGTCATGTTCTTCGAGACGTTCTTCCTCATAGGGAGCAGCAACAGAAGCAGCAGGCTAGAGCCTTCACACACTAACCCCTTCAGAGGACAGAGGGTAAAACAGTCTGCCTCCTCAGTTCCTACACACACATACAGGTTAGAGCCTTCAGATACATACCCTCTAACAGAGCACATCAGGAAACACACCACCTTAACTCACCACACAGACACATGCACACACAAAGAAACCCCCTAAGATTCTCAGTGCAGACTTTAAACCTTTCTATGCGGAAATGATTACCATGTGTGTGCTCGTTACCTGTAGGAAGTTGTCGATCTGCTGCAGCAGCTCCTTGTCTATGGATGTTCTTCTCTCCTGAACATGTGCAGGATAGGAGTATAATTCTGCATCCAACGTCTCTATGGAGAACGAAGATTCTACACAGTTAAATACAGAGTGAATTTAGTTAAATCGCACATTACACACAGTCCCTGTCGAAAAATGTCATTATACTCTAGTATAGGGGTATTCAACTCTTACTCTCCAACAGCGTTTTCCAAACTCAGTACTCGGGACACCAAGGGATGGACGTTTAGTTTTTCCCCGTAACACTACACAGCTGAGGATTCTTCTTCGGTATCATGGCGTTCACACATTTTGTCTGTGCATGCCACCACCTACTGTGCGGTAGTGTATGTTCAATTGCAGTACATTTGTGATACAAAAATAAAAAGGGGGGGGGGGGGGGGGGATTTTTTTATTGCACCACCAGCCTACCCTACACCTATATACCACTACTTCATCCAAAATCTCTAAAACATCTTATAAGTCTTCTGCAGTAAAATATTTTACACCCAGGTACTTCTCTGCAGCTGCCACCTACACTCTAAAAACCCACTACCCCAGTCCACTACTTTGACCCTATTGACCCTGCTCCTGCACCATGCCAACAGCACACAGCTGATTCAAATTATCAAAGCTTGATGATTAGTTGTTTATCAGCTGTGTAGTGTTAGGGCAAAAACAAAATGTGCACTGAGTTTGGGTAACTCTGCCCTATGAGGTCCAGAGCCTATTGGATTTCTGTTCTACCAGAATGAATTGCACCCACCTGGTGTCCCAGCTTTAAATCAGTCCCTGATTAGAGGGGAAGAAAGAAAAAGGGTTGTGGAACTGGCTTTGAGGTTCAGAGTTGAGTTTGAGTGCTCTAGTACAGTGGTTCTCAAACTTTTTATAGTCCCATACCCCTTCAAACATTCAACCTCCAGCTGTGTATCCCCTCTAGCACCAGGGTCAGCACACTCTCAAATTATGTTTTTTGCCATCATTGGTAAGCCTGCCACACACACTATACAATACATTTATTAAACATAAGAATGAGTGTGAGTTTGTCACAACCTGGCTCGTGGGAAGTGACAAAGAGCAAAGAGCTCTTATAGGACCAGGGCACAAATAATAATCAATAATTTTGCTCTTTATTTAGCCATCTTACATATAAAACCTTATTTGTTCATCAAAAATTGTGAATAACTACCTACAGATTAATGAGAAGGGTGTGCTTGAAAGGATGCAGATAACTTTGCAATGTTGTGTTGTATTGGAGAGTCTGTCTTAAATAATTTCCCACAGTCTGTGCCTGTATTTAGTTTTCATGCTAGTGAGGGCCGAAAATCCCCTCTTACATAGGTACGTGGTTGCAAAGGGCATCAGTGTCTTAACAGCACGATTTGCCAAGGCAGGATACTCTGAGCGCAGCCCAATCCATAAATCTGTCAGTTGCTCCTGATTAAATTACATTTTCACTGAACAGCTTGTTGCAATTTCGATGGGGCTCTCTTGTTCAGATATCAGTAAGTGGACTGGAGGCAGAGCATGAAAGGGATAACGAATCCAGTTGTTTGTGTCATCCGTTTTGGGAAAGTTCCTGCATAACTGCGCATCCACCTCAGATGCTTCGCTATATCACATTTGACATTGTCCGTAAGCTTGAGTTCATTTGCACACAAAAAAATCATACAATGATGGAAAGACCTGTGTGTTGTTCTTATTAATGCAGACAGAGAAGAGCTCCAACTTCTTAATCATAGCCTCAATTTTGTCCCTACATTGAATATAGTTGCGGAGAGTCCCTGTAATCCTAGATTCAGATCATTCAGGCGAGAAAAAATAAATCACCCAGATAGGCCAGTCGTATGTGATGACGAGTTTCTCACAAGCAGTCAGACAAGTGAAAATTATGGTCAGTACAGAAAACTTTAAGCTCATCTCTCAAAAAAAAACATCAATAATTTGTCCCTTGATAACCAGCACACTCCTTTCTGTACATTGTAAAAGCATTACACGGTCGCTGCCCATATCATTGCATAGTGCAGAAAATACACAAGAGTTCAGGGGCCTTGCTTTAAGAAAGTGAACCATTTTCACTGTAGTGTCCAAAACGTCTTTCAAGCTAGCAGACATTCCCTTGGCAGCAAGAGCCTCTCGGTGGATGATGCAATGTACCCAAGTGGCATCGGGAGCAACTGCTTACACATGCGTTACCACTCCACTATGTCTCCCTGTAAAAGTTGTTGCGCCATTAGTTCAAATACCAACATGAGCAGCAGCTATGTTTGGCTACATTTGGACCGTTAGTGGAATTCCTGCGAGAGAGTAATGGTTAATGTGATTGGATGTTAATTATTTGACTAGGCTACCTGTATTTGACATTGTGTTATTTCACTGAACACCAGCAGGTATTTCTCACTGGTCATCCCCAAAGCCAACACCTCCTTTGACTGCCTTTCCTTCCAGTTCTCTGCTGCCAATGACTGGAACGAATTGCAAAAATCGCTGAAGCTGGAGACTTATATTTCCCTCACTAACTTTAAACATCAGCTATCTGAGCAACTAACCCATCGCTGCAGCTGTACATACCCCATCTGTAAATAGCCCATCCAATCTACCTACCTCACCACCATATTGTTTTTATTTACTTTTCTGCTCTTTGCCCACCAGTATTTCTACTTTCACATCATCATCTGCACATCTATCACTCCAGTGTTAATTTGCTAAATTGCAATTACTTCGCTACTATGGCCTACTATTGCCTTACCTCCTCACGCCATTTGCACACACTGTATATAGACAATTTTTTTCTATTGTGTTATTGACTGTATGCTTGTTTATTCCATGTGTAACTCTGTGTAGTTGTTTGTGTCACACTGCTTTGCTTTATCTTGGCCAGGTTGCAGTTGTAAATGAGAACTTGTTCTCAACCAGCCTACCTGGTTAAATAAAGGTGAAATAAAAATTAAAAAGATGGTTTACTTTTATTATGGGCAGTGAAACGAGGCTACTCAGGCGAGAAAAAAACATCACCCAAATGTATAACCCTGTTGGAAAATATAAATGGACTGTTTGAAAATGTGAAGCAAAAAAGTCACACAAAAAAAGTATATTTTTTATTTGGGTACCCCTGTTTGGGAATACCTACTCTAGTATATACGAAGCCATACCATGCAAGGAATGGCAGTGCCTGCCTGTACATGTGTAGTGTCACCATCAACCAAACCAGCTTCAATCTCATGCAGTGGTGCAGGTGTAGTAGTGGCCATATGCAGTATGCCCACCTATTTCTCTACAGATATACTCACGAACTACCATTGAGAATGATTGAACGATCCATTTTACTTCCTTAAATCTCTGCCATTATTAGGTGGAGGGAATTACCACCTACATACACCATACAGAGTAGAAAATTGTTGATCATTAACTCATACTCACCTGATGGCAGAGAAAGGGTCATGGTCAAAACTCGGTATGTCAAGCCGTGTTAGCTGGGGCTGGATAGTCTTGAACGATCCTTGTAACCTACCATAGACAGACATACATACATGCATACATACATACATACGCACACTCACCTGGGGCCTGTTGCACAAAACTAGGATAAGGGATTAAGCCAGGATATCTTGGTGATCCTGGCTCAATTGATCCGTAATCCGGTTGCACTAAAGATGGATAGGGGGCAGGAGGATATGTTATGGTATAAATTACCATGGAGATTTATTCTGTGGAGCTAGCCTGCTCCAGACCAGGCTAAATTCCAGGATCTATTTAATCTCATCCCTAATGTCAGTCAGCAGTCGCCACAAATGGAAACCAATAGTTATTTCACTGCTCACTATACATTGTTATCACATATAACTAGACCCACTGTTATTATTTAAACGTTTGTGATCATTAATTTCAATGATTTTGGATAAAAAATGATTTCTAGATGATGTTGCTATCATTAGATAATTTACAGTTTCCCATAGACTATAAGGCTATATATAAAATGATAGAATATTAGGGCCACAGAGGGGAAAAAAACACAAGTCATAATATTGTAACCAGTTGTTTTAAAGGAGGACAGTTGTTAAAATGACAGATGTGGGGCATTTCGTGAAATTGTACTTCAGTATGGTTTCATAAACAAAGACATGCTGATGTGCCAGAATATTAAGTATCACATTGTCATAAGTATCAAAACTGTAAAAACAATATGTAGCTTTTCTGCAGAAAGAACCAGCCTCATAAATTTATGACTTTATCCTTTTTCTTCAGTGTGGCCCTAGTACTCTGTCATATAAACAAATACACATTCCATATGAATATAAAAACACAATGTGTAACATTATGTTCCTTTATTGAATAAGGACAAAACAAAGCAGGTAAACCATCAGCTCCTTTCGAAACTGAAGTCACAGTGACTCTACAAGATGGAAAGCACAGAATCCAAGCATATTATACAAAATGATACATACACATTCAAAGGTCTGTATATAACACACCCTGCATGTCTGCACACTAAAATAAATGCAGGACAAATCCATACACATCAACTGAACAGACAAATGAATGGATGCAGTAGCCTCCCTGCAGCCTTGTATTACACACAGTATACCGCACAAACATCATAAGAGGCCAAATTCGTCAAAAAACTAACCCAAAAAAACCCAAATTCCTCTGCCACCGCAGGACATATTTAACCAAAATTGAAAGCACACATACTAACTAAAATAATTCAACACATATTGGTCCCTCAGCAGCCGACCACTGTCGTCATCAGGCAAGATTGCCGGATTGTCCCAGTCCATGGCTGGTGGCACTCTGGGGGCCCTCTCCTTCCTCAGGCAGGCCACATTGTGGAGGACAGCACAAGCCACAGTAATATCACATGCCCTAACAGGGCTGACCCTTAATTTGTGAAGGCAGTGAAAGCGTGCCTTCAGGAGGCCAAAGGTCATTTCAACTCTGGCCCTGGTATGGGCATGGTTGTAGGCCTGCTGTGCTTCCTGGGGGTCTGTGAAAGGTGTCAGGAGAAAAGGCTGGCAGCCATACCCCCTGTCTCCCAGCAACACACCAGAGAATTCACCTGTCAACACAAAATCTCATCATTACTACCTCATAAACACAGTGATATTCTTGACACAGCCATGATGGTTATAAATAGGGGTTGTGTGGCTTACCTTGTGATAGGCACTGATAGATTTCAGAGGCCCGAAAGATTCTGGAGTCATGGACTGAGCCAGGCCATTTTGCCACAACATTGCTGATCACACAGTCAGCATTGCAGACCATCTGAAATCATAAGATGAGGAATATTACACCAATCAATGCACATCACTGGCAATGCAGAGTGTTCGTCAATGGACAATATCAAAAAGTTATGTTCACCTGAACATTAATGCTGTGAAAGGATTTCCTATTCACAAAATCGGCCTCATGGGCACCTGAGGGGGCTTTTATCCTTATGTGTGTGCAGTCCACTGCACCAATGACATTGGGGAAACCTGTCACACAAAGTAATGAGTATCCTACTATGTGTTAACAGTTGTCCTGTAATTTGTAGATCCTCTTACCTGCAATCCTATAGAACTCCTCTTTGATGTCACAGAGTCTTCTGTGGCCAGGGAAGGAGATGAAGACATCTGCTAATGCTTTGATAGCCAGACACACACTCCTTATTGTGCGGCAAATTGTGGCCTTGTTCAGCTGTTCTGCATCCCCCACTGAGTACAGGAAGGCTCCACTAGCAAAAAAGCGCAAGGCCACACAAACCATTTGCTCCACACTCAGTGCATGGCTCCGTGCAGTGCGGTGCTTAATCCTGGGACCCAGTAGTCTGCATAGATACCTGATGCCATCTGCAGAAAACCTGTATCTTTCATATAGATGGTCATCAGGGAAGGCCAGTGGGTCCAACCGGTCCCTGAAGACCCTTTCTCGCCTGAAGGCTCTCCTCAGCACAAGTGCTTCTTCATCCACCACATCTCGCACGAATGGGCATGCCATTGTCAGAGCAGAAAGGAACACACAATTTTGGGCCTTCATATAGGCTAGTGGCCACACCTGGTGCTGGGGGGGTGGGCAAAAGAGGGCGATGCCTTATAACGATGACTTGGTTGTACTGATTGCTGGGAAAATAAAAAAAACCTTAGAAAGATGCCACCGTCCTGTGTGCTCACAATAAGAGCTCATATGTCATGGCTCACTTGACTTTACGAGAATATACCTAATTTTTATTTTGAGCTGTGTCATCTTCTTGGAGCTGGGGGAGGAAAGAAAAATAATGAATAATACATTTGTGTTACAGTTAGCATACAGTGTACATTGAAGGCATATCTCACCTCCCTCTCAAGTTTTTTTATTTCAAGGTCCAGTTTCCTAATTGTCCTCTTTTTTATTTCGGACTCCAGTGCAAGATTTTCCATCTTTTTCTTCTTGTACTGAATGTCTATGTCTGCCAGTTCTATTTGGCGCCGGAGGTGGTTGCCATACAACTTTCTGATAGCTTGTGAGCTCTGTGAACACAATACAATTAGCGCAGCTGGAATTTGGCAGGATGTGGTGTCCTTTTATTAATACGCACTATGTTGCCAGGCTGGTTTTCCCACTGTATAGCATCTGGGTCCTGTAAAAGAAATTAGATTTTTTGATTTTGATGAGGACTCCTCACCATTGTAGAGTAAATAGTACTTTCACAGTCTTAACATGATACCTCATGCCTTCTGGAATCCAGAGAGATGGTCTCCTCCTCATCATCGTCGTCTCCATCATGTGCTGTTGCTGCTGCACTGGGGCCTTCACCCTATCACATTTAATCGGATTCATATTGAAGCTAGTAGACAAGACATGCCAGGCCTACAGTATGCCTTTGATGGAGTACTCACTGGATCAGCATCGTCTGGTGCTTGTGCTGGTGGCTCTAACAGGAACACAGTGCTGCCAGACACTGCAAGGCAATAGGTAAACCAAAGTCAGACAGTCCAAATTGATTCAATATGAATGTGGTTGTATCCCATGTAGATGGAAGGACATACCTTGAATGAAGCGGGTGGCATCTTGGGAGGAACCTATGCTCGTCTCTTTCCCCCCAGGGATCCCCTCTAAGACGGGCCTGCCTTTATTTAGCTCCAAGGCCATGTCCTCTGCTGGGGTAAGGTCAGCCTTTGGTGACCCACCACCCGTGCCTTGTCTGTGGGTATTCTTTTTCACTGCTAAAACAGTACAGACAATGTGTGAGCAGGCACCTTCTGGGTACAATATATGCTTGTGCTTTGTTAAATATTAGTCAGGGACCATACCATTCTGCAGAATGTTCTTGTATTTGATTTTGACCTGCTGCCATGTCCGTTTTGGCCCGTTCATGTTTAATCTACACACACACACACACACACACACACACACACACACACATTTAATGGAGTCACACTGCAAAAAATTACTTGGTATTTTTGTCTTGTTTTCAGTAAAAATATCAAAAAATTTATCATAGCTTTATACAGTGTGATGGAGTTACTTTACACAATTTCACTCATATCTGCAGTGCATTTCAATTAAAAATTTAACCGTTTCATAATTACAGTACAACTGCATTTTTGGAGATGTGAATTAAATATTTGAATTGTAATTGTGATGTTTCAGCGGAGCGGTGAGTGTGTAATTGTGCACTACTTACGCATTCAGGCGGTCTGCAATACTTTGCCACGCTTTTTCTCTTTGCTTTATCACTGTGGCGGTGTTGCCTTTCTTCTTAATTATATCTTTTACCTCCTCGTATGCCTCCATGAGGATTTGTGCTTCCGACGGGGAAAAGTACGCGGCTCTAGTTGCCATGGTAAATCAGTTAATCTGTGGCGGGGTCTATTTGAGTGAGCCGTGAGCGCGCACCTATCCAGGATTGGTTTCACCTGGCTTAATGAATCCGTGTCTGCTCATCCTGGCTTGGTCTTTGTGCAACCAATTAAGCCTGGACGCACATGTTTTGGCTTCATTGAGCTCAGCTGAGTCATTTATCCCGGATGTCTTAATTCTACTTTTGTGCAACAGGCCCCTGTTTGGTATGATAGCTAGCTAGTTTTAGCTCAATGCCTGGTGGCTTATAATATAATCTCCCTGTCGTGTCTGTAAAGCCACCAATAATTGAAGGCAGCTAACTAACTAACGTTACTTATTGGTGACTTTAATTTATAACTAACCTGCGAAAGCTAGCTAGCTGGATATGTTCAGGTAATATCAGTAACACAGCTTTTACTTTGAAACCAGCTAGCGACGTAATCATGTTGCAGCCCCTCCTCTCTATGCCCACACCATCTCTGTTCAATCTTGTGGACGACATAAAAAAAATGAATTAATGCAGTCGAAATGATTATCCGTCTTGGTTGTGTATATTCGGAAGTTGATTGAACGAACAGTACACGGATGACATTTGAACAAACAAATATAAAACGATCATGTTGTAGTTCCCTCCAGTAATCACAAGAACAAGCGTTCCTTGATTTTAACTGGCGGCTTTATTCTGTAGATTTAGTCAGAATTATCACCTTCCGTGAGAACTATAAAGCAAATGAAAATACAGTTAAGCACACTCTTACAACCTCCTTATCTTACGAGTGACTTATTAGCTTGGTATAACTCTGAAGTGCTTACATACATAAACAGTTTACCCAGCGCTATAACAGTATCAGATTAAACACATGAATAAAGGAAAAATACCTCATTGGCTGCTTATTACAGAAGGGAGGAAATCAAACTTCACACTTATTATTTCTAGCATGAATTCACACTTCATTCTTAATTATTCTAACTTTACCATCCTAACATACATGCTTCAACCTTTACGAACTACACCCGATGACATGAAAACTTAGCTAATGGGATTGCCTTCCCTCCAAAAGTGTGTTGCTACAATAAGGATCCCCGTTACAACAGTTATTAGCTACGTAGTTCCGCTTGTCTTATCATTTCCCCCGCACAGCGAACACGTAAACAATTCAAACAAAAAACAACGACATAACCTGTAAGTCTAACTGTCAGTTACACATGTGAATATATCATGGGTAGCCATGGAAAAAGTCCCTTATCAATAAACCTTGCCACTTACACTATAAAGTGTAAACTATATGCTTTAACGTGAGTAGAATAACTATCATAGATTAGAATATAATAACTTCCCTGAGATTCTTTCAAGCTGCAATAGAACATTTATGCAAAGTCAACCAGGGAGGAAGGTTACCCTCCTCTTCCTTCTACGATATGTCAGGCTGCAGAAAGAATGTTGTAATAATAATGTGCAGAGCAGTTCACTATCACGAACGAGGCGGAGTTAGTAATTCCACATTCACATGCTAGTCCTCCTTACTGGGTAACTCGGAAATGTCAAAATGACTAGATGGTTGAAGTACACGTGCCGTCAACCAGTTAGCAAGTCGGAAATTTCCGAGTTCCAACTAGCACTTGAACGCGGCATAAATTCCAAAAGTCTTCACGCTGTCTCCCAACTAGAATAGTTTCTACTGGATTTTTCACCGACTCGGATAAATTATTTATTCTCGGGATAACAATACGATCGTGCAGAAACATGGTAAGCTATTAATCCAAAGTAAATCAATAAAAGGGAATTGTTTTGTGTGACATTCAAAAACAATTTATTATCATTTGGAATTTAACTTCAGATGCATGGGCTACTTCCACTTTCTTTTTGCCTTTGTTGACGGAATAATGTTCTATGTCATTACTTTTGAGACTAGGGAGGATTCATATAGAGCCTAGTCCATATGTTATGATAATACAGAATATTTTGTAAACACCAGTTACAAGTGGTTAATTAAATGCGTGTTTGAAACTCTGCTTTGTTTGAGCATTCACCTTGGGTGCATCTCAATAGCCAAAAGTGGGTTCCTCTGCTCGTCCCTCTCCATTCGCCTGTAGTCTAGTGATTTCAAAGAACATGACAAACAGGTAAGATTAGATTCCACATGCTATGTCGGGATTTATTTTACAGTTTAGTTTTCAGACATTGCACAGATGAGGAGACGGAGAGAGGAAGACAGTATACGTTGAGACATATCCCAGCATATCCTTGCCTAGTTGGAGGTCGTTGACACATTTTATTGCACCTACAGGATAACAATTTAACATATAGGCCTATTCATATTTCAGAGGTGTATCATAAGATTGACTTACTGTAAATCAAAACAGACAACATATTGTAAAATAGATAATATTAATTTGAGTTTTCAGAACACAGTTCAATCAAATGTGGAATTGATTTGACAAATACATTATATATTGAAAGGGTATCATTTATCTTCATATTTTGTTGAATAAAAACATAAAATCAAAATCAAATCAAATGTATTTATATAGCCCTTCGTACATCAGCTGATATCTCAAAGTGCTGTACAGAAACCCAGCCTAAAACCCCAAACAGCAAGCAATGCAGGTGTAGAAGCACGGTGGCTAGGAAAAACTCCCTAGAAAGGCCAAAACCTAGGAAGAAACCTAGAGAGGAACCAGGCTATGAGAGGTGGCCAGTCCTCTTCTGGCTGTGCCGGGTGGAGATTATAACAGAACATGGCCAAGATGTTCAAATGTTCATAAATGACCAGCATGGTCAAATAATAATAATCACAGTAGTTATCGAGGGTGCAGCAAGTCAGCACCTCAGGAGTAAATGTCAGTTGGCTTTTTTAGCACGTTCGGTGAACAGGTCAGGGTTCCATAGCCGCAGGCAGAAAAGTTGAAACTGGAGCAGCAGCAAGGCCAGGTGGACTAGGGACAGCAAGGAGTCATCATGCCAGGTAGTCCTGACGCATGGTCCTAGGGCTCAGGTCCTCCGAGAGAGAGAAAGAAAGAGAGAGAAGGAGAGAATTAGAGAGAGCATACTTAAATTCACACAGGACACCGGATAAGACAGGAGAAGTCCTCCAGATATAACAAACTGACCCTAGCCCCCCCGACACATTAACTACTGCAGCATAAATACTGGAGGCTGAGACATCCATGAATACAACCCCATGCATTATTTAGCTGTAGCCAACAATTACAAAAAATACATTCCTTGACAGCTGCTTGGTTTACAGTTCTTCCTGTTTTAGAGTGCTACATTTCAGCCTTGAACTCAGGGTGAAGTTGCCCCTATAAATGCTGATCTGGGGCCAGTTAATGGTTAAGGTTAGGATTGGGGGAGGGGGAACTGATCCTAGATCTGTACCTAGGGGAAACTTCACCCTGTAGCGAAACACATTCTACCTCTTCCTCTGGCTAAAAAAGAGAATCTCTTAAATCTCAAGGGAGTTTTGTTTCATTGTTTATATTATATTTATTGTTATATTTTCTTTTCCAGGTGGTTACAGGTTGAGTGACATCTTCAACTTTTCTGAGGATGATATCAATATCTTGATTCAATTATGAGATCTTCCTGAAAAGGGGTGACAGTTACAAGCAGGAGGCTCATTATATTTTCAATAAACATGGTGTGGTGCTGTATAATATGCAGTATCCAGTTCATATGTTTTTCAACCCAGTTCATATGAGTTTATCAGCATTCCAGTGCTTTGACAGAACTGTAGGAAAATATTTTTATTTAATTCACGTGTCATCTCTCTCAGCCTGACAAGAACAGTCGGCTGCGTCAGGCTCAGGAAGAGGCGGAGGAGGTGAAGGTGATCATGATGGACAACATGGAGAAGACAGAGGAACGCAAGGCAAAACTGCAGGACCTTGATGAAAGGGCTGAGGAACTGGATTTTAAAGTGAGACTGGGATTGCTTTTTAATTATTATTATTTACACACACACACTTGCACTGATACCATTTTTATCCTGATCTGATCCAATTCAGATATTTTCTTCAGATGCATCACTTTTTAATATTAAAGCTGTGGCCAAGCCTTCCACAACCGGAGGTCCTTTTTGGTGTTCAAGATAGACAGTGGTGTTTTGTCAGAACGGTGAATTGACTTTAGTGCTTGATTGGTTTGTTTGTTTGTTTAGAGCAAGTCCTTCCACAAGACCTCAAAGAAGTTGAAGCAGCAGAAGAAATTTGACAACATCAAGGCCAAATGGAAGCTCATTGCTGTTGTTGCAGCCTCGGCCATAATTGTCATTCTAGTAGCCACCTTCATGTTGGTCAACAGATCTAGCCCTGAAAACACACATGATATAGGCAGTATCCCAATGAACGAAGGAGGCATTACACCAACAACCATTGGGCCTGGGAAGTAGGCTACAGCCTAGAATCAATAGGGCTGAAAAGGAAACAAATAGTGGACACTACTTGAAGGATACTACTATCGGTCAAAAGTATTTTCTAGCTTCTGTTGTTGATACTTTACTTGTCTCTAATGGGTGTACAAGGACTTCTACAGATCCATCAGGGAAGATAAATAATTTATTAGGTGCAAAACTTGTTAAAGAATTCCATTATTCAGAATCTTGTTGGGATTACCAATTATCTGTAAACTATTACATCTGATAATATTGAAATCAGAAAAGGTAAGACATTAGGGGTGATGACGAGATAGATTTGATCTATTTCCTTTCAACAGCATTTATAATGCATTACTGTACATCTTGGGATACATAACTAAGGTTAACCTGAACATAAAATAGTTGTATTTTGTAGTTTATTTGAAAATACCATCTTTTCAAATACTCGTGGCAATCATTTCCTTTGATATTCAAATACAGGTCTCAGAAAAATATATATATTTTGAATTCGTCTTTCAGAAAATACTGCAGAGAAATACCTATTTTTTTGAAAACAAAATATTTTATGGTTGCCAAATATTTTATGAAAAACCAAAAACTACAATAGTTGAGTTGAAATATAATGACCATAAGCACATGGTTTGGAGGGCTCCTAGATATGAATCTTAATATAGCCTAGAATTAAATACATGAAGGACATGGAATCCCCTCAACAGCTTAAAAATGACCAACAAATATACAGTATTTTCATAATGATTGAGACAAGGTAATATAGTAACAGTTGACATCAAGTTCTTATACATGTGTAGTAATTTTGTGACATTGTTGTTACATAGGACTTTGGAAATTGCTTTATAATTGCACAAAGGAGTTATTACACAAGTGGAATAAGGACAGTCATTATTCCTCGTGTACAGTAGTTACAAAAATTCAGCTCATTGCTATGCAATTAAAATGCAATTACCAATTATGTAACATGCTAATAAAATGTTGCTTCAAAAGTAATTACAGTTTTATTACACAGGCACAAGAACAGTTATGTTAAGTGGAATGCTAATGGTTACAAAATATAGCTATTAAGTGTCAAGGAAACTAATTCTTAAAACTGAAATAACTATAGCCAAGGTAGGTGGAAAATCATGTTAGTTCGTATTCTGAGTAAACTGTCTCTTTAAATATGTTATAGTGTGTGTTTGAAACAACACTTACCCACAGATGGACAAAGAGGTTCCAAGTTGGTTTTGCTAAGCATCCAACTTGCTGTTTGCAGATGGCTTTTGAATTTCTCTGCAGTAATTTCAGGTATCATAAAATTAATTGCAACTTTCTACCTTTTCAGTGGCATGTTGAAAGAGTCATACTGTAGTTGAACGTCAACTGATTTATACTTATCTTTACAAAATATCATTGGTTTGACTTGATTATGTACACCTATGGCAATGGACATTTACAGAATGTTCAGATATAAATGTATTGTATATATCAAATATGACTGTCAAATAGATTGGAATAGTATAGGAGATTGTGTGTGCTCTATTAATTATATTTCTATCTTCAACATGCAGTTGCAGATAAAGTTTGTTAGTTGAAGGCAGACAATCCAATAGTTTCTTAAAAGTAGTCACTTCCTGAGATCGGTATTGAAATATAAAAAAAAGGTACTTGCTTTATCAGTTGCGTATTTAAATGGTTTTAGAAAGTAGTCATTTTTTGGGATCTACATTCAAATACTTTGTCACCTCCAAAGTAACTATTTGTTCCCCCTTAAAAAATGGTTACCTTCCACAAAGCATAGTTAAAACTATAGTTATCCCAGGTCTGAACCTGAATAACCTCACATTTTCAATGACACCATTCATTTCCCAAAGAGATATATCCAAACAAAAATGTGTGTTTATATTTTACTGAAGGTACACCACCATTTACTCTGCCATTCTTGAAGGCCTAGTTGATAGACATCACGTGTTGACAAAACAAGGCATTCCATTGTCAAGATCAGGATTTAACTGACAATATTATTCCCTTTAAAATTGGTCTGAGAGATGTTGTATTTCAACATGCAACACAATTTTTTAGAAAGGAGTGTAATGTCCCTCAATGCTGAACAACTGATTGATAGTCACATTAAATAATAGGCAATAACAAAAATGCCCTTGATTGCTAAATAACTGACGTATGTAGTGTAAACACTAGATGGGATTATGTTGTTGACAATGACACCTGTTCAACCCTTTTATAAACAGTCAACAGGAACTCCCCAATAGACAGCTGTGTCTAGTTCATTGACCAGTTGAATGGACATTGAGTCAAAAATATGTTTTGTTATCGTGCAGTTGCATTATTGATTTATTTTATCCAGTTGATTAAAAAAAAGTACATTAACCCTGATTGCTCATTATTTCAACATGATTGGCTGGCAATTACCAATAGGCTATTTTGTCTTTAAGTGATTTGAATGTATCAACCTTACTGCATTCCAAATGGGAAATAATCTCCTTTCCCTCATCACAACTCTGCCAGATGGTTTAGAATGTTTAAATTCCCTTAATACATGCTTTGACTCTGCCCTTTCAACCTATCCAATCATTTGGAAAAAGTCATCAAGGACAAACTAAATATAAAGTTTTTAAATGGAATTCAGCCTAGGGCACATAGCATTTGTTTTGCATGCCAGTTTACCCCGGTGAAGGGATTTTGCACTTGATCCAAAAACCTGCATCTCCAGGAGGGACATCGAAAGAGTATGTTCCACCCAATGTAATGTATTAACCATAAATGACTGAATGGTGTGCTCGTTTGAAGAAACTGCGCATCCAGGGGCGTAATATCAGCAAAACAATTAAGCTAATTTATTTACTGCATTTCTACACAATTTAGAAAAACTAAAACACAAAGACATTATCACCTTGTTTCTGTAATTTCATCCACATCAATAGGGGACTTGCCTAAGCATCAGTGTAATGGGTGCGTGTCGGTGGCAGGGAAGTCAGGCGCAGGAAAACGAACTTGGTATAAATGGAGTCGTTTAATAAGTGCTCATAAAACTCCAAAAAACAAAATATACAAAAAATAATATAAGTGGGTACAAAACCCGTCGCACACCGACACATGACTTGCACATAACATACAATAAAACAATCTCCAACAAGGACATGAAGGGAAACAGAGGCTTAAATACACAACATGTAATTGATGGGATTGGAACCAGGTGTGAAGGAAGACAAGACAAAACCAATGGAAAATGAAAAATGGATCAGTGATGGCTAGAAAGTCGGTGACGTGGACCGCCGAACACCGCCCGAATAAGGAGAGGGACCGACTTCGGCGGAAGTCGTGACAATCAGACTGTTACCATGGTTACCGTATGATATGCTATTCAGTCTGAAATAAGTATGCCTAAAATAGAAGCAAGAGTCTCTACAAGCCAGAATGTTGAATACAATTATATTTACAAGTACTTTACCGGTTGTCTGTGCCGTTGGTCCTTTTGACCGTAGGAGGTGGAAATAGGGTATCCACAGGAAAGTGTTGTTTCACCGACTTTTTGCTGCCCCAGTAAATTCTGTCTCTTGTATTTTCAATCTCCCAAGGCATTGCAGGTGATGCACAACATGTTAACAGTAGCATAATGTAAAGGTATGTAATCAGCTGGAAGTGTTTGTGAAATCTACCTGCTGATTGTATGGGCCAACTTTCAGTCTGTGGTTCGGTAGGCTCAGCCATTTGTGCAAAGGTTTGTCACAGTGCGAATTGCAAACCAATAAACAGACCATCGTACTGAAGGTCGGGTTGATAACACTTCCCTGTGGATATTTTGTCTCTGATTACCTCCGACATAGGGACAAAAATCAGCTGACAACATGTAAAGTAAATTGAAATCAAGTTTGTTCAACATTCTGACTGTTCGGCAATGCTGCGCTACATGTTAGAGAGGTGAGTAAGTATTTCACTCTCTGGGTTCTAAAATAGGCTAATAGGGGACTTAATATTCTACAAACTCATGTCATTCAATAATTAACTGCTACGCCTTAGCTCAGCATCGGGATTAAAACGGTTTGATTTGACTAAACTAGCAGTTACCCTACCTATCCAAAGCCATCTACTACAACCATTTTACCTCTGCACTGCTTGGAGAAAAAGTAATGCTGTTCCATGCAGCTGTTTCGATGAGATATCCATAAAGCCAGTCCACCCGCCGGCATACAAACAGCCTTCCCTCCCGCTCCCAGGCATCTACATGGTCCCTTTTATGTCGCTAAACTGCATTTGCCTTCGGGATTGGAATTATTTTATAATAAACGAAACATGCAACCATTTCAACGGTTCTACTGAGTTACAGTTCATATAAGGAAATCAATCAATTGAAATTAATTCATTAGCCCTAATCTATGGATTTCATATGACTGGGCACAGCCACAGGCCCAGCCAATCAAAATGAGTTTTCTCTACAAAAAGAGAGAAATAATATTCTACAATGTAGAAAATATTAAAAAATAAAGAAAAACCCTTGTTCCAAACTTCTTCCATTTAAGAATGATGGAGGCCACTGTGTTCTTGGGGACCTTCAATGCTGCAAAAAATGCTTTGATACCTTCCCCAGATCTGTGTTTCGACACAATCCTGTCTTGGAGCTCTACCGACAATTCCTATGACCTCATGGCTTAGTTTTGGCTCTGACATGCACTGTCAACTATAGACAGGTTTGTGCGTTTCCAAAGCATGTTCAATCAATTGAATTTACCACAGGTGGACACCAATCAAGTTGTAGAAACATGTCAAGGATGATCAATGGAAACAGGATGCACCTGAGCTCAATTTCGAGTCTCAAAAGCAAAGGGTCTGAATACTTATGTAATTTTTTTTCTTTTTTATACACTACAGTTGAAAAGTTTGGGGCCACTTAGAAATGTCCTTGTTTTTGAAAGAAAAACTATTTTTTTGTCCATTAAAATAACATCAAATTTATCAGAAGTACAGTGACAACATTGTTAATGTTGTAAATTACTATTGTATTTGGAAACGGGCTGATTTTTTATGGAATATCTACAGTACATTTACCAAATTATATTTTGAAAGAGGAAGCAAAATATTTTAAGTATATGTTTTCTTTTCAGTCTCCTCTATTTCTCCTCTATTTCTTTTCAGTCTCCTCTATTTCTACTGAATGTAATTCAGGATTTCTTCCCTAATAATAATAATAATAAGGGAAATTTAACAAATGTTCAGAAAGACCAGTGTGAAGGCCAACTTACAGAAGAGGAACTTTTTGAGGCAATAAAATATTTTCATTCTTTAAAAACACCAGGACTTGATGGTATACCAGTAGAGGTATATCAGACCTTTTTTTGATGTACTCAAAGATCCATTATTAGCATGTTTTAATTACTCCTTTAAAAATTGTAGACTTTCAGGTACTCAACAATAAGGTCTAATTGCATTCCTACTTAAAGAGAACCCAGGTGGTAAGTATAAAGATCCAGTCCATTTAAAAAACTGGAGGCCTCTTACACTTCAATGTTGTGATTTGAAAATCCTGGTGAAATGCATAGCACATAGAATAAAAAAGGTTTTACCAGATATTGTTCATCCTGACCAGACAGGTTTTTTACATGGACGATATATTGGAGATAATATACGACAATTACTTGAAACAATTGAACATTGTGAAGCATCAAAGATACCAGGCCTGGTCTTCATAGTGTCACGTTCTGACCTTAGTTTCTTTTTTATGTCTTTGTGTTAGGTTGGTCAGGGCGTGAGTTGGGGTGGGCAGTCTATGTTCTTTTTTCTAGGTTGTTTGTTTTCTATGTGTTTGGCCTGGTGTGGTTCCCAATCAGAGGCAGCTGTTTTTCGTTGTCTCTGATTGGGAGCCATATTTAGGTAGCCTGTTTTCCATTGTGTGTTGTGGGTGGTTATTTTCCGTTTCAGTGTTTGCACCATACGGGACGGTTTCGGTTGTTTGTTTGTGTCACGGCTGTCGTCCTCTTCTTCCTCTGAAGAGGTGTAGCAAGGATCGGACCAATACGCAGCGTGGTAGGTGTCCATGTTTTAATAGGGAAAACTGAACATGAACACAAATACAAAAACAATAAACGTGAACAAACCGAAACAGTCCCGTGTGGCACAAACACTGACACAGGAAACAATCACCCACAAAATACCCAAAGAACATGGCTGCCTAAATATGGTTCCCAATCAGAGACAACGATAAACACCTGCCTCTAATTGAGAACCAATCTAGGCAACCATAGACTTACATAAACACCTAGAATGAACACAACCCCAGAAATCTACAAAATACCCCTAGACAGTACAAACACCCTAGACGAGACAAAAACACACAAACCACCCTCGTCACACCCTGACCTAACCAAAATATTTAAAGAAAACAAAGAATACTCAGGTCAGGGCGTGACAGTACCCCCCCACAAAGGTGCGGACTCCGGCCGCAAAAACCTAATCTAAAGGGGAGGGTCCGGGTGGGCCTCATTCATGGCGGCGGCTCGGGTGCGGGACGTAGACCCCACTCTACCATAGTCATTGCCCTCTTCAAGGGCCTCTTCAGAGGGACGACCCTCGCCTCCGACCTAGGGTCTAAGATCCTAATTAAAGGCCCCACTGGACTGAGGGGCAGCTCCGGACTGAGGGGCGGCTTCGGACTGAGGGGCGGCTCCTGACTGAGGGGCAGCTCCTGACTGGCGGGCGGCTCTGGCAGCTCCTGACTGGCGGGCGGCTCTGGCAGCTCCTGACTGACGGACGGCTCTAGCGGCTCCTGACTGACGGACGGCTCTAGCGGCTCCTGACTGACGGATGGCTCTGACGGCTCAGGACAGACGGGCGGCTCAGACGGCGCTGGGCAGACGGGCAACGCAGGCGGCGCTTGGCAGACGGACAGCTCAGATGGCGCTGGGCAGACGGGCAGTGCAGGCGGCGCTGGGCAGATGGGCACACCTGTAGGGAGGAGACGGAGAGACAGCCTGGTGCGTGGGACTGCCACAGGACCCACCAGGCTGGGGAGACCTACAGGAGGCTTGGTGTTAGGAGGTCAGCTGAAGGACCGGGCTGTGGGGGAGCACTGGAGCTCTGGTGCGCAGCCTTGGCACCACTCCCCCAGGCTGGAATACTACTCTAGCCCGGACTCTCCAGAGTGCAGGCACAGGTTGAACCGGGCTGTGGGTGAGCACTGGAGATCTAGTGCCTACTACACGCACCTCTCCCTTAGGCTCCACTCCCACATTTGCCCGGCTCGAGCGGAGCGCAGGCATAGAACGCACTGCACCCTCCCAGCGCCCCGGAGACACAGCACGCAGAGCCGGCGCAGGATAACCTGGACCGAAACGGCGTACCGGAGACCAGACACGCTGAGCAGGCACAATACGCCCTGGCTGGATGCCCACACTCGCATGACACTTTCGGGGGGCTGCCCTATAGCGCACCAGACTATGGGCACGTACTGGCGACACCGTGCGCTTAACCGCATAACACGGTGCCTGACCAGTAACGCACTGCTTATAATAAGCACGAGGAGTGAGCTCAGGTCTGCTACCTGGCTTAGCCACACTCCCCGTGTGCCCCCCCAAAAACATTTTTTGGGGCTGCCTCTCGTACCTGTCGCGCTGCCGTGCTGCCTCCTCATATCGCCGCCGCTCAGCTTTCGCTGCCTCCAGCTCTGCTTTGGGACGGCGATATTCCCCAGCCTGTGACCAGGGTCCTTTCCCATCCAGAATCTCCTCCCAGGTCCAGGAGTCCTGCGATCGCTGCTGCCCGATACCACGCTGCTTGGTCCTTGGTTGGTGGGTGATTCTGTCACGGCTGTCGTCCTCTTCTTCCTCTGAAGAGGTGTAGCAAGGATCGGACCAATACGCAGCGTGGTAGGTGTCCATGTTTTAATAGGGAAAACTGAACATGAACACAAATACAAAAACAATAAACGTGAACAAACCGAAACAGTCCCGTGTGGCACAAACACTGACACAGGAAACAATCACCCACAAAATACCCAAAGAACATGGCTGCCTAAATATGGTTCCCAATCAGAGACAACGATAAACACCTGCCTCTAATTGAGAACCAATCTAGGCAACCATAGACTTACATAAACACCTAGAATGAACACAACCCCATAAGTCTACAAAAAAACTCTAGACAGTACAAACACCCTAGACTAGACAAAAACACACAAACCACCCTCGTCACACCCTGACCTAACCAAAATATTTAAAGAAAACAAAGAATACTCAGGTCAGGGCGTGACAGTTTGTACTTTTGTTATTTTGTTCAGTGTTCTGTTGATTTATTAACTATCTCATTATGGACACTTACCACGCTGCACATTCGTCCGATCCTTGCTACTCCTCCTCAGACGAAGAGGAAATCCGTTACACATAGCAGATTTTGAGAAGGTGTTTGATAAAGTATGACTAGAATTTATATTTAAATGCTTGGATTACTTTAATTTCGGTGAATCTCTTATACAATTGCTTAAAGTTATGTACAGCAACCTCAGATGTAATATTGTAAATGATGGTTACTTTTCAGAAAGTATTGAGCTTTTAAGAGGAGTTAAACAAGGCTGTCCATTGTCTCTATATCTGTTTATTATGGCCATTGAAATGCTAGCTATTAAAATTAGATCCAACAGGAGCATCAAGGGGTTAGAAATCCAGGGGATAAAAACAAAAGTGCCAATGACTCTGGATCCCTGCACAGTCTCATTGAAGATCTTGATCACTTTTCTAGCCTCTCTGGACTAAAACCTAATAATGACATATTAATTATGACATATTACGTATTGGATTGTTAAAAGACACAGTGTTTACACTACCTTGTAGTTTACCAATAAAATGGGCGAATTGTGAAGTAGACAACTTGGTATTCAGATCTCAAATCATATAAATGAAGTTACCACAATCAATTTCAATAGAAAGTTTGCAAAAATAGATAAGATTCTGCAACCATGGAGAGGTAAATACATGTCTATTTATGGAGAAATCACATTGATTAACTCTTTGATCGTATAACAGTTTACTTACTTACTAATGGCCCGCCTACTCCAGAGGACTCGTTTTTTAAATCATATGAGCAAAAAATTATTTGTTTTATTTGGAATGCTAAGCCAGACAAAATTAAATGTGCCTATTTATATTATGAATATGAGTTTGTGGGGATAAAATTATTAAATATTAAAGCTTTAAACCTCTCACTAAAAGCATCACTCATACATAAATTATATGTAAAGACTGTCGTCTGGAGAAGGAGAAGAGGACCAAAATGCAGCGTGGTAAGTGTTCATGATAATAACTTAATCAAAACTGAACACTACACAAAATAACAACGAGGAAAAAACGAAAACGAAACAGTTCTGCAAGGTGACATACACTAAACAGAAAACAACCACCCACAAACAAAAGTGGGAAAACAGGCTACCTAAGTATGGCTCCCAATCAGAGACAACGATAGACAGCTGCCTCTGATTGGGAACCACACCAGGCCAAACACACAGAAACAGAAAACCTAGACCTACAACATAGAATACCCACCCACATCACACCCTGACCAAACCAAAAATAGAAACATACAAAGCAATCTACGATCAGGGCGTGACATTATATTTAAACCCAAAATGGTTCTCCAGTAGATTATTAAGAAAGGGTCATCCATTGTTCAAAAATGGCCTTTTTGCCTTTATACAGATTACAACTTCTCATTTCCAACTAATTGAAAATTTAATTTTGTTGACAGTATCTTCCTTTCTTCAACAAGCCATATAAAGCTGCTTACAATTTCAGTTTTATCCTCCAGAAATGATAGAACAAATATTACAACAAATGTTATGGTTAAACTCAAATATACTGATTAATAAAAAAACATTCTTTATGGATTTATTTTTATTGTATTATATTTATTAATGATATTATGAATACAAACGGTGAAGTTATGTCACATGTGCAGCTATCGAAAATATATGGGAACGTTTGCTCAATAAAAAAATTATAACCAACTGATTGCAGCATGAACACAATAATGGAGGAGGCAAGTGAAAAAGGGAGAAGGTAGGGAACTTATTTGCCTTCCATATATTAACGATACAAATTGGCTGAAAGGAATTGGCATAAATAGAAATATATAGCAGTTTTATTTGAGGACAGAAATGTTGACAGCTGTCCGTGTTGTCCAGCAACAGCCCCAAAACATCACTGCTCTAGAGGAGATCTGCATGGAGGAATGGGCCAAAATACCAGCAACAGTGTGTGGATACCTTGTGAAGACTTACAGAAAACGTTTGACCTCTGTCATTGCCAACAAAGGGTTTATAACAAAGTATTGAGATAAACTTTTATTATTGACCAAATACTTATTTTCCACCATATTTGCAAATCATTTCATTAAAAATCCTACAATGTGATTTTCTGGATTTTTTTTCTCTCATTTTCTCTGTCATAGTTGAAGTGTACCTATGATGAAAATGACAGGCCTCTCTCATCTTTTTAAGTGGGAGAACTTGCACAATTGGTGGCTGACTAAATACTTTTTTGCCCCACTGTATATATGGGGCATACAACAATCTCAGCTCTGTAGATTTTTCTGCGAAGAGACAGAATCACTAGATCATTTATTCTGGCATTGCCCCTGTGTAGTTTTTTTCTGGTTACAGGTTCAGGAATGGTAAAAAAAAATCACAACATTAATTTAAAATGTACCTTACAAATAGCAGTGTTGGGCGATTTGGAAAGCCATAGTCAGTCAATAAATAATATAATTATACTCGTAGGAAAGGTTTTCATCTTTAGCTCTCAATCTGTGGATACTATACGACTAGAAAGGTTAAAAATATAACAGCACAATTTAAAAATATATGGCACATGGAAAACAAACGAGGGTGGTCTATGGTGATAGGTGGGAGGGGCTGAGAGTAGTGAGGGGTGAGATTAAAGAGTTTATGTTATGTATTATTGTTATATGATTGCTTTATATAAAAGTACCATGAATGTAAGATGTGTATGCAAAATGTGTATGTAAAATGTATATGTAAAATGTATATGTATATATAAAATATATGTATATGTAGCAGAAAAGCTGTAAAAAACAAACAAGATATGTGTCCTCCGAAGAGGGGTGGTGGTGCATGGGTTAATAATACAAAAAAAAAATACAAAAAAAAGAATGTTTGGCAAATCCTCTCCTTGGTGCAATCCAGAATCCTTGCGACTAAACCCTAAACCTTAACCCTTACCCTTACCCTAACCATGACCATAAACCTTACCTAACCCTGACCTTAATCCTAACCTTAACCCTTACCTTAACCAT
Source organism: Salvelinus alpinus (assembly GCF_045679555.1). Lineage (NCBI taxonomy): Eukaryota > Metazoa > Chordata > Actinopteri > Salmoniformes > Salmonidae > Salvelinus > Salvelinus alpinus. The sequence continues at coordinate 27,151,203 of NC_092103.1, read as the reverse complement.
TTTCAATTCCAACTTCATTGGGTAGGGATGTCCCACAGATAGCATGGACCATTGGCCAATACATAGCATCAGCAATCCAGGGTTTATACAGATCCCTGGTTCCACCTGTGCCGTTTAACACATTAGCTTTCAAAAGGAGCGCACCTATTCATGCAGGTTCATATAAACTCTCCACACTCGCCTACTGCTCCCACTCGATGGTCCGATATACAGTAAAGCATCTGACCAATAGGAACACGGAACATACCAAACACAGGAAACGACTACACTTCTGATTGGGTGATAGAGGAGCCCTCACATACAGGGACAAAATTTTCGCTCACCGTTTGCAGATGTGTCTACTATAAATACATGAAAACTGAACCACTATCGTAAATTGCAACACCATTCAAAGGTAAGGACTATTCGGTGAAATACCTTATGTGAGCTGAGCGATAATTGTCTGATTTAACTGTGCGGTATTGGGGTGTCAGATTTCACCAAAAGGAACTGGCTTTTTAAGGTCGGGCAAACTGTGCCGCTGTTTTCTCTTTTGAATTGAGCATATCAGCTTTAAAAAGAGTACAATATTCTGGTAATTGAGCTGTGCTAAATAAGCCATGAATATAGATTTGCTCATAATTGCTATAGGCCTATGTTTCATAATATACAATGCGGATTGATGTTTGAAGTTGTTTTGAATAGGATCAAAATGGGAAGCTTGCAGGAACCCAGTGCTTTGACAGCCAGACTGCAGAACACTCTCATGTCTTACCATAGCCTGGATGAGAATGAGTGGAGGGTAGCCAAGAAATCGGTGGGTGATACAGTATTTTCACAGTCTATTTAATCACCTCCTATACTGTAGGCTCAAAAGTTAATTGATTGGAAACGATGTATACCACACACCAAATGCTATCTTCAACCACTTACACTTTCAATTCCTCCTAAGCTCATTTTGTTTGTGCAAAACTGCGCTGGCACCAGACTGTTTCTTCTGCTTCTATGGGGTTTCCACTATCTTGATGTTTTTTGTAATCTTACATTGTAGAAAGATGTCACGGTATGGAGAAAGTCATCAGAGGAGTTTCATGGCTATCTGTAAGTATGGGCCTTCTTTCAGCAATGACCCTGGGCATGAAATCACAAATATCATGCCTATATTCTGTGTTTTAGCCATATTGCAGTTAATGCATTCCCTTTTATTGATGGAAAAGAAAAAGGAACCCACTGGCCACATACATATATTAAACGTCTATTCCATGTTGGTTCAACATAATTTAATTGAAATGACGTGGAAACAACGTTGATTCAACCAGTGTGTACCCAGTGGGAAGGTTTATTTGTCTGATCTGATGTGTGATGGTTTTATCTTGCAGGTATAAAGCCCAGGGTAAGGTCGACGATAACCCCAATAGAATAGTGGATTACATACGCCCTGGGCCTTATCGATTAGACTGGGATAGTTTGATGACAGCAATGGACATAATAGAGACCCTTGATCAGGTAAACCCATCATCCCTTAAGTTTTCTTTGATAACTTGATCAAATGGCAAAAGTATCTTATTTCTCTCATGAAGATACATGTAGACTGCACACAGTTTTTTGTTTGTGTAATTCTTATTTTACCACACTTAAGTAGACCCACTGCCCTAAATATTACTCAATTTGTCAGAATAATGATTTTCCATCTTCTTATTAGGTGATATAAGAGGGCTTTGTCACAGTTAGCATGTTATCCCAAATGAATCAATGTTTATCTCTGTCTGTCTGCAGGGCTGTTGTGTGATGAGGTACACTACTGCAGGCCAGCTGTGGAACATCATAGCTCCCAGAGAGTTTATTGATTTCTCCTACACCACAGACTACCAGGATGGACTATTGTCCTGCGGTGAGTAGCAATGTGCAGTTATGGAACCACAAGGGAAGGTAGCATAATGAATACAAAAGTGTTATGTGTAAGGAGTCTGGTGTTCACTACTTTCTTCTAACTATAGTATTAGTATCTAACTAAAATGCTGAATCCCAAACAGCCTCACAGGTTTGATATTTAAAGACTGTGATCCAGGAAATGTTTTCTGTGTAATAGCTCTGTGTCTGTGTAATAGCCCGTGTCTGTGTAATAGTTATGTGTCTGTGTAATAGCTCTGTGTCTGTGTAATAGTTCTATGTCTGTGTAATAGTTATGTGTCTGTGTAATAGCTCTGTGTCTGTGTAATAGCTCGTGTCTGTGTAATAGTTATGTGTCTGTGTAATAGTTCTGTGTCTGTGTAATAGCTCCGTGTCTGTGTAATAGCTCTGTGTCTGTGTAATAGTTCTGCATCTGTGTAATAGCTCTGTGTCTGTGTAGTAGTTCTACGTTTGTGTAATAACACTGTGTATATGTAATAGCTCTGTGTCTGTGTAATAGTTCTGAGTCTGTGTAATAACTCTGTGTCTGTGTAATAGCTCTGTGTCTGTGTAATAGTTCTGCGTTTGTGTAATAGTTCTGCATCTGTGTAATAGCTCTGTGTCTGTGTAATAGTTCTGAGTCTGTGTAATAACTCTGTGTCTGTGTAATAGCTCTGTGTCTGTGTAATAGCTCTGTGTAGGTGTATAATAGCTCTGTGTCTGTGTAATAGTTATGTGTCTGTGTAATAGCTCTGTGTAGGTGTGTAATAGCTCTGTGTCTGTGTAATAGTTATGTGTCTGTGTAATAGCTCTGTGTAGGTGTGTAATAGCTCTCTGTCTGTGTAATAGTTCTGAGTCTGTGTAATAACTCTGTGTCTGTGTAATAACTCTGTGTCTGTGTAATAGCTCTGTGTCTGTGTAATAGCTCTGTGTAGGTGTGTAATAGCTCTGTGTCTGTGTAATAGTTATGTGTCTGTGTAATAGCTCTGTGTAGGTGTAATAGTTCTGTGTCTGTGTAATAGTTATGTGTCTGTGTAATAGCTCTGTGTCTGTGTAATAGCTCGTGTCTGTGTAATAGTTATGTGTCTGTGTAATAGCTCTGTGTCTGTGTAATAGTTCTGTGTCTGTGTAATAGCGCCGTGTCTGTGTAAAAGTTATGTGTCTGTGTAATAGCTCTGTGTCTGTGTAATAGTTCTGTGTCTGTGTAATAGCTCTGTGTCTGTGTAATAGCTCTGTGTCTGTGTAATAGTTCTGCATCTGTGTAATAGCTCTGTGTCTGTGTAATAGCTCTGTGTCTGTGTAATAGCTCTGTGTCTGTGTAATAGTTCTGCATCTGTGTAATAGCTCTGTGTCTGTGTAATAGTTATGTGTCTGTGTAATAGTTCTGAGTCTGTGTTATAACTCTGTGTAGGTGTGTAATAGCTCTGTGTCTGTGTAATAGTTCTGCGTTTGTGTAATAGTTCTGCATCTGTGTAATAGCTCTGTGTCTGTGTAATAGTTCTGAGTCTGTGTAATAACTCTGTGTCTGTGTAATAGCTCTGTGTCTGTGTAATAGCTCTGTGTAGGTGTAATAGTTATGTGTCTGTGTAATAGCTCTGTGTAGGTGTGTAATAGCTCTGTGTCTGTGTAATAGTTATGTGTCTGTGTAATAGTTCTGTTTAGGTGTGTAATAGCTCTGTGTCTGTGTAATAGTTCTGAGTCTGTGTAATAACTCTGTGTCTGTGTAATAGCTCTGTGTCTGTGTAATAGTTCTGCGTTTGTGTAATAGTTCTGCATCTGTGTAATAGCTCTGTGTCTGTGTAATAGTTCTGAGTCTGTGTAATAACTCTGTGTCTGTGTAATAGCTCTGTGTCTGTGTAATAGCTCTGTGTAGGTGTGTAATAGCTCTGTGTCTGTGTAATAGTTATGTGTCTGTGTAATAGCTCTGTGTAGGTGTGTAATAGCTCTGTGTCTGTGTAATAGTTATGTGTCTGTGTAATAGCTCTGTGTAGGTGTGTAATAGCTCTCTGTCTGTGTAATAGTTCTGAGTCTGTGTAATAACTCTGTGTCTGTGTAATAACTCTGTGTCTGTGTAATAGCTCTGTGTCTGTGTAATAGCTCTGTGTAGGTGTGTAATAGCTCTGTGTCTGTGTAATAGTTATGTGTCTGTGTAATAGCTCTGTGTAGGTGTAATAGTTCTGTGTCTGTGTAATAGTTATGTGTCTGTGTAATAGCTCTGTGTCTGTGTAATAGCTCGTGTCTGTGTAATAGTTATGTGTCTGTGTAATAGCTCTGTGTCTGTGTAATAGTTCTGTGTCTGTGTAATAGCTCCGTGTCTGTGTAAAAGTTATGTGTCTGTGTAATAGCTCTGTGTCTGTGTAATAGTTCTGTGTCTGTGTAATAGCTCTGTGTCTGTGTAATAGCTCTGTGTCTGTGTAATAGTTCTGCATCTGTGTAATAGCTCTGTGTCTGTGTAATAGCTCCGTGTCTGTGTAATAGCTCTGTGTCTGTGTAATAGTTCTGCATCTGTGTAATAGCTCTGTGTCTGTGTAATAGTTATGTGTCTGTGTAATAGTTCTACGTTTGTGTAATAGCTCTGTGTATATGTAATAGCTCTGTGTCTGTGTAATAGTTCTGAGTCTGTGTAATAACTCTGTGTAGGTGTGTAATAGCTCTGTGTCTGTGTAATAGTTCTGCGTTTGTTTAATAGTTCTGCATCTGTGTAATAGCTCTGTGTCTGTGTAATAGTTCTGAGTCTGTGTAATAACTCTGTGTCTGTGTAATAGCTCTGTGTCTGTGTAATAGCTCTGTGTAGGTGTAATAGTTATGTGTCTGTGTAATAGCTCTGTGTAGGTGTGTAATAGCTCTGTGTCTGTGTAATAGTTATGTGTCTGTGTAATAGTTCTGTTTAGGTGTGTAATAGCTCTGTGTCTGTGTAATAGTTCTGAGTCTGTGTAATAACTCTGTGTCTGTGTAATAACTCTGTGTCTGTGTAATAGCTCTGTGTCTGTGTAATAGTTCTGTGTAGGTGTGTAATAGCTCTGTGTCTGTGTAATAGTTATGTGTCTGTGTAATAGCTCTGTGTTGGTGTGTAATAGCTCTGTGTCTGTGTAATAGTTATGTATCTGTGTAATAACTCTGTGTAGGTGTGTAATAGCTCTGTGTCTGTGTAATAGTTATGTATCTGTGTAATAACTCTGTGTAGGTGTGTAATAGCTCTGTGTCTGTGTGTAATAGCTCTGTGTCTGTGTAATAGCTCTGTGTCTGTGTGTAATAGCTCTGTGTTTGTGTGTAATAGTTCTGAGTCTGTGTAATAACTCTGTGTCTGTGTAATAGCTCTGTGTCTGTGTAATAGCTCTGTGTCTGTGTAATAGCTCTGTGTCTGTGTAATAGCTCTGTGTAGGTGTGTAATAGCCCTGTGTCTGTGTAATATTTATGTGTCTGTGTGTAATAGCTCTGTGTCTGTGTAATAGTTATGTAGCTGTGTAATAACTCTGTGTCTGTGTAATAACTCTGTGTCTGTGTAATAGCTCTGTGTAGGTGTGTAATAGCTCTGTGTCTGTGTAATAGTTATGTGTCTGTGTAATAGCTCTGTGTCTGTGTAATAGTTCTGTGTCTGTGTAATAGCTCCGTGTCTGTGTAATAGCTCTGTGTCTGTGTAATAGTTCTGTGTCTGTGTAATAGCTCCGTGTCTGTGTAATAGCTCTGTGTCTGTGTAATATTTCTGCATCTGTGTAATAGCTCTGTGTCTGTGTAATAGTTCTACGTTTGTGTAATAGCTCTGTGTATATGTAAAGCTCTGTGTCTGTCTAATAGTTCTGAGTGTGTAATAACTCTGTGTCTGTGTAATAGCTCTGTGTCTGTGTAATAGTTATGAGTCTGTGTAATAACTCTGTGTCTGTGTAATAGTTCTGAGTCTGTGTAATAACTCTGTGTCTGTGTAATAGCTCTGTGTCTGTGTAATAGCTCTGTGTAGGTGTGTAATAGCTCTGTGTCTGTGTAATAGTTATGTGTCTGTGTAATAGCTCTGTGTAGGTGTGTAATAGCTCTGTGTCTGTGTAATAGTTATGTGTCTGTGTAATAGCTCTGTGTAGGTGTGTAATAGCTCTCTGTCTGTGTAATAGTTCTGAGTCTGTGTAATAACTCTGTGTCTGTGTAATAACTCTGTGTCTGTGTAATAGCTCTGTGTCTGTGTAATAGCTCTGTGTAGGTGTGTAATAGCTCTGTGTCTGTGTAATAGTTATGTGTCTGTGTAATAGCTCTGTGTAGGTGTAATAGTTCTGTGTCTGTGTAATAGTTATGTGTCTGTGTAATAGCTCTGTGTCTGTGTAATAGCTCGTGTCTGTGTAATAGTTATGTGTCTGTGTAATAGCTCTGTGTCTGTGTAATAGTTCTGTGTCTGTGTAATAGCTCCGTGTCTGTGTAAAAGTTATGTGTCTGTGTAATAGCTCTGTGTCTGTGTAATAGTTCTGTGTCTGTGTAATAGCTCTGTGTCTGTGTAATAGCTCTGTGTCTGTGTAATAGTTCTGCATCTGTGTAATAGCTCTGTGTCTGTGTAATAGCTCCGTGTCTGTGTAATAGCTCTGTGTCTGTGTAATAGTTCTGCATCTGTGTAATAGCTCTGTGTCTGTGTAATAGTTATGTGTCTGTGTAATAGTTCTACGTTTGTGTAATAGCTCTGTGTATATGTAATAGCTCTGTGTCTGTGTAATAGTTCTGAGTCTGTGTAATAACTCTGTGTAGGTGTGTAATAGCTCTGTGTCTGTGTAATAGTTCTGCGTTTGTGTAATAGTTCTGCATCTGTGTAATAGCTCTGTGTCTGTGTAATAGTTCTGAGTCTGTGTAATAACTCTGTGTCTGTGTAATAGCTCTGTGTCTGTGTAATAGCTCTGTGTAGGTGTAATAGTTATGTGTCTGTGTAATAGCTCTGTGTAGGTGTGTAATAGCTCTGTGTCTGTGTAATAGTTATGTGTCTGTGTAATAGTTCTGTTTAGGTGTGTAATAGCTCTGTGTCTGTGTAATAGTTCTGAGTCTGTGTAATAACTCTGTGTCTGTGTAATAACTATGTGTCTGTGTAATAGCTCTGTGTCTGTGTAATAGTTCTGTGTAGGTGTGTAATAGCTCTGTGTCTGTGTAATAGTTATGTGTCTGTGTAATAGCTCTGTGTTGGTGTGTAATAGCTCTGTGTCTGTGTAATAGTTATGTATCTGTGTAATAACTCTGTGTAGGTGTGTAATAGCTCTGTGTCTGTGTAATAGTTATGTATCTGTGTAATAACTCTGTGTAGGTGTGTAATAGCTCTGTGTCTGTGTGTAATAGCTCTGTGTTTGTGTGTAATAGTTCTGAGTCTGTGTAATAACTCTGTGTCTGTGTAATAGCTCTGTGTCTGTGTAATAGCTCTGTGTCTGTGTAATAGCTCTGTGTCTGTGTAATAGCTCTGTGTAGGTGTGTAATAGCTCTGTGTCTGTGTAATATTTATGTGTCTGTGTGTAATAGCTCTGTGTCTGTGTAATAGTTATGTAGCTGTGTAATAACTCTGTGTCTGTGTAATAACTCTGTGTCTGTGTAATAGCTCTGTGTAGGTGTGTAATAGCTCTGTGTCTGTGTAATAGTTATGTGTCTGTGTAATAGCTCTGTGTCTGTGTAATAGTTCTGTGTCTGTGTAATAGCTCCGTGTCTGTGTAATAGCTCTGTGTCTGTGTAATAGTTCTGTGTCTGTGTAATAGCTCCGTGTCTGTGTAATAGCTCTGTGTCTGTGTAATATTTCTGCATCTGTGTAATAGCTCTGTGTCTGTGTAATAGTTCTACGTTTGTGTAATAGCTCTGTGTATATGTAAAGCTCTGTGTCTGTCTAATAGTTCTGAGTGTGTAATAACTCTGTGTCTGTGTAATAGCTCTGTGTCTGTGTAATAGTTATGAGTCTGTGTAATAACTCTGTGTCTGTGTAATAGCTCTGTGTCTGTGTAATAGCTCTGTGTAGGTGTGTAATAGCTCTGTGTCTGTGTAATAGTTATGTGTCTGTGTAATAGCTCTGTGTAGGTGTGTAATAGCTCTGTGTCTGTGTAATAGTTCTGAGTCTGTGTAATAACTCTGTGTCTGTGTAATAACTCTGTGTCTGTGTAATAGCTCTGTGTCTGTGTAATAGCTCTGTGTCTGTGTAATAGCTCTGTGTCTGTGTAATAGCTCTGTGTAGGTGTGTAATAGCTCTGTGTCTGTGTAATAGCTCTGTGTCTGTGTAATAGTTCTGTGTCTGTGTAATAGCTCTGTGTCTGTGTAATAGCTCTGTGTCTGTGTAATAGTTCTGCATCTGTGTAATAGCTCTATGTCTGTGTAATAGCACCGTGTCTGTGTAATAGCTCTGTGTCTGTGTAATAGTTCTGCATCTGTGTAATAGCTCTGAGTCTGTGTAATAGTTCTACGTTTGTGTAATAGCTCTGTGTCTGTGTAATAGCTCTGTGTCTGTGTGTAATAGCTCTGTGTCTGTGTGTAATAGTTCTGAGTCTGTGTAATAACTCTGTGTCTGTGTAATAGCTCTGTGTCTGTGTAATAGCTCTGTGTAGGTGTGTAATAGCTCTGTGTCTGTGTAATATTTATGTGTCTGTGTAATAGCTTTGTGTAGGTGTGTAATAGCTCTGTGTCTGTGTGTAATAGCTCTGTGTCTGTGTAATAGTTATGTATCTGTGTAATAACTCTGTGTCTGTGTAATAACTCTGTGTAGGTGTGTAATAGCTCTGTGTCTGTGTAATAGTTATGTGTCTGTGTAATAGCTCTGTGTAGGTGTGTAATAGCTCTGTGTCTGTGTAATAGCTCTGTGTAGGTGTGTAATAGCTCTGTGTCTGTGTGTAATAGCTCTGTGTAGGTGTGTAATAGCTCTGTGTCTGTGTAGGTGTTTCTCTTTCTGTTCAATTTCCAAAAGTTGTGTTTAACTGAAACATTGAAATTGTTCTAAACTTTAGGGAGTACATTTTTTATCTTTCCTTTCCACAAGGTCTATATGCAGGGTCAACTTATTTTAGCGAGACCCGGAATGCCACTCCAGGAAGTTGTCTGACCACTTCTGTCTCCACCAGGTATCAGTGTGGAGCATGAGGAGCAGCACCAGAGTTATGTTCGGGGCTTCAACCACCCATGTGGCTGGTTCTGTGTGCCCACCCCAGACAGCACCACCACCGCAGCCCAGAGCCTCCTGACAGGGTACATTCAGACAGACCTCCGGGGTATGATCCCCCAGTCTGCCGTGGACACAGCCATGGCCAGCACCCTCATCAACTTCTACACTGACCTGCGCAGGGCTCTGAAGAAGGCCTAACCAGTACTAGCCCGGTTGCCAGATTGGTTTATGCTTTAGCCAACTCTGTCGTATTTGTTGTTATACTGAATGTATGGGATGGCAAGGGAAGTAAGAGGGGTTGGCTAAAACACGTTCAAATCTGGCGACTAGGCTAAACCAGTACATCCTAATAGCTCTCCTTTTCAATACACCAGTCGATTGATCAGTCAGTCTACACTCCACCCTCATAGAGGGCTATAGAGATCCAACTCCAATTCACACCAACTCAGGGCAGGATCCAGTTTAGGTTGAAACAGGGTAGGAGTTAAAGGACGTGGTCTGACCTGGTCTGCTGCTCACTGGACTTTGGAGTTGTGACTTGTTATTTGTCTGCTCTTTAAATCATTATATAATACTGAAAATTGCTACGAGATTAAGGTAGTACACAAACACTGAAGCACTTGATCAAAGTCGATGTTTGCCTTTTTTGTTGATCTTTTTTGCTGATTTCGGACAAACATCGAACGTACCCAACAAATTAAATCGTTGGGGGTAGATAGATAAAAAATATAGGTAGACAGACAGCCAATACAATCAATGCAATGTTGCTTTCAGTTGGAAGTTACAAGTGAAAGTGTTTGCAGGACTATACATTGGAATTTGACTGGTGTGTCACGCCCTGATCTGTTTTACCTGTCCTTGTGCTTGTCTCCACCCCCCTCCAGGTGTCACCCAGCTTCCCTATTATCCCCTGTGTATGTATACCTGTGTTCTCTGTCTGTTTGTTGCCAGTTGGTCTTGTTAGTTCAAGCTTACCAGCGTTTTTCCTGGCAGCGCCTATCGTTTCCCAGCCTCTCTTTCCTCGTCCTCCTGGTTTTTGACCTTTGCCTGTCCTGACCCTGTACCTGCCCGCCTGACCTCTCTGCCTGACCCTGAGCCTGCCTTCCGTCCTGTACCTTTGCCTTACCCTGGATTTTCGACCCCTGCCTGCCTTGACCTGTCTTTGCCTGCCCCTTTTGCTACAATAAACATTGTTACTTCTACAGTCTGCATCTTGGTCTTACCTTGAACCCGAGATATGGTGCTAATATAAATTGGTGATGTCCATCAAATGTCTTCAACGATAGCTACCGATAACAGTTTCCAGCCAGACGTGCATCTATCTGTTTACGTTTTTATAATAATGATTAACTGTAACTCTTTGGACTATAATAGTAAATATCAGACACTGATTTGACATTCGTCCCAAATAGTCCTCGGTGAGGCAATAACAAATGTCACTGCCAGACAAAATCCATGATAAAAAGAACTACAACAATAGGAGTAGGAAAGCATGGTACTGTACACTAAAAGCCTCATGTAAAAGAGTTTGCAAAACCTTTTTGAATTATTTTCACATCTGATGGATAACCAGCTCAATATCAAGTACAGCATATTATGTACACTGTAGATTGATGCATTCTTTTAAATTTCATGTGTATTTTTATTTGTATCCCTTCTTGCCTTCCTTAAATTATTGTTCTGTAATGTAACAGAAGGAAGAAATTGGATGCCACACGTACCTTTTTTGATCCTTTACACTTCTCCCTATTGTTCCTTGCCTTAGGACTAAATGAACATGAGAAGACTACTTAACAATTCTATTCTGAACAAAAATATAAAAGCAACATACAACAATTTCAAAGATTTTACTGAGTTACAGTTCATATAAGGAAATTAGTCAATTGAAATAAATTCATTAGGCCCTAATCTATGGATGTTTTACTGTTGTTTTATTTCTTTACTTACCTATTGTTCACCTAATACCTTTTTTGCACTTTTGGTTAGAGCCTGTAAGTAAGCATTTCACTGTAAGGTCTACACCTGTTGTAAGGTCTGGGCCTGTACACCTGTTGTATTCGGGGCACGTGACAAATAAACTTGGATTTGATTTGATTTGATGGGCCATGGGTGGGCCTGGGAGAGCATAGGCCCACCCACTTGGGAGCCAGGCTCACCCACTGGGGAATCAGAATGAGTTTTTCCCCACAAAAGGGCTTTATTACAGACACAGTTTCATCAGCTGTCTGGGTGGCCAGTGAGCTGAGATAAGGCGGAGCTTTACCTAGCATAGACTTATAGATGACCTGGAGCCAGTGGGTCTGGTGACGAATATGTAGCGAGGGCCAGCCGACTAGAGCATACAGGTCGTAGTGGTGGGTGGTATAAGGGGCTTTGGTAACAAAACGGATGGCACTGTGATAGACTGCATCCAGTTTGCTGAGTAGAGTATTGGAAGCTATTTTGTAAACGACATCGCCGAAGTCGAGGATTGGTAGGATAGTCAGATTTACTAGGGTATGTTTTGCGGCGTGAGTGAAGGAGGCTTTGTTGCGAAGTAGAAAGCCGATTCTAGATTTGATTTTGGATTGGAGTGTAACAGTCCTGACCTGTTTTATGTTGTTTTTTATGTGTTTATGGTCAGGGCATGTGTTTTGGGTGGGCAGTCTATGTTATCTGTTTCTATGTTGGTTTTGGGTTACCTGGTATGGCTCTTGATTAGAGGCAGGTGGTTTGCATTTTCCTCTAATTAAGAGTCATATTTAGGTAGGGCGTTCTCACTGTTTGTTTGTGGGTGATTGTCTCCTGTGTCCGTATGTCTGTTCGTACCACATGGGACTGTAGCGTTTGTTTGTTTCGTTTCGATGTCGTCTGTTTTTCCTGTACGTAAGTTTATGTTTAGTTATGTAAGTTTATGTTCAGGTTGCGTCAACGTCGTTTTCTTATTTTGTAGTTTGGAAAGTGTTTTGTTTCGTTTCGTGTGCCATCAATATTTATAATAAAGATGGCTTATTTCCCTGAGCCTGCGTTTTGGTCTGAGGATCCTTCTCTCCTCACCTCATCCGAGGATGAGGAGAGCGACAGCCGTTACAGAATCACCCACCAACAAAATGTGACCAAGCGGTATGGGAATGCTCGACGGAGCAACAAGAATTTCTGGACTTGGGAGGAGATCCTGTCTGGTAGAGGACCCTGGGCGCAAACTGGAGAATATCGCTGCTCTCGTGAGAAGAGTGAGGCAGCCACAGCCCAGGAGCGGTGGTTTAAGGAGGCAGCTAGGAGACGTGGATGGAAGCCGGAGAATCAAGCTCGAAACCGGAATTATGAGGGGACACGTCTTGCACGGAAGCCCGAAAAGCCCGTGAGTAACTCCCAAAAATTTCTTGGGGGGGGGCTAAAGGGTAGTGGGCCAAGGGCAGGTAGGAGACCTGCGCCCACTTCCCAGGCTTACCGTGGAGAGCGGGAGTACGGGCAGGCGCCGTGTTACGCAGTAGAGCGCACGGTGTCTCCTGTACGAGGTCATAGCCCAGTGCGGGTTATTCCACCTCCCCGCACTGGTAGGGCTAGATTGAGTATTGAGCCAGGTGTCATGAGGCCGGCTCAACGCGTCTGGTCTCCAGTGCGTCTCCTCGGGCCGGCATACATGGCACCTGCCTTACGCATGGTTTCCCCGGTTCGCCTACACAGCCCGGTGCGGGTTATTCCACCTCCTCGTACTGGGTGGGCGACCGGGAGCATTCAACCAGGTAAGGTTGGGCAGGCTCAATGCTCAAGAGAGCCAGTACGCCTGCACGGTCCGGTATTTCCGGCGCCACCTCCCCGCCCCAGCCTAGTACCTACAGTGCCTACATTACGCACTAGGCTACCAGTGCATTTCCAGAGCCCTGTTCCTCCTCCACGCACTCTCCCTATAGTGCGTGTATCCAGTTCAGTGCCTCCAGTTCCGGCCCCACGCACTAAGCCACCTGTGCGTCTCCTAAGTCCTGTACACACTGTCACTTCTCCCCGTACTAGTCCTGAGGTGCGTGCCCTCAGCCAGGTGCCACCAGTGCCGGTACCACGCACCAGGTATAGAGTACGCTTTGAGAGTTCAGTGTGCCCTGTCCCTGCTCCACGCACTAGTAGGAAGGTGCTTATCATTAGCCCGGTGCCTCCAGTTCCGGCACCACGCACCAGGTCTACAGTGCGCCGTATCCGGCCAGAGCCATCCGTCTCCCCAGCGCCATCTGAGCCATCCGTCTCCCCAGCGCCATCTGAGCCATCCGTCTCCCCAGCGCCATCTGAGCCATCCGTCTCCCCAGCGCCATCTGAGCCATCCGTCTCCCCAGCGCCATCTGAGCCATCCGTCTGCCAGGAGCCTGCAAAGCCGCCCGTCTGCCATGAGCCTGCAAAGCCGCCCGTCTGCCATGAGCCTACAGAGCCATCCGCCAGACAGGAGCCGCTAGAGCCGTCAGCCAGACAGGAGCCGCTAGAGCCGCCCGCCAGACAGGATCTGCCAGAGCCGCCAACCAGACAGGATCTGCCAGAGCCGCCAACCAGACAGGATCTGCCAGAGCCGCCAACCAGACAGGATCTGCCAGAGCCGCCAATCAGACAGGATCTGCCAGAGCCGCCAGCGAGCCATGAGCAGCCAGAGCCGTCAGAGAGCCATGAGCAGCCAGAGCCGTCAGTGAGCCATGAGCAGCCAGAGCCGTCAGTGAGCCATGAGCAGCCAGAGCCGTTAGAGAGCCATGAGCAGCCAGAGCCGTCAGAGCGCCATGAGCGTCGAGAGCCGTCAGCCTGCCATGAGCGTCGAGAGCCGTCAGCCTGCCATGAGCGTCGAGAGCCGTCAGCCTGCCATGAGCGTCGAGAGCCGTCAGCCTGCCATGAGCGTAGAGAGCCGTCAGTCTGCCATGAGCGTCGAGAGCCGTCAGCCTGCATGGACCTGCCAGAGCCGTCCAAACAGGACCTGCCAGAGTCCTTCAGCCGGGATCTGCCCCTTGTCCCGGTGTTGCCCCTTGTCCCGGTGCTGCCCCTTGTCCCGGTGCTGCCCCTTGTCCCGGTGCTGCCCCTTGTCCCGGTGCTGCCCCTTGTCCCGGTGCTGCCCCTTGTCCCGGTGCTGCCCCTTGTCCCGGTGCTGCCCCTTGTCCCGGTGCTGCCCCTTGTCCCGGTGCTGCCCCTTATTCCGGTGCTGGTCCTTATCCTGGTGCTGCCCCTTGTTCTGGTGCTGCCCCTTGTCCCGGTGCTACCCCTTGTCCCGGTGCTGCCCCTTGTCCCGGTGCTAGCTGTTTATTTAGGGGAAGGTAGTGTTAGGGTGGTCAGTAGAAGGGGTAGACAGAAGAGGGGAGTGACTATGGTGGTATGGGGACAGCGTCCTGAGCCGGAACCACCACCGTGGTCAACTGCCCACCCGGACCCTCCCCTGGACTTTGTGCTTGTGCGCCCGGCGTGCGCATCTTGAGGGGGGGGTACTGTAACAGTCCTGACCTGTTTTATGTTGTTTTTTATGTGTTTATGGTCAGGGCATGTGTTTTGGGTGGGCAGTCTATGTTATCTGTTTCTATGTTGGTTTTGGGTTACCTGGTATGGCTCTTGATTAGAGGCAGGTGGTTTGCATTTTCCTCTAATTAAGAGTCATATTTAGGTAGGGCGTTCTCACTGTTTGTTTGTGGGTGATTGTCTCCTGTGTCCGTATGTCTGTTCGTACCACATGGGACTGTAGCGTTTGTTTGTTTCGTTTCGATGTCGTCTGTTTTTCCTGTACGTAAGTTTATGTTTAGTTATGTAAGTTTATGTTCAGGTTGCGTCAACGTCGTTTTCTTATTTTGTAGTTTGGAAAGTGTTTTGTTTCGTTTCGTGTGCCATCAATATTTATAATAAAGATGGCTTATTTCCCTGAGCCTGCGTTTTGGTCTGAGGATCCTTCTCTCCTCACCTCAAGTGAGGATGAGGAAAGCGACAGCCATTACATGGAGATGTTTAATATGAGTCTGGAAGGAGAGTTTAAAGTCTAGCCAGACACCTAGGTATTTGTAGTTGTCCACATATTCTAGGTCAGAACCGTCCAGGGTAGTGATGCTAGTCGGGCGGGCGGGTGCGGGCAGCTAATGGTTGAAGAGCATGCGTTTGGTTTAACTAGCGTTTAAGAGCAGTTGGAGGCCACGGAAGGAGTGTTGTATGGCATTGAAGCTTGTTTGGAGGTTAGTTAACACAGTGTCCAAAGAAGGGCCAGATGTGTACAGAATGGTGTTGTCTGCGTAGAGGTGGATCAGGGAATCACCCGCAGCAAGGGCGACATCATTGATATATACAGAGAAAAGAGTCGGCCCGAGAATTGAACCCTGTGGTACCACCATAAAGACTCCCAGAGGTCTGGACAACAGGCACACTGAATTGACACACTGAACTCTATCTGAGAAGTAGTTGGTGAATCAGGCGAGGCAGTCATTTGAGAAACCAAGACCTATTGAGTCTGCCGATAAGAATACAGTGATTGACAGAGTCGAAAGCCTTGGCCAGGTCGATGAAGACGGCTGCACAGTACTGTTTTCTATCGATGGCAGTTCTGATATTGTTTTGCACCCGTGACGAGCTCGGAAATCGGATTGCACAGCGGAGAAGGTACGGTGGGATTCGAAATTGTCAGTGATCTGTTTATTAACTTGGCTTTCGAAGACTTTAGAGAGGCAGGGCAGGATGGATATAGGTCTATAACAGTTTGGGTCTAGAGTGTCACCCCCTTTGAAGAGGGGGATGACCGTGGCAGTTTTCCAATCTTTAGGGATCTCGTACAATACGAAAGAGAGGTTGAACAGACTGGTAATAGGAGTTGCAACAATGGCGGCAGATAGTTTTAGAAAGAGAGGGTCCAGATTGTCTAGCACAGCTGATTTGTACGGGTCCAGGTTTTGCAGCTCTTTCAGAACATCTGCTATCTGGATTTGGGTGAAGGAGAAGGAGAAGCTGGGGAGGCTCGGGCAAGAAGCTGCGGGGGGCGGGGGGGGGCGGAGTTGTTGGCCGGGGTTGGGGTAGCCAGGAGGAAAGCATGGCCAGCCGTAGAGAAATGCTTATTGACATTTTCGCTTATCATGGATTTATCGGTGGTGACCGTGTTACCTAGCCTCAGAGCAGTGGGCAGTTGGGAGGAGGTGCTCTTGTTCTGCATGGACTTTACAGTGCCCCAAAACTTTTTGGAGTTAGAGCTACAGGATGCAAATTTCTGTTAAAAAGCTAGCCTTTGCTTTCCTGACTGACTGCGTGTATTGGTACCTGACTTCCCTGAACAGCTGCATATCGTGGGGACTATTCGATGCAATTGCAGTCCGCCACAAGATGTTTTTGTGCTGGTCAAGGGCAGTCAGGTCTGGAGTGAACCAAGGGCTATATCTGTTCTTAGTTCTAAATTTTTTGAAAGGGGCATACTTATTTAAGATGGTGAGGAAATTACTTTTCAAGAACGACCAGGCATCCTCGACTGACGGGATGAGGTCAATATCCTTCCAGGATACCCGGGCCAGGTAGATTAGAAAGGCCTGCTCGCAGAATTGTTTTAGGGAGCGTTTGACGGTAATGAGGGGTGGTCATTTGACCGCGGACCCATAGCAGATGCAGGCAATGAGGCAGTGATCGCTGAGATCCTGATTGAAAACAGCAGGGGTGTATTTGGAGGGCAAATTGGTCAGGATAATATCTATGAGGGTGCCCATGTTTACGGATTTAGGGTTGTACCTGGTGGGTTCCTTGATTATTTGTGTGAGATTGAGGGCATCTAGCTTAGATTGTAGGACTGCCGGGGTGTTAAGCATATCCCAGTTTAGGTCACCTAACAGAACGAACTCTGAAGATAGATGAGGGGCAATCAATTCACATATGGTGTCCAGGGCACAGCTGGAAGCTGAGGGGGGTCTATAACAGGCGGCAACAGTGAGAGACTTATTTCTGGAGAGATTCATTTTTAAAATTAGAAGTTCGAACTGTTTGGGCATAGACCTGGAAAGTATGACAGAACTTTGCAGGCTATCTCTGCAGTAGATTGCAACTCATCCCCCTTTGGCAGTTCTATCTTGACGGAAAATGTTTTAGTTGGGTATGGGCTCACTGTGGGTGAAAAGATACATTTATATGACATGACTGTTCTAGTCATGTGTGTCAGATTAGCCTGAGAAAATGCTCGTTACTCTCAATATTCACATATTTAAAATGCTCTATAATGTATAATATACAACCTCTTATTGTTTTGTACAGCATGTCTGCCCCCTGGTGGTCATCTAATGGATGTTCTGCACTTTTCAATTGTGCAAGTTCTGTACTTGTTAAATCTATGCTACTCCATCTGCAATGAATACCTGCAGGTGCGCTTGACTTAATGTATTTGATGTGTGGATGATAGCAATGAAATCGGTAAGTGATACAGTATTTTCACAACCACGACACAGATGCATAATGATGTCGTGATCCCTGTGACCACTGTCAGGAGGTCCTTTAACATCAGTGAGGTGAAGGTTTTTTTCAGTGTTTGATAGTCACGTGCACAGGGTTACAGGTGTGATTGCAGGGTACAGTGAACATCTTGTGTGTGTGTGTGTGTGAGGCAGACAGGCTCCTTCAGACAACCTGTTGCTGTTTAACGGCCTATCCCTGCTGCAACCTGGTTCTTATGAATTGCACATAACACCATTGGTCTGGGTGCCGGTCTTTTTCTGCTTTAGCCAATTTGCTGTTGTCTTTCCAAACTTGCTAAACATAAGGCAAGACAACAATGTGATGTTTTACTGTTGAGTTTAGAAGCAATCAGATACCCAGACTATGCATCGGGGATTATGTTTAATCAGTAACAGATCTTCTACTGGGTTGTGTTGTACTCGGCTGTATTCATTATAAAGTGTCCTTTGTCAGTTTATTTGACCGTAGGGAATCACAACATCCCTGCAGAGAGAGAGAGAGGAAGAGAGAGAGAGACTGTGAGAATTAAAGGAAAGAAAAAAGAGAGAGATAAACAGTGATAGGCTACCTCTAGGCTGTGTGCCTACACTTTCGATACCCAGTCATAAATTAGTCATCAGTATCACTTCCCTAGTGTGATCTTATTTCCACACAGTCCTCTAGTCTAATTGCAGGTGCGCTCGATTTGGCTGATCTGACCTGGCCAGTGGGAGGACAGTGCACTTTAGGACTAATAAATGGGTCAAGCGGTGTGCCGGGACAGCTAAATCGGGCTCACTTCTTGGCGCGATGCTACAGGTAGATCGTACTTTTTCGACTGACGTCACTCCCAGGGATGGGCTTGTCACGTGGTTAAAGTCTGCGCTATCTAGTGGAAAACAACCTCTGAGCTGCAAGGGAAAAAACTGGGAGAAAAACTACTGGAGAAAACAAGCTAATTTAGCAAGGGCAACGGTAAGCCCAAACTATTTCAACAACGCACTCTAATAATCACAATTTTTGTAAATGACCACGTAGACAGAAGCCTATAGCTTTACCATAACATATTCAGAAGCTACTTTTCACTCCAGTGTTGCCGGAGAATGGTGCCAAGTTTCTAATTCGTCGCGACTGCATTCGGATAGCCTATTGCTGATAGCCTTACCAAATGCACAATCCACTATTACGTCCAAGTAGGTTATAAACTTGTCTTTATTATTAAATGCGACAAAACTAAATCCAACATTCACAGACACTGAAAAGGTAGACTGAAGTGCCATGACAGCGAACGTGCCCTTTGAAACAACTGAGTGAGGGGTGCTGGATACAATATAACGTTAACGTTACTGTATTAAGTTATATTTTGTTTCAAGTCAAGTGATAGTGTAATAAGCAATAATATAAAGATTCGCATGGTAGGCCTAATTATTCCTGTCTTTCAATGGTTGTTTTACTTCACCTGTGAAATACTCTTATGTGTTTGTTAATAGTGTTATAGATATTTTGAATGGTTTGCTTTAACAAATTGCAGGGCAATTCAAAATGCATTGTTTTATTTGTTTTATCAGTAGGCTATAATGATATAGTGCTTTAGCCCCGGGCTACTCTTTTCTTTTACCACCTATATGATTTTGGAGACTTGCATTTTTAGTCAATTACATTGTAGAATGTGTATCCATTTAATGTGTGTATAAACCCAAAGACTCATCTTTGTGTCTGCAGGTGATTCCTGGATGTATGTATAATCTGTATGTCCAGACAAGGTTTGCACTCTGACCTGCAAGCCAATGTAAGTCGTGCTGAGTGACTGCGTGTGAAAGAGGTATTCCAACACAGTATGTTCATTTATCATCATCTAATAACATCATTTATCCTCTCCAATTGAAGATGGCATGCTGGCTGATGATCATCAATAATATATTTTTGTGTCACTACTGCTAGTAATTAAAGCAACACTTCGCTGACTATCCAACCCTTACAAAAAAAGATTGCAGTTTTGAAACTGCAGTAAAAGTGCAGTAACTGCAGTCGACTGTGGTATTTTGGACGCAGTATTTGCAGCAGTTGTACTGCACTCTAACTCAAATCAAATGTTATTTGTCACCTGTGCCAAATACAACAGGTGTAGACCTTACTGTGAAGTGCTTACTTACAAGCCCTTAACCAACAATGCAGTTCAAGAAATAGAGTTAAGAAAATATTAACTAAATAATGCAAAGTAAAAAAATTATATAAAATCAAAAAGTAACAGAAGAAAATGACATAACAATAACGAGGCTATATACAGGGTGTACTGCTACCGAGTCAATGTGCAGGGGTACAGGTTAGTTGAGGTAATTTGTAAAGGGACTATGCATAGATAATAAACAGCGAGTAGCAGCAGTGTAAAAAAAAAACTGCAGTTATACTGCACTCTGACTGCAATCTTTTTTTCGTAAGGGAAATGACTCCAGTACTCAATAGTCCAATGTAGGCTAGCCTATTTGACCACCTCCTTTTTTAGTTGTGGCACAAAAATGTGTTCCTGACTCAACTTGCACTCATTCATTGGTACTTTTAGGGTGTTTTCACATATTGTCCTCTTTAAAAGAACTGATCGCAGTCCTCTTTAAAGTGCTAAATAACTCAGTTCACTTCAACTATTTTGTCCTCTTTGCATGTTTAGAAAGGAACCAAGATATTTCTCCAACATCTGGATCTGGCACTCTGGATCTTTTACAAAGAGCAGGACAAGCCATCTTTTTGGGGGGGGGAACCTGAACATCATCATATTCTCTCTTTTGTGGGACCAATGTGAGGGTTTAGGGCAGGGGAAACGGTGTTGCAGTAGTCTAGTGTGTGGTGCGGGAATAATGACACGTGAACCTGGGGAGTGTTGCGTTCACATTGTCCTAAAAATGGGAACTGGACGACGGACTTCAAGCAAACCGAACTCAGATCACCTCTTAAGAATGGTCTCAGTTCGGTTCGCTTCTGGGGATCTTTTGAGGGGTCTGAGTTTTCTTTGGAGTGTTGCTTAAAAAATTAAGCAAACCGCAAAAGAAAAAGGCTGAAAGGGACCAAGTGTGACAACACCCTAAGTGCAGGTACTCCAGTTCTCTACCCTTCTTGATGACCTATGGTTTAGTGTTAGTTTTCTATGGTGCTTGGGTCAGCATATAGTTTTGGGCTGGTATCTATGGTTTGGTTTACCATTACATTGTGCATGTTTGGTTGACGTTATCAGTGGTGTGCCTGTTTTTTAAGTTTGTGATCTGGGATTTCTGATTGTTTTGACACATTTCCTGCTTCTGCTTTCCTCATGTATTGTGCTCTTGTAGTCTCTTCTTGCTGTACTTATTTCATCATCATGCCAATCCTAAAAGATTTTTAATACTTTTGTGAAATATAAAAAGTTTTGATATTTAGCTGTTTTGAAAAGGGCACTATAACATTTGTGTGTGTGTACTCGTGTGCGGGTATGTGTGTGCAGGGCTCATCTCCTTCCCCATGACCTCTGGAGGAGGTCCCTGCGGCCGCACTGAGCGTGTCCGTCATGAACCCCATTACGACCAGGTCCCGCCAGGCTCCCTATGCCGAAACGACCCCTTTGACCTTCAACCCCTGAGGTACCAGCGGAGCACCGAACTAGCCCTGAGCTCTGATCCCCTTCCGCCCCCTCCCCTGCCCGACCAGCCCCCTGTGGGGCCCGAGTATGACCCCAGCGTCAGTGAGGACAACCCAGATCCACACCTCGAACTAGACCCTGCCCTCGACATCAAACCGGTCCACCGTTTCATCCCGGACTCGTGGAAGAGCTTCTTCCGAGGGACCAGCCTCCGCAGCAGCAAGCCCTGCCCCATGCCTGCCTCCTCCTCCTCCTCTAACAACAACAACAGCACCAGTGGCGGGGTGCGCTGCTCGCCCCCACACTCGCCCTCCCTGCCCAGATCCTACCGGGACCCCTATGGGGGGTCAGGGGGAAGCAGCTACAACTCCCGCAAGGAGCTCCTGGGAGTGGGCGACCACCAAGAGTCAATTTCGGGACGCACACTCCACACGGCGCTCACCTACAGCGAGCGGGTGGAAGAGTACCACGAGCGCTACGGCTACATGAAGTCCTGGGCAGGCCTGCTGAGGATTCTGGGATGCGTGGAGCTGCTGCTGGGTGCAGCGGTGTTCGCCTGCGTGTGCGCCTATGTGCACAAGGACAACGAGTGGTTCAACATGTTTGGCTACTCCTCGCCTGGAAGTGCATATGGAGGCTACGGAGGGGGGATGTACGGAGCGGGCACCGGAGGGTCCTACTACTCGGGTCCTCAGACTCCGTTTGTGTTAGTTGTGGCGGGGCTGGCCTGGATAGTGACTGTGATATTGTTGGTGATCGGGATGACTATGTACTACCGCACCATCCTACTGGATTCCTCCTGGTGGCCACTGACAGAGTTTACTATAAACCTTGCCATGGCCGTGCTCTACATGGCTGCAGGTGGGTGGGACGTGAACTACACACTTTAGAGAGAGAATACAATGCTATGTCAATGCAAACTATGATGATGGTTACTATTATTTGTGGTTCTTCCAACTGCTTAGCTGGTTATAGCATGATACTTGTAACACCAGTGTTGTGGTTGACTCCAGCATGGGCCATACATTTTATAATAATATACAGTAACTGTGTTGACACGTTGGATAAAAGTATTTACTAAATGACCATACTACTATCATTATTAGCTGTAGTCTACGTCAGAGACACCACGCGGGGCGGTCTCTGCTCCCTTCCCATCTTCAACAATGGCATCAACGGGGCTTTTTGCCGCACCGAGGCCGGACAGACAGCCGCCATCATCTTTCTGTTCGTCACCATGGTGATCTACCTGATCGGGGCCATTGTGTGTCTGAAGTTGTGGAGGCACGAGCAGGCACGCATGTACCGGGAAAAGTACGGCCTGGAGGTGAGATTGGGTGTGTGCCTGAGGCACGGGGTTAGGTTAAAAGTACGGCCTGGAGGTGAGATTGGGTGTGTGCCTGAGGCACGGGGTTGGGTTAAAAGTTAGGACTGAGAAGAAAGTTACACATCCTCACAGAAATGTAAGTTGCAGGTAAGTAACACAAATAATGTACTCTGTGAATACATATTATTTGCTTTCATTGGTGTCTGAATCAGAAAATCCAACAGTTGATGCAAGCTTGGCAATGAAAATAAAGCTGTGTGAACCACTACACTAATGTGAGAGGGGTGTGCATGTGCACGTTCACACTGCGTGATGGTCCATTGAGAGAACATTGTTCATTAGTGGATGGGGGTTGCCATGGTAGCTTGCTATGTTCTATGTTAATTGCTAGGCAGCTCAGGTACCACTTGTTCTATCGCTTTCATTCAGTTCTCATGTGAGGAAGAAAATCTGTTGTAGTTATGAAAAGATTGGAGCAATAGTTTTTGTTAACATTTTATTTGGATAGTCCATCTGTAGATGCTCTACAGACTCAGTAACATTAAACTATCTTCTAACCTTAACCCTAACCCTTATTCTAGAACTAACCTTAACCCTTTTTCGAGAACTAACCTGAACCCTTATTTTAGAACTAAACTTAACCTTGCTTAGCAACAGATAGTTTGACCATCTGTACAGCATCTACAGATGGACTTTCCAAATCAAGTGTGACCATGTCTTTCTGTATGCTGTATACATTGAGTGTACAAAATATTAAGAACGCCTGATCTTTCCACGACAAACTGACTAGGTGAATGCAGGTGAAAGCTATGATCCCTTATTGACGTGACTTGTTAAATCCACTTTAGTCAGTCTAGATGAAGAGGAGGAGGCATGTTAAAGAAGGATTGTTAAGCTTTGAGACAATGGAGACATGGATTGTGTATGTGTGCCATTCAGAGGGTGAATGACCAAGACAAAAGATTTAAGTGCCTTTGAACAGGGCATGGTAGTAGCTGCCAGGCGCACTGGTTGTATCAAGAACTGCAACGCTGCTGGGTTTTTCATGCTCAACAGTTTCCCATGTACATCAAGAATGGTCCACCACCCAAAGGACATCCAGTCAAAGGACACAACTGTGGGAAGCATTGGAGTCAACCTGGCCCAGCATCTCTGTGGAATGCAAAAGGGGGGTGCAACTCAATATTAGGAATGTGTTCATAATGATTTGTACACTCAGTGTATATGCAGTCTTATATTACAAAAATATAAGCTCTATTTCTTTTTGCAGAAGTGTCATTTTAGACTTGCACAACTTCTGTTTTGTTATTACGCAGATGCATACGACAGATTTCCCTGCGGCGAGGTCTTTGGTAAGCATTTACCGCTGAGCTTAATGTTTTTATTTATGGCTTAATGCCAAGAAAGAAATCTATGGTGTTGATCAGCTCCTTACAGTGTTACACATACTCCAGGTACAACCATGGTCTATATTTCATATTTCTATGGTTCTGTCTTTGTTCTTCTTTCTCCCAGATGCCGGTTCCAGAGCCAATTCAGGGTTCTACTGTGGTTCCCATCCAGACTGCGGTACCCAAGGCAGGGCCACCGAAGGTTCTACAGGGAGCTATCCCTTCTGGTCACATCCCCAAACCAGTCATCATGCCTGACTATATAGCGTGAGTGGCACCTTCACACACAGGGCAGTGGGAGAGTAGTTGATACAGGGGTTTTATTGATAGAATTCAAGCACCATGTTCAAATCTGAATTGAGTTTATTTGAAAGCTTTCAGGGAATGCACAGAGATTTCATTGGTGCATGGAATTATGCTCAGGATGTAAAATTATTAGGACAAATATCTGCCCTGTAATGTTAAGCGGGTGTAAAAAAGGACAGTCAATCTAGCACAAAGGTAGAATGTGTTATGTGCAACGCTTACTGAGTCCTCTGGCGGTATTGTAAGTAGAATGTCATGTGGGCTGATTGTACTTCCCACTAAACAAAAACCATGAGCCATATGCAAATTCAAGCTCTGCCTAACCAGTCTAGACAGGAATTGTAATTTTATTTCTCTGGACATTTTGGGGGCAAATCCTAAGCGTTCAGGAGAAAAATTGCTTCTTTGCTGTTTTTGATCCCACACATTTTCGCCACTCGTAGTGAGCACAATGTTGAATTTTCGGCCTTCCTGATGTAAATATCCTTTGTTGTTTTTATCACTCCCATAACAATGACCCTGTTAGTTTTTTATCCCTCCTATAATCATTAAGCCTGTTTAAGTTTAACACTTTACATTGAGTTGCCCTAATGCCTTGCAACTATTTTAGTACTCAGAATGTAATTACCCAGTTCTGCATGGTATGTACATATTAGGTTACATTGAATAGTAATAAGACAGGGAAATGGTGTTTCTAATTAGTAAAGGGTGTAGTAACTGTATTTACATTGACAACAATAACTGTATACCTTAATAAATATACATTTTGTAAAGTAAATACATTAATACCTTGCAGTAATACATTTAATTTATGTAAAGTGTGACTGATCTCTGTTTCACTGTAGTAAGTAGGCTACCCTGTGTTCTTTCTAGACCTGTTTTTGGAAGTAAAGTTACACTGTCTGCCATGGAGGAAGCCCCCTTTTCTTTCTGCCTCTCGTGTTGTAATAATGAATCTGTTCCTCCGCTGCCCTCTCTTCCCCCCTGCAGTAAGTACCCAACCATCCGTACGGTCGATGAGCGGGACCAGTACCGGGCTGTGTTCAATGACCAGTACTCTGAGTACAAGGAGCTCCACGCTGACGTGCAGGCCACCACCAGGAAGTTTGACGAGCTGGACGCCATGATGCGTGCCCTACCCCAGCACCCCAACAGTCAGATGGTGATTGGCCATGTCCTGCTGTTACGCAACCACACATTCACTTCCTGTTTATTGTTTTTGTTCTTTTCTCATTGCTCGCATCTATTTGGTCTAAGAGTCTTCCTCTCTCTTTGTCTGCTGGAATTAACACTGATATTAAAAGAACTGGATAGGTGACAGGAAATAGCATTATAAACGTCAGCCATATTGCTTTCACCTAGCATGTTTTCAGATCAGTGCCGATGGAGACAATGAGAGGAAGCCATATTGAGAATATCAACACTAAATAGTTGTTTGTTCTGCTCTCATTGTGGTGCTCTGCCTCACCCCCCCCCCCCGTCCTCAGACTTCCTTGAATCCTCCCCCTCTATTTCCTCTCTCCTGTAACTTCTCCACCCTCCACTTCCTCTCAAAGCCATCAAACTGTACTTTTGATTCCTGAAGTTTCCTGATTTTTGAACTCATTACAATCTTGCATTATCTTTTTTTCACCAGGAGTATGACCGCGTAAACAAAATCCTTCAGGAGTACCAGAGGAAGAAAAATGTGAGTTTGTCCCCTGCCTTTCTCTCAATCATTCAGCTGCCCATTCACTAATTCAGCTGCTCATATTGTAACAGTTTCCAACTCCAATTGGCCCTATATTCAGATTAAAAGACCTAGCCTATCCTTGTAAATTAAGCACCATTAGCAGACAGGGTGTAGTAAGTCACCTGGGTGCCAGTGGTTGTTAATCTATACTGCCACTGTGGGAAAGATGAATCAAGCATGAGTGGTCATAGAGAGGAAGTGTGTGTGTGTGTGTGTGTGTGTTGGTTCTTCTATCCTTCTGTCCTTAAAATCACAAAGTCCCCACAAGGATAATAAAACAAGGAAACTTCTCCTTCGTGGGGACATTGGTTATCTTAAATTCAGGGGTTCGGGTTACAATTAGGGTTAGATTAGGATTAGGATTAGGGAAAATCTTATATTTTTTTTAAGGAAATTTATTTTAGGTCCCGACGAGGATAGAAGAACATAACGTGTGTGCTTCTGTTCCGGCATGAGGGAGTATTGAATTTCCTTGCAAACCTTCTCACATGAATGGGCTCATTGTGTTTTCTCGAAACCTAGAGTTAGAGGAAACGGCATCACTTCATATTCAGCACAGTGCTGATAGTCTCTATCCTTCTTTATTTAAAAGGAGTGGGGTCAGGGAAAAAACAAGCTGAACTTGTATAAAGAAGTAGTACTAAGCTTCTTCTTCCTGGCACACTCTACTAACTTACAAAGCTGTTTAATATCAGAATTATCCACGCTTGAATGCCAGAGTTCTACATGTGGCATGTTATTGGCCTTACATGGTCTTTTTGATATTTGACACAGAGCTAATTCATATGCATTATGCTTAGCCCATAAGAGGTTTTCTGCCATGCAATGACGCAAATACCAGTAACTCTTTAAACTGGATTTTGATTTGCCAGAACATTGCAGGATAACTGATTGGTTTGGTTGGGTTTGAAAATTCAAGAAATCTGAAGCTACTCTTCTCTCTCTCGCTGTTAGGATCCTACGTTCCAGGAGAAGAGGGAGCGCTGTGAATACCTGAAGAACAAACTGGCCCACATTAAACAGAAGATCCACGAGTACGACAAGGTCATGGAGTGGAACGATGGCTACGGCTAAACCAGCATGGCCTATCTGTCTGGGGAGACCACTGGGAACCAGTAGGAGACCAGTTAAAACTAGTAGGGACCAGTTTAAAATAATGGAAAACATATGGGGACCAGTGCAAACAGATGGGAGCCATTTTTAGTTTAAATTTGATTGAATGAATTGAATGAAACCGGTTCAGACTGGTTGGAACGGTGGTTTAAAATGGTGTCCTTTTCCTTTCAGAGACTGCACTTCTTTTTGAACCGGAACAAGCTGGTTACACACGTACATTTTCTTAATTAAACCACAAAAGAAACTGGAGTGTGTGTGTGCGCATGATGGAGAATTGACCAAAGGGGCATCTGGAGCAATGCTTTACTTTTTTACTGAAAAATGACCTTGATATGCAAACAAAGACAAGTATGGTACTGTAACTGGACATACCACTGTATATAAGGCCTTCTAATCCATTTCACTATACTCACGCAACACCAGCTGCTCAAGTGTTTCACAAAGGGAGAATAGGATTAGCCTATAATCCTTCAAACGAATGATGGATCATGGAAATTGTTGCATGCGTTTACACATTACATGCTTTAATCAATCACGTTTTTATACTCCCTCCATTCCTTGACTCCTAGCTCACTGAATCATCGGAACACTAGAGTAATGCGATTGTCATGTTGCAATCCATTTTGTTTTTACTCAATCACTGTGCAAACTTTACAACCACTGTTCAACCACTATCCAAAGTTAATTTATGAGGTAACCTTGATACTATGGCTCACTTTGGGTATGGTTTACTACCTGAACTCTTCAACTGCTGTATCTCAAGACTGTCTGTGTTATACACTGACTATCTGGAGGATTTGTGAATTTCCAAATCATCATATTGTGAGAATCAGGTAACATACAGGTGTCCCTCCTGAGTGATGATTGTGCTTTTTGGAAAGTTTTTATGACCACACTAATTTCTGTGTAGTTTTAGTACCATGTTCTACCGTTTCATTAAACAACACTACTTATTTCCTCCACTTGTGTTAGACTAGCAGTTTGTAGTAGTGAATAACCTTTGCATGTGCCTTGGTGTGTTAATGTAAATAAATGTCTGTTATATTTATGTCTGTCTTCTATCATTTTGTGACTATGAACAAACATATCACTTGTTTTATTGCATTTAAATGTTGTCTTCCTGTATTAGACCAAATGTGATATTTAGAAATGTTTTTGGGGGTTCTTTCGAAAGTCAGTCATGATGAATTGGTGCTTGCTGTCTTTGAGACTACACCTCTGCTATTGCATGTCAGTTTGCCACTCTCCTTAAAAACATACAGTAAAATATGTCTGAAATTGAAAAACAAGCAGTTGTTGTTGATAGCTCACAAGCTGAAATAACAGGGTCTGCATACACTTGGCAGTTTACTTTTGTCATTGTTATAGTAAAGCATTTTTGCTGATGGAAATTCCATCGATTACAGTCTGCTTTATGCAAACTTGTGTGATATAGGCCTACTGCATCTGCAGGTATTCAATAACACTTGTAACCAACTAGATGTTTTCCATTATATGTGTACCACAGGGATGTATATAAATATGTTTGTAGTTTCTGGCTTTTGACACTTGCTTACCACCGAACTGAATGGAAGACATACAGGGGAAAGAAAAAGGCTAGCCTAGGCTACTCCCAGAGGAAGCCTCTTGTAGGCCTATCAAGCAGCCAAAATAAAACGTATTAGTGCACGTGCATTTGACTTGGATTATTTTCGTATTGTTTCACTTCTCTAGACTTTGTTTCGCTTCAATACATTTTTCGTTGTAACAACTCTTCATTGTGGTACTAGCCTGTCTGATGGAGATGAGAGGAGAAGACCCGACACCCTACACATTCGGGGGCGGGGAAATGTGGGTGTGTGGTGTGTGGTGAAGGGGCGGGTCATATTTTGATGATTCCACACCTGAACAAGGTGTGGTTTGTTATTGAGAATCGGACGGAATTTCACCAGAAACCACTGGTGTTAGACGCGCGGACTATTTTCCAACAGGTGAGTGGTTTGGCTATATTTTGTGGAACATTTGTTTCATTGTGAAATCGTGTTTGTGGTAAGATCACATTATCTTTTTTCGCAATGTTATCTAAATTTTTAAAATAGGAATTAAAATGTCGTGTTGGAAACGCAACAAAAGTTTTTTTTTTGTATCAACATTTGTTCAGCCTAGTTCAAAAGCTTTACTGATATTATTTTATTGGTTATGAGTAGCCTATGATTTAACACCGGGATCATCAACTAGATTAATGCAAGGGCAGATTTTTTTTACCCCTTTGAAGCGGATAGTCGGGGAGGAGCTGAAAATAATTACAAATAGTTTGTCGATTGAAAATTTACTTCATGAATCTATATTATGTTTGCCTTAAACATAATCATTTCAAACCATGCTTATATTTGTTTTCACAGTCTTTTATGTCCAACAATGACATTTGTTTTTGTTCATAAAACTTGGGGGGCCAAATAAATCCACCCGCAGGTCAAATTCGTCCTGTGGCAGCCAGTTGGGGAACCCTCATTTAAGAAAACAGTAAAACATGTCAGTTACTGTGTCATTATTCAGGTTCAAAATGTTGCAGATATACATTTAACCTGGTTGACAAGCCATATGGCTTATGTGGATTAGAGAATACTGCAGATAATTGTCCTCTCATTTTTTAAAGCTGAATACCCCACTGAAAACACCTCTTTGTGGACTGTTTTTTTTTTTGTCACACTTGTTCTCACTGTTTCCCTTGGGGAGGAAGCCTTGTGTCATGATTCCCTGTGTTTTGTAACCCTCCTGTGGACACTGATGCAGTGAGCTGTATGTTTCTTTGCTTTATTCAAATGTTTTTCTCTCCAACAGAGCTCAAACAGTTTTAAAGAGAGAGACCCTTCGGGCCCCTGTGGATTCAGGAATGTCTTCCAAGCCCAACGGGAGTCCGCCTCCCTATGAGTCAGATGGATAGTGAGTCTTAACTTTTACTTTACCCCTACTATATCTTTGTCAAAAGGTTTATGACCTTCCTGACCTATACATATTTGATATACTTGTTTTGGTGGAAAAGGCATGAACTTTTACCTAAAGGTTTGATCTTGTATTATGTTTATCGAAAACCATAGTAGTGCGAATAGTCATACTATACGAGGTGTTTGCTCAATAGAGATTGTAGATTGTGTTGTTGACCCAAGGCAGTTTATATCTCTCCTCTATATGTGTCTCACACACAATTGTCTTTGCTAACTCGCTCATCCTACAATTTATGTTCCTACACTTGACACCCACACCCACACAATCCACGTTTAATCGGTTGTCTGTCTCCCTCTGCAGTCATGAGCCACCCCAGCCGGCGTATTCCTACTACCCCGACGATGAGTTCCAGCACTTCTACAAATGGACGTCTCCCCCGGGCATCATCAAGCTGATGTCCATCATCGTCATCGTCCTCTGTGTGGCCATATTCGCCTGTGTGGCCTCTACGCTGGCCTGGGACAGCCAGGGGGCCATGTCTGGCTTCGGTGGTTACGGGGGCAGCTCGTACGGGGGCAGCTCGTACGGAGGCGGTGGTTACTCGGGTAGCTTCGGTGGTGCTGCCTATGGCGCCGGTAACAACTATGGCTACGGCGGACTCGGAGGGAACTACAATGACCCTCGCACGGGCAAAGGATTCATCATTGCCATGGCAGCATTCAGCTTCATCACGGCCCTTGTCATTTTCATCATCGTGGTGTCGAGGCAGAGCCTGTCGGAGTCTAGAAGGTTCTACCTAGCTGTGGTGATCATCTGTGCTATCCTGGCTCTGCTGATGCTCATAGCGACTATAGTGTACCTGGTGGCGGTGAACCCCATGGCTCAATCTACAGGGTCGATCTATGGGAGCCAGCTGGCAGGCCTGTGTGCCCAGTACCAGGGCCCCCAGGTTTCAGGAATGTTGGTCAACCAGTATCTCTACCATTACTGTGTGGTGGAGCCTCAGGAGGTGAGTGTACTTTGTGTGTGTTTGTGAGAGAGGGGATGTATGTGTGCCTCCTTTCACCGCATACTTCCTCTCATCTCTGTGGTGGTGTCTGGGTCTGTGTGTCTCACCCAACTTCCCCATCCCGACCCAGGCCATAGCGATAGTGTTTGGCTTCCTGGTGATGGCGGCTCTGATCATCATGATGGTGTTTGCCTTAAAGACGCGCCAGAAGATCAGGAACTATGGCAAGTCCAACGTCCTGTGGAGGAAGGTGAAGATCATCAACGAGGAGGCCCCGCCCCAGGACGTGGAGGCATGGGTGAGTTAGGGAGTGGATGGGCACACATGGGGGATGAATGTCAAATATATTTTTTTAAATTCCTTGTGTCCTCTCCTGTCTTTCACTTGCATCCCACACAAAACCTCAGAGGGGAGGAAATGTGGAAACAATGATCAAAGGAAACACACTTGTAAGAAATGAGACAATACGGTTTCATATTGATCTCACCTGTTAGGCGCTAACAGATCAGTGATCATGAAGGATAGGACAGAAACGATCGAAGACATTTTACAATATTGAAATGCTCTCAAATTCTATTCAAAGGTAATACTTCCTCTAAACATGTACAGCTACAGTGCTAGAGGTAGGAAATCGTATCTGCAGAGTTTGTCTGACCCTATAGTTTCTATCCCTTCCTGAAGGCTGTATGAAAAAGGAAGAAAGGAGGGGATTTTTTTTTTTAGACCGTTCCAGTTGTTATGAATGACAACCTACACAGAATTGTAGCACTTCGTTCACCTTAACCCTTCAGGGTTTTCTGTCTCTGAACAAACTGCGGCGGTCAGAGTTGTTGTTCTCATGCATGGAGAACGGTTAGTCAGGCCAATATGTCTGCCTGTTGACTGTTTTGTTCTACAGCAGTAGTCTGATAGGTAAAGTAGTAAGACCTGTTCTCCCAGAGTCAGCAGCATTGGAGGTATGAGGAGAGAGCTCTCTCACACTCAGTTTCTGGGTGTGGTTTGTGTATGGTGGTTTCACTCTGTCAGTAAAATGGCGGGTGGAATAAGGCCCTCAAAAACAAAAATGGCAGTTGGGAGGTATATTATTTCAAGAGGTTGTCTCTGTTGAATGAGGACAGTAAGCAGTTAAGGAAAAACATGGTCAATGCTCAAAAGTAAAAAGATGAGTCAACGATGAATCATGGTTTCTGAAACTGTTCTTAGAACACCCGCTTTCCACATACCTAAATCATGATAATGAAGTGTGACTTCAGTCAAGATAGTAAGTGGCTGATAGTTAAGGTAAGTTTCAGTATGGCCCAACAAAATTATTTAACATTTACACACTGCAGCTTTTTTTACCAAACTCACAGCTGGTATTTGAGTTTTGCACTAGAGGACAATGTGAAAGAGGAAGAGCTGGTCTAACTAGTATTTAAACCCATGCTGACCAATACAAGAAAAGTAGACACATGCACAACATTACAGAACAGCAACATGACCCTGAGAAACTGAAGAGGCGGTGAAGGGCTGTGTGGCTCGTGAAAACCTTTCTGAAATTGCTGAGGCAGTGTTATTGCATGGATGAGTGTGTCTTCCCTGGTCTACTGATTACTCTGATGGGAAAATTCTGTCTGTCTACAAATGACACCTACTTAGTACCTACCCCTTATGCACTTGTGGAGATCTGAGAGGAGTGGATAGGTGTAAACCATACTGTGAACATTCCACTTAGCCTGTCAGAGGTAGTACCATATTGCTAGCCTTATACCTATGCAATTAGCTATTTCAGATTTGAACAAAGTCCCAACACCGACGCTCCAAGCATTACTGTAGTGGCTGGCTTTGCTCTGGGAAGTATTTCTGCTTGTTTTTTTGGACTGAAGGAAATCCCAAGTCTCAACCTGTCAGTGTAAATGTGTCTTACTATCAAGTTGGTACAACGTCATCAAATACAGTATGTCATTGTTTTGATGAGGATTCACTCACTCTAAGCATGATGTGGCATTTCACTCCCCAGAGGAGGTATACTTCTATTACTGTACATCTGCATTTCAATTCCCCCCTCTACACATATAGGCCTACCTGTTCAGATGACACTTTTTCAATTTGTATCTCAAGGTGGTTCTGTTGCCACAGTACAAATAGTATGATTATCTTGCCTGTTGTGGCTCTCTCAGCTGTTGTGAGTTAGGTCACTGAAGTATATGTTGTGTCCCCTCTGCAGGTGAACAATGTGTCAGGTTTTCCTGATGAAGGTATGGTGCTGACCGACTACCCAGAGAAGTTTGGAGGATCCAGGAGTCACCTGGACGACACCAGCACCAACTACGACAAACCTCCCTACAATGACAGCCCAGCGTGAGTACAGACAATACAGTACAGTTACAAACAGGCTTACACTGCAACTACAGCCCACTTTAGTACAGACTAGATTAGATGTGGAATTTATCAAAGAACAATTACCTTATAATGTCTTATCATCTCATAATGTTATACTGGGAATTAAACAAAGAGATTTTAACTACCAAAGGGAAGGAAAGCTATCTCCATGGGTGCATGGAACATTAGCTCATGAAACAAGATGGTGGTGGCCTATTTAAGTCATTAAGTTTGCAGCCGACACAACAGTGGTAGGCCTGATCAACGACGAGACAGCCTATAGGGAGGAGGTCAGAGACCTGGCCGGGTGGTGCCAGAATAACAGCCTATCCCTGAACGTAACCAAGACTAAGGAGATGATTGTGGACTACAGTAAAAGGAGGACCGAGCACGCCCCATTCTCATCGACGGGGCTGTAGTGGAGCAAGTTGAGTTCCTTGGTGTCCACATCAACAACAAACTAGAATGGTCCAAACACACCAAGACAGTTGTGAAGAGGGCATGACGAAGCCTATTCCCCCTCAGGAAACTAAAAAGATTTGGCATGGGTCCTGAGATCCTCAAAAGGTTCTACAGCTGCAATATCGAGAGTATCCTGACTGGTTGCATCATTGCCTGGTACGGCAATTGCTCGGCCTCTGACCGCAAGGCACAACAGAGGGTAGTGAGTACGGCCCAGTACATCAGGACCCAGCCATCCAGGACCTCTACACCAGGCGGTGTCAGAGGAAGGCCCTAAAAATTGTCAAAGACCCCAGACACCCCAGTCATAGACTGTTCTCTCTACTACCGCATGGCAAGCGGTACCGGAGTGCCAAGTCTAGGACAAAAAGGCTTAACAGTTTTTACCCCCAAGCTATAAGACTCCTGAACAGGTAATCAAATGGCTACCCGGACTATTTGCATTGTGTGTCCCCCCCCCCCCCCCCCAACCCCTCTTTTTACGCTGCTGCTACTCTCTGTTTATCATATGCATAGTCACTTTAACGATACATTAATGTACATACTACCTCAATTGGGCCGATCAACCAGTGCTCCCGCACATTGGCTAACCGGGCTATCTGCATTGTGTCCCACCACCCACCAACCCCTCCCTTATGCTACTGCTACTCTCTTCATCATATATGCATAGTCACTTTAACCATATCTACATGTACATACTACCTCAATCAACCTGACTAACCGGTGTCTGTATGTAGCCTCAATACTTTTATAGCCACGCTACTTTATATAGCCTGTCTTTTTACTGTTGTTTTATTTCTTTACTTACCTATTGTTCACCTAATACCTCTTTTGCACTATTGGTTAGAGCGTGTAAGTAAGCATTTCACTGTAAGGTGTATTTGGCGCTTGTGACAAACTTTGATTTGAGAAGATTGTTCTGTTTTCTACATATGTCAGTGCAGACCAGTGTAGTGCTTCCACAGTAATGGCAGGTTTGAGGTTGATCCGAATCTTATGGTGTTATTCTACACAGCTGGGAGGGGACGATAGCAAGTTAGGGGTTGCTGCTGTACTGAGATGACTGGGCGTGTTTGTGCAGGGGTTGTGGGCATATGTGATTTTCTGTGCAGAAGACAGAGAATGTGGAAATGGGTGAAATCTTCCGTCCATTTAAAGTCCATTTACTGTAAGACACTGCTATGAAAGGACAATGGGAATGGTAGGTGAGGGCTGTAGTGAAGGAAGTGTGACATTCCTTATTTCCCCTCCATCTTACTATGACATCATCACATTGAACAAGTCTGTATTTCCATTGTTGGAGAGGAGAAACTGTTGTCTTGAGCAACATATTGAAAGTCAGGCATAAACTTGCTTGGCATTTCACCAAGATTGGATTTGTTTTTTAATCAAATTCTTCAAAAAAGATGTCACCAGACCCCTTGTAAAAATAGGCTATCATCCCATGATCAGTTATGTACATTACCTAGTCCCAAATAAAAGTCCAGAGTGGTTGTACTATATTTGTAAAAACTGTTTATCGCACAACCTGGATATCAGACAGTTGTTTTTAAGGAACAATAGTGACCGTGTGTATCTCTGGGATGATTATCTTAGATGTAGGAACTTAGAAAGAAATACCACCCCTGGACTCTGGAATGCAAGACATGTGGTGCGTGTGTGTGATCACACATATAGCTGGAGAGAGTGGTCTCATGTCAGAATCATCCTTTTATTATCATTATTTGGCATGAGGAAATCTTTCTGGCAGAACCAAATGTTCATGTTTCCTGTAGTGCAATCATCAGTCTTGGATGGTACTGTAGGTCAACTCACGGCTTAACTCACCCCAGAAAGTCAAGCAAAACGACATACATTAAGTTTGTAACCTTTACGCAACTCAACCACCAGTATGACTGGTGACTGAAATACACTAATGCACCTTGTCATGCTTTTTTGAAGCAGAAATGTTTTGCTTTTATTTTTAATTCACATTACGCAACATTAGTGTAAATGTTTTCCGCCCTGTCAGCAAAGTAAAAATGGGCAGTGCAAATATGGCACTTTTTTTTTTACATTTATTTATATTTTTTAAACTTTTGCTTGTGGCAGTAGCTGTAATGGCCTACAACAGCAATCCAACACTAACTTGAAGTATTAGCAGGTAGACCGCAGCATTGATCACTGCTTAGGAGAGGTGAAGCATTAACTGATCTGGGTCATTTTGGTTCGTCAATGGTTAATAATACTAAATTGAGTAATTTGATCAGTTTGTATAGGGGCAACTCCATTTCGTAAAGTACTAAATCAAGACTCCCCTCTTTCCTTGTCTGTCTCCAGTCCTCCAGTAGTTTGTGACTTCCCTGTGCACAGTAGCGCCCCCTACAGCAGTGGCTCAGAGATGGCCAGCTCAGCAGCAGGGAAGCCCAAAAAGAGACGGGCCGGTCGTCCTCGCCGTACTGACGGACAGGATACAGACTACGCTTCCTCTGGGGACGAGCTGGACGACGACAATGACTTCGACAGGTACAGAGAGAGTAACAGAATTACGGTTGTAGTGATAATGGTTGTATGTATTTTAGTTGACAGCTACTATTAATACTACAAGATTGAAGTTGCTGTTCTGTGCCACAAAGTCTGAAAACATATTGCCGTCTAGGTTTCCACAATAACATTTTCAAGTGTATTCTGACACACCCTCTCTCCCCCCTTTCTCTCTCTCCTCAGTGAGTTCCCCACCATTGCCAATGAGCAGGAACGTGTGGACTACAAGCGTGAGTTTGACCGGGATCACCAGGAGTACAAGGACCTGCAGGGAGAGCTGGACATCATCAACAAGAGCCTGTCAGAGGTGGACAGAGAGCTGGATGAGCTGCAGGAGGGAAGCCCCCAGTTCCTGGTGAGTTTGAGGGAATCAGTTTGGTGAGGAATGGGCTAATCTTGATCACATAATGACTAGTTATTTGGGAAGCAAGGTGATTTGTTGATCAGTGACTACATTCAGACTGCACAGAATCAATCTCAAATGTGCACTTTAACTAACTAGCTAGGGTCCTCTAAAGGTTTCCTGGTCAGGTCATGTGGCCAGTAAAAACTCTGGTCCCTATTTATAACATTGAGATAATGTCCATGATATGTTGCATCGTTTCCTAATCACATGCTAACTTTAGGGTGTGGAAGAAAGGGGTCATGAGAGGGATAGTTGTTTGAGAAGTAGATTTGTTTGCATTTTCAATAATCTTTCTCTGCCCTACAGGATGCTATGGAAAAGTACAACAGGCTAAAGGACATAAAGAAGGTACGTATCCACAACATTTAAGCAACGCCTCTTTGTTTGATCTACTTCCTTATGTACTCCCTCTTGTGTCTCTTCTGAGTACTACACCCCAGTCCCACATTGTCAGGAAGTTTGAGAAAGTACATGTGGTTATCATGTCCCTTGTGAACTGATTTAGAACCAGCTTTCTATACACTTGTACTTACCACACTTATTATAGTCATAAAACAAAACTGATCTCAGACCAGCTACAGAAGACAATGTACCTTCATTGGCCTATTCTTCCTGGTCTACAGTCAGCAGATTACCAGTTGAAGAAGCGCAGGTGTAAATACCTGAAGGCCAAACTGTCCCACATCAAGAGGATGGTCGCTGACTACGATCGCAGGGCCTGAACTTCCTGTCACCTGACGTCAGCCAGGATACTTCTTCCGGTTCAGAGTTGATGCCAGATGTAACACTGGGGGTTTGAGTCAGATTCTACTTATTTCTTTGGCTCTGCTCTAGTAACACTAGCATATCACTTAGAATTAAGCAATGTATTGAGCATTTATTATAAGTGGTATGCTTGTGTAGATATAAGAACGTAACCTTTGTAATTAGGTTTGTGGTTGCAGTATACTAAGCATCTTCACTGAGAAGTGTCTGCCCAAGGATCTCCACTGTGAT
This sequence comes from Salvelinus alpinus, assembly GCF_045679555.1. NCBI lineage: Eukaryota > Metazoa > Chordata > Actinopteri > Salmoniformes > Salmonidae > Salvelinus > Salvelinus alpinus. Next base: position 27,113,704 of record NC_092103.1, on the reverse strand, counting down.
TGGATGGATGTGCTAGGGATCAGCCAATCCACAGTATACTACAAAGCTGTTAAACATGAAGTATCTCGCACATACTTCCCGAGACAATGGCTGTAGAAATATGTGTGGGTTTTGTGACTTTTTAAAAATGGGTCATTTGAATGTGCAGAAATAATATATTTATATGACTGCATTAAGTTTAGTGTTCAAAGGCTTGTGTTCACTCTTGTTTCGTATAATGAATGGTACTTAGAGTGCAGTTTATCCTCACTCTGTCTGTTGGTAGTGTTGGTAGCCAATTTAAGGGATGGGACAAAATGACAACCTCAAACTGTGATGTTGTGAGATGGATTACACTCTGATACATTAGACATTTTTTACAGCTTCCTCTTTTAGATGAGATGTTCACTTTTTATTCTTTCTATTTTCTCTTAACCTCATTGTCAGGTTTTGATACTTATACTTATGAAAGGTTTGCCATTTGTAAATATGTGAATATACTTGTCTCTTTATGTACTAATGCTTTGTCCCCTCTCCTGTAATTTTTTTGTCAGTTGCTAAAGACTTTGAAACTGTTGTAAATCATTATGCATTTGTTTCATGTTCTGTTTTACTTTTTTGACCTAAATGTAATATATTCAAGGTCACTTTATTAAAACTGAAAATTCAATAAAGATTTGCGTAACAGTTGAAATCAACCCAATCAAATTTTTTTCTATATGGTCTCTTAAAGACATTCTCAGGTTTTTCAATGTGTGAATATACTGTTATATACTTGGTTATATTGATGTAATATGGTCTGCGGTCTTTTGTCAGTTGCTAAAGACTTTGACTTTTTTTTTTTTTATCAAGATGCCTTAAGGTCTTTTTAAATAAAATAATTAAACAGCACTTTTTTTGCAATAACTTATTTTTAATACTAGTACTTTTCATTGTCAGTCTACTGCGAACACTATTAATCATAGCTAACCAGCAATTAACACTTTTATAACGTGGTCAAACCATTACTTATCTTCAGGTCGGAAAGTCGGCGCTCTAGAACGATGCCAGAGTTTCCGACTTGGCGGTTTTGAAGTGTATGTCATATCTATGAGGTACTGCATAAGAATGCTCAGAAAATATATTTTTGTTTTTGGACACATTTAACCCCTTATTTTTGTTGGCACAAAGATACCTTGAGTCTTTTTTCACCTAACTTTTAATCTAATTCCAATGACAGGCAATTTTTTGGGGTTGATTTCATGTTGATTTCATGTTAGTTGACAACAATCAAATTTGGCCTAAATCAAAACTAGATGTTGAACTGAAAGCTGTGCCCAGTTGGAAAATAAAGATGGCACTTCTAAAAGCATATTTCACACCATAGCCTGCTGAATTTGTAAGAACTTTTTTCATTTTGATTTCGGCACAAATTAAAATGTGGCACTGACTCGCTCATAGACTTATGTTTCAGCATTGTCTCAATGAAGAGTTTGGCATTCGACTAGTGCTAGCCATGTGCAACATCATGCACGCGCAGTTACAAGCCTGCTGAGTTAGCAGCAGGCAGACGAGCAATATCCACCTTCGTAGTATGGATGAAGCCTAAACTGCAATGTGAAACTAACTGAAGCTGGTTGTCTTTAGAAAACCCTGAGTAGATCTAGATTGCAGACACCAATCCGGTGAGTCTTTTGCATTAATATTTGTGTAATTGTCCTGCTGAAAAATAAAACTATCCCAGGGTTAGGGTTTGAGAAGACTGAGGTGGGTTTTCCTCTAACTTTTTACCTGGACTTTGCGCTTTTCATATTTTTTTTTGATCCTGACATAGTGCCTTCAGAAAGTATTCATAACCTTGACTTATTCCACTTTTGTGTTACAGCCTGAACTCAAAATAGATTTTTTCCCTTCATCCAGCTATACACAATACCCCATAATGACAAAGTGAAAACATGTTTTCAGAACATTTTGCAAATTTCAAATTTACATAAGTATTCACACCCCTTAGTCAATATTTTGTGGAAGCACCTTTGGCAGCTTCCTTGCAGATTTTCTCAAGGTCTGTTAAGTTAGATGAGGATCTGCGGTGAACAGCAATCTTCAAGTCTTTCTACAGATTTTCAATGGGATTAAAGTCTGGGTCACTCAAGGACTTTCATATTCTTGTTCTGAAGCCATTCCAGCATTGCTTTTGCTGTATGTTTGGGGTCATTGTCCTATTGGAACGTAAATCTTCGCCCCAGTCTGGAATCTACAATCTGAAGAAGATTTTCATCAACGATTTGCCTGCATTTAGCTCCATTCATTGTTCTCTCTATCCTCACCAGATTTCCAGTCCCTGTTGCTGAAAAGCATCCCCATAACTTGATACTGCCACCCCCATGCTTATCGTAGGGATGGTGCTAGACGGATTATGAGCTGTGCCTGGTTTTCTCCAGACATAACACTGCGTTCCTGCCAAAGAGTTAGATTTTTGTCTAATCAGACCACAATCTTTTGCCTTATGCTCAGTCTTTCACATGCCTTTTTACAAACTCCAGGCATGTTGTCATGTGCCTTTTTCTCAGGAGTGGCTTCTGTCTAGCCACTCTGATAAAACCCAGATTGGTGAAGTGCTGTAGAGACTGTTGTCCTTCTGGCAGGTTCTCCCATCTCAGGCAAGGAACTCTAGTTCTGTCAGAGTGGTCATTGGGTTCTTGGTCATCTCCCTGACTAAGGTCCTTCTTGTCCGATTGCTCAGTTTGATCGGACGGGTAGTTCTAGGCAGAGTCTGGGTAGTTCCATATTTTTTTAATTTCCCAATGATGGAGACCACTGTGTTCTTGGAAACTTTCAACACTAGACATGATTTAATATCCTTCCCCAGATATATGCCTCATCACAATTCTATCTCGGCGATCTTCGAACAGTTCCTTGGACTTAGTATAGTTTCTGCTCTGACATGCACTTCTTCGGTGAGGTTTAACAGCGGTTGGTATCCAATATGTTGCATTACCGCCCCCAACTGAACTATAGTACTGATCAATTACACTTTATGATACAAAATGGGAAATTGGAACTGTATAGTTTATCCTCCCATCACCAGAGTAACTCATCAACACCAAAAATAACATTACAATATAACCCAATTCAGGTGTAGGCCTACCTTTTAAGCCAGCTATGTTATCAGACTAGTACCCTTCTATGTTACAGTTCAGACTTAGTGAGAGGTGTGTGTCTGTTAGGCTATGTGTGTCTGTGTTAGGCTATGTGTGGTGTGTGTGTGTGTTGGTGGGTGCTGTGTGAGCACTTTAAATTATTAGACTTAAATTAATGTAATTATGTATTCTGTGTTCCTGAGAAGCCTCTCTATAACATGGAATACAAAGTATAACACCAGAAACAAAGTTGAATTTTGTCCCATTACACCCTACTCAAGGTATGCTAATGGGCGCTATTATTCCTCATCTAGCAGACCTTGGGGCTAGGTACGCATGTGAATACGACAATACAATCTCTATAGCTGTGGGTTAGAAGAAGGAATGTACTAATTAACTGCAACAGTGCATTCATAATGGTCTATTTCCTGTAGCTAAATTAGCACCACACCCTGTTCCTCTTCCACTCTAGGCTCTAGTGTAGCTATGATTAGAGTTTTGTTATAGTTAGACTTTAGACTAGTGTTTCAAAAAAAATTGGTTTCACAGCATTACACTTCTACATTAATGTGGATGCTACCATGATTACTGTTACGACACAGGGTGAGACCCAGATGCAGACACTGGAGGCAGATGGTTCGAGCCTCTGATATTTATTAAAATACAAGGGGCAGGGAAAAGGCAGGTCGAGGACAGGCAGAAGTTCATTAACCAGGTCAGAATCCGAAAGGTACAGGGCGACAGGCAGACTCGAGGTCAGGGCAGGCTAAATGGTCAGGCAGAAAATGTCAGAACCGGGAGGGCTAGAAAACAGAGACTAGGAAAAACAGGAGCAGTGAAAGAAACACGCTGGTATGCTTGACCAGACGAACTGGCAACAGGCAAACAGAGAACAAAGGTATAAATGCACTGGGGATAATGAAGAAGATGGGTGACACCTGGAGGGGGTGGAGACAAGCATAAAGACAGGTGAAACAGATCAGGGTGGACAGATTACGTGATTACATGATTACATGATTACACGTCTACATTAATGTGGGTGCTACCATGATTACAGATAACACTGAATGAATTGTGACTAATGACAACTGAGAAAGTTACAGAGGCACAGTCATACTCCCTCCCCCCAAAATTCTAACCTCTCCTGTTAAAGTAATGGTGAGAAGTTAGCATGTCTTGGGGGTATGATTTTGTGTGTCTAACTTTCTCACTCATCATTATTGACGATTCATTCAGGATTATCCCTAATCATGGTAGCCTCCACATTAATGTAGAAGTGTTTAGAAACATATTCTATTCTTATTTACAATAAAAGTGACTCCAAAATGACACAATGCATTATTTATCATTCATTTCTATTGGGCACAAAATAATCTGAAACACAACCAAAACAAACAGCACATGCATCCAACAAGTCTGTAGAGACACAAGCTTGATGTAGTGATTGCATGCTAGGAATATTGGACCAAATACTACTTTAAACTACTTTAATACACATATAAGTCAATTTGTCCCAATACTTTCGGTCCCCTAAAATGGGGGGACTATGTACAAAAAGTGCCGTAGTTTCTAAATGAATGAAAATACTCTCAGATGAAAGCTGACAGTCTGCACTTAACATCATAGTCATTGTATATTTTCAAATCCAAAGTGCTGGAGTACAGAGCCAAAACAACAAAAAATGTGTCACTGTCCCAATACTTTTGGAGCTCACTGTATATACTGTACCTCTTAACATTAAATACATACAACTATTGAGTAGGCCATGTCTAGAGGAAATATTTAAACTTTTCACCCAACTGGGGTTCACTCTCTTATACGTCTGACCTTGACACTATCATTTCTTTCAATTAAGAATATGAAAATATAATAGGCTAAGATGACTGTGGGCAATCTCCTTGAATATATTCAAGGACCTTCACAGTAAAGGTGAAGTTAGGATCTCTGTCTGTGTTCAGCATACATGTAATAATGTTTTTTTTAACAGTTTTTTTTAGCATATTTTTTCTTTGCTTATCATTCTTCCCAGTGAAATTTTAACTGAGCTGTTGTTGCCTTGGCGGGGAATGATGTAATTTTGCCATGTAACCTCAAACCCAGCATCAGTGCTGTGGGCACAAAGGTGGAGTGGCTCAGACCGGACAAGTCCCTCACTACTGTCCATATTTATGAAAACCAGAGCGACAGAGAAGAGGAGCAGAATGACTTCTACAGAGGAAGAACAGCACTGTTCAAAGAACTTCAGAAAGGCAACACTTAATTAAAACTGACCGAAGTGAAACTCTCTGACGCGGGGCACTATAAATGCATTGTAATTTAAATGCACAGCATGAATGTATTTTCCTTTGTCATATTGACATTCCTGCTTACTGGTTTCTTTGCTCTGGAAATCCATTACACCTGCAGAAATATTACATTGTTTGTCTGGCTCATTACTACATTTTAACTAATGCTGGATGAGTGTCCCCAAAACATAAAGTGAATCTTTATCACTAAGATCATCTTAAATCCATTGTTGGGAAATGGATGAACCATGATCTTAATGCCAAAGATGACCTGTATGTTTTTTGGGGGAAACTAACGTTTTTAGTTTAAAAAATAAGTAGTTTAGGTGAAACAAATTCCTGTTGCTGTTAAAGCCCTAGTGCAGTCAAAATTATGTTTTACCTGTGCTTTATATCATCAGTGGTGTAAAGTACTTAAGTAAAAACTATTTTAAAGTACTACTTAAGTAGTTTTTATGGGTATCTGTACATTACTATTTATATTTTTTACTACTTTTACTTTATTATACTTTTTACTCCATACATTTTCCTTGTTACCCAAAATAACTAATTACAGTTTGAATACTTAGCAGGACAGGAAAATAGTCAAATTCATGCACTTATCAACCGGAAATCCCTGTTCATCCCTACTACCTCTGATCTGGCGGACTCACTAAACACACATTATTCGTTTGTAAACTATGTCTGAATGTTGGAGTGTGCCCGTTGCTTTCCGTAAATTAAAAAAAACAAGAAAATGGTGCCATCTGGTTTGCTTAATATAAGGAATATGAAATTATTTATTCTTTTACTTTTAATACTTAAGTATATTTTAAACCAAATACTTTTAGACTTTTACTCAAGTAGAATTTTACTGGGTGACTTTCACTTTTACTTAAGTCATTTTCTATTAAGGTATCTTTACTTTTACTCAAGTATGACAGTTGGGTACTTTTTCCACCGCTGTATATCATATTGTAGAACAGCTGAGGAAAGTGTGAAAAAGTTTGATCAGGGTTATTTGCTGATAGTTGATGGTTCAAAATACAGTCTACAAAGGACCTTCTAATCAGCAGGTTTGCATGGGTGGGAGTTTTGGCTTTCCATGGTAACATCACTATGTGGTAAAAGCTAGTTTTCAGTTTCCCCTCCCCACTCAGACTACTCCCAGACAGTCTTAGCAAAATTCTTCCTTGAAAAGAGTAAGGTACTTAATTGTTACCCAGAAATTATTTGATATTGATATAAAAATGGTTGCATTGGGCCTTTAATTAATAATTTGCAGTTTAAGATGTACAGTTGAATTTGGAAGGTTACATACACTTAGGTTGGAGTCATTAAAATGTATTTTTCAACCACTCCACACATTTCTTTTTAACAAACTATAGTTTTGGCAAGTCGGTTAGGATATCTACTTTGTGCATGACACAAGTAATTTTTCCAACAACTGTTTACAGACAGATTATTTCACTTATAATTCACTGTATCACAATTCCAGTGGGTCAGAAGTTTACATACATTAAGTTGACTGTGCCTTTAAACAGCTTGGACAATTCCATAAAATGATGTCATGGCTCTAGAAGCTTCTGATAGGCTAATTGACATCATTTGAGTCAATTGGACGTGTACCTGTGGATGTATTTCAAGGCCTACCTTCAAACTCAGTGCCTCTTTGCTTGACATCATGGGAAAATCAAAATAAATCAGCCAAGACTTCAGAAAAACAATTGTAGACCTCCACAAGTCTGGTTCATTCTTGGGAGCAATTTCCAAATGCATGAAGGTACCATGTTCATCTGTACAAACAATAGTACGCAAGTATAAACACCATGGGACCACGCAGTCGTCATACCGCTCAGGAAGGAGACGCGTTCTGTCTCCTAGAGATCAACGTACTTTGGTGCGAAAAGTGCAAATCAATCCCAGAATAACAGCAAAATACCTTGTGAAGATGCTGGAGGAAACAGGTACAAAAGTATCTATATCCACAGTAAAACGAGTCCTATATCAACATAACCTGAAAGGCCGCTCAGCAAGGAAGAAGCCACTGCTCCAAAACCGCCATAAAAAAGCCAGACTACGGTTTGCAACTGCACATGGGGACAAAGATCGTACTTTTTGGAGAAATGTCCTCTTGTCTGATGAAACAAAAATAGAACTGTTTGGCCATAATGACCATCGTTATGTTTGGGGGAAAAAGGGGGAGGCTTGCAAACCGAAGAACACCATCCCAACCGTGAAGTATGGGGGTGGCAGCATCATGTTGTGGGGGTGCTTTGCTGCAGGAGGGACTGGTGCACTTCACAAAATAGATGGAATCATGAGGAAGGAAAATTATGTGGCTATATTGAAGCAACATCTCAAGACATCAGTCAGGAAGTTAAAGCTTGGTCGCAAATGGGTCTTCCAAATGGACAATGACCCCAAGCATACTTCCAAAGTTGTGGCAAAATGGCTTAAGGACAACAAAGTCAAGGTATTGGAGTGGCCATCACAAAGCCCTGACCTCAATCCTATAGAACATTTGTGGGCAGAACTGAAAAAGCACGTGTGAGCAAGGAGGCCTACAAACCTGACTCAGTTACACCAGCTCTGTCAGGAGGAATGGGCCAAAATTCACCCAACTTATTGTGGGAAGCTTGTGGAAGGCTACCCGAAACGTTTGACCCAAGTTAAACAATTTAAAGGCAATGCTACCAAATACTAATTGAGTGTATGTAAACTTCTGACCCACTGGGAATGTGATGAAAGAAATAAAAGCTGAAATAAATAATTCTCTCTACTATTATTCTGACATTTCACATTCTTAAAATAACGTGGTGATCCTAACTGACCTAAGACAAGGAACTTTTAATATAATTAAATGTCAGGAGTTGAGAAAAAACTGAGTTTAAATGTATTTGGCTAAGGTGTATGTACACTTCCGACATCAACTGTATCTAATTGTCGTCATTTTCGCGATGTTAAAAATGAATTGAATACATTGCAAATGGACAAGGCTGTTTCTCGACCTGAGAACCTTCTAGAGCCACGTAACTCACCGTGCACTGTAATTTTCCGGTACAGCAGAAAAATGTTTAAAAAAAAGATATATATTATATCTCGGTAACCGAGTGTTCCACGTCCGTTGGTCTTGTGAGTACCTGTGCTCTGTTGAATCGGCTAGCGTTTTAGTGTGCTCTTGTTATTACGGGTCTCGTCCCATGTATTGTTATTATGGGTCTCGTCCCGTGTATTTATTAGAGGTTACACCTCGCTCTTTGATTGGGTTACAGCCCTGTGTTATATATATTACGTGTTTGTTTGGGCTTCGTCCCCGTCATGGTCATGACGTACGCTATTTTGTGTAGAGAAATAAAAGCCCCTATTTCGTATTCCTGCGCCTGTCTCCTATCATTATATAACGTGACAGAGTAATCAACTCATCTAATGGAGACAGCAGGAAAGACCGAGCTGGCGACCATCGTAGGGACAGTCCAGCATCAAGAGGACTGTCTCTCCAGACTCGGCAGCGCCACGGACAGCGTACTGGCAACCATCCTGCGTTTGGAGGGGAATGTGCAGTCCCTCCAGTCTCCAGCACGTTGTGGACCGTTTTTTCAAACTTGTCGCCTCCAATCTCTGCCTGGGCTCCTGTCGGCCATGCAAACTGTGGAGGCTCTTTTTACGCACGTCTTCCGGCACTACGGGATCCCGGAGAACATTGTGTCAGACTGTGGCTCTCAGTTCCCCCTCAGTATGGAAGGCATTCATGGAACGACTGGTGGTCACTGTCAGTCTCATCTCTGGGTACTGTCCTCAAGCAAATGGGCAGATGGAGAGGGTCCATCAGGAACTGGGCAGGTTCCTGAGATGTTACTGTCAGGACCGGCCGGGGGAGTGTGCGGATTTTCTACCTCGGGCTGAGTACGCGCAGAATACCCTTCGCCACTCCTCCACTGACCTCACTCCTTTCCAGTGCGTGTTGGGGTATCAGCCGGCCCTGGTGGGCGAGTGGTTTCGGCGCGCTGAGGAGATCTGGAACGCTGCGCACACTCGTCTCCAGCGGGCCGTGCGTCGGCACAAGTAACAAGCCGACCACCACCGCAGTGAGGCGCAGGTTCTCTCCAAGCAACTGGGTCTGGCTCTCCACCCGGAACCTGCCCCTCCGCCTTCCCTGACGGAAGCTGAGCCCGCGGTTTGTGGGGCCGTTTAAAGTCCTGAGGAGAGTTAATGAGGTAACATACCGTTTGCAACTCCCTGCTGATTACCGCATTATCCTGACTTTTCATGTGTCTCTCCTTAGGCCAGTGGTGCCTGGTCCCCTCGCAGAGGCTGGACCCAGTGATGCCCCGCCTCCTCCTCTGGATATCGAGGGAGGTCCGGCGTACTCGGTCTGTGAATTCCTAGATTCGAGGCGTCGGGCAGGGCGTCTCCAGTACCTCATCGACTGGGAGGGGTACAGCCCAGAAGTGCGGTGCTGGGTTCCTGCGGTGGACATCCTGGACGCTTCGCTGACCAGGGATTTTCACCGTCGGCGCCCTGACCAACCCGCACCGTGTCCCTGTGGTCGTCCCCAAGGCCGGTGAAAATGCAGCGTGTTGGGGTGGGGGCGTACTGTCACGGCCTTTTAGGCGTCACTGAACTGGATCATTACCACCAACCCCGGACTGTCTTGTCTTATTACGCGCACCTGGTTCCCATTCCCCCTGATTAGTATGTGTATATACAGTGGCTTGCGAAAGTATTCACCCCCCTTGGCATTTTTCCTATTTTGTTGCCTTACAACCTGGAATTAAATAACATTTTGGGGGGATTTGTATCATTTGATTTACACAACATGCCTACCACTTTGAAGATGCAAAATATTTTTTTATTGTGAAACAAACAAGAAATTAGACAAAAAGACAGAAAACTTGAGCATGCATAACTATTCACCCCCCCCAAAGTCAATACTTTGTAGAGCCACCTTTTGCAGAAATTACAGCTGCAAGTCTCTTGGGGTATGTCTCTATAAGCTTGGCACATCTAGCCACTGGGATTTTTGCCCATTCTTCAAGGCAAAATGGCTCCAGCTCCTTCAAGTTGGATGGGTTCCGCTGGTGTACAGCAGTCTTTAAGTCATACCACAGATTCTCAAATGGATTGAGGTCTGGGCTTTGACTAGGCCATTCCAAGACATTTAAATGTTTCCCCTTAAATCACTCGAGTGTTGCTTTAGCAGTATGCTTAGGGTCATTGTTCTGCTGGAAGGTGAACCTCCGTCCCAGTCTCAAATCTCTGGAAGACTGAAACAGGTTTCCCTCAAGAATTTCCCTGTATTTAGCGCCATCCATCATTCCTTCAATTCTGACCAGTTTCCCAGTCCCTGCCGATGAAAAACATCCCCACAGCATGATGATGATGGTGTTCTCGGGGTGATGAGAGGTGTTGGGTTTGGGTTGGGTTATTTTACTTGATGGCCATAAAGATCAATTTTAGTCTCATCTGACCAGAGTACCTTCTTCCATATGTTTGGGGAGTCTCCCACATGCCTTTTGGCGAACATCAAACGTGTTTGCTTATTTTTTTCTTTATGAAATGTTTTTTTTCTGACCATTCTTCTGTACAGTCCAGCTCTGTGGAGTGTACGGCTTAAAGTGATCCTATGGACAGATACTCCAATCTCCGCTGTGGAGCTTTGCATCTCCTTCAGGGTTATCTTTGGTCTCTTTGTTGCCTCTCTGATTAATGCCCTCCTTGCCTGGTCCGGAGTTCCGTGAGTTACATGTTTAAAGTAATAATAAGAGAATCTGAATGACATTAAGAGTAATGACTAAAGTATTTCACCCTAATAGTTACAGAAGCTTAGACAATGTGTTTAGACATAATACTAGAATATTGTGAGACAGTGAGAACATTGTGTTTGTGTGTGATAAAGAGGAACTGACAACAGACATGTTTTGGTACTGTGAGACCAAGGACAGGAGATGAAGTTCCTCCACCCAGATGCGCTTGTAGACTTGTACCCAGATGCGCTTGTAGACTTGTAGGCGCTTGTAGGAGTTATAGAAAAGGCTATGCGCATTATATGATTTTTAGAGCTCTCATGAATAAACTACAACAAACCTTTTGCAGAATCTGAGTCTTTTCCTAATTCTTATTAACCCTAGCTTTACAAACTAGGGGGAATTGGTCAAAGCTATAGTGATTGTTATCGTCATTGGGATTGAAAATTCTCGTGACAGCGGCCCTCTCTTGGCAGGTTTGTTGGGTGCCATATTCTTTCCAGTTTTTAATAATGGATTTAATGGTGCTCCATGGGATGTTCAAAGTTTCGGATATTTAAAAAAAACCTAACACTGATCTGTACTTCTCCACAACTTTGTCCCTGACCTGTTTGGAGAGCTCCTTGGTCTTCATGGTGCCGCTTGCTTGGTGGTGCCGCTTTCTTAGTGGTGTTGTGACTCTACGGCCTTTCAGAACAGGTGTATATATACTGAGATCATGTGACAGATCATGTGACACTTAGATTGCACACAGTTGGACTTTATTTAACTAATTATGTGACTTCTGAAGGTAATTGGTTGCACCAGATCTTATTTAGGGGCTTCATAGCAAAGGGGGTGAATACGCACCACTTTTCCGTTTGTAATTAAAAAAATAAAAAATAATTTCACTTCACCAATTTGGACTATTTTGTGTAAGTCCATTACATGAAATTCAAAATAAATATCCATTTAAATTCCAGGTTGTAATGCAACAAAATAGGAAAAACGCCAAGGGGGATGAATACTTTTGCAAGGCACTGTATGTGCCCTCTGTTCCCCATTGTCCTTGTTGATTATTGTTCCATGTCTGTTGGTCTTGTGAGTACCTGTGCTCTGTTACCGTGTTAGTGTGCACTTACATGTCATTACATGTCTCGTCCTTTGTATTGTTATTATGGATCTCGTCCCGTGTATTTATTAGAGGTTATACCTTGCTCTTTGTTTGGGTTACAGCCCTGTGTTATATATATTAAGTGTTTGTTTTGGGCTTCGTCCCCATCAAATCAAATCAAATCAAATTTTATTTGTCACATACACATGGTTAGCAGATGTTAATGCGAGTGTAGCGAAATGCTTGTGCTTCTAGTTCCGACAATGCAGTAATAACCAACCTAACAATTCCACAACTACTACCTTATACACACAAGTGTAAAGGGATAAAGAATATGTACATAAAGATATATGAATGAGTGATGGTACAGAACGGCATAGGCAAGATGCAGTAGATGGTATCGAGTACAGTATATACATATGAGATGAGTAATGTAGGGTATGTAAACATAAAAGTGGAATAGTTTAAAGTGGCTAGTGATACATGTATTACATAAAGATGGCAAGATGCAGTAGATGATATAGAGTACAGTATATACATATACATTATATTAAGTGGCATTGTTTAAAGTGGCTAGTGATACATTTTTTATCAATTTCCATTATTAAAGTGAGCTGGAGTTGAGTCAGTATGTTGGCAGCAGCCACTCAATGTTAGTGGTGGCTGTTTAACAGTCTGATGGCCTTGAGATAGAAGCTGTTTTTCAGTCTCTCGGTCCCTGCTTTGATGCACCTGTACTGACCTCGCCTTCTGGATGATAGCGGGGTGAACAGGCAGTGGCTCGGGTGGTTGTTGTCCTTGATCTTTCTGGCCTTCCTGTGACATCGGGTGGTGTAGGTGTCCTGGAGGGCAAGTAGTTTGCCCCCAGTGATGCGTTGTGCAGACCTCACTACCCTCTGGAGAGCCTTACGGTTGTGGTTGCCGTACCAGGCAGTGATACAGCCCGACAGGATGCTCTCGATTGTGCATCTGTAGAAGTTTGTGAGTGCTTTTGGTGACAAGCCGAATTTCTTCAGCCTCCTGAGGTTGAAGAGGCGCTGCTGCGCCTTCTTCACAACGCGGTCTGTGTGGGTGGACCAATTCAGTTTGTCCGTGATGTGTACGCCGAGGAACTTAAAACTTACTACCCTCTCCACTACTGTCCCGTCGATGTGGATAGGGGGGTGCTCCCTCTGCTGTTTCCTGAAGTCCACAATCCTCTCCTTTGTTTTGTTGACGTTGAGTGTGAGGTTATTGTCCTGACACCACACTCCGAGGGCCCTCACCTCCTCCCTGTAGGCCGCCTCGTTGTTGTTGGTAATCAAGCATACCACTGTAGTGTCGCCCGCAAACTTGATGATTGAGTTGGAGGCGTGCATGGCCACGCAGTCGTGGGTGAACAGGGAGTACAGGAGAGGGCTCAGAACGCACCCTTGTGGGGCCCCAGTGTTGAGGATCAGCGGGGTGGAGATGTTTTTACCTACCCTCACCACCTGTTGGCGGCCCGTCAGGAAGTCCAGTACCCAGTTGCACAGGGCGGGGTCGAGACCCAGGGTCTCGAGCTTGATGACGAGTTTGGAGGGTACTATGGTGTTAAATGCTGAGCTGTAGTCGATGAACAGCATTCTCACATAGGTATTCCTCTTGTCCAGATGGGTTAGGGCAGTGTGCAGTGTGGTTACGATTGCGTCGTCTGTGGACCTATTGGGGCGGTAAGCAAATTGTAGTGGGTCTAGGGTGTCAAGTAGGGTGGAGGTGATATGGTCCTTGACTAGTCTCTCAAAGCACTTCATGATTACGGAAGTGAGTGCTATGGGGCGGTAGTTGTTTAGCTCAGTTACCTTAGCTTTCTTGGGAACAGGAACAATGGTGGCCCTCTTGAAGCATGTGGGAACAGCAGACTGGGATAAGGATTGATTGAATATGTCCGTAAACACACCAGCCAGCTGATCTGCGCATGCTCTGAGGACGCGGCTGGGGATGCCGTCTGGGCCTGCAGCCTTGCGAGGGTTAACACGTTTAAATGTTTTACTCACGTCGGCTGCAGTGAAGGAGAGTCTGCAGGTTTTGGTAGCGACCCGTGTCAGTGGCACTGTATTGTCCTCAAAGCGAGCAAAGAAATTATTTAGTCTGTCTGGGAGCAAGACATCCTGGTCCGCGACGGGGCTGGTTTTCTTTTTGTAATCCGTGATTGACTGTAGACCCTGCCACATACCTCTTGTGTCTGAGCCGTTGAATTGCAACTCTACTTTGTCTCTATACTGACGCTTAGCTTGTTTGATTGCCTTGCGGAGGGAATAGCTACACTGTTTGTATTCGGTCATGTTTCCGGTCACCTTGCCCTGGTTAAAAGCAGTGGTTCGCGCTTTCAGTTTCGCGCGAATGCTGCCATCATTCCACAGTTTCTGGTTTGGGAATGTTTTAATAGTTGCTGTGGGTACGACATCGCAGATGCACTTTCTAATGAACTCGCTCACCGAATCAGCGTATTCGTCAATGTTGTTGTTGGATGCAATGCGGAACATATCCCAATCGACGTGATCGAAGCAGTCTTGAAGCGTGGAATCAGATTGGTCGGACCAGCCTTGAACAGACCTGAGCTTCTTGTTTTAGTTTCTGTCTGTAGGCTGGAAGCAACAAAATGGAGTCGTGGTCAGCTTTTCCGAAAGGAGGGCGGGGGAGGGCCTTATATGCGTTGCGGAAGTTAGAATAACAATGATCCAGGGTTTTACCAGCCCTGGTTGCGCAATCGATATGCTGATAGAATTTAGGTAGTCTTGTTTTCAGATTAGCCTTGTTAAAATCCCTAGCTACAATGAATGCAGCCTCAGGATATGTGGTTTCCAGTTTACATAGAGTCAAATAAAGTTTGTTCAGGGCCATCGATGTGTCTGCTTGGGGGGGCTGTGATTATAATCTAAGAGAATTCCCTTGGTAGATAATGCGGTCGACATTTGATTGTGAGGATCATGTTCATGATGTACGCTATTTTGGGTAGAGAAATAAAAGCCCCTATTTCGTATTCCTGCGCCTGTCTCCTATCATTATACAACGTGACAATTGTGTTTCTCACTGAAATTAATTAAGCCACCTTTATTTGCAGTGTCTCAAACAAAAACGTGGTAATTTGTTGGTGTGTGTGTGCGCGGGCCTGTATGAGTGTGCTTGTATGTGCAGTGTTTCTCCAATCATATTCAATTAACAGGTGTGCGTGTGTGTGTGTTGATGCTTGTATTTCTTTCAAATCTCACTATTACAAAGCAGTAACTAAGTGATTACAGTCCTGTATACCTGTTTGTATACAGTGCATTCGGAAGGTATTCAGACCCCTTGACTTTTTCTACATTTTGTTATGTTACAGCCTTATTCTAAAATGGACAAAATTGTTTCCCCCCCTCATCAATCTACACATAATACCCCATAATGACTAAGCAAAAATAGATTTAGAGAATTTTTTGTAAATTTAGGAAAAATGAAAAAATTAAATATCACATTTACATAAGTATTCAGAACCTTTACTCGGTACTTTGTTGAAGCACCTTTGGCAGCGATGTTGCTACAAACTTGGCACACCTGCATTTGGGGAGTTTCTCCCATTCTTCTCTGCAGATCCTCTCAAGCTCTGTGAGGTTGGATGGGGAGCGTTGCTGCACAGCTATTTTGGTATTTTGGTATTTTATTAGGATCCCCATTAGCTATTGCAAAAGCAGCAGCTACTCTTCCTGGGGTCCACACAAAACATGAAACATAATACAGAATGACATAATACAGAACATCAAAAGACAAGAACAGCTCAAGGACAGAGATACATACATTTAAAAAAAAAAGGCACACATAGCCTACATATCAATGCATACACACAAACTATTTAGGTCAAATAGGGGAGAGGCGTTGTGCCGTGAGGTGTTGCTTTATCTGTTTTTTGAAACCAGGTTTGCTGTTTATTTGAGCAATATGAGATGGAAGGAAGTTGTCACGTGTGCTCCCTCTCCGGCCTCTAGGTCACCAGGCTGCTCGTTATGGTGCTCACCTGGATTCTATCACTTCCCTGATTACCTTCCCTATATATGTCACTCCCTTTGGTTCCTTCCCCAGACGTCATTGTTTCTGTTTCTGTTTCTTGTCTGTGTGCTGTTAGTGTTTATTGTTTTGTTTTATGTTCTGTTTATTTTATTAGAACACTCACTCCTGACTCTCAGTGCACAGCGTTACAGAAGTTCCATGCAATAAGGACTCTATATAATACTGTACGCTTTCTTGAATTTGTGGGGACAGTGAAAAGACCACTGGTGGCATGTCTGGTTGGATAAGTTTGTGTCTCAGAGCTGTGTGTAAGTTGATTATGCAAACAATTTGGGATTTTCAACACATGAATGTTTCTTATAAAATGAAGTGATGCAGTCAGTCTCTCCTCAACTCTTAGCCAAGAGAGACTGGCATGCATAGTATTTATATCAGCCCTCTGATTACAATGAAGAGCAGAAGTGCCGCTCTGTTCTGGGCCAGCTGCAGCTTAACTAGGTCTTTCCTTGCAGCACTGGACCACACGACTGGACAATAATCAAGATTAGACAAAACTAGAGCCTACAGAACTTGCTTTTTGGAGTGTGGTGTCAAAAAAGCGGAGCATCTCTTTATTATGGCCAGACCTCTCCCCATCTTTACAACCCTTGAATCTATATGTTTTGACCATGACAGTTTACAATCTAAGGTAATGCCAAGTAATTTAGTCTCCTCAACTTGTTCAACAGCCACACCATTCATTACCAGATTCAGCTGAGGTCTAGAACTTAAGGAATAATTTGAACCAAATACAATGCTCTTAGTTTTAGAGATGTTCAGGACCAGTTTATTACTGGCCACCCATTCCAAAACAGACTGCAACTCTTTGTTTCAGTGACTTCATTAGCTGTGGTTGCTGGTGCATATATGGTTGAATCATCAGCATACATGGACACACGTGCTGTGTTTAATGCCAGTGGCAGGTCATTGGTAAAAATAGAAAAGAGTAGAGGGCCTAGAGAGCTGCCCTGCGGTACACCACACTTTACATGTTTGACATTAGAGAAGCTTCCATTAAAGAAAACCCTTTTAGTTCTATTAGATAGATAGCTCTGAATCCACGATATGGCAGAAGTTGAAAAGCCATAACACATACATTTTTTCAACAACAGGTTATGGTCAATGATATCAAAGGCTGCAGTGAAATCTAACAGTACAGCTCCCACAATCTTCTTATTATCAATTTCTTTCAACCAATCTTCAGTCATTTGTGTCAGTGCAGTACATGTTGAGTGTTCTCTATAATCATGCTGAAAGTCTGTTGTTAATTTGTTTACAGAGAAATAGCATTGTATTTGGTCAAACATAATTTTTTCCAACAGTTTGCTAAGAGCTGGCAGCAAGCTTATAGTTCTGCTGTTAGAGCAGTAAAGGCCGCTTTACCACTCTTGGGTAGCGGAAATACTTTGGCTTCCCTCCAGGCCTGAGGACAAAGACTTTCCTCTAGGCTCAGATTAAAAATACGACAGATAGGAGTGGCTATAGAGTCAGCTACCATCCTCAGTAGCTTTCCATCTAAGTTGTCAATGCCAGGATGTTTGTCATTATTGATTGATAACAATACTTTTCCCACCTCTCCCACACTAACTTTGCAAAATTCAAACTTGCAATGCTTTTCTTTCATTATTTGTTTTTTAAATTAATGAATACAATTGCTCACTGTTCATTGTTGGCATTTCCTGCCTAAGTTTGCCAACTTTGCCAATGAAATAATCATTCAAATAATTGCCAACATCAAATGGTTTTGTGGTGAATAAGCCATCTGATTCGATGAAAGATGGAGTTGAACTTGTCTTTCTGCCCATAATTTAATTTAAAGTACTCCAAAGTATTTTTCCATCATTCTTTATATCATTGATCTTGGCTTCATAATACATTTTCTTATTATTTTTGTTGAGTTTAGTCACATAATTTCTAATTTTGCAGTAAGTAAGCCAGTCAGATGTGCAGCCAGACTTATTAGCCACTCCCTTTGCCCCTTTTGTCTCTTTCAACCATAGTTTTTCAATTCCTCATCAATCCATGGAGTTTTAACAGTTCTAACAGACAGTTTCTTAACTCTTAACAGGTGCATGTTTATCAATAATTGGAAGAAGCAATTTTCTAAATTCATCAAGTGCAGCGTCTGGATGTTCCTCATTAATCACATCAGACCAACAAATATTTTTAACATCATCCACATAAGAGTCACAGCAAAATCTTTTGAATGATCTCTTATACACTATTTTAGGCCCTGCTGTTGGAACTTTGGCTTTCCTGGATATATCCACTATATTGTGATCACTGCATCCAGTGGGTACGAATACAGCTTTAGAACAAAGTTCTACAGTATTAGTAAACATGTGATCGATACATGTGTATGATCTTGTTCCTGTAGTGTTTGTAAACAGGTCTCTCCACAGAGATCATAAACTTTATATGATTGGCCTGACTGAAACATTGCTCAAGCCTGATGAATTTACTGTGATAAATGAGGCCGCTCCCCCTGGATACACTAGCGACCATAACCATGCACATCCCGCAAAAGCGGGGGTGTTGCTAACTTTTACAACAGCAAATGTCAATTTATGGAGGAAAAAATTACTGCGCTATTGTCTTTTGAGCTTCTAGTCATGAAATCTATGCAGCCTACTCAATACATTTGTAGAGCTACTGTTTACAGGCCTCCTGGGCCATATACAGCGTTACTCATTGAGTCCCCTGAATTCCTATTGGACCTCATAGTCATTGCAGAAAATATTCCGAATTTTTGGTGCCTTCAATATTCAAATAGAAAAGTTCACAGACACACACCAAAAGGCTTTAGGAGCCATCATCGATCCAGTGGGTATTGTTCAACATGTCTCGGGACCTACGCATTGCCACAATCATACCCTGGATCTAATTTTGTCCCGTAGAATAAATATTGTGGATCGAAATGTTTTTTGGGTGGACTATCGGACCACCATCTTATTAAGTTTGCAATCGCAACAAATAATGTGCTCTGACCCCAACCAAGGATATTCAAAAGCCGCGCTATAAATTCTCAGACAACCCAAAGATTCCTAGATGCCCTTCCAGACTCCCTCCACCTACCCAAGGACGTTGGAATACAAAAATCAGTTAACCACCTAACCAAGGATCTAAACTTAACCTTGTGTAATAACCTAGATGCAGTCTCACCTCTAAAAACAAAAAACAACTGTCACAAGAAATTAGATATTTTAAACTCTAACAAAACATAGATGCTATCTCTAGGTCCCAAGAAAGAAAGATCTGCTGTTTGATCTGACAATGAATCTAGAATAAAACTGTGAAGGACCTCGGTGTTACTCTGGACCCTGATCTCTCTTTTTACAAGCACATAAAAAATATTTAATGGGTAGCTATTTTCCATTTTCGTAATCACAAAGTTATTGTCCAGAAATTCTGCAGAAAAGCTCATCCATACATTTGCCACTTCTTCTGCTCTACTCTCTGGCTACCCGGATAAAGCACTAAATAAACTTCAGTTAATGCTAAATACGGCTGCTAGAATCTTGACTAGAACCCAAACTTTTGATCATATTACTCATATTCCAGTGTTAGCCTCTCTACACTGGTTTCCTGTTAAGGCTAGGACTGATTTGAAGATTTTACTGCTAACCTAAAAAGCATCACATGGACTTGCTCCTACCTATCTCTCCGATTTGGTCCTGCCGTACATACCTACACGTACGCTATGGTTGCAAGACGCAAGCCTCCTTATTGTTCCTAGAATTTCAAGAGGGCTTTCTACTATAGAGCTACATTTTTATGGAATGGTCTGCGTATCCATGTGAGAGACTAGGTCTCGACCTTTAAGTCTTTACTGAAGACTCATCTCTTCAGTAGGTCCTATGTTTGAGTGTAGTCTGGCCCAGGGGTGTGAAGGTTAAAGGCAAGGCACTGGAGTGACAACCTGCCCTTGATGTCTCTGTCTGGCTGGCTCCCCTCTCTCCACTGAGATTCTTTGCATCTGACCCTATTACGGGTTTCACTGGCTTACTAGTGCTCTCCCATGCCCTCCCTAGGAGTGGTGTTTCCTGTCTTGACAGGCTTTTTCCCTACTCGATTTGAGTGGGTTTAGTCACTGGTGGGAGATCTTCCTGGGCTATACTCAACTTTGTCTTGGGGTAGTAGGTTAGTTGATATCCCTTCGTTGGTGTGGGAGCTTTGCTTTGAGAAAGTGAGTGGGGTTATATCCTGCCTAGTTGGCCCTGTCCGGGGGTATCGTCGTCATATAGGGCCATAGGTGTCTGGTTAGACTGTAAACTCTCCTTCCAGACTCACATCAAACATCTCCAATCCAAAGTTAAATCTAGAATTGGCATCCTATTTCTCAACAAAGCATCCTTCACTCATGCTGTCAAACATACCCTCGTAAAACTGACCATCCTACCGATCCTCGACTTCGGCGATGTCATTTACAAAATAGCCTCCAATACCCTACTCAATAAATTGGATGCAGTCTATCACAGTGCCGTACGTTTTGTCACCAAAGCCCCATATACTACCCACCACTGCGACATGGTATGCTCTCGTTGGCTGGCCCTCGCTTCATACTCGTTGCCAAACCCACTGGCTCCAGGTCATCTACAAGACCCTGCTAGGTAAAGCCCCCCCTTATCTCAGCTCGCTGGTCACCATAGCAGCACCCACCTGTAGCACGCGCTCCAGCAGGTATATCTCTCTGGTCACCCCCAAAACCAATTCCTCCTTTGGCCGCCTCTCCTTCCAGTTCTCTGCTGCCAATGACTGGAACTAACTACAAAAATCTCTGAAACTGGAAACACTTATCTCCCTCACTAGCTTTAAGCACCAGCTGTCAGAGCAGCTCACAGATTACTGCACCTGTACATAGCCCATCTATAATTTAGCCCAAACAACTACCTCTTACCCTACTGTATTTATTTATTTTTCTCCTTTGCACCCCATTATTTCTATTTCTACTTTGCACATTCTTCCACTGCAAATCTACCATTCCAGTGTTTTACTTGCTATATTGTATTTACTTCGCCACCATGGCCTTCTTTTGCCTTTACCTCCCTTATCTCACCTCATTTGCTCACATTGTATATAGACATATTTTTCTACTGTATTATTGACTGTATGTTTGTTTTACTCCATGTGTAACTCTGTGTTGTTGTATGTGTCGAACTGCTTTGCTTTATCTTGGCCAGGTCGCAATTGTAAATGAGAACTTGTTCTCAACTTGCCTACCTGGTTTTAAAAAAATTAAAAATATGTATTTGTGTCTGCCTATTCGACACACGATGGCGGCATTTAGCAACTGCCCTGTGCCATTGTGAAATTAGGGGAGAGAAGTAGCGAGGAAGGGATAAGAAGGAAAGGGGGGAGTAAATTAGAAACTAAACGAGGCGGGGGTGTAAGTGAAGGCTTTATTGATATTGTCCTGAAATAAAGTGATTAATGTCAGCGCAGTGCCATGTTTGGTTGCCCCCACTCGGGCCACCAGATCAACCCACCCCCTCTTCCATGTCCTACCTCCACATAGTGTCCCGGGTATCGAACGATCTTCCCAAATTTAACCCCTCCTTGGCGTAGGACGGAGTCACTGCCAAAGTTTTTACGGAGTTAGGGAACTGTTAAGGAAAGCGAATCCAGGCTGTCCCTCAAGAGATGGTACTTATGACCGAACAACCGGACAGAGACCTAACTCCGTTATCTACGCCAGAACAAGTTGTAAAGTCTGTCAAACCGGTCAGAAAAGATCCGAGAGGGATCCAATCGACGTAAGTTTGTATGTTTTCAGTCCAGTACAGCGCAAGGCCGGGGGCCTAGTAAGCTTGCAAGTTAGCCATGTAACCACTTTTGTTGTTGATGCATAGCTAGCTAGCGTTAGCTAGTTAAGTCCTTGCTTTCCCGACCCCTGTCGATAAACTTTGCGTTTCATTTGGAAGCAACCTCACACGAAGTTATGATAGGTTGTGTATTTTTTATGCAGTTATTTCTATAATGCTAACGTTAGCAAGCGAACAGTGTTTTCAACTTTAAAGACATGGAATTGGAGAACTAAAGTTGACCTCGTCCCAATGGATTTTCCTCCATTGTTTGTCTACCTAGTTAGTTAAGTTTCGCAAATGCACAATCAAGGTTATTTGTCGTCATTCTGATGGGGGATATCGTTAACATTTGACGCGTGGCACTGTTTGGTCTTAATCAGCCAGTTAAGTATGTCCAATCAGTTCATTGCGCCAATTCTGTTGCAAAACGTTTTGCAACAAATTGTTTACTCCAAATAGAAAACGTTTTGCAATGAAAACGAGTTTCTATTGGACAAATTCAGGTAGTTCCCTTGTTGTTTTGTACTATTTTCTTTGGGGTGTATTCATAACCGTTAAGAACTAAACCGAAGCGAACTGCGCAAACGAAACGGGGAGGGACCTACCTGAATTTGTCCAACAGAAACGATTGTTTGTGTTTTCCATTTGGAGCATGTTTGGGATGCTCTGGGTCCCAGTTCCCACCAATATTCAGAAACTTCGCACACCCATTGAAGAGGAGTGGGGCTACAGTTCACAATCAACAGCCTGATCAACTCTATAAACTGTAAATCAGTACAGTCTTTGTAATTGTTGCATGTTGCATTTTATATTTTTGTTCAGTGTTGCTTGCTAGCTAAGGTTGACAGCAGTGAGAATTGTTGATTGCATTTTAATGTATGGTTTTCAAAGGTTAATAAAGATTGTATGACTTCAGTAACTAAAGTTGACTGCGATTTCCAAAAACTACAGGCTTCATTGGTAAATGTGCAATATCAATGCTCAGACAGATTTGATCCTCTTTTTGAAAGAGTTTGAATGGGGATTTTGTTAAATGATTTCCCAATGATAGGTAGCTAGTTGAATCAATGTCCATGTTCATAAAGAAGGAAAACCTCTTCTACTGACTGTTGTCCCACATCAAAAGGTGCCAGATCTTTGTATTACTTCTGCCCTGCTGTTTTCCTTCCCATCACTTGAGACTAAACGTTTTAATAATTCATCTCTGCAGGTCTGAATGGAGAAACAACACAAGTTTAGCTAGCTACAACGTTTCATGTTTGACTGTCACTACTGTGTCCAGGTCAGAGGCAGCGAATGGAGGAGAGGACAGGCACAGGAGGAGTGCCAGTGGGAGGTCTGCTGGGGACACTCAGGTGTCAATGGACACTGAGTCAGACCTCTCGGAGAGCAGGAAGAAACCGCCCCTCATGAAGTGAGACTTACAGATACCATAAATCATGTATTATGTGTAATGATGTGAATATGTGGTAAAATGGTCAACTGTCTGTTCTAGCACATAGGGTGCACATGTTTTGTTTTAGCCCAGCACTGACATATTTGATTAAACTAATCTCCAAGCCCCTTAGTTTAGTGTCCGTAGATCAAGTTAGTTTGTGCTGGTCTAGAACAAAATGTGCACCACCTGTGGATCCCCTAGGGATGGAGAAACAATGCTTTAGCCATTATTGTCATACCAATTTGTTGTGATACCATACATGTGAGGTTTTGGAACTTGGATATATACACTTCTGTTTAAAAGTCACTTCGAAATTTCCTTGTTTTTGAAAGAAAAGCCATTTTTTGTCCATTAAAATAACATCAAATTGATCAGAAATGTAGACATTGTTAATGTTATAAATGACTATTGTTGCTGGAAACGGCAGATTTTAAATGGGAAATCTACGTAGGCGCACAGAGGCCCATTATCAGCAACCATCACTCCTGTGTTCCAATGGCACGTTGTGTTAGCTAATCCAGGTTTATCATTTTAAAAGGCTAATAGATCATTAGACAATGGGCCTCTGTACACCTATGTAGATATTCCATTAAAAATCAGCCGTTTCCAGCTACAATAGTAATTTACAACATTAACAATGTCTATGCTGTATTTCTGATCAATTTGATGTTATTTTAATTGACAAATGTGCTTTTCTTTCAAAAACAAGGACATTTCTAGGTGACCCCAAACTTTCGAACGGTAGTGTAGATTACCAACTCTCTAATCCTTGACCACATTCGATGGCGCTAGAACACAGTTTTATGTTATTGATTAATACATCAGACTGCACTGTCTGGGGCTGTTATGTGATCCACACCTGGATCGAGTTCATTAGCTGCAAATCAGGAGAAACTGTTTCGAAACAGGAGGTTCTTCTTTTGCTTGACTAATAAGAAAAGCCAATTTGTTTTCCATTTCAAAACATTTTGGCCTGTTTTGTGACCTACGAAGCTTGGCCGAGTATTGTGTTGACGAACCTTGATGTTGCTGTATAAACAACACACTTTACATAACCATGCTGCAAGGGATGTGGCTGGCTGTCCTCATGGGAGTTGCTCGTCTTTTTCACTGCTGTAGATCTAGGGGAAACAATATTTCATTTCAATGGGAGTCAAAGTGGATGTGTCATTGACAGTAAGAACTTAGCCAAGTCAACTTGTTTTGGACTATTCTATTGAAGTTGTCTGTCTACATTTATTGTTTTTGTACCAATCACTTGCAGTATGGGTTGCTACTGTGCTTGTGTGTTAATCTTGTCCCCTTTTTCAGATTTAAGGCTGTGGAGCTGCCTTCCCCAATGCAAACTCCAAGTGACGGTGAAACTAAGTTTGAAGGAAGAAAGAAATCCCAGTCCAGCCAGGTGTGTTTATACTGTATATCGGGCCACCCACACAATCACATTTTCCATTGGTCTCCACAATGTGTGTATGTTTGTTTGGAATTAGCATAATGGCTGAGCAGCTGACTTGCAAAACTAGAGTTTTGTGAGTAAAGTATCTTGACCAAGTTAAAGGTGCAATATGCAGAACTCACTCTGCCATTTCCTGGTTGAAAACGTTCTAATAGTGCGCCTAATTTCAGTTTGACAAAACAAGCAGTCATTGTGTAGAGAATCATTGTACCATCTAAACCGCTGTGAAATATATTTTCCATCACCAAAAATATTGTATTTTCAGCTGTGAAACTGAAAGTAAAAGATCCAAAAAACTAAACTTAAAAAATGGGAAGCATAGAAATAGTGCACATAGAACACTTCTTAGCCTTGCTTTCAATAAGAATGACAGATCTCTAACTTAAATTTCTATGTGAATTTGGTCGAGTCGCCCAAAAAGTTAGATTGTAGCTTTAAGTCTACACAACCCTAATGATCTTTATATGGATGGTCGTATTTGACATTACCTAGTTGCACATGCACCTCAATACGTTTGGTCATTTGGAAAGGGAGGTAAAGAAAGTAATACATTTCAAAAGGTCACATTTATCAACATTTGGATGTATTGTCTTCTCTTGCAGATATCCAAGACAAATGCCCAGTACCATAAAATATTCAAAGAAATCAGCAAGGATGAGTTACTGAAACAAAGTAAGTGGCGTAATCTTCAATTTAAGTGAAAGTTAAAAAGACATAGGGTGACTTTCTCCAGTTTCCTCTTGTTTATAAAAATACATAAGATTTGCATTCTTCTTTCACTTGAAAATAAGCCATACAGTCTTGTCATTTGTGCAGAATAGATTTTGCCTGACATCCTCTGCTATGCCTCTTCTCAGGTTACACCTGTGCACTGCAGAAAGACATGCTGTATCAGGGCAAAATGTTTGTGTCTGATAACTGGATATGTTTCCACTCCAAAGTCTTCGGCAGAGATACTAAGGTACAGTATAACAATGGAATACTATAGTCATTACTCCTCCAGTCTAGATTTAATTACATTGTTGTTCCTGATAACTGCAAGCCCCAGTTTAGTGCACACACTATCATTACAATTCTGAGTCGTTACATTTATCAGGAGTTGACTTTCCTACTAATGAACTGAAGGTTGTAGACCAGGAGGTGTGTTTCACTGACTCAATGTCAACAGATTTGCTATAAATGTTTTTAATAATACTTTTTATTGACTGTTTCTCCTTGCTGGTCTCTCTAGGAAAAGAGGTTCAAACAAGACATTCACTGAAATATAGTTGAAGTGAAATAATGTTTGCTTTCCCTTTCCCAGATTGCTATTCCTGTACTCTCTGTGACTCTTATCAAGAAGACAAAAACTGCCATTTTGGTTCCAAATGCACTCGTTATCACATCCACAAACAAGCGGGTATGACCAGTTTTATTTGTAGATATTCAATTGTCAAGTTTGGTCTTAATTAATAACACTTATTATTTTTCATTATTGTCATTATAATTCATTATTTAAAATCTGTTTTCCAGCACGTATTTGCATCATTCCTATCCCGAGATACAACCTATAAACTTCTGAAATCCATCTGCGTTCATCTGGATGTAAGTTCTTCCTCCTTGTCCTCTTTTCTTTAATGCATTGTTGTGACATTTTAAATAGTCTTATTCTGTGTTGTTTTACAGATAACATTAGCACTGAGGTTAAACATGTTCTTTCTGTTGTCATAATACTGTATTAGACTGCAACAGGGACTTTTCCATAGGGCTGTGACGATACCAGTATCAAAGTAAATTTTTGCCATGGAAAAAAATAAACACGAAGTAGAGCAACTCTTTGGTCCTTTAAAAACTTCCTCTATGTAAAATATTGTGTGCTATAGCTTGGGAAATAAATACATGTGACTGGATGATGTTTGTTTACAACATTAGGGCTGTTTTCCTAAAGAAATTGAATACGCTTTTTGTTTCCTTGCCACGGTACTAATGAGTATTGCGATACTGGTATCGTCCCGGCCTTACTTTTCAAGTCTAACTCATTGAACACCATTGTAGGGGGACAATACAGGGAGCAGCCTCATTACTTCCTCTGCTGAGAACAGCTTCATAGCCGATTGTCCCTCCTCACTTCCTCTGGTCAGTACTAAGACAGTTGCCTTTCTCCTTTCTCCCAAATCTTCTTATTTTATGACCATACAGCATAGGGTGTGTGTGTGTAATGTAATGGTTCTACTGTACCCTCTGTGTCTGGACAAAGTTTCATTTATATTCAATAATGTTTTTATTTCAATGGGTTCAACTGTATGGACAAAATGAATGTAAATATTCTGTGTGTAGGATTTCTCTGGAGACTTCTCAGACCTGGATGGGGTTGTGTGCCAGAGGAGGCAAGACATGCTGGAGACCAGCAGCTCAGGCTCCCAGACCCCAGACTATGAGAAAATGACGGGTGGGTTCTCCCTTTATGATGGCAGGGAAGTCCAACCCTCCACCTTGTGAAAAACAAGACAATCATCATACACAATAGACAGACAGATGCAACATCATAGAGACAGAAATAAACCTTGCGAGATGGTGATTAGAAAGAGAAAGGAATTGCCCCTGAGTATGTAGTCTTATCTATACAGCTTAGAAAAGAGCAGTACTCTCACAGCTTCTAATAACCTAATAGATTAGTTATTACTGAGTCATGAGTTGGACTGGGAGGTGCAATCAGAGGCTTTCAGTTAGTTCAGCTTCTCTGCCCAGACACAGCAGTCGTCAAACTTGTACTGTACAGGCTCACTTTTTCTTGTAGGCTTGAGTTCAGCTGTATTTGAACAGACACGATTTACTTTTTACATGTTGATACAGTCATGATTTTATGGTTTGTTTAAGAAAATCAATAACGTCTATTTCAAAAAGTAATTGGGATTAATTGGCTATAGACAAATCAGTCTTAGTACATACATCAATGAGAGAGCTGTATATCCTTTCACCTGTTCACTGCATATGCTTATTGGAAGGCTGAGTGTAACACAGATGGTTCGGTGAGCCACGCGCACATGAAGAGTAATCTTGCCTGAGACCTGAAGACTCATCTTAGCTCCCCGAAGGAATGCCTTGGCTTTAGCTCAGTGGGCTAACATGGTTTAGTTTGTGCACAGGTGACCTGGCCTTGATACCAATTAACAAGACCACATCTGATAATGTTGGTAGTTAGGCATGTTGAATTGAAAGGAAATTAGTTCAAATATTTAACGACTTGTGGTGTTCAGAGAGCAATCTGTGTTTGTTTCTGCAGAGTTCCCCAGCATCCCAGACACGTTCCTGAGCGCAGTGAAGAATGGAGAGGTGGCGGTGCACGCAGACATCCACCTCCAGACCCCCAACCAAAAACACGGAGCCGCTCACCAGAACGGTGAGGCCCCCTTATGCATGAGCGTGGTGCAATGGAAATGGCTAGACTCTGTTAAATACTTCTGCATTCTCTCTCCCTGGTATCCTTTGGCTTCTATCATTTTCCAGAGGGAATGGAATCTGAAAAGTACAACAGATTGTAATATAAACATTAATAGAAGGATAAGATCTTAAAGATGTAGTTCTGCAAGTGTTAATTAATTTGTTTGGCTTCGTCTTTTTGGATTTAAGTCCGGCCCTCTGTGTTGCTGACCTGTGCACTAATCCTGTCTTATCTGTAGGGCCGACCAAGCCTGCCCAGGGTGTTGTACACAAAGTGAAATCGCTACAGCCAGTGTCATTGAACACCCTTCTACTCGTCTATTTGTTCCTGTGAGTATCCTCTCATTATGAGTCATAAGGGGGTGTCGAGGCCATCTGACAAGTTTTGTAGCTAATCTAATAATTTCACTTGTCGCCAGGCATGTCAAAACAAGTTAAGTGAACTGGGTGTTTTGTCCTGCCTTGGGTGTTAACTTGGTTGTGGAATTGTGACTGTTTGTCTTGTAGGAGATGATTCAACAATGGGAGTTGAATTGGAAATGCTTGTTTCTTATTGAACGCCAATGGGTTCCTGTAGATTCCAGCCCTCATCGGGGTGCGTGACGTGTTTTGTTGTCTTTGCAGAGTTAGTGTCCTTGTCTTGTCTTCGTGTTACATGGCCTTCAAGATTGTGGCTCTTGAGAAGCGGCTGAACTCATTGAGTTCCGTGGGGGAGTATGCACACAACGAGTAAGAGCTGCCATTTAACACTCACAACAGCTTTGTCTGAGATAACAGAGCATCAATGGGAATTTGTTAACAGATGAACAATTGCAATGCGAATCCAGTCCTAGTATCCGTGGTATACAGTAGATAGTGTTATAGTGCATGATAAACCTGGAATTTGACATCACAAACTGTTGGAAAACCCGAAGAATGACTGTCAGTCAAGAAACTGTCATTCTTTATCATGTTATAAATATATGTAATATGCATGTTTTGATGTAATTTTTCCAAACATTTCCTGACTTTTCCATAGAAAATTGTAAACTCACTTGTGTTAAAAATCCATACAATCTAAATGTTAATTTCTTTAGGTGTTTAATTTAAAGGCTATTTTACAATACGTACATGTATTCTAATGACGGGATACAGTAAAATTGACCTTTTGCATTTGTGGTCTTTCATTTGCGTCTTGCTATAGGAATGAGCTGAAACTGAATTCATACGACGGCTAATTCAGAGCATATTTTGTTTCAGAAACGTTGTGCATCACAGATCGCAGGTCGACTTCAATGCCGAAATTTATGGGGAGCTGTCTACAAACCTGTTCAAGCTAGAAAAGGTTTGTTTCCTTGCCAACGAAGACAGTGTCAATATCTGCTCACTGTTTGCTACTCCCAAAAGTTGTTTAATCCGCTTCATTAAAGTTCACTTTTTGGGAGTAGCTTATAGTTACTAGTCTAGCTTGTCTGAGTTTGCCCAGCTCCTGTGTCATGCTCGAGTGTGTGTGTGTGATACTCTTTCATTGTCACCTCGCCACTCCATGGAACTGCTCAAACATGCCACGCAAGTCAGCTCCATGGAACTGCTCAAACATGCCATGCAGTCAGCTCTGTCACTGAGCTAACAACTACTCATTAAGTGGGACAATAGCTCTGCTTTCCCAATAACATATTTTGTATGAACCATTCCCCACTCGGTTACATAAAGTGAGCTTGTTGGGGACTGAAGAGGCCAATGTGGGAGTGTTCTCTGCTCATCAGCCTCTCATGCATGCTATTGTTTTGAGGTGTGTTTTTATTAATTCAGTGCATGTTTTAACCTGTCAATAATCCTACCAAACCAGATTCAGAGAAATCTCCGTAAGCTACTTGAAGAGACCTGACTTAAGGACCCGTTGGTCGCCTCGCTGGACGGAAGTGGCGCCTTCATAAAACGCTGGTGAAAACACTGCAGATCTGATCGGCAATCTGTTACCAAATAACAGACTGCCACTTTGGAAAAGAGACCATTTCTTAATTGTGCAATAGCAGTATCTTCCTTCTCTTTCTACTCAGGACAAAACCCATTATTTTGTGTCTGATTAGCATGCCAGAGTAATCAAGACATTTCAGCAACTGTAGCTAGTTTGGGCTGAATCCTAACTTGAAACTCACGCGCTTAATAACGCAGAATTCTGCTTTTAGGGGCAATCTGCAGTTGCTACATTCATTTTGGACTGAATTAATGATATTCTTCAAGAATCAATGGGTACATAACTTATAGGTGTTTCATGAGCTTAGTTCAACTGTTGTACCCCACCAGAACCCAAAATATAAGCTTGTTTTACTCCAATATTTGAAAACGAAGTTAATGTAAACAAACACTATATAGCCTAAAAACATGGTTAAAACTATGACATCATTGGTGGTCAGTCTTTGCATCCATAGCTTTGTCTATTAATTTGAGTGGTTACATTTCCCCAGCCCCATGTGTTTTTTACCGAAACCGGGGCGGGAAAATGCATTGTTTCAACTGCTGATTGCCGCATTAAATCATGCCTCGATGTCAATGGGAGATTTCTGTGGAAATTTGAGTTAGGTGTTCAGGTTTTAAGGTATAGGATGCAACCCTTAGCAAAGAGAAGCCATAAGCTTTAGCCTATGTAGTACTGTACCTGAGAAGCTTTTCAATATTAATGTTAGGTTTTCAGGTATGAGTAGGTCCCAAGGACCCACCTATTTCAATGTTTTTCTATTAACATTTCAAAAATGGTCAGTCTTGTAATGCCTACTGGTCATGTGCCCCTTTTGTTACAGGTATGACTTGCCAATAAAATATTTATAGTTCTTGCTTCATTTTTTGTCTCAAACTGTCGTCCAACATGCCTAAATGCTGTTTGCAACCACTCAGTAAATAGGCTCCATTTTCTCAATTTCCATTAAGCACTGAATGATTCACACAATGTATAACTGAAGTGAATGCCATCTAAAAGATATGACAAGTCTATGGCTTCTACTGCATCATGGATGTATATAGTAAAAGAGACATGACTCCCTCACCTTGTCTGACAGTGTGGTCCAACACTGGTCCCCTACTTTGTGTAAGATTTGCATTCAGGTAAAGCAGAGCATGAATTTGAGTGCCCCATTCAACCTCATACCACAGAACAGACTGCTCTTTCAGTGCGTTTTGCCAGTGTCAAGTGAATTAATGGTTTGCATTCACTTTGAGTGTTCACAATACATAAAGACTACACTGTTGATACATTTGTCATGCTTTTCACATCTGAACAAAATATCTGCATTTTATTCTAATGAATGAGGGAGGGAAGTTGTTATAATAGTGGCAGCTACTAGCCTACTATTATAGAGCCTCAATTGATGTCTTGTCAATCATTATAAACTCACCTATTGGGAGGTATGCTTGGTAAACATGAAAATTATAAAACTAAATTATGCACAACTAACCTATATAATTTGTCCAAATGCCTATATTTTCATTATTTTAAATGTCATATGAAACCATTAGCA
This sequence comes from Salvelinus alpinus, assembly GCF_045679555.1. Taxonomy (NCBI): domain Eukaryota; kingdom Metazoa; phylum Chordata; class Actinopteri; order Salmoniformes; family Salmonidae; genus Salvelinus; species Salvelinus alpinus. Next base: position 27,081,852 of record NC_092103.1, on the reverse strand, counting down.
ATGGATTATCGTTAGGAAGGCACCCCCTTTACATTTGGCCTGTCTCAACCCATGTTAAGGCTGCACATGACGTAACACCCACACTGCAAAGTGTAATGGCGAAATTGAACAATAACAGCCATCGCTTCTCGGTACCATATGTATTATGTCGTTAACATTAAAGAAAACAGAATCATTCTTCTGCAGAGTCACATCATGCAACATCTGTAAATTTAACGCGCGCGGGGCTGCGACTAGGAGTATTCTACTGTCTCTGCAAGCGATGACAGTTTAAAACGCGGGTAAGTTTTATGTAATTGCAATACCGTCCATTTTCAATGCCAAACCATTTTCGCAGCAAACTGGTTTGTGCACCTGGTTTTAAAGGGGCGTGGCGGCTGGAATGCAGGGTACCCCACCTCCAGCTAAAGATGCTGATAGCTTAGCAACTACGATAGGGGAATGCAGACGAGAGCAACACCAATGGATTTACCATTTGTAAGCATCATTCGCAATGTCTGACTATGCACGGAGCATTTTTGTGTGATGACCCGACCATCAACTGTTCTGACACGACTGTAGCGCGAGCTACACGGTGCTATGACTGCTGACTCGAAATGTAAACAAAGGGAGACGGGCCTTTTGCTATTTCTCTCAATGCCTGGTTAGCTGCATTGAAGTTGTCGTTGATAGTGTCAATAACTGTTTTTATTTATGCACGGTGCATGTATTAGTACAAGCAGACCGTAGGTCCATGTGGTCGTGTCTGCTAAACCATAAATGTTTCAAAATATAGAAAAATATGTACTGAACAAAAATATAAACGCAACATGTAAAGTGTTGGTCCCATGTTTCATGAGCTGAAATAAAAATTTCCCGAAATTCTCCTTAAGCACAAAAATATTATTTCTCTCAACTGTTGTGCAGACATTTGTTTACATCCTTGTTCAGTGAGCATTTATCCTTTGCCAAGATAATCCATCCACCTGACATTGGCAAATCAAGAAGCTGATTAAACAGCACAATCATTACACAGGTGCACCTTGTGCTGGGGACAATACAAGGCCACTCTAAAATGTGCAGTTTTGTCACACAACACAATGCCCCAGATGTCTCAAGTTTTGAGGAAATGTGCAATTGGCATGCTGACTAGGAATGTCCACCAGAGTTGTTGCCAGATAATTTATGTTAATTTCTCTACCGTAAGTGGCCTCCAATGTTGTTTTAGAGAATTTAACAGTACGTCCAACCGTCCTCACAACCTCAGACCATGTGTAGCCATGTGTAACCTGGCTTCTTCATCTGCGGGATTATATGAGACCAGCCATGAAATTGAGGAGTATTTCTGTCTATAATAAAGCCCTTTTGTGGGGAAAAACTAATTATGTTTGGCTGGGCCTGGCTCCTCAGTTTCAAATCCATTACCTTTACAAAAATTAAACCATGGTTTTCAAGCGCCCCTGCCCAGTCGTGTGAAATCCATAGATTAGGGCCAAATACATTTATTTCAATTGACTGATTTCCTTATATGAACTGTAACTCAGTAAAATTGTTGAAATTATCGAATGTTGTGTTCATATTTTTGTTCAGTATAATTATTTTCTCTTCTAATACAATGACAAGCTTTTTTGAATGCACAATTATCAGGCTAGATGCCATACCATTCCAATTGTTTATTATGGGCAATGGGCTATAATGCCTAAACAAGAACCTAAACAAGAAATACATACTGGCAAATACATCAGATCTGCCAAATTGTCTATCTCTGACCCGACTGACGTAGTATTGTATTAGTGTCATATACAGGAAAAGCAGTGGCCTACTGTCTGCAGTACCTTTCTCTCAGTCTTAATTAAATAGTATTATAGTTTGGTTTCCAAAATATATTCAGATGGAGACCTGCGCTCACTGATAATCTAGCTTTACCATGTCATCAACACATCAGAAAAATATGCCTTCATAGTAAACTTTTCAAGTTAATTTGGACTCTGACGTTGTTGTTGCCAGGTCTTAGGCGTACTGAGGGAATCATGGCCACGCAAGAACCATCCCCTCCGTCGTCCATGGAGAGCAACAAACCCGGCTTCCCCAAGCAGATCCTGGCCAACAAGCTGGAAGATAAACACCTGTGTAACTGCTGTCAGAAGCTGCTGCGGAGGCCCTTCCAAGCCCAGTGTGGACACCGCTTCTGTTCCTACTGCTTCAATAGGACTGTCAGGTGGGAGTTCAAAGAGTGTATCTCAACTGTATATACTCATCTGTATTTTCTTCTTTAGCTGTAATGTGTAAGTACTGGTCTGGTAAAACCTAAGGAAGAAACTTTAGACTATTGAAATGCACCCCAGGTTATGATGCCTGATGAATATATTACACATTTGACAATACTGACTGTACTGTTATTTTGTACTGTTTGTTGACATAATATTCCCATTACAGAGATGGACCTCAGAAATGCAATGCTTGTATCAAAGAGGACATTTTTGAAGAGCCCACGTCGATTCTAAAACAAGGCTGTGTAAGTTTCTACAATATGCGTCTTTCATTACAGTGCCACTTTATCCTCTCAAAGAAAAAGTAAGATCAAAATGTACCCTTCAAATAATATGCGTCCATGTTATTTGGAGCGTGTGCGCTTATCTCACACACACACACACACACACACACACACACACACACACACACACACACACACACACACACACACACACACACACACACACACACACACACACACACACACACACACACCTCTCAATCATAAATTAAGCATTCGGAAACAGTACAGATTCACTGTAAAGGAAAAAGCCTCAGCAAAATGTTTGTTTGCTCTCACTTCTGCAGGCTTTTCCTGACAACGCAGCTCGACGAGAGGTCGAAAACCTCTCTGTTGTCTGCATCAGCGAAGGCTGTACCTGGAAAGGCAATATTAAAGAATATGAGGTTAGTTGAGTGTGGTTTTAGACTGATTATAAACCTTTTCATCATTCAATGATGCATTTAGACGGACGTTTTTGTTTGAAAAAAGAAATGGTGCCACAGATGGTTATAAGCAATGCACCTCAATACTCTATTTGCTTTGCTGTGTTCTTGCTTCACAATCAGTTTGACCGAAGATCCTTGTTTAGGCTGTTCTGAACGTATACTAAAGCCAAATGAATCCTGTCTCTTACAGTTGAGCCACGAGGGGAAGTGTGAGTACATGATCATCCCCTGCCCCTCCTGTAAAGAGCAGATCCGCTTCAACGAACAGGAACGCCACAACGAGCGAGAGTGCCCTGAGAGAACTCTCAACTGCAAGTACTGCAAGGAACCATTCCATTTCAAAAACATCAAGGTGAGAAATAATGCATGCTCTGAGAGAGAACTTCCATCCATCTGTTTATTTGTGAAATCTCTCAAATGGATGGCTTACGATTGTATCAATTTTGCAAGGAACATTAGGGTCAATATTTGTAAGAAGCTATACAAAAACACGTCCTTTATTTAGGCCCACGACGAGATCTGCCCCAAGTACCCCATGATCTGTGAAGGCTGTGCCAAGAAGAAAATACCCAGGGAGAAGGTGAGTTCTTAAAGTTTCAACACACACAATATAGCCAATTATAGCCAAACGTGACTGAATGCGTTTGGAAAATGCATAACGGAAAAGGAAGCTCAATATTGAGAGAAAATAATCCACTCTCTTTTAAGAAGGTTGATGTTTGAAATAGCTGTAGAACTTGTCAAATCATTGTGTATTGTTTTGTCTTTGGCTCTTTCCCTAGTATGTGGACCACATTAAGTTCTGCAGCAAATTCAGAACTCCATGCAGATTCCATGTTGTTGGGTGTGATATGTCAGTAAGTAGCTTTCTTATCTCTTCAGAGCTATGGTTTTAATGAATCCCAATTAAACAAACGAGGTTGTTACTGTGTAATTACTATTTTACCATGTTATTTCTTAAATATTACCTGGTAATAATGCAGTGCTACTGTTAGAACAGCTGTCCTCACCCCCTATCTCTGTACAGGTGGAGAAGGAGAGGATCCATGACCACGAGAGGGCCTGCGCCTACGAGCACCTCAACTTGCTGCTGCACTACATTATGGGCATGAAGGTGAGGATGAGTATGGATGTAGTGGAGCGGAAATGCCCATTACACACACTAAAGCAGTGGTATTCAAAGTCGGGGTCGTAGGGGAACTGCAATGGGGTTGCCCAAAAAATTATTATAAAAGTACAAGATATTATATGGGACTATATAAAAAAGTTGTTGAGAAAGATAATGAAATACAATTGTATTTAGTAGATATATTTATTGGTTTCCTTTTGTTTTGTTAAGAGATGAAAACGTAATGAATTGAAGGTTATGTGCTGATGTAAAAATCGAAATGTACCAATTTTATGGTTGTGTAATTAGATTTGGGGTGGGGTCGCGAGAAATTAATGCGAAAAAAATGGGGTCCCCAGAAATTCTGGTGGAAAAAATGGGGTCCCTGCTGAAAAAGTTTGAATAACACTGCGCTAAAAGATGGTTGTTTGCATTAGCATTTACTTAGCATTTACATTAGCATTAGCAGACTTGGCTCTGTGTTTACTTTACCTACCTTATTTTCTTCCTCTCCATCCATGAAGGTGAGCATGGAGGGCCTGCAGCCGCAAGGCCTGGAGCTGGCTGGAAACAAGCTCCTGGAGCTCCACCATTCCCTCAGGGAGCTGGAAGCACGCGTCTCCCAGCTCAGCACTACCTCCACCGGGCCTACCGTGCAGGGGGCCACCAACTCTTCTTCCTCCCCGGGCCTGTCCGGGCCTCCCGCCCTAGCTCTTCCCCTGCCTCCACCTCCCGCCCTGGCCCCCACCCTGACTGTGTCCACCTCCTTCACCCCCTTGCCCAGCTCGGTGGGGGCGGCCCTGGAGCTGCAGCTCCACAGTGAGAAGACCAAGGTGGCGGAGCTGGGACGCAGGTGCACCGACCTGGAGGTGAAGGCGGGGATGTTTGAGAATGTGGTTTGCGTGTTGAACCGAGAGGTGGAGCGCTTTGCCACAACCATGGAGGCCAGTAACAGACAGCACCGCCTAGACCAGGATAAGATCGAGGCCCTGAGCAACAAGGTAGGAAGGCCCTGAAGCAGAAATTAAATTCAGTCATTTAATTTATATAGCCCTTTCCCAACATTTTAATTCAATGGCATGACTTACTGGGGTATAAAGCTGGAGGTTCTGAGGTTATTGAATTCATAGAAGCTAACACATATTGGTGTGTGTGTCTCAGGTGCGGCAGCTGGAGAGGACGGTGGGGCTGAAGGACCTGACGGTAGCAGAGATGGAAGGCAGGCTGAGGGAGATATCGGCCACCACATTCGACGGCGTCTTCATCTGGAGGATCTCTGACTTTACCAAGAAGAGACAGGATGCCATCGCTGGCCGAGCCCCTGCCATGTTCTCACCAGGTAAACCTAACTATTGCAGTCCGTGTTAAGACTGAGACCAAAGGGTCTTCGAGACCGAGTCAAGACCGAAACCAGAACTACCATATCGAGACTATATTATATCATAGTAGTGCAAGTCATAATGACAGTGCAAAACGTAGGCTATTGTGTTTCCATAATAATATTTAAATCACAGTTTTTCAGCCTTCTACACCAGTAAATATGGCTATAAAATATGTCTGTTTTTCCCCAACAGCCTTCTACACCTGTCACGTCCTGACCATAGTTCTTATGTGTTTTGCTTGTTTTAGTGTTGGTCAGGACGTGAGCTGGGTGGGCATTCTATGTTGTGTGTCTAGTTTGTCTGTTTCTGTGTTCAGCCTAATATGGTTCTCAATCAGAGGCAGCTGTCAATCGTTGTCCCTGATTGAGAATCATATATAGGTGGCTTGTTTTGTGTTGGGATTTTGTGGGTGGTTGTTTCCTGTGTCAGTGTTTGTGCCACACGGGACTGTGACGGTTGGTTCGTTTGTTGTTTTGTATTTTGTCTAGTTTTCGTGTTATTAAATCATGGAAACTTACCACGCTGTACATTGGTCCTCCGATCCTTCTCGCCTCTCCTCGTCCGAGGAGGAGGACGACTTAGACTGCCGTTACAGAACCACCCACCTAACTCGGACCAAGCAGCGTGGCTACGGGCAGCGACAGCAGCAGCAGCGGCCAGCTACACAGGACTCCTGGACATGGGAGGACATTTTGGAGGGAAAAGGACACTGGGCTCACATTGGAGAATATCGCCGCTCTCGGGAAGAGATGGAGGCAGCTAAAGCCCAGGAGCGGTGGTATGAGGAGGCAGCACGGAAGCGTGGCTGGAAGCCCGTGAAGAAACCCCAAAAATTTCTTGGGGGGGGGGGGGCTAAAGGGTAGGAGTGGCGAAGGCAGGTAGGAAACCTGCGCCCACTTCCCATGCTTACCGTGGAGAGCGGGAGTACGGGCAGACACCGTGTTATGCGGAAGAGCGCACGGTGTCTCCTGTACGTGTGCATAGCCCGGTGCGGGTTATTCTACCTCCCCGCACTGGCCGGGCTAGATTGAGCATTGAGCCAAGTGCCATGAAGCCGGCTCAACATATCTGGCCTCCAGTACGTCTCCTCGGGCCGGTATACATGGCACCAGCCTTACGCATGGTGTCCCCGGTTCGCCAACACAGCCCAGTGCGGGTTATTCCACCTCCCCGCACTGGACGGGCTACGGGGAGCATTCAACCAGGTAAGGTTGGGCAGGCTCGGTGCTCAAGGGAGCCAGTACGCCTGCACGGTCCGGTATATCCGGCGCCACCTTCCCGCCCCAGCCCAGTACCACCAGTGCCTACACCACGCACCAAGCCTCCTGTGCGTCTCCAGAGCCCTGTACGCACTGTTCCTTCTCCGCGCACTCGCCCTGAGGTGCGTGCCCTCAGCCCGGTACCACCAGTGCCGGTACCACGCACCAGGCCTATAGTGCGCCTCGAGAGTCCAGTGTGCCCTGTTCCTGCTCCCCGCACTAGCCTTGAGGTGCGGGTCTCCAGTCCGGTACCACCAGTTCCGGCACCACGCACAGGCCTACTGTGCGCCTCAGCAGGTCAGAGTCGGCCGCCTGCCCAGCGCCGTCTGAACTGCCTGCCTGCCTGAGCTGAAACCTGAGCTGAAACCCCAAACATTTCTTGGGGGGGGGGGATAAAGGGTAGTGTGGCGAAGGCAGGTAGGAAACCTGCGCCCACTTCCCATGCTTACCGTGGAGAGCGGGAGTACGGGCAGACACCGTGTTATGCGGAAGAGCGCACGGTGTCTCCTGTACGTGTGCATAGCCCGGTGCGGGTTATTCCACCTCCCCGCACTGGCCGGGCTAGATTGAGCATTGAGCCAAGTGCCATGAAGCCGGCTCAACATATCTGGCCTCCAGTACGTCTCCTCGGGCCGGTATACATGGCACCAGCCTTACGCATGGTGTCCCCGGTTCGCCAACACAGCCCAGTGCGGGTTATTCCACCTCCCCGCACTGGACGGGCTACGGGGAGCATTCAACCAGGTAAGGTTGGGCAGGCTCGGTGCTCAAGGGAGCCAGTACGCCTGCACGGTCCGGTATATCCGGCACCACCTTCCCGCCCCAGCCCAGTACCACCAGTGCCTACACCACGCACCAAGCCTCCTGTGCGTCTCCAGAGCCCTGTACGCACTGTTCCTTCTCCGCGCACTCGCCCTGAGGTGCGTGCCCTCAGCCCGGTACCACCAGTGCCGGTACCACGCACCAGGCCTATAGTGCGCCTCGAGAGTCCAGTGTGCCCTGTTCCTGCTCCCCGCACTAGCCTTGAGGTGCGGGTCTCCAGTCCGGTACCACCAGTTCCGGCACCACGCACCAGGCCTACTGTGCGCCTCAGCAGGTCAGAGTCGGCCGCCTGCCCAGCGCCGTCTGAGCTGCCTGCCTGCCCAGCGCCGTCTGAGCTGCCTGCCTGCCCAGCGCCGTCTGAGCTGCCTGCCTGCCCAGTGCAGTCTGAGCTGCCTGCCTGCCCAGCGCAGTCTGAGCTGCCTGCCAGTCATGAGCTGCCTTCCAGTCATGAGCTGCCTTCCAGTCATGAGCTGCCCTCCAGTCATGAGCTGCCCTCCAGTCATGAGCTGCCCTCCAGTCATGAGCTGCCTTCCAGTCATGAGCTGCCCTCCAGTCATGAGCTGCCCTCCAGTCATGAGCTGCCTTCCAGTCATGAGCTGCCCTCCAGTCATGAGCTGCCCTCCAGTCATGAGCTGCCCTCCAGTCATGAGCTGCCTTCCAGTCATGAGCTGCCCTCCAGTCATGAGCTGCCCTCCAGTCATGAGCTGCCCCTCAGCCCGGAGCTGCCCCTCAGCCCGGAGCTGCCCCTCAGCCCGGAGCTGCCCCTCAGTCCGGAGCTGCCCCTCAGTCCGGTGCTGCCCCTCAGTCCGGAGCTGCCATTAGTCCGGAGCTGCCCTTCAGTCCAGAGCTGCCTCTGTCCGGAGCTGCCCTTCAGTCCTGAGCTACCTCTCTGTCCTGAGCTACCTCTCTGTCCTGAGCTACCTCTCTGTCCTGAGCTGTCTCCTCAATTTAGTGGGGACCTTGGTGAGGATTCCTAGGCCAAGGTCGGGGGCGAGGGTCGCCACTCAAAGGACGCTAAGGAGGGGGACAAAGACAATGGTGGAGTGGTGGCCTCGTCCGGAGCCGGAGCCGCCACCGCGGACAGATGCCCACCCAGACCCTCCCCTTGAGTTTTAGGGGTGCGTTCGGAGTCCGCACCTCAGGAGGGGGGTACTGTCACGTCCTGACCATAGTTCTTATGTGTTTTGCTTGTTTTAGTGTTGGTCAGGACGTGAGCTGGGTGGGCATTCTATGTTGTGTGTCTAGTTTGTCTGTTTCTGTGTTCAGCCTAATATGGTTCTCAATCAGAGGCAGCTGTCAATCGTTGTCCCTGATTGAGAATCATATATAGGTGGCTTGTTTTGTGTTGGGATTTTGTGGGTGGTTGTTTCCTGTGTCAGTGTTTGTGCCACACGGGACTGTGACGGTTGGTTCGTTTGTTGTTTTGTATTTTGTCTAGTTTTCGTGTTATTAAATCATGGAAACTTACCACGCTGTACATTGGTCCTCCGATCCTTCTCGCCTCTCCTCGTCCGAGGAGGAGGATGACTTAGACTGCCGTTACAACACCAGTAAATATGGCTATAAAATATGTCTGTTTTTCCCCAACAGCCTTCTACACCAGTAAATATGGCTATAAAATATGTCTGTTTTTCCCAACAGCGTTCTACACCAGTAAATACGGCTATAAGATGTGTCTGCGGATCTACCTGAACGGGGACGGGACAGGGCGTGGCAGCCACCTGTCTCTTTTCTTTGTGGTGATGAGGGGACTGAGTGATGCTCTGCTCAAATGGCCCTTCAACCAGAAGGTAAGGACCAGGGGACACATTTAGAAAATGCATAGAATATGCGTTAGAAGGTCATACATTTTACATGCTGTATATTGAAATCCACACGAATCCTGTAATTTATACAGTACCAGTCAAACGTTTGGACACACACACTCATTCAAGGGTTTTTCTTTTCTTTTTATTATTTTCTACATTGTAGAATAATAGTGATGACATCTCATCCCAAACCATCTCAATTGGGTTGAGGTTGGGTGATTGTGGAGGCCAGGTCATCTGATACAGCGCTCCATCACTTTCCTTCTTGGTCAAATAGCCCTTACACAGCCTGGAGGCTTGTTGGGTCATTGCCCTGTTGAAAAACAAATGATAGGCCCACTAAGCGTAAACCAGATGGGATGGCGTATCGCTGAAAAATGCTGTGGTAGCCATGCTGTTTAAGTGTGCCTTGAATTCTAAATAAATCACAGACAGTGTCACCAGCAAAGCACCCCCACACTATCACACCTCCTCCTCCATGCTTCACGGTGGGAAACACACATACGGAGATCATCCATTCACCTACTCTGTTTCTCACAAAGACACGGTGGTTGGAACCAAAAATCTCAAATTTGGACTCATCAGACCAAAGGACAGATTTCCACCGGTCTAATGTCCATTGCATGTGTTTCTTGGCCCAAGCAAGTCTCTTCTTCTTATTGGTGTCCTATAGTAGTGGTTTCTTTGCAGCAATTCGACCATGAAGGCCTGACTCATTCAGTGGCCTCTGAACAGTTGATGTTGAGATGTGTCTGTTACTTGAACTCTGTGAAGCATTTATTTGGGCTTACATTTTTGAGGCTGGTAACGCTAATGAACTTATCCTCTTTAGCAGAGGTAAAGGACCAAAGGACAGATTTCCACCGGTCTAATGTCCATTGCTTGTGTTTCTTGGCCCAAGCAAGTCTCTTCTTATTGGTGTCCTTTAGTAGTGGTTTCTTTGCAGCAATTTGACCATGAAGGCCTGATTAACGCAGTCTCCTCTGAACAGTTGATGTTGAGATGTGTCTGTGAAGCATTTATTTGGGCTGCAATTTCTAATGAACTTATCCTCTGCAGCAGAGGTAACTCTGTCTTCCTTTCCTGTGGCGGTCCTCATGAGAGCCAGTTTTATCATAGCGCTTGATGGTTTTTGCAACTGCACTTTAAGAATTGCAGTTGCAAAAACTGATTGTCTCAAACGCATTAAGAAGGAAAGAAATTCCACAAATTGACTTTTAACAAGGCACACCTGTTAATTGAAATGCGTTCCATGTGACTACCTCATTAAGCTGGTTGAGAGAATACCAAGGGTGTGCAAAGCTGTCATCAAGGCAAAGGGTGGCTACTTTGAAGAATCACAAATATAAAATATATTTTGATTTGTTTAACACTTTTTTGGTTACTACATCATTCCATATGTGTTATTTCATAGTTCTTATGTCTTCAATATTTTTCTACAATGAAGAAAATAGCAAAAATAAGGAAAAACCCTTGAATGAGTAGGTGTGTCAACTTTTGACTGGTACTGTATATCTTCAAATTGATGTGAAAATGTGCAACACAATTTTGATTTTGCATGACACGTGTGATGTATAAATCAGACATGCTTTTGTGGGATTCTCTCTCTCTCTCTCGTTGTCCTGGCTGGAAACTCCAAAACATGTCTGTAATGGAGATTATAAATATCTAATTCTATGATTTATTACTTTTCTATATCAGACATTGGGGTGTTTTGTTCTTACTCTTTTTAGTTGTAAATAATCATTCATCAACAAAGAGGTGAAAAGAGGGCGACACAGTCAAGTGTTTTCTCATCTTATGTCAGACAGAGTTGTTGAGGTAAAGTCAGAATGGCAGCTGGCAGGTTTGTGAAGTCATCTGGTTTGCACTCATGAGGTCTATCCCTCACACTTTCTGTATCTCTCTCTGTATCTCTCTCTCAATTCAATTCAATTTGCTTTATTGGCATGACGTAACAATGTACATATTGCCAAAACTTACTTTGGAGATTTACAATATTAACATAATTAAAATAATAATAACCAATATTGACAACAGTAACACCAATATTCAAGGGTCAAAATAACCATACATTGAGCAATAACAATACAATAAGCATAGAGGACAGGTTGGTTGGTCTGTCAGACACTGTCCCTCATCTTATGGCAGGCAGCAATGTACGTAGTGCGCTGCCAATCCACAGCTGTCTACGTCCTCCCACAACAGGATGGGTAGCCTATTCTCATCAGAGAGGTCTTTGAAATCTTGAATAAGGGTTTCAATTCTGGGGAAATGACACTCTCTTGTTTTATATTTTTGACATTTTGTCAGAAAATGCAGCTCTGTCTCCGGTTCTGCTGTGGTGCAGTGGTTGCACAGCCTTTCCTCTACAGGGAGCCAGGTTTTCCTGCGTTTACCCTTCTTAATGGCAAGGCTGTGCTCACTGAGCCTGTACTTTGTCAAGGTTTTTCTAAGGTTTTGATCAGTAACAATTGTCAAATAGTTAGCCACAGTGTACTGTCGATTTAAGACCAGATAGTACTGCATATTGCTTTGTGCTTGTGTTTCCCAATAGGTAATATAGTTTTGTTTTGATTGTGTTGTAATTTTGTTTATTCTGATTGATTGGATGTTCTGGTCCTGAGGCTTCAGTGTGTTAGTAGAACAGGTTTGTGAATTCAGCCCCAGGACCAGCTGGATGAGCGGACTATTGTCTTTGCTCAGCTCTTGGCATTGCAGGGCTTGGTAATGATATGAGAGGGGGTCACTGTATTTTAAATGTTTCCAAAACGTAATTGCTCTATTTTATAATTGTTTTAATTATTAGTGGATATTGGCCTAATTCTGCCCTGCATGCATTGTTTGTAGTTTTCCTCTGGACACGTAGGAGGATCTTACAGAACTCTGCATGCAGGGTTTCAATTGGGTGTTTGTCCCATTGGGTGAAATCTTGTTTTACAAGTGGACCCCACACCTCGCTGCCATAAAGTGCAATTGGTTCAATGACACATTCAATTAGTTTTAGCCAAATTTTTATAGGTATTTCAATTTGAATTAGTTTTTTAATGGCGTAGAATGCCCTGCGTGCTTTCTCTATCAGTTCATTCACTGCCTCATTAAGGTGTCCAGTTGAGCTTATTTTTCAACCTACTGTAACGATTGTCGTCGGGAGAAGGAGAAGAGGACCAAGGTGCAGCGTGGCAAGTGTCCATATTAACTTTTAATAAATACTAACACTTGAACAAAAAACAACAAAGCGACAACCGAACAGTTCTGCAAGGTGCACTACACTAAACAGAAAAACCCTACCCACAAACACAGGTGGGAAACAGGCTACCTAAGTATGGTTCTCAATCAGAGACAACGATTGACAGCTGCCTCTGATTGGGAACCATACCAGGCCAAACACATAGAAATACAAAACATAGAACAAAACATAGAATGCCCACCCCAACTCACGCCCTGACCAAACCAAAATAGAGACATAAACAAGGAACTAAGGTCAGGGCGTGACACCTACGTAATTGTAGTGTGTGCAGTACTCTGTATATTTTGTATCAATTGAGAACTCACTCTCTCTCTCTGCATGCTGGGAATTGTATGAGTGTTGTGTAGAGTTAGAAATCCTGGTTTTTCTTTTACGTTTCCTTTTATTGGTGGTATCTTTTTTCTTCCTATGCATGATTAAGGTTATCATTATTTTTATTTAGTTGTTGTGGTAGAATTAAGTATATTGTTTGTCGTGTCGATAATTACCCTGGCTTTGGCGGGGATGGCGACTCATATGGGGACGCCGTCGCTGTCACTTCGGCACGGCTTTAGGTGTGTTACTGAAGCTACTGTCACTGTGGAGGAGTTGTTGGTCGCCGTAGGAGAGAAGGCATGCTATGAGAATGTTGCTTATGCGTCACGGATGAATAACGGACGCTCTTCTTAAAGAAGAGCGTCTTGTTGATCGTATGGTTGAGCATGGCGTACGTCTTAATTAAAGGTATGTTTATTCTAGTTACGCCGCTTTTTTTCCTCTGTCAACAAGGGTAACGATTTCGAATATACCGCCATTTATTCCCGTTGAGATATTCCCATAAGCGATATGCTTGCCAGAAAAGGGAGAAGGCGGAGGGAGGGGCGCATGTGGTCCTCGTAACGCCTGGGCCCAGTGATGTAGGGAGAAGTGGGTCGACAGTGGTTGAGCAGCCACAAGCACCTGTTGAGGAACAAGTTGTCCATGTTGAGGGCACGGAGTTGCAACTTGTACCAGAGGAGAATGCTATGCAGCAGAAAAATATTGTTGTAGAAGGTATGGACAGATCTGAAGAGCAATTTCCTCAGACTGGTGATGAGTTGCCCAGTACAAGTGCTGGGGTACAGGCTCCCAGGTAGTGGAGAAGATGCCCACTACGAGTAATGGCGTACAGGAGGGGGTTCAGGTGGGGCTAGTCTCCCAGGTAGTGGAGGAGATGCCTGGTACGAGTGATGGGGTGCAAGTGGGGAGTGTTGAGAGGGATGTGGTAGAGGGGAGTCAGTGGTCTGTGGGCTCAGTTGGGGAGGATAAGGATATGGATATCTCTCCTGATACGATAGCAGCTGATGAAGACTCAATTTACAGTCTAGAGGAGGTAAATGGGTTCCTGGATCAGACTTTTGGGAAATCTGTGAAATTGGCAGATTTTTTTGATGTTGGTAAGTTTGTGAGGTCAGCTGTGATGTTACAGAAGACGGTGGGGTTAGACCAGCTGAGTGAGAAGAAGCGTTTTCGCTTGAGGAAAGTTACTACTGCTGTCACTGCAGCAAAATGCAGTGGGAAACGCGGTCAGGTTAAGAGAAAAATAAAACAATGATGATGATCATGCCTCATATGGTGTTTTTTTTCTCCTTGTCTGGTTTATCTGTGGTGTTTTCTGCTTCTCCTTTCTCTTTTCTATATGGCGGTACTAAGGGTATGTTCTCTCAATATAAATGGGGGAAGGGACAGGAATATGAGGGCTTGGTTATTAGAAGTAATAAAACAGAAAAGGCTTAATGTAGTTTTTCTACAGGAGACACATAGTGATGAGGCTAATGAGGTTGACTGTGGTGGGAGGGGCAGCATATACTCAGTCATGGTACTAATTTCAGTGCTGGGGTGGCCATTTTGTTTTCCTCAGGCTTAGGGGTGGCTGTGGTATCTACAACAGAGATTGTCAAGGGTTGGGTTTTATTGGTCAAGGTGGATGTTATGTTTATTATTTATTTAAAAAATGTATGCTCCTAATGAGGGTACAGAGTGTATTGCTGTATTTGATAAAATAAAGGAAACCTTAAGACAGTGTGACCAAGAGGGGTGTGTGGTTTTAGTGGAGGACTGGAATTGTACAGTGGATTTTACTGTTGACCGCACTGCTGAAGAACCTCATCTGCGGTCAACCACTTGCCTGTCTGGTCTATTAACTGAGTTTGAGCTTTCTGATGTGAGGAGAGTAAGGAATGCAAAAGTTAGGCAGTACACATGGTTAAAAGTTAATGAAGGTGGTGTCAGTGCAGCAAGGTTAGACAGGTTGCATGTATCCGAGCTAGAGGTCGACCGAATATGATTTTTCAACGCCGATAACGATTATTGGAGGACCAAAAAAAGCCGATACTGTAACGAACTTCGTTGGGAGAAAGAGAGGAGGGCCAAGGCGCAGTGTGGTAAGTGTTCATGATGAATATTTAATGGAACAAACCTGAACACTGAAATACAAAACAATAAAGTGAACGAACTAAAACCGAAACAGTTCCGTGTGAAACACACAGACACGGAAGACAACCACCCACAAAACACAATAGAAAACAGGCTCCCTAAATATGGTTCCCAATCAGAGACAACGACTAACACCTGCCTCTGATTGAGAACCATATCAGGCCAAACGAAAACCCAACATAGAAAAACAAACATAGATAACCCACCCAACTCACGCCCTGACCATACTAAAACAAAGAAATAATAAAAGAACTAAGGTCAGAACGTGACAGTACCCCCACCAAGGTGCGGACTCCGGCCGCAAAACCTGAACCTATAGGGGAGGGTCTGGGTGGGCATCTGTCCGCGGTGGCGGCTCTGGCGCGGGACGTGGACCCCACTCCACCATAGTCTTAGTCCGCTTCGGTAGCGTCTTTAGAGCAGCGACCCTCGCCGCCGATCTTGGACTGGGAACCCTAATAAAGAGCCCCACTGGACTAAAGAGCGCCTCTGGACTGAGGGGCAGCTCCGGACTGAGGGGCAGCTCCGGACTGAGGGGCAGCTCCGGACTGGCGTGCGGCTCTGGCGGCTCCGGACTGGCGTGCGGCTCTGGCGGCTCCGGACTGGCGTGCGGCTCTGGCGGCTCCGGACTGGCGGGCGGCTCTGGCGGCGCCGGACAGGAGGGAGACTCAGGCCTGCCGAGGCACACTGTAGACCTGGTGCGTGGTGCCGGAACTGGTGGTACCGGGCTGGGGACACGCACCACTGGGCGAGTGCGGGGAGCAGGAACAGGGCATACTGGACCCTGGAGGCGCACTGTAGGCCTGGTGCGTGGTGCCGGAACTGGTGGTACTGGGCTAGGAACACGCACCTCAGGGCGAGTGCGGGGTGCTGGAACTGGAGGCCTGGTACGTGGTGCCGGCACCGGAGGGTTGGTGCGTGGGGCTGCCACAGGAGAGCTGTTGCGTGGGGCTGTCACAGGAGGGCTGTTGCGTGGAGAAGGCACCGGATAGACCGGACCGTGGAGGCGCACTACAGGTCTCGAGCACCGAGCCTGCCCAACCCTACCTGGCTGAATGATCCCCGTAGCCAGGCCAGTGCGGTGAGGTGGAATAGCCCGCACTGGGCTGTGCTGGCGAACCGGGGACACCATGCGTAGGGCTGGTGCCATGTACCCCGGCCCGAGGAGACGCACTGGAGACCAGATGCGTTGAGCCGGCTTCATGGCACCTGGCTCGATGCCCACTCTAGCCCGGCCGATACGAGGCGCTGCTATGTACCGCACCGGGCTATGCCTGCTCTCCGGGGACACCGTGCGCCTCACGGCATAACACGGTGCCTGCCCGGTCCCTCTCTCTCCACGGTAAGCACGGGGAGCTGGCTCAGGTCTGCTACCTGAATTAACCACATTCCCCGTGTGCACCCCCCCAAGACATTTTTGGGGCTGCCTCTCTGGCTTCCAGTCGCGCTTACGTGCAGCCTCCTCATACCGCCGCCTCTCCGCTTTCGCTGCCTCCAGCTCAGCCTTGGGGCGGCGATACTCTCCAGCCTGTGCCCAGGGTCCCTTGCCGTCCAGAATCTCCTCCCAGGTCCAGTTCTCCAGGTATCGCTGCCTCTCATCACCACGCTGCTTGGTCCTTTCTTGGTGGGTGGTTCTGTAATGATCTTCGTTGGGAGAAAGAGAGGAGGGCCAAGGCGCAGTGTGGTAAGTGTTCATGATGAATATTTAATGGAACAAACCTGAACACTGAAATACAAAACAATAAGAAAAAGAAATTAGAAAAACAAACATAGATAACCCACCCAACTCACGCCCTGACCATACTAAAACAAAGAAATAATAAAAGAAATAAGGTCAGAACGTGACAGATACCGATTAATCGGACGATTTTTATATATATATTTGTAATAATGACAATTACAACAATACTGAATGAACAATGAACACTTTTATTTTAACTTAATATAATACATCAATAAAATCTATTTAGTCTCAAATAAATAATGAAACATGTTCAATTTGGTTTAAATAATGCAAAAACAAAGTGTTGGAGAAGAAAGTAAAAGTGCAATATGTGCCATGTAAAAAAGCTAACGTTTAAGTTCCTTGCTCAGAACATGAGAACATATGAAAGCTGGTGGTTCCTTTTAACATGAGTCTTCAATATTCCCATGTAAGAAGTTTTATGTTGTAGTTATTATAGGACTATTTCTCTCTATACCATTTGAATTTCATATACCTTTGACTATTGGATGTTCTTTAGTATTGCCAGCTTAATCTCGGGAGTTGATAGGCTTGAAGTCATAAACAGCGCAATGCTTGAAGCATTGCGAAGAGCTGCTGGCAAACGCAGTAAAATTCAGGCAAATAAGTTCGCAATGAGCCAGGCGGCCCAAACTGTTGCATATACCCTGACTCTGCGTGCAATGAACTCAAGAGAAGGGACACAATTTCCCTAGTTTAATATTGCCTGCTAACATGAATTTCTTTTAACTAAATATGCCGGTTAAGAAAAATATACTTCTGTGTATTGATTTTAAGAAAGGCATTGATGTTTATGGTTAGGTACATTCATGCAACGATTGTGTGTCACGGTTGTGTGGAGAGACGGACCAAGGCGCAGCGTGATTAAAGTTCCACATATTTATTTACGCGAAACTTCCAAACAAAAAGAAACAAACAACGAACCGTGACCTCAGAGGTGCCACATGCACTAACTCAAAACAAGATCCCACAAAACACAGTGGGGAAATGGCTGCCTAAATATGATCCCCAATCAGAGACAACGATAAACAGCTGCCTCTGATTGGGAACCATACCAAGCCAACATAGAAATAAAACAACCTAGATTACCCACCCTAGTCACACCCCGACCTAACCAAAATAGAGAATAAAAAGGCTTTCTATGGTCAGGGCGTGACATTGTGCTTTTTTCGCAAATGCGCTTTTGTTAAATCATCCCCCGTTTGGCGAAGTTGGCTGTCTTTGTTAGGAAGAAATAGTCTTCACACAGTTCGCAACGAGCCAGGCGGCCCAAACTGCTGCATATGCCCTGACTCTGTTGCACAGAACGCAAGAGAAGTGACACAATTTCCCTAGTTAAAAGAAATTCATGTTAGCAGGCAATATTAACTAAATATGCAGGTTTAAAAATATATACTTGTGTATTGATTTTAAGAAAGGCGTTGATGTTTATGATTAGGTACACATTGGTGCAACGACAGTGTTTTTTTTGCGAATGCGCTTGTTATATCACCCGTTTGGCGAAGTAGGCTGCGATTCAATGATAAATTAACAGGCACCGCATCGATTATATGCAACGCAGGACAAGCTAGATAAACTAGTAATATCATCAAAAAATATTGATTATTTTTTATAAGATACGTTTAAATCCAGCTAGCACCTTACCTTGGCTCCTTGCTCCACTCGCATAACAGGTAGTCAGCCTGCCACGCAGTCTCCTCGTGAAGTGCAATGTAATCGGCCATGATCGGTGTCCAAAAATGCCGATTACCGATTGTTATGAAAACTTGAAACCGGCCCTAATTAATCGGCCATTCCGATTAATCGGTCAACCTCTAATCTGAGCACTACTGTAGTAGGGTTGGAAGGTGTGATATTACTCCTGTGGGTTTCTTTGATCACCATAATGTGTCTGTTGATATTCACTTGTCCTGTCCTCGAAGGTCATCACCTTACTGGTATTTTATTGTTAAATTGTTACATGGTCATATTTTGTGAAAGGTTTTTGTTGTTTTGGGAAAAATGGAGGGTTATTAAAGGGAATTTTGAGTCCTTGAGCCAATGGTGGGAGGTTGGGAAGACCCAAATACGATTGTTTTGTCAACAGTATACTGCTCTGTCTCGAATTGAAGATAAAGAGACTATTAGGGCCCTTGAACAGGATATCAAATCTATTGAATTGAAGTTGCTCACTCAGAATGACCCCGGACTAGTCATGAACTTACAGGACAAGAGACATGAACTGAGGTCGTTTCTGCATGAAAGAGTGAAGGGTGCCTTGATTAGGTCTCGTTTCGCTTCCCTCAAGGATATGGATGCTCCTAGCGCTTTTTTTTATTTTAACCTAGGACAGTCAACATTGCAACGTAAACAGATGGTCTGCCTTTGTCTCCCTGATGGTGTCACGGCCGTTTAAAGGAGTGGACCAAGGCGCAGCGTGATTTGAATCCTTTCTTCTATTTATTAAACGAAGAACACTTAACAAACTCACAAAACAACAAAACGAAACTTGAAGCCAACGTAGTGCTCACAGGCAACTAAACAAGGACAACTACCCACAAACACTGGTTGGAACAGGCTACCTAAATATGGCTCCCAATCAGAGACAACGATAGACAGCTGCCTCTGATTGGGAACCACACCAGGCCAAACACATAGAAACACAACAACATAGAAAAATAACATAGACTGCCCACCCTAGTCACACCCTGGCCTAACCAAAATAGAGAATAAAAAGCCTCTCTATAGCCAGGGCGTGACAGATGGGAAGGTGACCACGGATGACAGTGAAATGCGCCAACATGCCGTGGATTTCTACTCTGCCCTCTATAAGGCGGAGGATTGTGATTCTCTGAGTACTGATCAGTTGTTACAAGGTCTTCCTCAATTGGGCCCTGAGCAGAGAGTTGCTTTGGATTCTGACATTACTCTGCAAGAGCTGTCCACAGCAGTTATGCAGCTCTCATCAGGCCAAGCCCCTGGCATCGATGGTTACCATCTGAGTTCTATAAGCAATTTTGGGGGTCTATTGCGGAGGATTTTTATGAAGTGGTGTGTGAATCTTTTTCTGAGGGTTCTCTTCCTGTATCTTGTCAACGTGCTGTGCTTTCATTGTTGCCAAAAAAGGGGGATTTGGCTCTTATAAAAAATTGGCGACCTGTTGCGTTGCTGTGTGCGGAATATAAAATTGTATCTAAATGTCTCTCAAACAGGTTGAAAGAATATCTGGGGCTGTTGGTCCACAAGGACCAGTCTTACTGTGTACCTGACCGCTCTATTGTTGATAACTTGTTTCTAATAAGAGATGTTTTAGACATTAGTAAACTGTCTGATGTGAATGTGGGTTTACTTTCATTGGATCAGGAGAAGGCTTTTGACCGTGTGGACCACGAGTACTTGTTCAAAACAATGAAAGCCTTTGGGTTTGGGGATGTGTTTTTGTCTTGGATGAGTTTACTGTATGCTGTGGCCTCATGTATGGTGAAGGTGGGGGTGGTTTGAGTTACCCCTTTGGACAGGGATGGGGCATCAGGCAGGGATGCCCAATTTCGGGACAGTTATATTGTCTGGCAATTGAACCAATGCTTTGTTTTTTAAGAGCAAGGCTTACTGGTTTCTCTGTGCCAGGAGTAATGAAGGGTTCCATGATAGCACTATCTGCGTATGCAGATGATGTGACAGTTTTTATTACAGGGGATGAGGATGTTAAGGTTCTCTCAAACGCTTTAAAGGTGTATGAGAGGGCCTCCTCTGCTAGAGTCATTTGGGAAAAGAGTGAATCGCTGTGGGCAGGTCAGCTTCAGATAGGGTCCACTCCACGGTTACCAGGGGGGCTTCAGTGGGGAAGAGATGGGATGAAGACTAGGGTTTTGTCAAAGGCTCCGATGTATTTCAGAAAAATAACTGGGAGGGTGTAGTGGAGAAAGTGTGTGCCAGACTGTCAAGGTGGAAGTGGGTGCTACCCCAGCTGTCTTATAGGGGAAGGGTACTGGTAGCTAATAATCTTGCTGCCTCTACCCTGTGGCACAGACTAATGATTTTACAGACACTGGGGGGTCTGATACAAGAGCTTCAGAAGACCCTTATCAATTTATTTTGGTCTGGACAACATTGGATTAAAGCTGCAGCCCTGTACCTGCCACTGCATGAGGGTTGGCAAGGTCTGGTGGACATTTCTTCCAGGATCATGGCTTTTCGGCTTCAAGCAGCCCAGAGACTGTTGTACAGTGACGGTTTTAGCTGGGTTGACACAGCCTACACATTGATGAGGAGAGCGGGCTGTTTGGGCTTAGACAAGCACATTTTCCTCTTAAAGTTAGAGGGCGGTGATTTGTCTGGACTGACTCCATTTTATGAGTCTGTTATGCAGGCTTGGAGAGTTTTTGTCAAGTCCTGTAAGGCCGGCACGCCACCAGGGATGTGGCTTTTTGAAGAGCCTCTTTTTTACAACACTGCCATCCAGTCCCGTGCTATGGGTTCAGCCAGCCTACGTTCATGCCTGTTAGGTGTGGGGTGTACTAAGCTGGGTCATCTGATGAGGAGCAGGAGTAGATCGTTGGAGGAGCTGGGAGAAAGAGCAGGGATCCGATCATCTCGCCTACTGAGGAAGGTCGTCGCTGAGGTCTGTTATTCCTTGCCAGTACTTCATCGACAATATGTGACTGACACTTCCAATTCTGATCGGTGGAAGGACGGTCTGGATTATGTGTTCCCTGCACTGATTGTAAGTTCTGCGGCGGGGGATTTCGAGGAGGACGTTCGGATGCTGCTTTCTTTCGATACCCCGGAGCGGGGGGAGTTTAAGGCGGTGGGAAAGAAGGCCATGTATAAAATCTGTGTAAAAGTGTCCTTAGCCTCTTCCCTGGAAGGGAAGATCGATGAGGTGGGCGGGTGTGTTTGGTCCAGGTGCCTCCCCAAAAGGCTGTTGGAGGTCTTTATATAAACTGCCTATTGAAAGAGGACAGCTGACCTCCAATGGAGGATAATACATGGAGCCATAGCTACCAACATGCATCTGGTACACCTGGATCCGACAGTTGAGGAAGGGTGTCCATTTTGTGCTGAGTCTGAACCTCTGGCACATTTTGTTTTTACAATGTCCCAGGTTGGTGAGGATGATTGACCTGATCACTAATTGGTTCTCAGCTCTGGGAGAGGTTTTCTCTTCCCAACTGTTTATATTTGGGCTAAAGTACAGGTTTAGTCAAAGGGGTGTAGTTACTTTGCTTAATTTTGTGTCAGGGGCAGCCAAATTAGCAATATGGAAGACCCGAAAGAACAGTATTCGGGGACAAGGGTCTGTGGATGTGGTGGGAATGCTGGAGGGAATGTTGGCAGCGAGACAGAGTTGAGTTTGCCTATTACAAACTGGTTAACAATATTGAACTGTTTGAGTATATGGGGTATTCAGAGGCTGTTATGTTTAGTTACTGTGGAGGAGAATTTGGTGTTGTTTTTAATTGATGTGTAACTATGGTTTTGTATGAGTGTATATAGTGTTGTGGGCTCCCAGACCCAATAAAGATTATTTAAAACTCAAACTCTCTCTCTCACCAGGTGACTCTGATGCTGCTGGACCAGAGTAACAGGGAGCACATCATCGATGCCTTCCGGCCCGACATCACTTCCTCC
Organism: Salvelinus alpinus; assembly: GCF_045679555.1. Classification (NCBI taxonomy): domain Eukaryota; kingdom Metazoa; phylum Chordata; class Actinopteri; order Salmoniformes; family Salmonidae; genus Salvelinus; species Salvelinus alpinus. Next base: position 27,059,454 of record NC_092103.1, on the reverse strand, counting down.
TCCTTCCAGAGGCCTGTAAGTGAGATGAACATTGCCAGCGGCTGCCCGCTCTTCTGCCCGCTCTCCAAGCTCGACGCCAAGAACTCCTACATCCGCGACGACACCATTTTCATTAAGGCCATCGTGGATCTCACAGGCCTCTAGGATGCACCCTTTGAAGTGGAAGTGCAAGACAACTGAGTAGCACTGTGGCCATTCAGGCTTAATTTTGGCTGCTTTTGAGCGCCATTTCGGCTCCATTTTGGTTCCGTTCGGGCCTATTTCAGTCCCCTTGCTACCGTGTGCTGCATGTGGCTCCAGTTTGCCCAGCTCAGGAGGCCCTTGCACTGTTGTAGCTCTACCATCTCTTAATGCCACAATACTGGTTCCTCATGTTGCTTGAACCCCAGTTGGTGTGGTGTGTAGCTTTATTATTTGTATCCATGGAAATAACTCCAGAATATAGTCTCAATATTTAGTAGGACAGAACCTGTGGTATTTAAATGGGGATATGTGGCAATTGAATTGATTTGGAGGGCATCTTTTTCTCTTTGTTTTTCATAAGACTTAATTAGGTCTCAGAGAGAGTGAATTGTAGCCATTAGAGAATAGTAAAAAGAGGGATATGAACCTTTTCCTTGTCAGTGTAGAAAACTGCCCCACTGCTTATCGCCGAAGTAGAGCTTATCGTGGCAGGGTATTCACTTTTTCTCTTGTTTCCGATCTCAACCCGAGTAATTTTGATTGTGGATATCGTGATCTTCTCAATGCCATTGTTGAGTATATTTGCATAGACAAACGTGGAGTTATGTTATGAATAAGAATATGGGCATTTGTTTGCCTTTTTGCGCGAATTGCATGCCGGCTATCTTTTATTGGCCTTGGTGTTGAAGTGCTCTCTCTTTTCATTGAGCTGCTGAAGGGATCCTTCCTTGTTCGTTATTACACTTGTTAGTGAGTTAAACCATCTGTGATGGTGGACATTGCCTGCATGTCTTGGATCCAGGCATATACTTTTACATATACTTGTTGGTGTTGCGTTTCTTGTTCCTCTTTAGGGGTTGAGGCTTATCTGATTGGTGGTTCGGTACATCTGTGGAAGATACAGTGGCGTTATCAGGGTGTTATAAGGCAGCTTGCCAATCAAAGCCTGAGGCGTACGACAAGTGTATTTCTATCACTGGTAAATACATCAAGCTGGAAGAGCTTTCCCCTCCAGGATATGCTCATTACAGTAGCTCATATATCAACACATAGTACTGTGCCCCACCACAGATGTTAATACAGGTTCCATGAACTGAAGGAATGGTGTGTTCCTTGTTTTCTGTTCATATTACAGTGTGGTACATTTGTATGTAGTTTTGCTGCTATGTCAGATATGTTGGTGATGTAAAACAAATGTGTTGCGATCGATGCGAAATTTAGCACAGACAGTTGAAGGTGTAAAGTGGAAGGATAAAGAGAGATGTAGCCACGAAGTGAAAACAAGTGAATGTGATGGTATACTTTGCCATTGGACCATAGTGGTTGATCATCGTTAATTGATGTTTGATGTAACTCTAGATAAATCCCATTAACCTGTGGGTGACAGTGAAACCTCTTAGCCTAGGTGGTGTTATTATGATTCATGAAGCCCCACAAATGACGCTGAACCAAAATGCTAAATCTGAGGAAATCCTTTAGATCTGAAATATATCTGTATGTTGTATGCTTGTCCATCAGGGGGTGCTGTTTTACTTGGTACGCCTGTGTGCGTCCCCAATAGTCTTCCCCCTCTGGACTTGTGTCAGGGTTTTCACCTGCCTGTTTTGAAACCAGTCTTGACCTGTTTTGAAACCTCTCTGTGCATGGGAGGGTTCAATTCATATTCAGTATCGCAGTTCGTGGTTGGCTTACCTCGTAGACCAATGGCGAATGCATTTATTTGCATTTGTTTGGAGGAGTATAAATAAAGATGCTAGAGTTATTATTATGTCATATCTCGCACAGCTTCTGTTCAACACAAGCAGATGCCTATATATATATATTCATAAGAATTTATAAATATAATATCATCATGTTGAACAATTCAATATATTGATGTTACTATACGCATATTGTTATTAATAAATATAGTATAGTTGAATATATTATTAATGATATAAATAATACCTTTGTTTGTCGAGATGGTTTAAGACAGGTCTGGAAAACCCCTTAAATGTAACCCAAATACATCAAAAGCTGTGCTACATAATACCAACCATGGCACCCCATTCTCCTGGGTTAACTGAGGGTTAAAAACCAAAATATGAAGTGGTTGTGTTTACATTCCCCAAAATGACCCTTTAAAGGTTCCCCCAGTAATTATGTGTCATATAACTGTGCTTCTCAACCTTTTCTGTACCACTGGGACCGGGAAACGATGGTCCCTCTTGTACCAAGAACCGTCAAGTTGCTATGGTCCTTCCTCCTCGAAGGACTCCTTAGGCCTATATCAAAACAGCACTTGAGATCTGGCTACATTATTGTCAGCTAACTATCTGATGGAACAGTCAGCAGCATCCCTGGGACTGGTGCGGGTCCACGGACCAGAGGTTGAGGACCACTGATTTTTTTTCTTCTGAGAAAGGGTGCGTTGGTTGTTATTATAGGTAGTATTTGCGCTCTGAACATCATATTTGTGCAGTCAGTGAATATGGTGTTTGGTCTTTTGATGGTTATAGACAGGGTTTGGTTCTGCAGGAGTTGATTCTGACTATGTTCATTATAGGGCGAATCCCTCCTGCAGAGGTAGCTTTTTAGCATCAAACTGGAGAAGTTGTTCAGTCAGTTTACAGCCCTCAACAAAAAGGAATTCATATATAATCTTTCCTTTCCATAAATACTTATTCTTGTGTTATGCCAGAATGTTATATTACCTCCAAATTATTGCAAAGCTGTGTTATATGTTGTACTTGTATTCTATGCTAAAAAATGGTGCCAAATATGCTTAGAGAAAAAAATAGATATTATGTACATATGAAGGTTTATGGTTTGTATTTTTGTTTCATTCCAATGTAATGCATGGGTCACTTTTGGAACCACCTAGACTGATGGAGTACTTTCAGCAAAATATCTCCTTGTAATCCAATAATATACCTTTCTTTAGGTCTCTGAATGTAAAGCTTTTAATGCAGTGGTCCTTTACTTTTTCTGGGAGAGAAAAACAGTTCTGTTTTAATAGTTGTTTATGCAGTTGAATTTAATAAACTTTAATTGTGCACTTTGTATTATTTAAATGTCAAACAGGGTACTACTGTCAAACAGGGTACTACTGTCAAACAGGGTACTACTGTTCTGTGATTTGTATACTGTGAAGTCAGAGCTATATACATTCTGATGTGTTGATCATTTATGTTCTCTATACGCTATAAAGGCTGTTACAGGACATGCAGTATGCAATAAATTTGTCATTGAATTCCTGGGTTTTGTTTGTCTCATACCAAATCTCTATTTGTGTCCCAAATGGCACCCTATTCCCTATATTATGCACTACTTTTGACCAGGACCCATGGAATATGGTGGACATTTGGGACACTGCCTCTGACTTCCATCTCTTTCCTGCTGGCTAGAGGGAGTCATTGGTTTTACTGTTCCTGTATTCACCCAGAAGAGGGTGCTGCTCACCATTGTTTTACACTGGTTACCATCAGTATAGTTACCATGTATGATCTTCAAACAGGGATTATTCCATTCCTTTTAATGAGATTTGGCCATCTGCCAGAGATAAAGATCTAATACAGATTCTGGTTTCTGAGAATCTCGGATTTACTCTCTGAGTCAAATACCCCCTTGACCGTATTCTGCGCCTTTTAAGGAGGGACGAGTCATAGGCAAAGCAACTGAACCATGGACAGATTTATGTAACAGGCTCTTTATCGAGAAGAATAAAACAGACATGAATCATTGGAATATAGCAAATGGAAATAATACATTATTCTATGTGGAGTAGATTTTATAGTGTGATTTGGCTCCTTGAATAGTTTCTATGTGTCTTTCAAAGGCATGATTGAGCCCTAGACTGATACCCACAATCCTTCTGTCAAGGATTCCATACTTTTATGTTTTGTGTGTACAAGAAATAGCCAAGGACCCACATTTCATCAATCTACTGGCAAGTCTGCTTGGAAAACTTGTACTTTTGTCATGCTACAATACAAAAAATTCAACTGCACAATTGCAGTCAAATTATTTCCCTGACAGTGTTGGGACAATGAATAAAAACCCAATGACCCAAATTTCACCAATGCACCTTGTGCTTAACGTCACAATACAATATCCACCTCACACAAATTCCAGTGAAACAAATTCCTTCCCAGACAGTCTTAGAGCGTCGGGACTCTAACTGGAAGTTTCACTCTAATATATCCCAGAGAGGGGTATTCTAGTATAGTAGTGGTTGGGTGAGTCATGATTCATGATGGGACAGTGGAACTGAATTGGCAGTACCAAGGCTTTCCTACAGGAAGTGGTGGGAAGGGAAGAGGACTTGCCCACTCAGCCGTTGAGGCTCCTGTAGCTAGGGCTGCCAACCCTGCCCATTGGGCCTGAACTGGAAGCTCCTGGAGGATGGAGAAATCAGCCTTTGAATCCCAGGGAGCAGTAAAGTTATTACATGTCTAATTGAAATGAATGACTTAGTGTTAAAACTGCCAAGGGATTTTTACAATCTCCCAGAAATGAGTTTGTTCTGACTTGGCAACCAACTTGGCTGCAGTTGTCACTAGCGGGATATGCTAGAAAGTATGACTGTCTATTAAGCACAAATGTGGTGTTCATGGTCTTGTTGATTAATTCTAACAATGTTCAATAGTGCCATTTCTGTACATTATTGCATGGTCTGTCTGTTTGGCCTGAACCGAAACCCCTGGATAGGAGGAGAGTCCTCTGACATGGTGTTGATTGGTAGGATTACACAGACCTAATACAGTGTTGCCAGTCTGCCCTCCAAAAAGAGATTAGAGGTTGCTGATGATAATTGATTAACTCTGGAAGAGATGTGGATGGACAGGACAATTAACTCTGACCTGGCATCTGTCTGTAGTGGTCTTACAGCACCAACCAGTTAGTGAAATGTCAGTTAGACATACACAATGTGGCTCTATACTAACGATAATAAGCAGATCTAGTTTCCCTACTCTGGTCAGAGGGCATTCTACCAGCATATACACCCTCGGTGGGCAGAGGCCATATGCCATTATGCCATGATATCATTCAGGTTTATGTCTGTGTGTGAGTGTCAGAGGAGGCTGGTGTGAGGAGCTATAGGAGGATGGGCTCATTGTAATGACTGGAATGGAATTAATGGAACGGAGTCAAACATGTGGTTTCCAAATGTTTGATATGTTTGATACCGTTCCATTTATTCCATTCCAGCCAATACAATGAGCCCATCCTCCTATTGCTCATCCCACCAGCCTCCTCTGGTGTGTGTGTATGTGTGTGCTTGCACACGTTTTTTACGTGCGTGTGTGTGAGCGTGTGGGTGTGATTGTGTGTGTGTGAGAGCCATTATGACGTGATTTCATTTGGGTCCTTGCTTACACTCACAATGTGGTGTTTTTAGTAACAGGCTACCAGTGAGTCACTTCCTCTGTGCAGCCTGGAACCTCTTCATCACATGCTAGTGGAACATTATACTGGTCCAGTATGGCTGGGGAATGGAGCTTTCATTTCCATAGACATGTAACTGGAGATGATTCTCCTTGTGCATTGTGGTGGCTATTGTTTGTGAAATTGTTTCATTCCATTAGTTATTGTCCATATTCAGATTTATACATATTCATCTTTCATCTTTCATCTTTCATCTTAACATCCGGCCAAAACAATATACTGAAACTTACCGTAAGTCACCAACCCTGTCTTCCTGCCATAGGAAATGAACCTGGGTTATATCAAGGTGCGTTCAGATATCTTGAGGAGACCTAACGTTGCAATGCTGAAGTTGCCAGCCAATAGCTTTTACTATTTGTTTCTAGGCAAACATGAAAGGAGTTAGTCTGACCATCTGTCATGTACACTTTTATATGACAGCGTTTTATTAGAGACCATGAGAAGAAGCTGGGGTGCTTCATCATACTTGGAGAGGCTGGAATCAGAAGGATACATCTTCGTGCTGTTTGGATAGAGGATTGGAATGGTGGAACCTTTTCAGCTAGTTGTGCCTGTTATAAAGATCATGGGAAAAGTGTGTGTGTGTATGTGTGTATATGTGTATGTGTGTTTGGAAAGGCAGATGAATAAGTGTGGAATTGATGTGTCTGGTTTAAATCTTTGATGTGAACCATGCATTGTAAAGTTCAAATAAGTTCATAATGCCTGCAGTAACTCTTCAAGACTATCTTCCTCTTCAAAAGTGAAATTTCAAATCAGACACGAAGACAGGAAGGTGAGGGAGAGTGAGAAAGAGAGAGAGAGAGAGAAAGAGAAAGAGAGTGAGAGAGAGAGCGAGAAAACAGCGAAAGAGAGTTCACCCACATAGAGTACACACAATAAGAGACTGTATTGAAGAGGCAACAACTACACCGCTAATGGGGTAATGACACTAACATGTAATCACACTGAAGACAGTTGCTTCAAGTTGTCTAAGAAAATAAGGCTCCAAAAAAATAAGGCTCCACACAAAATGTTCTGTCTTAAATCCCCTTATTATGCAACACCCTCAGTTGCCATGTCCCCCGCTAGCTTTATTAGGGCAATAACCAGCCCCAGGCATGCCCATTAACCCTCCCTCTGACAAGCACTCTTATTGGCGCTCAGAGAAGATGTGATGTCACAGACGGCCCTCTATATTCTGGGTCACAGGTCCGCCATGAAAATGGGATCCAGTACGTTCAACCGAGTTTTCGGTTTAAAAGAGGTATTTGTTTCAGTCTCAGACTTTGGTTTTGGGTTTAGGAAAGCTACCTAGTTGTTTTAGAGGACCAGTCTTTTAAGAGAGGGAGACGAATGGGAAATTGGGGGAAATACATTGGCTATCAAAATACTGTAGATCTAGAGGCTACTACCTTTGATCAGGCAAGTTTGAATGGCTGTGTTCACTGGGGACCACATGGAAGAAAAAATACTGAAACAGGGAGGGACTACCGGATTTTTCCAATTAGAAACACACATTTTTTTTATTTCTGTTGCAAAACGTTTTAAAAATGTTCCATTGCATGCCCTAATGAACAAGACCATGGTGACGGCTTGTTGGGTTTCCCTCTCTGTTCACTCAAGAGAAACCAACTTGATCCACAGCTTTCAGGAGCCAAGTCTTTGAATGACACGTTGCATAGGGAAAACTCTTTCAGAGCCAAATTTTTCATGAAATCTATATGGAAACGGTTAGCGGATAAATCAAAACGAGGGATATCTGTAAAGTTTGCCATATGTCATCATAGTGAGGCAGTAGGGAAATGGAAAAACGGAGCGTATGCAAGTCCCCAGTTTGATAATGATCCCTAAAGACCGCCGTACCTACAGTACCAGTCAAAAGTTTGGACACACCTACTTTTTCTTTATTTGTACTGATTTCTACATTGTAGAATAATAGGGAAGATATCGAAACTATGAAATAACACATATGGAATCATGTAGTAACCAAAAAATATATATTTTATGTTTTAGATTCTTCAAAGTAGCCACCCTTTGCCTTGATGACAGCTTTGCACACTCTAAAATTTATTTTGATTTGTTTAACACTTTTTTTGGTTACTACATGATTCCATATGCTTTATTTCATAGTTTTGATGTCTTCACTATTATTCTACAATGTAGAAAATAGTACAAATAAAGAAAAACCCTAGAATGAGTAGGTGTGTCCAAACTTTTGACTGGTACTGTATATGGTTCCACAATGCAGGGGCTGGGTGGGAAACCCCAGTTTTCACCCTGAATACTAGGCCTACAGGCCGTCCTCAAATGAGTGAGTTGACCACTGGGGTAATAGGCCCTGACACACTCCCCCATCTCCCCTGAAATAAACACACGGCTACCCACAGGAGCCACTTTTACAAGCCCCCATCCCAAACCGAGGGTCAATCACTCATATGAGAGAATCCTGGACCGACACGTCACAGCGATAAAGCATGAGTGCCCCACTGGGATAATAGGGTACTTCAGGTTCAGGCACCATATGTAGTATACTGAGGTGAGGAGGGCTATAGACGGTACATTGCTGATCTATTTCCCAGCATTTCTAAATTGGTTTCACTGTATATTAATCATACGTGGCTATGTTCCATGTCAATGTAGGTGATTATTTGAGAAATAGTCACTGTTTCTGCCTGAATTTTCAATAAAAGTTTTTTTCTCTCTGATTCATAGCTATGGTTTTTGTTGTTGCCTGAATTTCCCCACTCAGCAGGGACTTCAATAATTCAATTATTATAGTGCTTCAAGGGTCACAGTATACAGCTCATTGATACAATGACCCTAAATTGCTTACTCCATAAGGGCCCGTGCTCTGATGCTCATTTGAAAATGTGAAAAGATGAGGTGGTATGACCTTCACAGAGATTGTGTTGCAGTGCTGTTTTGCCAAACAACAGTGGAAAAATAGCAGTCACTTAGTTGGCATCAATACTCGAGTACAGTCCATCCATAGAATCAATATCAGTGCCATTTCTGGAATTAAAAGCAACAATTCTGGAGAGTACTGAAGCTGTCCCTCTGGGCACAGACGTCAATTCTATATTGGTCCCACGTCATTTCAGACGTGGACCACTGACTCGTGAATCTTTTATGAGAAGATAAGGAATTACTCTTATTGACTGAGGGATATAATGACTAAGTTACACTGTGGCTGATTTGATAGAGATTGCCCTCTTAAGAGAGTTTTCCGATGCTGATTCAAAGTATTTCACTCTCGAGGTACTCAAACCAATAAATACAACACACTGAGTGGAAATCTGCATTGTTGAGGATCTATGTCTATCCAACTGTCGTAGGCTTGAGCTATTAGCTTCCCCCAGTGTGCTTTTACACAGTTGGGTGCGATAGGTGAATAACATAGCAAAGAAACAGGTCTTCAGTAGATGGAACATTTATGAAATACTGACATAATAGTACTCCACTTGTCTCTGTTTTCCCCTGTTGCTGAGGAAAGGCTGTGGAAATTGGTTATGGGGGTGAAAGTGGTGGAGGGGAGAGTTTGTTTTCCCCTGTTGCTGAGTAAAGTCTGTGGAAATTGGTTATGGGGTGAAAGTGATGGTGGGGGGGATGCGAGGGTTGTCTTACAAACACCACCGGTTTGGCCCTGGTGGTGACAAGGCTGGGGATGACAGCCAACAGTCATTTCGGGGATCCTTTTGAATTAGAGCTTGTGGGTAGAAAGCCCTCAGTGTCTGTGTATTCATTTTTGACTTCCACATAATTCTGTTTTCCTATGAGAGCTTCTCAATCCTGATATACTGATATGGTCCTCCAATAAAGATCAGGCTCCAGTAATGAAGAAGTGTCCAGCGGAAAAGAGGGAGAAGGGTGTGGTTTATATACTGTAACTGCAAACCTGTAAAAGGGACTTGATCAAGCTATGTTGAAGGCTATAGGAGGGCCTGTTGCTCTATGTCAGGGTTGTCGAACTCATTTTGCCCCCAGAGGCCTGCACTCGGTCTTCAACAAGGTCCGTAGGGACGCACTCGATCTTCAACGAGGTCCAGAGGGCCGCACTCGATCTTCAACGAGGTCCGGAGGGCCGCACTCGATCTTCAACGAGGTCCGGAGGGCCGCACTCGATCTTCAACGAGGTCCGGAGGGACGCAATTGGTCTTCAACAAGGTCCGGAGGGCTGCACTCGATCTTCAACGAGGTCCGGAGGGACGCAATTGGTCTTCAACAAGGTCGAGAGGGCCGCACTCGATCTTCAACGAGGTCCAGAGGGACGCAATTGGTCTTCAATGAGGTATGGAGGGATGCACTGAAAATATGTTATATTTCCTCGCCGTAGAAATTTGAAAAAAAGATAGTCCTCTATCCATTGTTTGGGGGAATTTTTTATACTCCCTGACTGTCTAGCTTTAATTTAGGTGATTATTAATGAGCTGGACACAGTCAAGAAACTGTATAAATGTAGGTCCATGAACATTTCTACACAGTTTTCAGTTTTCAGTTGGTTTTAGTCATTTTCAAGTATATTAAGTTTGTTTCCCCTCCCAGAGCGTCTGCTAAATGACTAAATGTAAATAATACGATGGTGTGATGCTCAGTGAATATATCCATACAATCTCTTTTTTGTATACTTTATAGAACTGCAATGCTCTATACACTGAATGTACAAAACATTAAGAACAGGACATAGACTGACCAGGTGAATCCAGGTGAAAGCTATGATCCCTTATTGATGTCACCTGTTAAATCCACTTCAATGTAGTTGAAGTGGAGGAGACAGGTTAAAGAAGGATTTTTAAGCCTTGAGACAATTGAGACATGGATTGTGTATGTGTTTCATTCAGAGGGTGAATAGGCAAGACAAAAGATTTAAGTGCCTTTGAACTGGGTATGGTAGTTTTGTATTAAGAACTACAATGCTACTGGGTTTTTCACGCTCAACAGCTTTCAGTGTGTATCAAGAATGGTCCACCTCCCAAAGGACATCCAGCCAACTTGACACAACTGTGAAAAGCATTGGAGTCAACATGGGCCAGAAACCCTGTGGAACGCTTTCGACACCTTGTATAGGACATGCCCGTACAAATTTAATCTGTTCTAATGGGGGGTGTTGGGGGTGCAACTCAATATTAGGAATGTGTTCCTAATGTTTGGTATACTCTGTGTATATCTCCATACAATCACTTTTTTTGTCTTGAGACTCCAATCAAAATGCACATTCTCTGGCCATGAAGTCTTCAACACCTTGGAATCAGTTACAGTCCAATCAGAGTCTGACTCAAAACTTTAAATCTGACCAGACTAATCACAGCATTACCTATTGCCCATGCGGCTCCTTTTGCTCCATGCATGAAGAGTAATGGAGCTTCATTCTTATTCTGTAGATGGCCATAAAAACCAGGAGAGAGAGCTGGATATTCCTTAGTCATGACTGGATGGAAAGATCTGTAAGATCTGAGCCGATATTATCTAGGGTCTCCCCACATACACTGCCAGATGAAGGTGAGACAAGAGTGATGTCATGAGCAGTGGTAGGTCTACTTCAGTACTAGAGTATCATTTAAATGTGAATTATTTTAAATCCAGTCCTCTATTTTGATTAAAAAACTGTGTGTGTGTGTAGTGTGTATGTTAGCGTGCATTTGTCTGTCTGTCTGTGTCTGTGTGTGTGTGTGTGTGTGTGTGTGTGTGTGTGTGTGTGTGTGTGTGTGTGTGTGTGTGTGTGTGTGTGTGTGTGTGTGTGTGTGTGTGTGTGTGTGTGTGTGTGTGTGTGTGTGTGTGTGTGTGTGTGTGTGTGTGTGTGTGTGTGTGTACTGTAAGTGTGTTTGTTCCTCCTGACCTAAATGACCAACCAAATTAAATTGTTAGGCCTATCCATGCTTTTTTTACAGGTTATTAGACACCTGGATCTGTCCTGCGGTTTATGAGTAGAGCCTGTAAAATGGCAGCAATGACACCGCTTACCATTCAAATTTACCACTGTGCCTTTGACTTGTCAACAGTATAATTCAAACAACGTGGTCCAGAGGTGCTCAACTATAGAGATAGCTGTATGTCATGTTTGAGGTTCCCAAATCGTATTTCTGATGGACAAAGGCGTCAGATGGCAGTGAAGTAAGGGGACTGTCACGGTTTTGTGAGGGGTTTGGACTGGAGGCTGTGAAAACTACATACCAAATGCAACAGGACTCTGGAGACACACTGTATGTGTGTGATCTGGACTCCTAGCAAAAGTTTTGACGACAGAGAGAGAGAGAGTAGTACGCCTGCATAGCATTCAGTTCTGTTCACTTTTCCTCACCTCTTACTCACTGTCTTTCTGTGTGTGCACTGTGTGTGTATGTGTTTGTGTGACCTATATTCACTCAGAGGCCGATTCCAACCCGAGTTAAGAGTGTGTAAATGGAATGTAATTCCCTTTTTATGCACTTTTCTCTCTATGCATATTCAGACCTGAACTTAATAGCATGCTATTCACCCGCTATTCGTTTCTGGTGGAGATCAAAGAAATGAAGGTGTGGCGGAGGTGTGTCTACAGCTGTATTCTGACCTTGAATGAATTCCTTCATAATTCCACCACCTTTACGAGCGATGAAACGATGAATAAGGTGGAGCAACCTGTCGGTTCCAAGTGGAACAACATCTACTTTCTTTATCCCGATAAAATAACACCATTCTCCATGCACTGTAATTGACTAATTGAAACGAGCTATTGATAAGAGCTAAGTAAATGAGTAAGCCATTTGGATAAGGAGATTGTAAATATAAATTACACTTGTTTTAGATATATTTTAGGCCTTATGATCGCTGGAGACAAATGTGAAAACAGTCATACGGCAACAAACTGAAGCATATCAACATATCACCTTTTCCATAGTGAAGTTTATGAAATGCTGGCCTTATAACTTGCAGGGATGACATTTGGAGACCCAAGCTATAGGCTTCTCTAGCAATGACAGTATAGCGCAAAACCTACCAAGTTGATTTATGATTTTTAGGTGTTAATTATATGGCTGGACTTTTCACTTTATTAAAAAAAATGGTATTGTGTTAAATATTAGCCACGATCGGTAGCTACCGTCAGCTATACCCACATACATTTATAATTGTCACTTTAGTGTTTGTTTCCTTACATTTTGCATCATTCCATTCCATTCTTAGTTGACCTTTTTTCCCCTCTGCGTTTGTTTGGATGCTGTTAGGCTAATGTATTAGAAGTTGTGCAATCATTTGGGACAGTTCACAACGACTGGACCGTTGTCATCACAGTTCCATGATTAGTGAGAAATATTAAGGTCGATTTAAAGAACTACTGTTCAACCCCTATTGTACACTTTTCTCATCTTCCAATATTTCATGTATTGAAAAATGGAATATGGCAACTTTAAGGAGGAATCAAACCACTGTATTTTTGATTCACCAATATATTTTGTGCGTAAAGGCTCTCCAAACCGTTTTATTTTTCATAAATACCTTCCTAACCTTAATTAATATACAAGATCAGAGTATTTTTTTATATACCAATTGGTGCAGAAAAGGAGATGAATATGCATGTATTTACATGGCTTTCTTTCATTGATCCCAACCCTAATATTCTGCACCTTTAACTTGAGAAAATGAAAGGTACACCAAATTTAAAGGAATGGCTTTAGATAAATGTACTGAAAACTCTATTGAATGAAAACTTGACGAGAAAATCAGTTTACCAGCAAGTGGGAGGGTTTTCAGTGGTTGAATTAATTGTATTCAGAGCACGCAAGGGAACCACGCCTGCAAAGTCAGTTTCGCACTAGCATAAGGTAAGTCTGAATACCAACTACTGAGACGTGCGTAGAAAAGACGTACATTTCCTAAGTCTGAATCGGGCCCTCAGACCTTTATTTACCCACATGAACATTAACAGTCCCTTGACTTATGCCCTGTCCAACCCTGTCTAAGTTCTAAATTCAATACCGGCTCAGTTTAATGGTTTGTATGCTACTTCATGCCCAAGGCTATATCATATGTACTCTTTTAAGCACATATTCCCTTTTAAGCACAAGACTTCTGATATGTCATCTATATAAAAGTGCAGAAACATTACACCACATGATCTAATGTACCCTTGCCGTCCCACACAAACACACTCATCATGGCAGACTAGTGTGTACAGTAGTGAAGACAGTAGGAGTTAGTAGGCTGCAACTGAGAGGAAAGCCTGATGTGTGTGTGTGATGGACACCCCTGACTCACTGGCCTCAGCCTCTGTTTCTAGCCGAGGCTAGGAAAGGACAGCCGGCGATGACAAAGCAGCGCGTGACCCCGTCCTCCCCCAGGCCCACAGACTGAAAATGAGATCACCGTCTTCTATAGTCTGCGCTCCACCACTTTTGTGCTCTGCATTCTAAATCATCATCCCTATTCACTGATGCCAACAGTTTCCATTCAGACTAAACAGATAGCATAGTGGATGCGTTATTTTGTCTAGACCTCTGCTCTGACCCCGTAAATAGGGATATACAGTATGTAATGCACTTAGTCCCAGCTTCAGACTCTGTTGAATGCTTTTACACGGAACTCCCCAATCAGTCATTCAAAGGTGATTACGGCAGGGCACTTACTGTAGTGGATGATGTCGATGTTCGTCGGCACTTTGGTTTTAAGGACACTTGATATCCAACAATATCCAACAAACCAGTGAAAGTGTCTTTGGTAAATTGGGAGGCACTTGGATATAGGACACATGTACTATATCATACAATAATCTTTGGAACATGGTTGTTAAAGTTGTTAAATGTTGTGTTAAATGTCTGCTACTTTATCAGATTGTCTAGCTAAGCATCTACTGTGGACTGCATCTATATAATGCCCCAACAGTGAAACCATAGCCTCAGATAATAACTCTGATGCTCTTATTTAGAACAAGCAGCTTTGTGGTAGAATGTCGCCTTCCCATATGGTAAATATCAGAGAAAGACATTTCAAAATCAATGTACACCTTTGAACCCTTGATTGCTGTCACCAGCGTCTTGGACTATTTCATTGCCAGCCATAATGATAGACATTCATCATGCCCATGGCCTATGCTCTAAGAGTTGCAAAAAAACTATTTACATTATATGCTGGGTTGTGACTCACACAGTAGCAGCAGTAGTAGGTGTACTGTAGACTACGTGTCTCTTTACTGTTCCCCTAACAAGAGACGTCAACATGTTAATGGTCTCAGTGCTTGTTTTGACAGCTAGGGGCTGAATACTAACGATGATGTCAAGTTTTTCCAGGATTCCCGAGCTCTGTGTAATAGGACTTACTTTGACCAGGCAGGAGGATGGAGGGTTAGAGTGTTTCGGCTCTCTTCCCAGACGTTTCCCGGGTGTTTGAAAGATTGTGGCTGGTGAGGTATCGTAACATTGATTTTAAAGTGCCTTTAATGAAAATAAAATGGGGATTTGTCAGAATGACCCACAGCCTGTCTAGCTGGTAAGGAATGTTGATGAGCAAAACCTTTCCGATAAATAGACCTAAGGGTATGCAGTTGTTCATTCACAACCCTCCATGTCACTTTCTTACAATGGCAACGTCTTTGTTAACTGCTGCTCATTCGGAAAGTATTCAGACCCCTTGACTTTTTCCACATTTTGTTAAGTTACAGCCTTATTCTAAAATTTATTAAATAGATTTTCCCTCATCAATCTACACACAATACGCCATAATGACAAAGCAAAAACTGTTTTTTTAATACATTTACATAAGTATTCAGACCCTTTACTCAGTATTTTTTTTAAGCACCTTTGGCAGTGATTACAGCCTTGATCTTCTTGGGTATGACTCTACAAGCTTGGCACACCTGTATTTGGGGAGTTTCTCTCATCCTTCTCCGCAGATCCTCTCAAGCTCTGTCAGGTTGGTTGGGGAGCGTCACTGCACATCTAGAAGCCACTCCTGCGTTGTCTTGGCTGAGTGCTTAGGGTCATTGTCCTGTTGGAAGGTGAACTTTCACCCGAGTCTGAGGTCCTGAGCGCTCTGGAGCAGGATCTCTCTGTACTTTGCTCCGTTCATCTTACCCTTGATCCTGACTAATCTCCCAGTCCCTGCCGCTGAAAAACATCCCCACAGCATGATGCTGCCACCACCATGTTTCACCATAGGGATGGTGCCAGGTTTCCCCCAGACGTGACGCTTGGCATTCAGGCCAAAGAGTTCAATCTTGGTTTCATCAGACCAGAGAATCTTGTTTCTCATGATTTGAGTCCTTTAGGTGCCTTTTGGCAAACTCCAAGCGGGCTGTCATGTGCATTTTACTGAGGAGTGGCTTCCGTCTGTGTAACGATGTTTCGTCTGAGGAAGAAGGATTAGACCAAAGCGCAGCATGGTACGTGTTCATGATGTTTATTATAACCTGAACACTGAAACAAAAAACAAAAGTGGAACAAAACGCAACAGTTCTGTCAGGTACTCACACAAAACAGAAAACAACTACCCACAAAACCAACATGGAAAATGGCAACCTGAATAGGCTCCCCAATCAGAGACAACGAGAAACAGCTGTCTCTGATTGGGAACCAATTCAGGCCACCATAAACCTACAATCCCCTAGACCATACCAAATCCCCATAGATAGACAAAACCCCTAGACAAGACAAAACCCTTAGACAAATACAAAAACTAAACAAACCACCCTTGTCACACCCTAACCTAACCAAAAAATAAAGAAAACAAATATAACTAAAGTCAGGGCGTGACAGTCTGGCTACTCTACCATAATGGCCTGAGTGGTGGAGTACTGCAGAGATGGTTGTCCTTCTGGAAGGTTCTCCTATCGCCACAGAGGAACTCTGGAGCTCTGTCAGAGTGACCATCGGGTTCTTGGTCACCTCTCTGACCAAGGCCCTTCTCCCCAATTGCTCTAGGAAGAGTCTTGGTGGTTACTGTCATGACGTTGGCCTGGGGGTAGGTTTATGACAGTCATAAATACCTCTTCCCCCCTTTTTCCTCTCTCTACTCTACTGATGTGACATTAGAAAACCCCTTGGTTAACATAGAGATTCTGGGAACATCAGAAGTTGGGGGGAAATTAACTATATTCTGGTAATCCGACCAATTGAACATATGCGGTGGTACTTAAGGTATATTATGTCAGTTCGGTTGTCATCTGGCACATTCTCATCAATGATAGAATGACATAAACTCTACTGTGGAAAGTCTACACATCAGAGTTATCGGATTCACATGGAATTGTTGTTCAATTCAAATGTTTGAATATTAAATTATTCGTGATGGGATGAAATGTGATTTTAGCTTCTAAAATGTGAGAATTGGGTTTTCATGAGTGAACTAGGCCCGACTCAGTGGCCCACCCACCTGAAGAGACATAGGTTGTAAATTATGAAACACACCCCTTTTCTCCCTCTACTATATAAGCCATTGACGCAAATGTAGCCTCCTGTTCCGAGGATGTGAGGACGACGGTCCGATGTCAGAATGGTTCAGATAATAACTACAGAACGAAGCCAACATCAGCGTGAGCTTTGGTTGCGAATGGTATGAACTTTGAACTCTTATTCACTACAGAAGTGATACCGCCTAGCCGTTGAGTTAGCAACAGCAGCTGCAAACATAAATTAGGACAGACAGAGTCCCGTCTACCACACAACGACGTTACTACAACTATCCAATTGACCACCAGAGACATTCTTCAAAGGACAAAGGACTCGGTTGGGCAACACGGCCTTCCATCTACCACCAACATACCGAAGCGCAGCTCAGAGTAAATATTTATTGCATTTTCCTTTTCCAAATGGGCGGTAATTTAGAATGCATAATATATTGTATTTACGATAGCACAGCTTCGCCCTTTGTTCCTCAGTCTTCCCGCTCTTTCACTCAAACCCAGTCCCTTTTCTTTTGTGTAACAAGCTGTCATATCTGTTCCGCCCGCTAGGGACGTTTTCTTTTATGACGTAATTTGTAATCAAGTTATGATTAATTACGTGTATGTGTAATTCTGTGTGATTAGTTAGGTATTTAGTAAATAAATAATTAAACCCAATTTTGTATTGCTGATTCAACTTGTTAGCCAAGGTTCGTGAAGATTTACAACTTTCAGATGAGACTGAAATAAGGTGACGATTAATATTGACTGCCATTGATGTAAAATATTACAGGTCTTTAAGAGTTTATTCGGAAGATAACAGCTCTATAAATATTATTTCGTGGTGCCCCGACTTTCTAGTTAATTACATTTACATGATTAGCTCAATCAGGTAATAGTTATTACGGAGAAAGGATTTTATAGAATAGCATGTCATAACACTTAATCCGGCATAGCCAAAGACACGACATTACAAACTTCTTCCATTTAACCTCTAATTCCTCCCAAACCCGGATCCGGGAGCACCCCCCACAGTAAAAAAGCTGACTACCATAGCCTAGCATAGCGTCACAAGTGAATACTAGCATCTAAATATCATTAAATCACAAGTCCAAGACACCAGATGAAAGATACACATCTTGTGAATCCAGCCATCATTTCTGATTTTTAAAATGTTTTACAGGGAAGACACAATATGTAAATCTATTAGCTAACCACGTTAGCAAAAGACACCACTTTTTTTACTCCACCAGTTTTTTACTCCATCAGTAGCCATCACTAATTCGACCAAATAAAGATATAAATAGCCACTAACCAAGAAACAACTTCATAAGATGACAGTCTGATAACATATTTATTGTATAGCATATGTTTTTTTAGAAAAATGTGCATATTTCAGGTATAAATCACAGTTCTACATTGCAGCTGCAATCTGAAATAGTGCCGAAGCTGCCAGAATAATTACAGAGACCAACGTCAAATACCTAATTACTCATCTTAAAACATTTCTGAAAAATACACAGCGTACAGCAAATGAAAGCCCAACATCTTGTGAATCCAGCCAATATGTCAGATTTTTTAAGTGTTTTACAGCGAAAACACAATATAGCATTATATTAGCTTAGCACAATAGCCAGAAACACAAGCAATTTACCAGCAGCACAGGTTAGCGATCGTAACAATACAGCAAAAGATATATAATTTTTGACTAACCTTGATATACTTCGTCAGATGACAGTCCTGTAACATCATATTACACAATGCATATAGGTTTTGTTCGAAAATGTGCATATTTAGCAGGAACAAATCGTGGTTATACAATGTGATCAGTGGCAACAGGTCATGCATTCTGGCCGGCGCCATCTTGGAAAGGCACCTAATCTAATCAATAAATAATCATAAACTTGACTAAAAAATACAGGTTGGACAGCAAATGAAAGATGCATTAGTTATTAATGCAACCGCTGAGTTAGATTTTTAAAATTAACGTTACTAGACATACAGTGTGCGTTACAGCCAGACTAGTGCCGCAATAATGGCGGACAAATGCGTTTACATTTTTCCACATAAATACGGAATAACATCATAAATAGCTCTTACTTTTGGACGAGCTTCCATCAGAATCTTGGGCAAGGTGTCCTTTGTCCAAAAGAATCGTTGCTTGGTTGTAAAACGTCGTCTTCAACTTCGGAATTAGCAGCTAACAATAGCTATGTGGCCACAACATTCCCAAATCCCCAAAACGCAATACTAAGGAAATTCCGAAAATAGCAATATACTTGCATAAACTGATATAACTCGGTTTAAAATAACTTCGTTATGATGTTTCTAACACCTATATCGAATTAAATTACAGACGGATATAGCTAAGGCCGATAACTGAGCGTTTCAAAATGCCATCTTGAGGTCTTGCTTTGCGCAATGACGAATGACGAAAAGAGAGCGCACTTCGTTCCTTGGCCTTTTATAAGCTCTGAGAACTACGTAGACACTCCATTCCACTTCTCATTGGTTACTGACATCCAGGGGAAGGCGGGTGCAGTTCATGTCGACCCATAGGATACATACAGAGCTTTAAACTGATCTGAGAACAGAGCCTCGTTTTCAGACCTTCGCAGTTCCTGTCATGGATTTCGCTGCAGAAAGAGTTCTGGTTCACCTACAGACATAATTCAAACGGTTTTAGAAACTAGAGATTGTTTTCTATCCAATAGTAATAATAATATGCATATTGTACGAGCAAGAATTGAGTACGAGGCAGTTTAATTTGGGAACGATAAATGTCCAAGTTGAAACAGCACCCCCTGTAGTGTCAAGAGGTTATTAAGAATGATGGAGGCCACTGTGTTCCTGGGGACCTTCAATGCTGCAGAAATGTTATGGTACTCTTCCCCAGATCTGTGCCTCGACACAATCCTGTCTCGGAACTCTACAGACAATTTCTTCGACCTCATGGCTTGGATTTTGCTCTGACATACACTGTCAACTGTGAGACCTTTTATAGACAGGTGTGTGCCTTTCCAAATCATGTCCAATCAATTGAATTTCCCACAGGTGGACTCCAATCAAGTTGTAGAAACATGTCAAGGATGATCAATGGAAACAGGATGCACCTGAGCTCAATCTCAAGTTTCATAGCAAAGGGTCTGAATACTTATGTAAATAAGGTATTTATGTTTTCGCTTTGTCATTATGGGGGTATTGATGATGATTTTTTTTGTATTTAATCAATTTTAGAATAAGGCTGTAACGTAACAAAATGTGGAAAAAGTCAAGGATTCTGAATACTTTCCAAATGCACTGTATATAATTCTGAAAAACTGAAATAATTTACCTGTGAAGGGAGTCTAGAGTAGTAGTAGTAGGAGAAGTGTTTCTTCATTTGAACTATACAAAACTGCATGATGTTTAGTTACTAGCGGTACTAGTTAAAGTAGGCCATCCTGCCTTGACCTGTCAATTGCCTGCCCCTGTGGTTGTAATAAACTCTTGTTACTTCTACACCTTCTGCATCTGGGTCATACCTTTAAATGTGATAGTTTATGGAACATGGTAAACTGCAATCCATGGGGTGTCTACTCCAAGAATGTTGAGTTGGCTTCGGTCAGCACTTATACAAAGAAGTAATCATTCTGTCATATATTTACTTGAGATGTCGTAGCAAGAATGCTCAGCTTTTTAAACAGAGTAATTGAGGTGTGTGTATTGCTTGACTCTCGCCATGACGTTCCTGTTTTCTGAGGTTTGTTGGTATCAGTCATGTCACCGACTGGAATGAACACTCACGTAGACCCTGACTGCAGTCTGATTTCACACTCCTGCTATTCAGTGGGAACTCTGATCCAGTAACCATGCAGAGCTGGGACAGGAAGTTGTGTGCATATTGAGGGGAATGCAGTTCATGGGCATATCTCAAATCAATCAACCCATCCATTAATCCATCCATCAATCCATCCATCCCTCAATCAAATAAAACCAATTCTATAAATCTGAATATGACCAAATAACTTTTGTTGCTAAGAAATTGAGATGGGGAGATAGATTAGAGGGAAGACAGTGGGTTTGTAGCTAAAGTCGCTGGGTGGGATTCGTACCTTAGCTCAGAGTTGGCTTCCATACCCAGGACCAGACTCTGGCTCATTGGCAGTTTCATAATATTGACTTCGGCTCATTGGCAATTTCATGATATTTGTTGTGTAACAACAGTCATTATCCATAATTTATTCACAGTCACACCAGCAGGATTTTAGAGCAGAAATTAACACTGTTTTGTCTTTTCTCTTTGTAGAGGAACATTGGGGTTTGGACAGTGCTTCTGGTTTCCCAGCCAAATTCCCATTCTCCATTTCAGAATATTATTGTTCACATCTAAGAGTTGCCAGGTCTTCTGCGCCCAATCACCATAAAACACTGGCTTTCCTGTACGGAGTACATGTACACTAAGCACGACTAGCGTAGAAGCAGTATGTCACATTAAGGAGAAGAACACAGTTATGAAACTTCACTCAGGGGGTAGAAACAAGGTGACTTCATGGTAAATGGGGAAAAGCAGTAAACAGCGTCACACTTCCAATGTAGTGATGCTTCGACACTATGGATTTTACAGGAGCTGTGATTTCCCAGGGCTGAATGAATGTAAAAGGCCCCTGGTTAGTTTCGAGCCCGGGGCCTTGCGAGCCCGTTTTACCACCGGTGGAATGGCCAAACAAGGGATTAGTTGCTAGGCATATCATGAAAGATGTTATTGTTCTGATCAGGGCAGTGAAATGCCTGGACTGAGGTGATGCCAGTTTGAAATGAAGGGTTGCATTTCTCTTCTACTGTCTCTGTAACGGTTTTCTTCTGTGGAAGGAGAGGACCAAAGCGCAGCGTGATTAGTGTTCATCATGTTTAATAAAAGACAAAAAACTGAACACTTCCAAAATACAAAACAACAAACGTGAAAACCGAAACAGTTCTATCTGGTGCAGACACACAAAGACTGAAGACAACCACCCACAAAACCCAACACAAAACAGGCTACCTAAATATGGTTCCCAATCAGAGACAACACAAAACACCTGCCTCTGATTGAGAACCATATCAGGCCAAACACAGAAATAGGAAAAACATAGAAATACAAAACTAGACTGCCCACCCCAACTCACGCCCTGACCATACTAAAATAAAGACAAAACAAAGGAAATAAGGTCAGAAACGTGACAGTCTCTCAGGACTGCTGTTGAGTACAAGTTCAGGGATTACCAAATATAGTATATTTTACCTTTATGTCCTTTTACCTGTTTGTTATTTAATGATATGGTTTCTAAGCAATAGATGAATTCCCCTAAGGGTATTATTCAATTTGATGTGCGACAGGATGTAGTCAGGGTTGGATAGGTTACTTTCTAAATTTAATCTGTTACAGTTACTAGTTACCTGTCCACAATTGTAATCAGTAACATACCTTTTGGATTACCCAAACTCTGATTACATTTAGTTACTTTTAGATTACTTTCTTTTTAAGAGGCATTAGATAAAGACAACAATTTATGTTACCAATTGAAGGACATCTATTGCAGGATAAATCAATGTTAAAGTTTACATAGCTGGCCATATATGGATGCTACATTTTACTTCATGGGTTGGTTATGTAGGCTTCTTCTAACCCATCGCTTTCTACTACGTACATATAATAATACAATTAAATTATATGTTTACATTAAAAACCAAAGTCTATCAGAATTCCAGTCATTCCAATAAATGTTATACCCCTTGATCTTCAAGAATAGGACTCGGAAATATGGACGTATAAATTAGCCAAATTGTGTTACCTGAGCATGACCCCAAAACTAAGGACTTATTAGCCAGCCCTACTCTGTTCTTTATTATTTTGTTGTAATGGAGGACTTATTGGGCTCATTGATTCGAGTTGAAAAATAAATGCTGCGCTTGTGGAATGGCATGCTTTGAGTACTACTAAAAAGTGCTATTTACATGTGAAAAATGAATGCCATATGCTGCATTTGCTATAGGTCTATTGTTTACCTTTTTCTTGGTGACACTTTGACATCTTGATAATATGCAGCTGTTTAAAGGGCAAATCCATAGATGAAACAATAACAAAACGGTCGCCCCACCTCTGCTTTGGTATAAAACTGAGGGATTGGGCATGGAGAAATGTAACCAGTCTCAGATTAATAGACAGAGCTATGGATGCAATAAAATTATTGTTTTAACTATGTTATGAGGCTATACAGTGTTTGTTTATATTTACAATGTTTACAAACATTGGAGTAAAACAAGCTTATATTTTGGGTTCTCATGGAGTGTGACAGTTGAACTCAGCTCATGACTCATTTATAAGCTATATTCTTCAAGAATCAATGGATATACAGTATCAGTCAAAAGTTTGGACACACCTACTCATTCAAGTGTTTTTCTTTATTTTACTATGTTCTATATTGTAGAATAATAGTGAACATATCAAAACTATGAAATAACACATAAAGAATCATGTAGTAACCAAAAAAGTGTTAAACAAATCAAAATATATTTTATGTTATATTGAGAGAATGCCAAGAGTGTGCAAAGATGTCATCAAGGCAAAGGGTGGCTACTTTGAAGAATCTCAAATATAACATATATTTTGATTTGTTTAACACTTTTTTGCTTACTACATCATTCCATATGTGTTATTTCATAGTTTTGATGTCTTCAATATTATTCTACAATGTAGAAAATAGTAAAAATGAAGAAAAACCCTTGAATGAGTAGGTGTGTCCAACCTTTGACTGGTACTGTATATACAGGATCCTGCTCTTATCCTGCTCTAATCCTGCTCTTTTCCCGCAATCCATCAAACACATTTTGTGTGTCATTGTAACGGCTGTCAATGTCGTTCTCCTCCTCAGACGAGGAGGAGCATGGATCGGACCAAGATGCGGAGTAGGAGGTATTCATGATTTTAATGGCAAACCAACAAACACTACAAATAAACAAAACAACAAACGTGACTAACCTGCAACAGTCCTGTGTGGCCCAAACGCTAACACAGGAAACAAACACCCACAAAACACCAGTGAAACCCTGGCTGCCTTAGTATGACTCTCAATCAGAGACAAACGATACACACCTGTCTCTAATTGAGAATCATACCAGGCCGAACACAAAACCCAACATAGAAATAGAAAACATAGACTGCCCACCCAACACTCACGCCCTGACCAATAAAGACATACAAAACAAGAGAAAACAGGTCAGGAACGTGACAGTCATTATAGTGGTCTCTGACTTGTGGTCAGACTCGCTCAGGTGGAACAAACTTGCAAAGTTTTTTCAATGCTGATTTGAATGTCATTGAGAAAACAGAGAAGTGTAAAAAAAAAAAATTCTCGCAAACATGCTTTCTGAATTTAAAAGTAATCCTTGAACTAATTATGTTGTTTTTCAAAAGTATCTGTAATCTAATTACAATATTTTTGCTGGTAATGTAACGGATTACAGTTACCGTTTTTTTGTAACCCCTTACATGTAATTGATTAAATGTAATCCGTTACTCCCCAACCCTGGATGCGGTGATACACCAAGAGAAAAACAGAAGTATGATATTATCACAATTGATTGAGGTCAGTTAATAATGACAACATGACAAATCCAAAGATGCAGTATCAGAGGAAATAGTATATATTTTGTGATATCTAACATAAAACTGTACATATGAAACTCCCGTCTTACTGTTCAATAAAATATTTTGGCACAAAATCAAATTGAAAATAGTTTATGACAGAATTCCTCCAAAACCTTAATTTCTCATTACAGTTCACATTAATACAGCCATAGTTTATCCTGCTTTATTCCATTGTGTCTTTCTACAATGACACAGTGAAATGTCAGGACATTTGCTAAACAGCAGAATCAAGTCATTCCCTGAGGCCCTGTCAATACATGATTAAACAGACAGGATACAGATATACCCCTTGTTTGCCCTCTCCCTTCTGCTTCTTAATAAACCACAGTCCCTAAACAGTAAGCTACAGTGGTAACTGGTAACACTTTATTTACACCGAACAAAAATATAAACCCAACATGTAAAGTATTGGTCTCATATTTCATGAGCATGAAATAAAAGATCCCAGAAATGTTCCATACACACAAAAAGCTTATTTCTCTCAAATTTTGAGCACATATTTGTTTATATCCTTGTTAGTAAGCATTTCTCCTTTGCCAAGACAATTCATCCACCTGACAGGTGTGGCATATCAAGAAGCTTGTGCTGGGGACAATAAAAGGCCACTCTAAAATGTGCAGTTTTGTCACACAACACAATGCCACTGTCACGACTTCTGCCAAAGTCGGTTCCTCTCCTTGTTCGGGCGGTGTTCGGCAGTAGACGTCACCGGTCTTCTAGCCATCACCGATCCATTTTTCATGTTCCATTTGTTTTGTCTTGTTTTCACTCACCTGGTTTCAATTCCCTAATTACATGTTGTATATTTCCCCTCTGTTTTCCCCCATGTCCTTGTCGGGAATTGTTTTTTGTAAGTACGTGTGCTTTATGTGACTGGTGCGATACGGGTTTTGTGCCCATGTGTTTTGTTATTTTTGTATGCCGGTAGTTATGTACATTAAATGGCTCCGGCTATTTACCAAAATCTGCTCTCCTGCGTTTACTTCCCTGCCACCAGTTACGCACAACTGACAGCCACAGATGTCTCAAGTTCTGAGGGAGCATGCAATTGGCATGCTAACTGCAGGAATGTCCACCAGAGCTGTTGCCAGAGAGTTTCATGTTAATTTCTCTATCATAAGCCGCCAATGTTGTTTTAGAAGATTTGTCAGTACGTCCAACCGGCCTCACAACCACAGACCACATGTAACCACGCCAGCCTAGGACCTCCACATCCGGCTTCCTCACCTGAGGGATCATCTGAGACCAGCCATCCAGATAGCTGATGAAACTGTGGGTTTGCACAACCGAAGAATTTCTGCACAAACTGTCAGAAACCGTCTCAGGGAAGCTCATCTACGTGCTTGTCGTCCTCACCAGGGTCTTGACCTGACTGCAGTTCGGCTTCGTAACCAACTTTAGTGGGCAAATGCTCACCTTTGATGGCCATTGGTACGCTGGAGAAATGAGCTCTTCGTGGATGAATCCCTCGGTTCATCCCACAGCGCCAGTTCTGCTTACCAACAGTGGCCCACAAGGGTGAGCGGTTTGCTGATGTCAATGTTGTGAACAGAGTGCCCAATGGTGGCGGTGGGGTTATGGTATGTGCTTGCATAAGCTACGGACAATGAACACTATTTTATTTTATTGATGACAATTTCAATGCCCAGAGATACCGTGACCAGATCCTGAGGACCACTGTCGTGCCATTCATCCATCAACCATCACCTCATGTTTCAGCATGATAATGCACGGCCCCATGTCGCAAGGATCTGTACACAATTCCTGGAAGCTGTCACAGTTCTTCCATGGCCTGCATACTCACCAGGCATGTCACCAATTGATCATAATTGGGATAGAAACCTTTTCCATAATCTGAGGACTGACAACATGACACATCAAAACTGATTGTTCTAAAACTGATTGTTCTATCCTGTTCTTGTGAGCTTGTCATCACAACGATACCTCTCTAGAAGAACATTCTAGACTTGCCTGAAAAATGTTTGGATTCTTTGTATGACCCTTGAGAATATACACAACCAACACATTTCAATGGAAACGTATTCTGGGATCAGATGAAGATGATCCCTTCTGTTCAGAGAGTCAAAACAGATACACTCAATGATCCAGAACATTCCCAGTAATCCTGTACCATTAATCCGCTTTTTACCCAGGATGAATGGACACATTCAAGATGGTAATCCTTCAATTTAAAAGATCCTTCAAATCTTTAGAATTATGTCTCAGTATTGCACAATAGAGAGCAATCCTTTGGTGCACACTTTGAGAGGTACAGTACTGCACAAAACCGCTGAGACTTCAACAGTCATGTCATTAGCTGATACCTAAAACAGCATACCCGATGAGAAGTGTGTTGTTATGATTTGCTACCTTGGCTGTTGTAAAGTGACTTTAAAATCAAGCCTGTAGCCATCTTACCAGACTTAACGCTTCACCACTATTAGCGGATGGCGGATTATGTAGCTCTTACCTGGCCTCAAATGAGGAGTAACAAGACAATACGTGTCCAGAAATCACCTCTCTTTCCCATGTGTTCAATCTGATCCGTTTCCATGTATCCAAACATGGTCCCACTTCATTGATATACACTGAGTGTACAAAACACTAAGGACACCTGCTCTTCTGTAGCGGTCTTTATATGTACCACAGAAGACCCAAGAAATGAAGAGTGCCACCACAGCTGTCTTTTTGGTCTTTTATGTAGATCTGCTATAATATTATGAAAAGACAGGAATACATCAGTCTCCAATGCACCATCTGACAAGTTGTTGTTTCTCTCTCATTGTTTGCTCAGACTGTACAACTGAATGCATTATCCACATTTAACCCAACCCCTCTGAATCAGAGAGGTGCAGGGGGCTGCCATAATCAACATCCACAGCACCCAGGGAACAGTGGGTTAACTGCCTTGCTCAAAACAACAGATTTTTACCTTGTCAGCTCGGGGATTCGATCCAGCAACCTTTCGGTTAACCTTTTGTCAATAGGGGGAGCTGTTAGCATTTTTTTTTTTTTACATTTCCAAATTAAACTGCCTCGTACTCAATTCTTGCTCGTACAATATGCATATTATTATTACTATTGGATAGAAAACAATCTCTAGTTTCTAAAACCGTTTGAATTATGTCTGTGGGTGAACCAGAACTCTTTCTACAGCGAAACTCATGACAGGACATGCGAAGCTCTGAAAAATAGTCTCTGATCTCGGATCAGTTTAAAACTCTGTGTGTGCCCTATGGCTTGACATGAACTGCACCCGCCTTCCCCTGGATGTCAGTAACCAATGAGAAGTGGAATGGTGTCTCTACGTGTTTGTCAGAGTTTATAAAAGGGAATGGAGTGAGATGTCCCTTCTTTTCGACGCTCGCCAGGACGCAAGGGAGGACATCAGAATCGCATGCTCAAAAGCTCTCGTTATTGATCAAAGATATATCCGTCTGTGATTTAATTCGATATAGGTGTTAGAAACATCATAACGAAGTTATTTGAAACCGATTTATATCAGTTTATGCGAGTATATTGCTATTTTTCTGAATTTCCTTAGTATTGCGTTTGAGGATTTGGGCATGTGTGTGCCGTGTAGCTATCGTTAGCTGCTAGTTCCGAAGTTGAGGAGGTCGTTTTACAACAAAGCAACGATTCTTTTGGACAAAGGACACATTGCCCAAGATACTGATGGAAGCTTGTCCAAAAGTAAGAGTTATTTATGATTTTATTCCGTATTTATGTGGAAAAATGTAAACGCAGTTGTCAGCCATTTTTTGCGGCACAAGTCTGGCTGTAACTCACAATGTATGTCTAGTAACGTAAATTTTTAAAATCTAAATCAGCGGTTGCATTAATAACCAATGCATCTTTCATTAGCTGTCCAACCTGTATTTTTTTAGTCAATCTAATCGATAAATAATCGTAAACATAGGTGCCTTTCCAAGATGGCGCCGGCCCGAATGCATGCCATGTTTTGACAGATTACATTGCATAACCACGATTTGTGATGCTAAATATGCACATTTTCGAACAAACTCTATATGCATTGTGTAATATGATGTTACAGGACTGTCATCTGAAGAATTCTGAGAAGGTTAGTGAAAAAATTAACATATTTTGGTGGCGATAACGTTATCGCCCCTTTTGCCTTGATTTAATGCTGGTGTGATGTTAGCTCATGTGGTATGCTAATATAACGATATATTGTGTTTTCGCTGTAAAACACTTAGAAAATCTGAAATATTGTCTGGATTCACAAGATCTGTGTCTTTCGATTGCTGTAGGCTGTGTATTTTTCAGAAATGTTTTAGGATGAGTATTTTGGTAATTGACGTCGGTCTCTGTAATTATTCCGTCTGCTTCCAACGCTATTTCAGATTGCAGCTGCAATGTAGAACTGTGATTTATACCTGAAATATGCACATTTTTCTAAAAAAACATATCCTATACCATAAATATGTTATCAGACTGTCATCTTATGAAGTTGTTTCTTGGTTAGTGGCTATATATATCTTTATTTAGTCGAATTAGTGATAGCTACTGATGCAGGAAAAAAATGGTGGAGAAAAAAAGTTGTGTCTTTTGCTATCGTGGTTAGCTAATAGATTTACATATTGTGTCTTCCCTGTAAAACACTTAGAAAATCTGAAATATTGTCTGGATTCACAAGATCTTTGTCTTTCAATTGCTGTAGGCTGTGTATTTTTCAGAAATGTTTTAGGATGAGTATTTTGGTAATAGGTAACCAGCAATAGGTGTGCAGCCTATTGCTGGTTGCTCAAGGGCAGATGGACGACGACGAATGGCTTGATCCGCATGATATGTTGAACTACGATGCAAGCTCAAAGACTATGAGAAAGCCGGCTCAGCCTGCTGAGCTGAACAATTACCCTAATGTACCCACCAAAAGAAGGGAATACAGCCAGGATTTGGATCAAATGGAAGAAAGGGAGTGCAACAACAAAGTGGAAGGGTTACAAAAAGAGATTGAAGAGTACAAGAAGAAGATTACACAGGTTGCACAGCAGCCGTCAAGCAACCCAGTGTTCAAGCGATTCCTCACCAAGCTTCTGAAGGAGATTGAAAAAGTTGGCCTGCCCACCGATCTCAAGAACGATATCCACTACGACGCCAAAGTGAAACTGTCTCGGCAAGCGGTGACGGAGATCCGGAAGCTTCTGGAGGGAATGGACACCTGGAGAACGGGGGCTCTGGACAATGCCCTCAGCCAGATCCTGGTGGATCTCAAACCACATGACTACGAGGCCTGGAGATGGCACTTTGAGGACACCTTTGGTGTGGAGATCGACACAGTCATGAAGGTGTCTGTGTTTGTCTTAATCATAGTGGTCATCATCTGCAGCGAGCTGTGGTCTATAGTCTCCTGGTTTGTCCAGTTCAAGAGAATCTTTGCCATCTGCTTCCTCATCAGTCTGGTCTGGAATTGGTTCTATCTCTACAAGATTGCCTTTGCTGAGCACCAAAACAAAATGGTGAAGATGGAGGGCGTCGACGCAAAATGCACTGGGAGGAAGAAAATTGACTGGTGGGATAACTTGAAAGATTGGTACAGAGGTGCCATGACTCTCCAAGACGACCCCTGTAAGATGTACTACGAAGTCCTCATGGTCAACCCCATCCTTCTTGTACCACCAACTAAGGCTATCACTATGACCATCACCACCTTCTTCACGGAGCCTCTGAAGCACATTGGTCAGGGGATCAGCGAGTTCCTACGAGCCCTCCTCAAGGACCTACCAGTCACCTTGCAGATCCCTGTGCTCCTCACCATCGTGCTCTCCATCCTGGTCTTCATGTATGGCAGCGCCCAGGCCGCTATCCAGCATGGCATCACCAGACCGCTGCGTGTCGGTGGGCCCAGGGACCCCTCTCCCCCAGCCTTGGATCAGCCCATGCCTGCGGCTCGTCTGAGAGTGACAGACGACAACACAGTGGCAGGGGGGGGACGCCCCTCAATGCTCCCCTCTCCCGCTTAAACGCCGACTAGGACCAGCAGCCAACCAGGGGGCTCAGGACAGGACCTACGTCGGCCAGAGGAGCCCCCCCACAGGGCGCGAAACGAACCGACCAGGAGGTACGTGGAGACCCTGAGGAACGCCGACGGGCGGTACAGCGAGGACAAGATTATCTCAGAGTGTTGGGACGATTTCACCGATGCAGAGGATACCAACCCGCTAACGGTAGAGGGTAATACCGACATCCAGGCAGAGATGCAACAAGAACCAGTTGAAGTTGGATCCACAACAGAAGGCAATGACTCGCAAGAAGCTAAACCCTCTCCAGTGAAAGCTAAACCCTCTCCAGTGAAAGCTAAAGCCAAACCAGATGAGGAGGACGTGGCATCTGACAGCATGGCTGAGCACCAGGCTGAGTATACTGCAGGTCGCCCCAGCCCAGTGCATGCCACTCCAGCAAGTGGTCTCGGGCACGAGCAACATGACAAATTCTTGAAACACAAACCAAAGAGTAATTTTACACTTCAGACCCACCCTGCTAACGCAGCCAGTGTAGCAGGTTTCATTGACAACAATGAGAGCATGTCAGTCGCTGCTCATGCTCAGCTTAAGTAGCACATCCAGTGTAGCAGGTCTGTTAGGCCAACACATAGGCTTCATTCTAAGCGGTATGCTAATGGATATTGGAAACTGTTTCTGGGTACAGTCAGTAAGCCCCCTGTCCTTGTATGTTTAAATGCCAACCACAGCATTTTACATGGGATGATTCAGATTCTACATAAATTGGTAAATAGTACCTTCTCTTAAATCAGCTGATTCAGTGTTTTTAAATTTGTTATCCCAATTTTGTTTTTGCTGTCTCTTTCACGTGTTTTTCTTACCACCATTGTGCTTTTGTTTGTGTGCCTGGTCAATGTGCATGTACTGTCAACACGTGAATAACACCCATGTTTATGAATGACGTATGTATGTTGTGCAATAATCCTGTCACTGTTTTGTGGCAACTCGCCTTCTCTTCTGAAATGATGTGAATTATGTTCTGTGTGTTTAGGGCTCGACATTAACATTTATAGATTTGAGTTTACATCACCCTATCAAACAGGTGCCCTGATCAGAATAGGATCAGTGGTGTCTGGATGCAATGTATTGCTGTTCTCCCAATATCTGAGCAGGATCTTCAATCATCCCTGGTTGCGAGATCCGTGTGTAGCCACGTGTGCACATTTGTTGATATTCCTTGCTAATTAGTGAGTTATAGCAAACAGGCTTCATATGGTCATGAAAATCCTGTAAAAGTCATGGTTTGCGCATCGGCTGCATGTATGCGAGTGGGCCGGGAGACATTGCAGCAGGTAGGCCTAGCCTGTAAAATAAAGACCAAACTAACTAGATAGCCAATTCAACACATATCTTGTAGCAACTACAGTGCATTCGGAAAGTGTTCAGATCCCCTTATCTCCACATTGTTACGTTACAGCCTGTAATTAACGTAATGAATTCATTGTTTTCCTCAATCTACACCAATACCCCATAGTGACAAAGCTGAAATACCTTATTTACATAAGTATTCAGACGCTTTGCTATGAGACTCGAAATTAAGCTCCGGTGCATCCTGTTTCCATTGATCATCCTTGAGATGTTTCTTCAACTTGATCAAAGTCCACCTGTTGTAAATTCAATTGATTGGACATGATTTTGAAAGGCACACCTGTCTATATAAGGTCCCACAGTTGATAGTGCATGTCAGAGTGAAAACCAAGCTATGAGGTTGAAGGAATTGTTTGTAAAGCCCTGAGACAGGATTGTGTCGAGGCACAGATCTGGGGAAAGGTACCAACAAATATCTGCCACATTGAAGGACCCCCAGAACACAGTGGCCATCATTCTTAAATGGAAGAAGTTTGGAACTACCAACACTCTTCCTAGAGCTGGCCAAACTGAGCCATCGGGGGAGAAGGACCTTGGTCAGGGAGGTGACCAAGAACTCAATGGTCACTGACAGAGCGCTAGAGTTCCTCTGTTGATATGAGAGAACCTTCCAGAAGGACAACTATCAATCAGGCCTTTATGGTAGAGTGGCCAGACGGAAGCCACTTCTGAATAGCCACCCCTCCCCACGGGGGGACCAGGATGAATATGTATGAACTTTCCAATTTGTAAGTCGCTCTGGATAAGAGCGTCTGCTAAATGACTTAAATGTAAATGTCTGTAATTATTCCGGCTGCTTCCAACGCTATTTCAGATTGCAGCTGCAATGTAGAACTGTGATTTATACCTGAAAAATGCACATTTTTCTAAAAAAACATATCCTATACCATAAATATGTTATCAGACTGTCATCTTATGAAGTTGTTTCTTGGTTAGTGGCTATATATATCTTTATTTAGTCGAATTAGTGATAGCTACTGATGGAGTAAAAGACTGGTGGAGTAAAAAAAGTGGTGTCTTTTGCTAACGTGGTTAGCTAATAGATTTACATATTGTGTCTTCCCTGTAAAACATTTTAAAAATCAGAAATGATGGCTGGATTCACAAGATCTGTATCTTTCATCTGGTGTCTTGGACTTGTGATTTAATGATATTTAGATGCTTGTATTTACTTGTGACGCTATGCTAGGCTATGCTAGTCAGCTTTTTTACTGTGGGGGGTGCTCCCGGATCCGGGATGAGTACCAAGTAAAAGTTAATTGCCCAACGCTCCAACCACTAGGCTACCTGCCACCTGACGTAATCATATTCATACATAAAGCCATAATATATAGAATAAAATAGTAAACAATCTTCAAGACAAAGACTGTATAATAGTAGTTCTTAGACAATAGAACCAAACCTGGAATAATATTATGAAAAGACAGGACAGGAATACATCAGTCTCCAATGCACCATCTGACAAGTTATTCTATCGAGGAGCACGAAGAAAAGTAAAACACATACAGTTCAAGTCGGAAGTTTACATACACTTAGGTTGGAGTCATTAAAACTAGTTTTTCAACCACTCCACACATTTCTTGTTAAACAAACTATAGTTTTGGCAAGTCGGTTAGGACATCTACTTTGTGCATGACAAGTAATTTTTCCAGCAATTGTTTACAGACAGATTATTTCACTTAGAATTCACTGTATCACAATCCCAGTGGGTCAGAAGTTTACATACACTAAATTGACTGTGCCTTTAAACAGCTTGGAAAATTCCAGAAAATTACGTCATGGCTTTAGAATCTTCCGATAGGCTAATTGACATAATTTGAGTCAATTGGAGGTGTACCTGTGGATGTATTTCAAGGCCTACCTTCAAACTCAGTGCCTCTTTGCTTGACATCATGGGAAAATCAAAAAAAATCAGCCAAGACCTTAGGAAGAAAATTGTAGACCTCCACAAGTCTGGTTCATCCTTGGGAACAATTTCCAAACACCTGAAGGTACCACGGTCATCTGTACAAACAATGGCATGCAAGTATAAACACCATGGGACCACGCAGCCGTCATACCACTCAGGACGGAGACGCATTCTGTCTCCTAGAGATGAACAAGCTTTGGTGCAAAAAGTGCTAATCAATCCCAGAATAACAGCAAAGGACCTTGTGAAGATGCTGGAGAAAGCAGGTACAAAAGTATCTATATCCACAGTAAAACGAGTCCTATATCAACATAACCTGAAAGGCCGCTCAGCAAGGAAGAAGCCACTGCTCCAAAACCACCATAAAAAAGCCAGACTATGGTTTGTAACTGCACATGGGGACAAAGTTTGTACTTTTTGGAGAAATGTCCTCTGGTCTGATGAAACAAAAATAGAACTGTTTGGCCATAATGACCATCGTCATGTTTGGAGGAAAAAGGGGGAGGCTTGCAAGTCGAAGAACACCATCCCAACCGTGAAGCACAGAGGTGGCAGCATCATGTTGTGGGAGTGCTTTGCTGCAGGAGGGACTGGTGCACTTCACAAAACAGATGGCATCATGAGGGAGGAAAATTATGTGGATATATTGAAGCAACATCTCAAGACATCAGTCAGGAAGTTAAAGCTTGGTCGCAAATGGGTCTTCCAAATGGACAAAAGGACCCCAAGCATACTTCCAAAGTTGTGGCAAAATGGCTTAAGGACAACAAAGTCAAGATATTGGAGTGGCCATCACAAAGCCCTGACCTCAATCCCATAGAAGATTTGTGGGCAGAACTGAGAAAGCTTGTGCGTGCAAGGAGGCCTACAAACCTGCCTGAGTTACACCAGCTCTGTCAGGAGGAATGGGCCAAAATTCACCCAACTTATTGTGGGAAGCTTGTGGAAGGCTACCCGAAAAGTTTGATCCAAGTTAAACAATTTAAAGGCAATGCTACCAAATACTAATTGAGTGTATGTAAACTTCTGACCCACTGGGAATGTGATGAAAGAAATAAAAGCTGAAATAAATAATTCTCTCTACTATTATTCTGACATTTAACATTCTTAAAATAAAGTGGTGATCCTAACTGACCTAAGACAGGGAATTTTTACTAGGATTAAATGTCAGGAAAAACTGAGATTAAATGTATTTGGCTAAGGTGTATGTAAACTTCCAACTTCAACTGAATCCTGTCTCACCTCCTATACATATCTAGGTGCTTTCAGTGTTGACAGTATTACAATACAACAACTCATGTACAAAAACACTGTAATACAAACAAGCTACAACGTGAAATCGCATTTATCCCATTCAGACCCTATAGAGCTAAAACTACATCTCCCACAATGCAACGCTAGCATACGTTGGCAGCTCAGCTAACTATCTGCAACTTAATATTACGAAGGTGTTCTTAATGTTTCGTACACTCAGTGTAGATCAAATGTTTTCTGTAATTCATCTGGCAGGTATAGTATATGATAGATCAGCAGTGTTTTCACTGCCAAGACGACCCTGTCCTTATAAGGCTTACTGACCTTTATAACCTTTATAAGTATGCTGCTTCAGAGAGAGCGTTGTGCGTTTTATGGGGGACCTTGGACCAGGGAGCCGTGTTCAACAACTTCCTGACAGGAAATGGGAACATCCAGGGTCCCCTTGGAAGACCTCACTTCCTCCCGAAGTTGTTCTTGGAATAAGAACAGAGACAGAGGAATGTTTTTACTCTGAGGTTTTATATCAGCTGTGCTATTTGTGAGATTACCATCTGATATCAGGAGTGCGAGATGGTTTAGGCATGATAAGAGGATGTAAATTCAGAATAGCTATTAACTTTAATTGAGAATTGGGATCAATGAATGAAATCAAAGTGGAAAGCCTGCAGGCCTGAATCCTAACTTGACAGCAAGTCAAATATCCCATGCAAACCACCCATTGGCTTCAAGATTTACTCAAAAGTTGGAATGTACATACATTAAACTCAAGTTAGGATTCAACCTGTATAGCGTAATGTACAAAATAAACTAAATGTTGTTTGAAAAAATAACTACTGTGCGTGCACCATGATTCCATCATCAGCCCAGCCAGTGTATGTCACAGACATACTAAAAATGCAACATTTACACTGTGACCATGGGATCATATTTAGACATATGTTGGGGAGCTGGTTTGAAGGCTGTGGTATTTTGTGATAACTGTAGATAGAGGCTTCCATCAAATCATGCATGGCTGATGATCGCTATAATCTCAGCAATCACTGTTTAAATCAAGATGAAGCAAAGAGGGATTCCCAAAACATGTCTACAAATGTGGTAGTACATGTAATAACACCATTTATTATGTTGATACTATATAATTAAAATGCTTACATGTGGGGCCTCCCGGGTGGCGCAGTGGTTTAGGGCACTGCATCGCAGTGCTAGCTGTGCCACCAGAGACTCTGGGTTTGAGCCCAGGCTCTGTCGCAGCCGGCCGTGACCAGAAGGTCCATGGGGCGACGCACAATTGGCCTAGCGTCGTCCGGGTTAGGGAGGGTTTGGCCGGTAGGGATATCCTTGTCTCATTGCGCACTAGCGACTCCTGTGGCGGGCCGGGCGCAGTGCACGCTAACCAGGTCGCCAGGTGCACGGTGTTTCCTCCGACACATTGGTGCGGCTGGTTTCCGGGTTGGATGCACGCTGTGTTAAGAAGCAGTGCGGCTTGGTTGGGTTGTGTTTCGGAGGACGCATGGCTTTCGACCTTCGTCTCTCCCGAGCCCGTACGGGAGTTGTAGCGATGAGACAAGATAGTAACTACTAACAATTGGATACTACGAAATTGGGGAGAAAAGGGGGTCAATTTTTTTTTTTAAAGACAAAAGAAAACAATAATAAAAAATAAAAAAATGCTAACATGTAGGCTATTGCAAATGTAAGCACTATCATCTTCATGTGCTTATTATTATTTAGATGCTTTGTACTCCCTCTGTACAGTCTATGACCACTGCTGTGATACATGGCCTTCCTACCAGTGGGACAGAGTTCTACAACAGGACACCCTGACTCCTACTCCTTATTATCTTGCCTATCCATCATGGTGGTCCCCCAGTTGGCCCAGACCAATGTCAATGAGCCCATTTCAGCTCGCTCTCGGTAGATAGCGATGATATCATAGCTTCCTGACTGGTGTGCTGATTCATTAACATGAGACGGAGGTTTGTTTTGGTCTAGTTCCACTGGGCTGATTACACACTGGTCTGGCCTTGTTTGGCGTTGTCCCTCTGGGGTCTTTTGGGTTCACATCGGAGAGAAGATGTCCTCTTTGTGGCCTGACATTATGCCTAATTCCCAATCAAACACCTACCCTCTCAGTTTGTGTCTTTTGGATAAATGTCAAAGGTCAGTGAGTTTGTGAGATCATGTTGCGGTCCTATCCATACTGACATATCTTAGAAGTCTGGGGAGATATTAGCAACACAGGGCTATGCTAGGTGGGCTTTTGCAATATTGGTAACAACATCCAAATGCTGGGCACAATGTTATCTCCTCCCAACGTCTTCATCTCCTGTGCATCTCATCCTAATGTCTTCAACTCCTCTGGAACAGACGGCACTGTCACCACTGAGGGTTAAAGTAGTTTTGCGATTCGCCAAGGAATGCTGTTTTGGAGAACCCCTGGAGAACTTTGTCTGCCTCTCCAGTGACCTCCCGACCTTGGAGAACGGATGCCGTGTGGACGGGTTCCCCTGGTAACCAAATATTGAACTCAGCAGTGCTAAAACATGGAAATTTGCCTGGAATCCCCTAGGAGCCATACTTCATGCGTTTCGGATGGGCAAAGTCAAAACACGTCTATGGACCAGTGGTGTCTCAACAAGGGAGGCAGAGAAATAACTTGATAGGATTTGCGGAATCAGGGAATACACTTAATCTAGGTATCTATGGTCTTAAAAACACACTGGGCCTTTGTTTTATGATAAACACAGCTTAGATGGATAGCTACCATTATGCACACTTATGCACAATAATTATGCATTGCTCTATCAACATTCATGATACAACATCTTAAATGTGTGTGATAAGCAACAAATACTGTTCAGGAATTTTAATATTGGGATTCCTGTCAAAATACCAATGGCACTGGTTTCATTACGGGATATGGTCTGTCAGATGTTGATGTTCTGCATGGTGTGAAACAGGACGCATGTGAGCTAGGTAGTACAGGATAGATGAGACCCAAAAGTCTTGAATGAAGTACCTCTTCTACAGTTTACATCAATGGCAGAGGGAGCAGTTGATGACAAGTCTTAATATATATTTTATTTCAATCATTCCCTAGAGACTTATTCTTTATCAAAAGCCTTGAGGAGAGTCTGTTAGGCATGGACTAAGTCTCACACATGAAACAGTTTTATATATAGAGAGGGAAATCCTGTTTTTCATTTCAGGTTTGGATACGTGTTGGTATTGGCACTAGTTGAGGATTGCCCAATAGCTTTCCTCTTTCATGCGGTCGTAAATCAGCGAGCCAATGATTAGCTTCCCCTGGATGCCTCCGAGGCAGCCCTGTTAGAAACAGGATCAAAGAACCCCAAGAAGCTGTCAGCCTCTGACCTGGGAACCATTTAGAAACCACCAATATTTACCACAAGTTTTACACAGGCCGTTATTGACATATATTTCAAACTCCTTCCTATCATAAAGATGAAAGTCTTTCTTCATTTTTGTTGTATTAGGGTTTTGGTTGGACTGTTGTGCAGCCTTGAAGTAACCTTGGGGGCTGGACGATGTAAAAACTCTAAATCATTTTGAGAGGAGTGGTCTGTGTTTGAACGGGAGTACGACTCCCACCTTGTGATAATCTCTTTAGACGCATTTTAATACATGAAAGGATTCAGGGTGGCAATGTGGGAAAAGAGGTTTAAAATACTTTTGTATGGTTATTCAAACTCTAAAAATGTCTTCCTGCAAATAGAAATGAATAGTAGTGAGCCAAAACGATCCAATGTGTCTTTCTCTGGACAGGTCAAGGAGAATTTGTGTGACTTCTGGTTAATTGGTTCCAGGCGTTTGAGGATATGCTCTACTGTACTCAATTGACCCTTCACTAAGCCCCGCCCCAGCCATCTGGGAAACCAATCGCAGCACTCCAATGGATAGCAACAGGGTCGTCACTAGTTACTACAACCACAAAGTCATAATCCTACCTATTTTTACAATTTCTCTTCTAGGGGGAGCTGTTAGCACTTTTTTTTTTTTGACTTTGCCAAATTAAACTGCCTAGTACTCAATTCTTGCTCGTACAATATGCATATTATTGTTATTATTGGATAGAAAACACTCTCTAGTTTCTATAACCGTTGGAATTATGTCTCTGAGTGGAACAGAACTCTATCTACAGCACTTTTCCTGACAGGGAGTGAGATTTCAGAAATCTTGACCTCTGGTCCCAGGTCAGTTTTAATGTCCCTGTGAATGCTATGAGGATACAAACACTGCCTACACCTTCCTCTAGATGTCAGTAAGTGGTGACAATTTGAATGGAGTCGATTGCGCAATCAGGGCCTGTATAAAACACCAAAGACCGGAAATAGCTTTCTTTTGGACCCTGCGCTCGACGCACGATGGACGTTGGACCGACCTCTTTCCAAGCCTTGGTTTAGCCAGTAATATATCGCCGGTCATGTTTTTACTTGTTATAGGTGTTAAAAACATCATAAGGTAGTTAATTTAAACCGTTTTATAGCAATTTATATCCGTTTAGTGCGATTTTGAGGCATTTATTTGTGACGCCCTTCCATGAGCTGGGCACGTTTCCTGTACATACCGAACGTTAGTGGCCATTTCGACGGGACAAGAGGACATCTTTCGACCAAAAGACGATTAGACCGGAGAAAGGATACATTGCCCAAGATTCTGATGGAAGAACAGCTCATAGTAAGAACTATTTATGATGATAAATCGCTGTTCTGTTGAAAAATTTTAAACGCATATCGCCATTTTGTTTTGTGTAGCTTCGCTTTGGCGGACCCGGTATTGCACAGTAAGGATAATTTTAGAAATGTAAGTCAGCGATTGCATTAAGAACTAATTTGTCTTTCGATTCCTGTCAACCCTGTATTTTTTAGTCAAGTTTATGATTAGTTATCGATTAGACTAGATCACTCTCAAAGATGGCGCCCGACATTTTCAGGCCAGTTTTGCTACTATTCTCATTGTATAACCACGGTTTTTTGTGGCTAAATATGCACATTTTCGAACAAACTCTATATGTATGTTGTAA
Organism: Salvelinus alpinus; assembly: GCF_045679555.1. Lineage (NCBI taxonomy): Eukaryota > Metazoa > Chordata > Actinopteri > Salmoniformes > Salmonidae > Salvelinus > Salvelinus alpinus. Next base: position 27,019,248 of record NC_092103.1, on the reverse strand, counting down.
TATGATGTTACAGGAGTGTCATCGGAAGAATTCTGAGAAGGTTAGTGAAAAAATTTATATATTTTGGTGATGATAACGTTATCGCTCCCGTTGCCTTGAATTCATGCTGGGGTAACGTTTGCACATGTGGTATGCTAATATAACGATTTATTGTGTTTTCGCTGTAAAACGCTTAGAAAATCTGAAATATTGTCTGAATTCACAAGATCTGTGTCTTTCCATTGCTATGCTTTGTCTATTTTTATGAAATGTTTTATGATGAGTAAATTGGTAATACACGTTGCTCTCTGTATTTATTCTAGTCGAGTTGTGATGGTGGGTGCAATTGTAAACTATGATTTCTACCTGAAATATGCACATTTTTCTAACAAAACCTATCCTATACAATAAATATGTTATCAGACTGTCATCTGATGAGGTTTTTTCTTGGTTAGTGGCTATCAATATCTTTACTTGGCAGAATTGGTGATAGCTACTGGTGGAGAGAAAAAATGGTGGACAAAGAAAAATGGTGTCTTTTGCTAACGTGGTTAGCTAATAGATTTACATATTGTGTCTTCCCTGTAAAACATTTTAAAAATCAGAAATGGTGGCTAGATTCACAAGAAGTGTATCTTTCATCTGGTGTCTTGGACTTGTGATTTAATGATATTTAGATGCTACAATTTACTTGTGACGCTATGCTAGCTATGCTAGTCAGTGGGGGGGGGGGGGGGGGTGCTCCCGGATCCGGGTTTCTGAGGCAGTAAAAGTTAAAATCTGATTTTAAACATAACCCTAATATTAACCCTAATCTTAACCACACTGCTAACCCTACGCTTAATTTAAGATCAAAAATCAAATGTTTGTTTTCATGAATTTGTACACTCTAGCCTGTTGAGGATAGAGGGCGCTATTTTCACTTTGGGGAAAAATCGTGCCCAATTTAAACGGCCTCGTACTCTATTCTTGCTCGTACAATATGCATATTATTATTACTATTGGATAGAAAACACTCTCAAGTTTCTAAAACCGTTTGACTTATATCTGTGAGTAAAACAGAACTCATTTTGCAGCAAACTTCCTGTCAGAAAGTGAAAAATCTGAAATCGAGGCTCTGTTCCAGGGCCTCCCTATCAATTTGCTTGAAATTTATGACTAAACATGCACTTCATACGCCTTCCACTAGATGTCAATAGGCTGTGAGAGGTGAAATGGGGTTTCTAGGTATTTCTATGGTCAAAAGAGAGAGCTTGGAATGACATGACCCCGAATTCCTTTGTTCAGGAAGACGCATAAAGGTCACCAGTATTGGCTTCTGAAAAGCATTCGCTATAGATGTCTAATTTCTCCGGCTTTGATTTTATTTGATAAATGTGATAATATCATCGTAAAGTATGTTTTTTCAATATAGTTTAATCAGATTATTGAATTTCTTTTGGGAGTTTTGGCGTGTTCCGTCCTCTGCGTTTGTTCACGAAGGAGAGCTTAGCGCCACTTGGCTAGTTTTGCTTGCTAAATCGAGAGGGAAAAAGGCCATTCTAAAACCAAACAACGATTGTTCTGGACAAAGGACCCATTGTACAACATTCTGATGGAAGATCATCAAAAGTAGGACCCATTTATGATGTTATTTCATATATCTGTCGAACATGTTTACTATTAGTTTGCGCCCAGATTTTGGGCGCGCTCTCGCTATAACGTAAGCTGCATGTCGTACTGAAGTTATGTTTAGAATTCTAACACGGCGATTGCATTAAGAACTAGTGTATCTATCATTTCCTATACAACATGTATTTTTTAGTAAAGTTTATGAATAGTTATTTGGTCAGAATAGGTGAGTGTCTGGGAAAAAGATGCTAAGTTTTCCCAATGTATAACCACGGATTTCAGCTCTAAATATGCACATTTTCGAACAAACCATATATGTATTGTGTAATATGATGTTATAGGACTGTCATCTGATGAAGTTTATGAAGGTTAGTGAAATAATTAATATCTTTTGCTGGTTTTGTCGCTATCAATACTGTTGCCATGAATCAATGCTGTTGTGTGGTAGGCTATTGTAGTAAGCTAATATAATGCTATATTGTGTTTTCGCTGTAAAACACTTAAAAATCGGAAATATTGGGTGGATTCACAAGATGTTTGTCTTTAATTTGCTGTACACCATGTATTTTTCAGAAATGTTTTATGATGAGTATTTAGGTATTTCACGTTGGTCTCTATAATTACTCTGGCTGCTTCGGTGCTATTTTGTGATGGTAGCTGTGATGGTAGCTGCAATGTAAAACTGATTTATACCTCAAATATGCACATTTTTCGAACAAAACATAGATTTATTGTATAACATGTTATAAGACTGTCATCTGATGAAGTTGTTTCTTGGTTAGTTTGGTTGGTTCTTGGTTAGTTTGGTTAGCTACCTGTGCTGTGAAAAATGTCTGTGCTTTTTTGTATTTGGTGGTGAGCTAACATAAATATACGTGGTGTTTTCGCTGTAAAACATTTAAAAAATCGGACATGTTGACTGGATTCACAAGATGTTTATCTTTCATTTGCTGTATTTGACTTGTTAATGTGTGAAAGTAAAATATTTCTAAAAAATATTTTTTGAATTTCGCGCTCTGCCTTTTCAGTGGAATGTGGGAGGAGTGGCGCTAGAGGAACCCCTGTCCTAGACAGGCTAGCTAAGTTTTACTTTGGCTGTGGTAACTAGTGGAAGCCTGGCAACAGAGTGATGAGAAAGATCGTTTCCGGAAATAATTTAGCCATTCATTATAGAGTTTTTTCATGTTAATTAACTTGTGACATTCCTGGATTACTCATTATATACATTTTTATAAAGTCAGATTTAATCAACAAATACGATATTCAGTTTAAAAAAAATTAAGAGTAGTATATACTGTGTAAATACAGTGCCTTCGGAAAGCATTCACACTTTTTCCACATTTTGTTACTTTACAGCCTTATTCTAAAATTGATAAAATATTTTTTTCCCTCAGCAATCTACACAAAATACCCCATTATGACAAAGTGAAAACAGGTTTTTAGAAATGTTTGCTAATTTATTAAAAATAAAAAACAGAAATACCTTATTCACATAAGTATTCAGAGCCTTTGCTATGAAATTGAGCTCAGGTGCATCCTGTTTCCATTGATCATCCTTGAGATGTTTCTACAACTTGATTGGAGTCCACCTGTGGTAAATTCAAATGATTGGACATGAATTGGAAAGGCACACATCTGTCTATATAAGGTCCCACAGTTGACAGTGCATGTCAGAGAAAAAAACAAGCCATGAGGTTGAAGGAATTGTCTATAAAGCTCGGAGACAGGACTTTGTCAAGGCACAGATCTGGGGAAGAGTACCAAACATTTTTTGCAGCATTGAAGGTCTTCAAGAACACAGTGGCCTCCATCATTCTTAAATGGAAGAAGTTTGGAATCACCAAGACTGTTCCTAGAGCTGGACACCCGACCAAACTGAGCAATCGGGGGAGAAGAGCCTTGGTCAGGGAGGTGACCAAGAACCCGGTGGTCACTCTGACAGAGCTCAAGAGTTCCTATGTGGAGATGGGAAAACCTTCCAGAAGGACAACCATCTCTGCAGCACTCTACCAATCAGGCCTTTATGGCAGAGTGGCCAGATGGAAGCCACTCCTCAGCAAAAAGGCACCTAAAGACTCTCAGACCATGAGAAACAAGATTCTCCGGTCTGATGAAACCAAGATTGAACTCTTTGGCCTGAAGGCCAAGCCTGTAGGCAACCTGGCACCATCCTTACAGTGAACCATGGTGGTTGCAGCGTCATGCTGTGGGGATGTTTTTCAGCAGTGGGGACTGGGAGACTAGTCAGGATTGAGGCAAAGATGAACGGATCCTTGATGAAAACCTGCTCCAGAGCCCTCAAGAACCTCGGGCTTAGGTTCACCTTCCAACAGGACAACGACACTAAGCACACAGCCAAGACAACGCAGGAGTGGCTTTGGGTCAAATCTCTGAATGTCCTTGAGTGGCCCAGCCAGAGCCCGGACTTGAACCCGATCGACCATCTCTGGAGAGACCTGAAAGTAACTGTGCAGCAACGCTCCCCATCCAACCTGACAGAGCTTGAGAGGATCTGCAGAGCGGAATGGGAGAAACTCCCCAAATACAGGTGTGCCAAGCTTGTAGCGTCATACCCCAAAATACTTGAGGCTGTAATTGCTGCCAAAGGTGCTTCAGCAAAGTACTGAGTAAAGGGTCTGAATACTTACGTAAATTATGTATTTCAGTTTTTTATGTTGAATAAATTTGCGTTGTGTGTAGATCGATGAGGTAAAAAAAACTATTTAATCAATTTTAAAATAGGCTGTATCATAACAAAATGTGGAAAAAGACAAGGGGTCTGAATACTTTCCAAATGCACTGTATCTGGCTGAGTTGGCAAAATCACTACATATCCCATCGAGCCAAGCGAGAAGAAGCTGCCCGTTGTCACAGTTCCAAGACCAGTCAGAAACATCCAGCTAACACTACGCCAATGAAGCCAGTGGATCTCAAAACTGAACTTGAACCCGCGTTAAGTAGCAATGATATCTTACAACAGATATCGCGAACCAGTTATGACTATTCAACAAAATAAGAAATAATTTTCAAGTTTCTTTCCAGCGAATTTTGTAGTTACATGATTGTATAACTAGCAAAGGTGTTTTGAAGTTGAGGGTGCAGTATTTATGAAGTTTAGCAATGAGGCGGAAAACTAGCATAATTCCACTAGCCAGCTAGTTTAGCCGGGGGAAATGAGCTCAGGCCTAGTGGGCATGTGCTCGGCGTACATGCACACTTGGTTAATTCAGGAGGCAGATTGTAGTTTTTATGCCCTGATATTAGGAACTGTCAGCGAAAAGTTTTTAATTAAACAATTCAGTGACTGAAACAAATAAATCTGATTACTTACATTTCAGGAGAGTGTATTGATATACAATCCCCAAATCAGCTGTAACTGTCAATAGTAAAACAAAGCTTAAAACAATCATTGAGTGACCCCTGAATACAGAAAATGAATGGTGAAGTCGCTTCTGGACACGGTTGACTCCTCCTTACCACTCTACTCTCGGGACTTGACAAGCTCACATCTCAAAAGCATGAAAGCCAGAGGAAAAAAATAAGAGTTTTCTTTCAAAATGAATTGTTTAAATGGCTAAATAATTTAACAGTGCACCAGGAATATTTGCTACTGTGATTCCTGAAATGCAGAAACTGTTGATGGAGTATAATTCGAATCCAAAATCATACTTTTGTTGCATTGTTTGCTAGCTTAGCTGGTTAGTTAGCTAGCTCTCCGTCTCATTGACCACCAAGCATTGCTAAAGCTAGCTAGCTAACCACTTAATATGAAATGTATGTTAGCTAGCTAAGTTAGCCATGTGATGAATAGAACTCTCATCTGTTGTCAACATCAGGATACTATTTGAGAGCACTAGCTAGTTAGCTCCAAAAGTGGTTAGTAGCTTTGACTGTATGCTGACAATGAATTCAGAGCCAGTGGCTAGCCATACTGCAACCAAAAATTTGTATAATTAAGATAGACCACAGCCTGTAATTTCCAACTGGAGCAAATTAATCATAGTGGGCAGAACAAGCACGGAGGTGGGCAGAGCCAAGCACGAGCTAGCGGCAGCCTATTGGCACGTTCCACCATGTATTTGCATGTTTCCGTTAGGGAACGCCTACTCTGTGAAGTACACATGTGCAATAACTCAATTCACACTTGCACTCTTAAAAGTTTGTCAAAGGATGAATTCTACAAACTTTGTCCACTCTGTTCGTAACAGATTCTAGTTTTGGAAACATACAACTGTATTAAGATCAAATGTTTAATCTTTGAGAAAATTAGCAGAATGTTTGCCAGAATCCATCTTGCTCCATCTTCTCCCAGTACTAGGCACCGGGCTTCCTCTCACCACCGTATTTGGTAGTGAGTGGAAATGCCAAATGGATGCTTCATATTTATACATCCAGTGAAATATCTGTCTCATACATTTTACCAGGTTCCCGTGAAGCAATTGTAATGACAGTCCACCACAACATAACCCAGAGTCTCCTGATCAGCAAGGGGTAGTCTGTGTTTAACACAGGTTGAGATCGTTGTGAGGGTATTTCCCCAGTGGTTAAAAGGGGAATTGGATTTGCCGGGAAAATGTTGCAAGGGGGCGGGGCTTAGCGAAGGGTCAATTGTACAGACATGTATTGTAGCAAATGAACTGTACATGTGCTGTATTTTCCTTTGACATAAAAAACGTTTTCTGACTGTATTCTTTTTCAGGTTAGAACACAATTCTTCCCAAGGACACAGGGGAGAAGCTGAGTTCATACTACATCACCCAAGTTACAAGAACAAGCTCCTCTTTATAACAGTAGAACCTATTTGTTACTGTTCACAGTCCACATCCTTATCCTATTCCCCAGAGAGGGTGGCTTCACCATGTTGTCAGTCAGTCCCCTTCAATTGTCTGGAAACTGAGAGAGAGATAGAGAGAGACTCTGATCCTCGCAGAGATTTCCTCGTAGACTTCACACCCAGGCTTTTGTCTCTGTGATGGATGCAGGCCTGAGGGGGATTAGTCACTGTCTGGCTAGCTGTAGTGGGGTTAGGCACGGCTGCACTCGGCATGCACAGGCCCTGTTAACCAAACACTGCCATAACCAAGATAGAATAGATGGAGACATATGGTGATGGAAGGAAACCGGGAGAAAGTGTGCCAAACTAGAAGAGTCACCATGACAATTATAAATAGTGACGTTTGGGTTCCTAAATAGAGATAGGCTATTTGGAAAGGATTAGTTTGAATTACAAATTACTGCACTGTACATGCCCTCATGAATACTGTAATGCTGAAATCACACTGATGTAGTTATAAATGGCTTAGTCAAGGATTTCCCTCTTTATCTGCCCCATCCCTATTACCGGGCCTGTGTTAGATTTTAGTCCATAACCAATGGATTGGTTCCCAACAAGTTCAAAGAGATAATGAAATGCACCTATTATCCAAAAATAAATGTTACTTTTGTTTTACAACTTGACAATACACATCACTATTTTGCACTACTGTTCAGACAGAAGGGTAGGTTTTCAACTCTGATATCTATATAGTATGTCTGGAGGCACTGACCTCTTTCATGCCACTGATTCGTGCGACTGACAGCTGATTGTCAGTATTGATTTTGGCTCCTACCGAGAGGCAGATTGCCATTGAAATAGGCCATTGAAATCATCCATTGCTGAATTGCATTGTCTGTAGAGAGATGAGTATTAGCTAGGCTGTCTGCAGTAGTCAGATCTGTGGGTTTGAGCGAACTTGTAGACCCAGCCGATCGTCAAGGCTTTGAGAGCATAGGACTACAAACTTAGTAGACTATCGTCTATGGCTGACAGTGTTACGGTTTACAACATGGCTCTTGGATGTTTCATGAAGTGACACCAGAACACGGGAGAACATTTGGACCGGAAGACCTACTTGTGACATGAAAGGGGCATCCCCTGCATCCCTCTGGTTTGTTTTGGAGAGTGGATGGACGGTGGTTACCCTCTGAATTTGAGAAGGAAGAAGCATGCAGTGACCTCAAGAGGCCTGCAGTGTCTGTCTAGTCACGCTGTGGCTGTGCAGTGTAGACAGCTGTAGTAGCTCACTGGATAGAGCCGAGGGAGTTGAAGAGGTGAAACTGCTTAGAGGTTTGTTCCAACATTTTTCATTACTGTACATATTGGTGAAAAGGCAATGCAAAAAAAGTATTTATTTTAAAGTACCATAAAGTAAGCCAGATTCTAGACAACAATTGGAACAAAGTAGAAATCCGGTTCATGTTAATAAAGTAGAAATCCGGTTCATGTTAATGATAAGAAGTAAGCACCCTATTTTTCCATGCGTGATATAGATCCAGGGAACAATGAATAGGCAGGGAGGCTGGAAATACGAGGCATAGTTCTTTTGATAGGGTACTCCTCCCAGACCTAGTGGATTTACATTGATTTCTGGCTCAATGATTTTGACCTTTATTCCAGAGCTGTGACATAGATCTTTACAGATTCGACATCCAATCAAACTTTATTTTCATGAATGAAGCCCATAGTGTAGATTTATTGACACAATAATCATGGTGTAAGAGGAAACATGACTGCTGAAAAAGTTATTTGTGACGTTACAGGGACTGGAACAGTATTCAGTATTAAAATATTTCAGATCAGTCAGTAGAAGGCCAGAGGTTTTTCCTGAATCCTTACCATGTCACCTGACTATGACAAACACTGGGACTTAGTTTTCTGCTCTGGTCACTTGGCCAGGAAAAAGATATGTTCCTATAGACGGGTTGGTTGTTTAGCAACAAAACCGATGCATGGGCAACTATAGGGCAAAACAGACAGGGTTGGCTTAGGCCTTGTCTAGACCTGACAGTTCATGCAGCTTTAGTATTCTGATCATAGAGTTCTGATCATGGAATTCTGAACGCTATTGCATCTACACCTACATTTAAATGTCTCTACCATGTCCACAGTGATTACGGATTCCCGAGCCATATTCAAATGCCAGTATGCATTCTACAGACGGTGGAATAGGCAAAATATGATAATAACACAACAACTGATGGCAGTAGCTAACTATTGTAGCTAACTAGCAAGCTAACCTCGGTAGCTAGCAAGCAATGCTAAAGGGATTTCAAACGGGTTAGCATAACTCAAAAATCGTTTTTCAAAATATTAGCTAGATGGCTAGCATTTATGAGGCCAGCAAACATGTTCCTCATATGCTAGGCACGTATTTCCTCCAACGTTATAATGAAAAGGTGCCTCTCGGTCCCAAAACACACGTTTTCTGGAGACTTGTGGGAGGAGTGCTGATAACGTCACCCACTGTATGCACTTTTGGTAGCCTGGCTACATCCAGACTGAGGAGACATCCACACACAATGCATCCCTGACCACCTTCTGATGTGGTCAGCCAGATCTGAACACAATCAGACCACAACTTTTGTGCATCTAGACCCGTCTTTTCAATGCGATCTTCGTAATCTGATAGCAGAAGTTGAAAGTACTGTAAGTGTCAAGTGTAGACACGACCTTAGACTGTTGAAAACATGTAATGTTTTACGCACACATACATACGTTTGCACAATTAGTACTTGTCTCTCAAATACATAATTATTTAGCTATCTAGCAGTTTTTTATTATTAGCAGACATGAAATCAGTCAAAACAAGACATAGTATCAATAACAAAATCCCCATGATTTCCCACACAGCAGCTTCTTGTCATTGTTGCTAGCTAGCTAGCTATCTGACCACTCAGAAATATAATAACACACCTTCCGGCCACATGCATCATTTTCATTCAATACATTTACATTTTAGAAGACACTCTTGTCCAGAGCAACTTACAGTAGTGAATGCATACATTTTAATTGGTCCCTTATGGGACTTGAACCCACAACCTTTACATTGCAAGTGCCATACTCTACCAACTGAGCCACACACAACTAGTTACTCAACTTGTAGGTGAATTATGCATAGAGCTAGGCAGGCTGCACAACTATTGCACAATCACAATGAGACAGTGAATTCACATGCAATATTTCAAATGAAAACAACACAGGGCAGCCAAGTTCATGCAACTGTCAGTGTACAAGCAAAATCTGGTTGTCCTGACAGGAAACTCCAAAACATGTCTGTAATGGAGATTATAAATATCTAATTCTATGATTTACTATTACATTTCCCATATCAGACATTGGGGTGTCTTGTAATTACTCTTTTTATCTTTAAATAATCATTAATCAACAAAGAGGTGAAAAGAGGGCAACCCAGTCAAGTGTTTTCTCATCTTATGTCAGACAGAGTTGTTGAGGTAGAGTCAGAATGGCAGCTGGCAGGTTTGTGAAGTCATCTGGTTTGCACTCATGAGGTCTATCCCTCACACTTTCTGTATCTCTCTCTGTATCTCTCTCTCTCTGATTGTGTTTTGCTCTTCATGGATTTGGACTTTACTAGGGGAGCAGGAGTCACCTGCTCCTGTGCTGGAGATAGATGGCAGTGAGAGACAGCCAAGATTGGATGCCAACTACCACCAGAGAAGTGTGTCTGGGACAAAGATTCATATGGGCTAGAAGTCACTGGACTGTTGCTTACAGACCTCTCAACAGTCTAGACTAACCCACATATTTTAACAGTGATGGATAAACATACAATTAGGTTGGGATTTCGTAACATGTTACGTTACATTTAGCTACCATCTATAAAGGATTTATAACCAGGTTTAAGTCTACTTCTGGAAAGCACTGATATAGCCTACTAGATTTGACTTATGCCTCTTTAAGAGATTGCGGAACTCACCAAAATTCTCTCCACATTTGCTGTGTGTGTGTCCACAGCTGAGGGCATGTACATGAGGAGGATAAACCATGAGCAAGACCTTCAGAAATGTTCCACCTCCCACGGGTGTCCACATCTAAGGGCGAGGGTGCAGTTGCCATAGGGACGCCAGATTGTTTTGGTTGGTGTTGGTTAGACTTCCTTCTTTATGAGCGATGCCTTCTCTGCTTCAGATTTCCCCTTCTCTCCCTCCTAAAGCAACAGGAGGACCCGTTTCCATTGTGCATTCAGAGACTTGGTTCTTTCATGGAAAGACTTTCATCGTAATAAAGCCTTACACCCATTGGCGTAATTGCTTGTAATCAAGACCATTATGTTCAACTGCCTCAATAACCATAGCAAGATGGCACAGACAGAGATGGTTGCCTCGCTTCACATCCTTAGGAAACTATGCAGTAATTCGTTTTTTTAAATGTATTATTTCTTACATAGTTAGCCCAGAAAATCGTAAGTGTCCAATGAAGTTGAAGAAACATACAGCCGGGAAGAACTATCAAATATAAGAGCAACGTCAACTTACCAACATTATGACCAGGAATACGACTTTTCTGAAGTGGATCCTTTGTTTGGACCTCCACCCTGGACATTGGTTCTAATCCCAGAGGCCGACCCAAAACAACGTTGTCGCCGCAGGAGAGGCAGACGGGGGGGCCTCCTGGTCAGACTTAGAAGGCGAGCACGCCATCCACCGCTTCCGAGCATATTACTCGCCAATGTCCAGTTTCTAGACGACAAGGTGGACGAAATTAGGGCATGAGTTGCCTTCCAAAGAGACATCAGAGATTGTAGCAATCTCTGTTTCACAGAAACATGGCTCACTCGGGATATCAGAGTCGGTATAGCCACCGGGTTTCTTCATGCGTTGCGCCGACAGAAACAAACATCTCTCTGGTAAGAAGAAGGGCGGGGGTGTATGGCTCATGATTAACGACTTATGGTGTAATCATAACAACATACAGGAACTCAAGTCCTTTTGTTCGCCTGACCTAGAATTCCTTACAATCAAATGCAGACTGAATTATCTTCCAATAAATTCTCTTTGATTATAGTCACAGCTGTGTATATCCCCCCCAAGCAGATACCTCGATGGCCCTGAAAGAACTTCACGGGATTCTACGTAAACTGGAAACCATATATCCTGACGCTGCATTTATTGTAGCTAGGGATTTTAACAAAGCTAATTTGAGAACAAGGTTACCTAAATTCTACCAGCACAATGATTGTTGCACCTGCTTGAGCAAAACATTGGACCACTGCTATTATAACTTCCGCGATGCATACAAGGCCCTCCCCCGCGCTCCCTTTGGCAAATCTGACCATGACTCCATCTTGTTGCTCCCCTCCTTTAGGCAGAAACCAAAACAGGTCTCGCCCGTGCTTAGGTTTATCCAACACTGGTCTGACCAATCGGATTCCACGCTTCAAGATTGCTTCAATCACGTCGACTGGGATATGTTTCGGGTAGCCTCAGATAATAACATTGACGAATACGTTGACTCGGTGAGTGAGTTTATTAGGAAGTGCATTGGAGATGTTGTACCAACTGTGCCAATTAAAATCTTCCCTAACCAGAAACCATGGATTGATGGCAGCATGCCACTTTAATAATGTTTACATATCCTACATTACTCATCTCATATGTATATACTGTATTTTATACCTTTTATTGCATCTTGCCTATGCCGCATGGCCATCACACATCCATATATTTATATGTATATATTTTTATTCCATCCCCTTACATTGTGTGTATAAGGTAGTGGTTGTGAATTTGTTAGATATTACTGCACTGTCAGACTAGAAGCACAAGCATTTTGCAACACTTGCATTAACATCTGCTAACCATGTGCATGTGACCAATAACATTTGATTTGATTTGATTTGAAGACAGTGAATAGGTAAGTTCAGAAAATGGGTTAAGTTTATTAGTTTGAAACCCTGTGGATTCCAAGGATTCTAGCCGAAATCACTAAGTTTAATTGTCCATTTAGTTGGATGTGGTGGAGCATGTCTCACCTTGTGCGGAAATACCAAGAGAGATGCGTCACTTGATGAACTGAAAATAGTTTCCTTTCTTATCCAATCAAGTCCTTGTTTTGGCATGATGTCACACTGTTCAAGCTGTCTTTCCTTAGAAAGACCTACAGCATAGCAGCCCTTTAGCAACCATATCTGTCCTGATCTTCAATATGATAAAGCAAGTGGACTCCATCTTATACTCAAACTTTTACGTTCCTCTTGCATTGATGTCAGTTTGAGTTCTCACGTTAGGATTCAGGCTATTCTTTTGTAACTTAATCCCATCTTCGGACTATATTGCAACCATTGTCTCTTGCCCTGATGTGTATGTTTAAGAGCTTTCCAATATTCTGGTGAGATTTAAATGAAGCGTACATACAACAATGGGACCCCTGTGTCTATTCTTTTTAACTTATAATTCCTGCTTTTAACTTCTCTGGGATCACTGAAAAGTCAATGTCAGGAAAATTGTAATTCTATATTGTAACAATGGCAAACATTAATGGTCCACATACTCAATTAAATACTTTTTTAATAACATGGATCATTGGTATGTGTCCTTTCGTTTGACATGAACTTGATCTTGGTTTGGTGAAAGAAAAAAGTAAATATGGGGGAATATCCTGTGGGACTTTGAGTGTAAAATATTAAGTGACTGAACAGCAGCAGAATCAGTTTACCACAACCACTTGTTGCCAGGTATTACTCTGTCAAAGTCGAGTCAGTCTAATGCATGTCTGTTTCGCTCGTTAAACAATTTAATCATACCAGGAACGCATGAAAAGATGAATTGTGGGGGTAAAGGGTTGTTTGTCATAGTGGCCTTATTTTCTACTGTAGTGTTCCACCCTCCTTGTGATTAAGTGGCTGTCTGATTGACATCATGATGTATTCAGCTCAGTCTCAGAGACACAGGTGAATAGCTAGCCACTTTGTCCCTATACTGCAATGGCTTCCCTCAGAAATGCAAGACTAATACAACCAGGAGCTTGTAAGGTGAAAAGTAAAAAAATCACCAAACTGAGATGGCCAGCCGTTAGATTGAAAAACACCACTCCATGCAGTGTTGGGACAAAGAAAATTCACCGGCATGCCACTGGGTAGGAGTCAAAGGTTACAGTGACGTAGGAAGCTAAGAGCGATTGTCTCCTACAGTATGTATGTCAAACAGGACTCTGGGTCAAGACATCTCCACTTGACGTCCCACATTAGGATCTGATATAGGATTTTATGGCATCTTTCAAAGATGTGGTACTGATAGAAAGGGCCAGAGGGAGAGGAAATGTAAGGCTATATGTTCTTCTGACAGAGGCTGGATGGAGAGGAAGAGGGAGTATAATGGTCTTGGCAACAGGTCTGCTCTACCTCACTGTTACGTCCGTCGTTAGTGGTAGAATGACCGGACCAAGGTGCAGCGTGGTAGGCGTACATTTTCTTTATTAAATGTTCCACCAAAAAAAACATAAACAACACAACGAACGTAAAGCTTCGGAGTGCAACACATGCAACAAACAAAGACAAGATCCCACAACCTAAATGTGGGAAAAAGGGCTGCCTAAGTATGATCCCCAATCAGAGACAACGATAGACAGCTGCCTCTGATTGGGAACCACACTCGGCCAAAAACAAAGAAACAGAAAACATAGAATGCCCACCCAAATCACACCCTGACCTAACCAAATAGAGAAAGAAAAAGGCTCTCTAAGGTCAGGGCGTGACACTCACTATATCTGTCTCAAGGATATACAGTACAGATTCATAAAAAGCAATATATCAGATCTTTACAGTGTGTCAATGTAGATAGTGGGCTACCTCATGGAAAGAGATTCATAGTCATGGTTTTCTCTTGCATGGTAAAGGTTCCATGACACTCTGCTGACTCCACAGATAACCCTCCACCTCCCAGGATGCTTGGCTTTGTAGACTACCTCAGGTTTACCTCTTATGACCTGTGGCCTGTTCAGAAGACCGAGCAGATATAAATATATTATGTAGAGCATATATTATTGTCAGATATCCTGTTGTCTCTATTCAATACATTTCTATGTGCAAAGTGTGTGTTCCACTGCAATGACTGGTGCCTGTATCTACATCACTCTCCTCACCAGCCTGCTCTGCTCTCAGTTTCTCTGAGCACTCAGTGAGGAGGGCATACTGCCATGGGCATTCCCTGGCAGCGGGGGAGTGTGTGGTGGGTGCCAGCTGATTTTAGTTCCACAAGACAGTGCTTTCTCTCTTCACCGTTGACGCTGGCTGTCCGTGGTGAAGCTGAGGCACAGACCCCCACCTCCACAAGGCCTGCAGGGCTGGCTACTCAGCAGGCTGACATCATCTCTGGAGAGATGGGAAATGTGGAAAATTGGGTTTGGTTCTTGCCGCAACGCATGGCATGCAGTATCCTGGTTCAGCGGCATTTCCTTCCTTTCAAAATGGCATGGTTTGGCTCAGAGAAGTGTTAGCATTGAAAATTGTGAAGGTTTATTTTAGATCTTTTAGGTTTAGCCACCCTGGTCTGATGTTAAGTTACAGAATGAATGATACCCTTTCGCCAGTCATGGAAAATGTAGCATGTTCTTTCACTGTCTTTGTTTAAAAATGAATGATCTTAAATCTATTTTCAGATTTATTTAAGCCTGCACATCTGCAGACTAAAAGAATATCTCAAGATTATAAATGCATGTTTTGTGTTATGACATCTTCTGATGCTATGCCTGCATATCCTCCAGGTTTAGGAAATTCACACATTATTTCCAATTTCTCCTTTGCCAAGACTGACAGTTACTTCAGGCCTGTGGTATTGTGTCAGTACAGCAGTTGATGTGTGATATGTATTTACTGGCTTTTAATTTATATTACTGTCTGGCCTGTCATGATTTAAGGACTGTGAATGTAATGGAGCTAGCTTATTTCTATTTAGTACAGATGTAGCTAATTCACTGCACTCTTCATTTATCTAGGCAAATGTCAGGCCATTGAATACTTGGTGCAAAGACACACAAAACTAACGATAATTAGTCAAATTAAAGCGACCTGACCAAATTCACATAGAAATGTGTGTAATAGATCTGTCATTCTCACTGAAAGCAAGTCTAAGAAGCGCTATTTCTATGCTACCCATTCTGTCACGGCTGTCGTAAGAACGGGACCAAGGCGCAGTGGATGTTGAGTTCCACATATTTAATTCAAAGAGAAACTTAAACAAAATATATCAATAAACTAACAACTAAACGTGACTACGTGGTGCACAAACACAAAACAATATCCCACAAACACAGGTGGGAAAAATAGCTACTTACATGTAAATATGATCCCCAATTAGAGACAACGATTACCAGCTGCCTCTAATTGGGAATCATACAAAACACCAACATAGAAAATATAAACTAGAACACAAGATAGAAATGATAAACTAGAATACCCCCTAGTCACGCCCTGACCTACTACACCATAGAGAAACAAGGGCTCTCTATGGTCAGGGCGTGACACATTCTTAAGTTTGTTTGTGCCTCTTTTACTTTAGGTTTTGTACACCAGCTTAAAACAGCTGAATATACAATGTTCTTGGCTATGGAAAATATATTTCACAGCGGTTTAGATCGTACAATGATTCTCTACAGTATACTGTTTGTTTTGCCAGATAAACTGAAATTAAGCGAACAATTAGAATTTTAGCAACCAGGAAATAGCAGAGCGATTTCTGCATAGTGCATCTTTAATAGATACATGGGACATTGAAAAGATACTGGTATGAACACAGTCGTGTCTATCTCATTCTGACTCTGACCCAACCTCTGACATCCAGTAGCTTAACAAGGATGACATCACCGTCCTCCTCGATGTATGGAGTGGTGCTGTTTAGACCACGGAGCAGCTGTGGAGCGTGCGTCTTTGACAGGCCTTTGGCTTTGGGACATCTTTGTCTGGGGGAGCCCGCTTTCTCCGGTCTCTTTGAAACTAAAGCCTAGTCCATACATCCGCAATGAGCTGCTATCCCACTGCTGAAGGTGACTACACACTGGGAGCTGCTAGATGTGATCGCTATGTCAGGTTAACTCAGGTGACCTACGGGGATTTAGTATTAAAGTATTTGTAACATTACTGACCTTTCTGCTCTCTTGGCCACGGTTTATAGGTTTCTATCTTGGACCAGATCTACAATCTCCGGTCATGTCTCTCTTGCAAAAAGTTATCTCAAAGAGACTAACCTGGATAAATAAAAGTTTATGTAGATATTATAAAGAGTCACAAGGGATGTGATGAGTTGCTACAGTCCCCTGAACCATTTTGGAGATCCCATCCACTGTGAAGTATTTTCCAATGGGGATACTGGACTGTTCATCATAGAACTGACAAACCAAATCTCTCTAATGCAAACCATGTCTCTAGGGCAGGGGTGCACAGCTCCAGTTAGGAAGTTAGCAGGACTAGGATGAAGATGCCCCTAGACCCTGATTGGTAACACTTTACAATAAGCTTCCATTTGTAAAGAGTTTATAAAGGGGTTATAATTATGTTATTAACGATTATTTAATCATTCGTAAAAGCATTATAAACTATTAATAAACTATTATATCGCATTGGTCAAAATAATCCAATAACTGGCCAGTGTTTGCCAAATAGTGAGCCAATATTTAGCTCCAGTTATTAACCATTTATAAACGCACTTACACATGCCTATAAGATTAACCCATATGTATCATCATACTACCGATTTTCAATAGTTGCAGTTGAACAATAGTTATTTTCTCACTTTTGGGTGTGATGCATTGGTCCCAGGAATAGAAGAAACCCTGATGAAACCCTGATGCCCTGGCCAAATTTGCATCCAGAACATTATTCCATCATCATTCCTAACACATTACTCCTTTCCAGATTATATCAACACACTTACCACTTCTCTGTCATAGTCCAAGTATAGTGAACACTCTGGTGTGAAATGGTAACCGTAATACCTTTGGTTGGTGAAACAATGGAGGAGGTATCCTCTCACAACATTGAATGTTTTGGTCTTCATGCCCACCATTCATTGACTGAACATGTTTAACAAAGTCTTGAATCTTCTCTCATGTATGTTATGATGAGTACAGAATACTGCCTATAAGTATGTAAGCTCTGTGTGAACTCTCAAATCATCTAGCAATTATTTATTAGTGACAGACCTATAAACATTTATAACTGAGTTATCAGCATTTATAACTGCTAAAAGTATAACTTATTTTGTAGTGACATACCTCTGAATATTTACAACTGAGTTATCAACATTTCTAACGGCTAAAATGTCATCTTATTTTAAAGTGGCAATCCACTGACCATTAACAAATGTTACCAACATTTATAAGTGCTGAAAAGATAACTTTAAAGAAAGTGGAAACCTACTGACCATTTATTAATGAGCTGCAAACATTTATAACAGCATATAATCTCATCAATACATAGAAAGAACAAATGTAATTTAATAGAAGGATATATTTGGAAAACTATTTGAATTGCAGTGAGGCAAATCTGTAGCCTACCATTGGTATAGTGAGTAGCCTGACAAGGGATTTGTCTTTTTAACATTACAAGTCAGAATAGAAATAGACAATAGATGAAGTACTTAAAATATAAAGTAGGGTCTCATGGTCCCCTTTTGCATCTTAATCTGTTTCTTTCTTGTTAAGCATTTCCCAATCCTTGAGTCTGAGACCTTATGGGAATCTGTGGGAGAGCAATTTATGACAATTTAGCATAGACACTCTAGCTACTCATAACTCTACTACAGTGGAGGCTCCTCAGAGGAGGAAGGGGAGGACCATCATCCTCAGTGAATTTCATAAAAATTGAAATTGTAAAACATTAAAAAGTTATACATTTTAGATAAAACTACACTAAATATAATCACGTCACCAAATATTAAAACACATTATTTTGCAAAGGTCTACAGTAGCCTCAACAGCACTCTGTAGGGTAGCACCATGGTGTAGCCGGAGGACAGCTAGCTTCCGTCCTCCTCTGGGTACATTGACTTCAATACAAAACCTAGGAGGCTCATAGTTCTATAAACTTACACAGTAATAATGGCAACTTCCAGAGGACGTCCTCTAGCCTAACAGAGCTCTTGCAGCATGAACTGACATGTTGTCCACCCAAACAAAGAATCAGAGAATGAATCTAGTACTGAAAGCATAGGCTACAGCTAGCTAGCACATAAGTGTATAAAATGTGGTGAGTAGATGACTCAAAGAGAGAGAAAGACAATAGTTGAAAGTTTTGACCAAATTGATTTCTTCCAATAAGGAGAAGCAAGAGAGAAATAGAGAGAGAGAGAGACAGAGAGTAATTTCTTTCTCACTTTCAGTGTCACTTACTTAGCTAGCAAATGCAACTATCTAGTTTAGCCTATTGAAACACCCTGCTCAAACAGAGGGATGCTATGTTAGCTAGCTGGCTATGACTTTTCAACACAACACTGGAAATCTTTCAAGTCAAGGTAAGCTTTTGTTATTACTAATTTATCGCCACCATGGCCTGCCAGTGTAACTGCTTACTGACTGTACACTATCGTTACTTCATGATTGTAGCGGGTTTACTAATGTGTTAGTTCTATTAGCTATGCTAGCAAACATTAGCTAGCTAGAAGGCTACTTAGCTAACTGAGCAGTGTGCTTAATTATCCAGCAGAATTTATGTATCCAAAATTGAAACAAATGGCATAGAGAATTTCAAATCAAATCAAATTTTATTGGTCACCTACACATATTTAGCAGATATTATTGCAGGTGTAGCAAAATACACTGCTCAAAAAAATAAAGGGAATACTAAAATAACACATCCTAGATCTGAATGAATGAAATATTCTTATTAAATACTTTTTTCTTTACATAGTTGAATGTGCTGACAACAAAATCACACAAAAATGATCAATGTAAGTCAAATTTATCAACCCATGGAGGTCTGGATTTGGAGTCACACTCAAAATTAAAGTGGAAAACCACACTACAGGCTGATCCAACTTTGATGTAATGTCCTTAAAACAAGTCAAAATGAGGCTCAGTAGTGTGTGTGGCCTCCACGTGCCTGTATGACCTCCCTACAACGCCTGGGCATGCTCCTGATGAGGTGGCGGATGGTCTCCTGAGGGATCTCCTCTCAGACCTGGACTAAAGCATCCGCCAACTCCTGGACAGTCTGTGGTGCAACGTGGCGTTGGTGGATGGAGCGAGACATGATGTCCCAGATGTACTCAATTGGATTCAGGTCTGGGGAACGGGCGGGCCAGTCCATAGCATCAATGCCTTCCTCTTGCAGGAACTGCTGACACACTCCAGCCACATGAGGTCTAGCATTGTCTTGCATTAGGAGGAACCCAGGGCCAACCGCACCAGCATATGGTCTCACAAGGGGTCTGAGGATCTCATCTCGGTACCTAATGGCAGTCAGGCTACCTCTGGCGAGCACATGGAGGGCTGTGCGGCCCCCCAAAGAAATGCCACCCCACACCATGACTGACCCACCGCCAAACCGGTCATGCTGGAGGATGTTGCAGGCAGCAGAACGTTCTCCACGGCGTCTCCAGACTCTGTCACGTCTGTCACATGTGCTCATGTGCTCAGTGTGAACCTGCTTTCATCTGTGAAGAGCACAGGGCGCCAGTGGCGAATTTGCCAATCTTGGTGTTATCTGGCAAATGCCAAACGTCCTGCACGGTGTTGGGCTGTAAGCACAACCCCCACCTGTGGATGTCGGGCCCTCATACCACCCTCATGGAGTCTGTTTCTGACCGTTTGAGCAGACACATGCACATTTGTGGCCTGCTGGAGGTCATTTTGCAGGGCTCTGGCAGTGCTCCACCTGCTCCTCCTTGCACAAAGGCGGAGGTAGCGGTCCTGCTGCTGGGTTGTTGCCCTCCTACGGCCTCCTCCACGTCTCCTGATGTACTGGCCTGTCTCCTGGTAGCGCCTCCATGCTCTGGACACTACACTGACAGACACAGCAAACCTTCTTGCCACAGCTCGCATTGATGTGCCATCCTGGATGAGCTGCACTACCTGAGACACTTGTGTGGGTTGTAGACTCCGTCTCATGCTACCACTAGAGTGAAAGCACCGCCAGCATTCAAAAGTGACCAAAACATCAGCCAGGAAGCATAGGAACTCTGAAGTGGTCTGTGGTCACCACCTGCAGAACCACTCCTTTATTGGGGGTGTCTTGCTAATTGCCTATAATTTCCACCTTTTGTCTATTCCATTTGCACAACAGCATGTGAAATTTATTGTCAATCAGTGTTGCTTCCTAAGTGGACAGTTTGATTTCACAGAAGTGTGATTGACTTGCAGTTACATTGTGTTGTCTAAGTGTTCCCTTTATTTTTTTGAGCAGTGTACTTATGTTCCTAGCTCCAACAGTGCAGTAGTATCTAACAGTGCAGTAGAATCTAAAACAACTCACAACAATACACACACATTTCAAAGTCAAAGAATGGATTTAAGAAATGTATAAATATTAGATTGAGCAATGTCGGAGTGGCATTGACTAAAATACAGTAGAATAAAATACAGTATATACATGTGAGATGAGTAAAGCAGTATGTAAAGAATATTTAAACATTACTAAAGTGACTAGTGTTCCATTATTAAAGTGGCTAGTGATTCCAATGTATATAGGGCAGCAGCCTCTAAGGTGCAGAGTTGCATAACCGGGTGGAAGCCGGCTAATGATGGCTATTTAACAGGCTGATGGTCTTAAGATAGAAGGTGTTTTTCAGTCTCTCGGCCCCAGCTTTGATGCACCTGTACTCGCCTTCTGGATGATAACAGGGTGAACAGGCCGTGGCTCGGGTGGTTGATGTCGTTGATGATCTTTTTGGCCTTCCTGTGACATTGGGTGCTGTAGGTGTCCTGGAGGGCAGGTAGTTTGCCTCCACGTAATGTGTTAGGCAGACCACACCACCCTCTGGAGAGCCCAGACGGTGATACAGCCCGACAGAATGCTCTCAATTGTGCGTCTGTAAAAGTTTGTGAGGGTTTTAGGAGCCAAGCCAAATTTCTTTAGCCTTCTAAGGTTGAAGATGCACTTTTGCGCCTTCTTCACAACACTGCCTGTGTGGGTGGACCGTTTCAGATGGTCGGTGATGTGTACGCCGAGGAACTTGAAACTTTACACCTTCTCCACTGCGGTCCCGTCGATGTGGATAGGGGCATACTCCCTCTGCTGTTTCCTGAAGTCCAATATCAGCTCCTTCATTTTGTTGACGTTGAGTGAGAGGTTATTTTCCTGGCACCACTCTCCCAGTGGCCTCACGTCCTCCCTGTAGGCTGTCTTGTCATTGATGGTTATCAGGCCTACGACTGTTGCGTCGTCTGCAAACTTCATGAGTTGGAGGTGTGCGTGGCCACGCAGTCATGGGTGAACAGGGAGTGCAGGAAGGAGCTAAACACGCACCCTTGTGGGGCCCCTGTGTTGAGGATCAGTGAAGTGGAAGTGTTGTTTCCTACCTTCACCACCTGGGGGCGGTGAAGGTAGTCCAGGACCCAGTTGCACAGTATGGGGTTCAGACCCAGGGCCCGAGCTTAATGATGAGCTTGGAGGGTACTATGGTGTTGAATGCTGAGCTATAGTCAATGAACAGCATTCTTACATAGGTTTTCCTCTTGTCCAGATGGGAAAGGGCAGTGTGCAGTGCGATGGCGATTGCATCGTCTGTGGATCTATTGTGGCGGTAAGCAAATTGAAGAGGGTCTAGGGTGTCAGGTAAGGTGGAGGTGATATGATCCTTAACTAGCCTCTCAAAGCACTACTTCAGTTACATTTTCTTTCTTGGGTACAGGAACAATGGTGGAGATCTTGAAGCAAGTGGGGACAGAAGACTGGGATAGGGAGAGATTGAATATGTCCGTAAACACTCCAGCCAGCTCATCTGCGCATGCTCTGAGGACGCGGCTAGGGATGCCGTCTGGGCCGGCAGCCTTGCGAGGGTTAACACACTTAAATGTCTTACTCACGTCGGCCACGGAGAAGGAGACCCCACAGTCCTTGGTAGCGGGCCACGTTGATGGCGCTGTGTTATCCTCAAAGCGGGCGAAGAAGGTGTTAAGCTTGTCCGGAAGCAAGACGTTGGTGTCTGCGACGTGGCTGGTTGTCCCTTTGTGGTCTGTGATTGTCTGTAGACCCTGCCACATATGTCTCATGTCTGAGCCATTGAATTGCGACTCCATTTTGTCTCTGTACTGACGTTTTGCCTGTTTGATTGCCTAATGGAGGGAATAACTACACTGTTTGTATTCGGCCATATTCCCAGTTACCTTACCATGGTTACACGCAGTGGTTCGCACTTTCAGTTTTGCGCAAATTCTGCCATCTATCCACAGTTTCTGAATTTACCTTCTCTCCTCTGTCAACGTTTCAATTGTTGAACAACGTTTATTTTGCGAAATCTCTTCTGTCTGGCCTTTGCACACTTCCATCCTGATTCTTCACAGTGTCAACACAAAATTATGGGGACGTTCCAGGTCGTCTTAATTTCAAGCGCATTTCACAGATGGGCAGATCTCAGAAAGTGGGCGGTACTTCTCCAAAACCAGCAAACCATGCCAATAATATGGCTTGATATCTTCAGATGAGGCTTTCATTCCTGGAATAAATAAGTGTACCAATACATCATCACGGTTTGAAACGTGGGGCAAGAAGACACATCATGGGCGTTGTCCACTGGCCTGAAAACCAACCATCTGTTCCTGGGACAGAGCAAAAAGGCATCACACCCAAAAGTGAGAAAATAACAATTATTTAACTGTGCAACCATTGAAAATAAGGTTGCATGGTGATACATAAGGGTTCAATATTTATAAATGGTTAATAGCTGGAGGTAAATAGTGTCTCACTGACTGACTATGCACTATTCTAATCAATTTGTTATAACCCCTTTATTAATGGTTTATAATGCACTTACAAATGATTAAATTACCGTTAATAACGTAATTACAAACCCTTTATAAACTTTTTACAAATGGATCCTTATTGTAAAGTGTTACCACTGATCTTTGGTCAGTTTCTGATTGCCATTGTTGCAACCCCTATTACTAGTCTGTTCAACCTCTCTTTCGTATCGTCCGAGATTCCTAAAGACTGGAAAGCTGCCCCCTCTTCAAAGGGGGAGACCCAAACTAGACCCAAACTGTTACAGATCTATATCCATCCTGCCCTGCCTCTCTAAAGTCTTCGAAAGCCAAGTTAACAAACAGATCACTGACCATTTAGAATCCCACCGTACATTCTCCGCTGTGCAATACGGTTTCCGAGCTGGTCACAGGTGCACCTCAGCCACGCTCAAGGTACTAAACGATATCATAACTGCCATCGTTAAAAGACAGTACTGTGCAGCCGTCTTCATTGACCTGGCCAAGGCTTTCGACTCTGTCAATCACCGTATTCTTATCGGCAGACTCAACAGGTCTTGGTTTCTCAAATGACTGCCTCGCCTGATTCACCAACTACTTCTCAGATAGAGTTCAGTGTGTCAATTCAGTGTGCCTGTTGTCCAGACCTCTGGCAGTCTCTATGGGGATACCACAGGGTTCAATTCTCGGGCCGACTCTTTACTCTGTATATATAAATGATGTCGCTCTTTCTGCGGGTGATTCCTTGATCCACCTCTACGCAGACGACACCATTCTGTATACATCTGGCCCTTCTTTGGACAAACCTCCAAATGAGCTTCAATGCCATACAACACTCCTTCTGTGGCCTCCAACTGCTCTTAAACGCTAGTAAAACTAAATGCATGTTCTTCAACCGATCACTGCCCGCACCCGCCCGCCCGACTAGCATCACTACTCTGGACGGTTCTGACCTAGAATATGTGGACAACTACAAATACCTAGGTGTCTGGCTAGACTTTAAACTTTAAACCTTCCAGACTCATATTTAAACCTTCCAGACTCATATTAAGCATCTCCAATCCAAAATTAAATATAGAATCGGCTTCCTATTTCGCAACAAAGCCTCCTTCACTCACGCTGCCAAACATACCCTCGTAAAACTGACTATCCTACCAATCCTCAACTTCGGCGATGTCATTTACAAAATAGCCTCCAACACTCTACTCAGCAAACTGGATCCAGTCTATCTGTAACGGTTTTCTTCCATTGGTGAAGGAGAGGACCAAAATGCAGCGCGGCTAGTGTTCAACATATTTAATAAAGAATGTGTGAACACTACAAACAACAAAAACAATAAATGTGAAAACCGAAAACAGTCCTATCTGGTGCAGAACACAAACACAGAGACAGGAAACAATCACCCACAAAATCCCAACACAAAACAAGCCTCCTATATATGATTCTCAATCAGGGACAACGATTGACAGCTGCCTCTGATTGAGAACCATATTAGGCTGGACACAGAAACAGACAAACAACATAGAATTCCCACCCAGCTCACGTCCTGACCAACACTAAACAAGCAAAACACATAAGAACTCTGGTCAGGACGTTACACTATCACAGTGCCATCCGTTTTGTCACCAAAGCCCTATATACCACCCACCACTGTGACCTGTATGCTCTCGTCGGCTGGCCCTCGCTACATATTTGTCGCCAGACCCTCTGGCTCCAGGTCTATAAGTCTTTGCTAGGTAAAGCTCCGCCTTATCTCAGCTCACTGGTCACCATAGAACACCCACCCATAGCACACGCTCCAGCAGGTATATCTCACTGGTCATCCCCAAAGCCAACACCCACTTTGTCTGCCTTTCCTTCCAGTTCTCTGCTGCCAATGAATGGAACGAATTGCAAATATCGCTGAAGTTGGAGACTTATATCTCCCTCACTAACTTTAAGCATCAGCTATCTGAGCAGCTTACCGATCGCTGCAGCTGTACATAGCCCATCTGTAAATAGCCCACCCAACTACCTACCTCATCCAAATATTGTTTTTATTAACTTTTTTTGCTCTTTTGCACACCAGTATTTCTACTTGCACATCATCATCTGCACATCTATCACTGTCATGTTTCCGAGCCCATGCTTCGTCCATAAAACAACCCTCAGCCCCAGAGTCTATCAAGGCACTGCAGGAAGCAGCCGAACCGGTCCAGCGTAGATGGACCGACAAGGTAGTACAGGATCTTGATGGAGAGACCTGAGTAGTAGCGCTCACCAGTAGCCCTCCGCTTACTGATGAGCTCTGGCTTTTACTGGACATGACATGACAAAATGTCCAGCAGAACCGCAATAGAGGCAAAGGCGGTTGGTGATTCTCCGTTCCCTCTCCTTAGTTGAGATGCGAATACCTCCCAGCTGCATGGGCTCAGTCTCTGAGCCGGTGGGAGGAGATGGTTGAGATGCGGAGAGGGGAAACACCGTTAACGTGAGCTCTCTTCCACGAGCTCGGTGACGAAGATCTACCCGTCGTTCTATGCGGATGGCGAGTGCAATCAAAGAGTCCACGCTGGAAGGAACCTCCCGGGAGAGAATCTCATCCTTAACCTCAGCGTGGAGTCCCTCCAGAAAACGAGCGAGCAACGCCGGCTCGTTCCAGTCACTGGATGCAGCAAGAGTGCGAAACTCTATAGAGTAATCCGTTATGGATCGATCACCTTGACATAGGGAAGCCAGGGCCCTGGAAGCCTCCTTCCCAAAAACTGAACGATCAAAAACCCGTATCATCTCCTCTTTAAAGTTCTGATAATCGTTAGAACACTCAGCCCTTGCCTCCCAGATAGCTGTGCCCCACTCCCGAGCCCGACCAGTAAGGAGTGATATGACGTAAGCGATCCGAGCTCTCTCACTAGAGTACGTGTTGGGCTGGAGAGAGAACACAATATCACACTGGGTGAGAAAAGAGCGACACTCAGTGGGCTGCCCAGAGTAACATGGTGGGTTATTAACCCTAGGTTCCGGAGACTCGGAAGACCAGGAAGTAGCTGGTGGCACGAGACGAAGACTCTGAAACTGTCCAGAGAGATCGGAGACCTGAGCGGCCAGGGTCTCAACGGCATGACGGGCAGCAAACAATTCCTGCTCGTGTCTGCCGAGCATTGCTCCCTGGAACTCGACGGCAGTGTTGAGAGAATCCATAGTCGCTGGGTCCATCTTGGTCGGATTCCTCTGTTATGCTGGTGAATGAGGACCCAAAAGCGACGTAATAGTAACAGAGTCTTTATTCCAGTATTAAACAAATAATGATTCTCCTGGATATTATCAATGGTCAATCCAAAACAGGAAACTGAAATCCTCTCGTCAATAGAGAGGAACGACTGGAGACGCGACCACAGACTGCAGGTCGCTTCAGGAAGGCACTGGCCGTAGCTGACATAGACACCTGCTCACACGCAGCATCTGAAGAAGGCAAAGAACACGACAGGGCGGAACAAGGACACAGGAACAGCAAACATCAAACAAGAATCCGACAAGGACAGAAGCGGAAAACAGAGGGAGAAATAGGGACTCTAATCAGAGGGCAAAATAGGGGACAGGTGTGAAAGAGTAAATGAGGTCGTTAGGAGAATGAGAAACAGCTGGGAGCAGGAACGGAACGATAGAGAGAGAGCGGGAGAGGGAGAGAGGGAGGAGGAGAGAGAGAGAGAGAAAGAGGGAAAGAACCTAATAAGACCAGCAGAGGGAAGCACAGGGACAAGACATGATCAAAGACAAAACATGACAATCACTTCAGTGTTAATTTGCTAAATTGTAATTACTTCGCTACTATGGCCCCTGTATATAGATTTTTCTATTGTGTTATTGACTGTACTTTTGTTAATCCTATGTATAACTCTGTGTTGTGTTTTGTCTCACTGCTTTGCTTTATCTTGGCCAGGTTGCAGTTGTAAATGAGAACTTGTTCTCAACTGGCCTACCTGGTTAAATAAAGGTGAAATAAAAAATGTATTGTCTGCATAATGGTTATATTCAGATGTTGGCTATACCTACAGTGTCATTGCCATTTGGGATGTTATGAACATCAACTTTTCTCAGTCTAAGGAGTTTAAGATGACAGAGTTGTCAAAATGTATGTCTACTCTGGATGGATGTAGAAACATCATTGATTAATTCGTAATATTGCTGAGAATCTATGCAGGCAGCAGGTAGCCTAGTGGTTAGAGCTTTGGGCCAGTAACCGAAAGGTCGCTGGTTTGAATATATGAGCCGAGATGGTGAAAAATCTGTCGATGTGCTCTTGATCAAGGAACTTAACCCTAATTTGTTCCAGGGGCACTGTACTACTACCACATTTCACTGCACCTATCCAGTGATTTGTTTACACTTTTTTGGTTACTACATTATTCCATATGTGTTATTTCATAGTTTTAATGTCTTCACTATTATTCTACATTGTAGAAAATAGTAAAAATAAAGAAAAACCCTTGAATGAGTAGGTGTGTCCAAACTTTTGACTGGTATAGTATATATATTTTTGTCTCTGCCATTCCCAAATTAGTTATATTCCAGATCATTCCTGTACCGGCAGATTTCCTCCTCTTTGTCTGAAGAGGAGGTGTAGCAGGGATCGGACCAAGACGCAGCGTAGTTAGTGTCCATGTTTTAATAATAATCAACTGAACAAGACACAATACAAAATAACAAAAGTGAATCTAACCGAAACAGTCCTATCTGGTGTAAATGAACACAAAGACAGAAGACAAACACCCACAAAACCCAACACAAAACAGGCTACCTAAATATGGTTCCCAATCAGAGACAATGACAAACACCTGCCTCTGATTGAGAACCATATTAGGCCAAACAACAAACCCAACATAGAAACACAACATATAGATAACCCACCCAACTCACGCCCTGACCACACTAAAATAAAGACAAAACAGAGGAAAATAAAGGTCAGAACGTGACAATTCCAGTCAGGGTTACAGTGATTTCAAATCCTCCTCCTATCATAAAGTCGGCATAGCTTTCCAAATACTAATGCCCTGAAGGCAAAAAATGAAAAACATTTATTCAACACGGTCACAGTCAAGTGTGATCTCGATTAAAATGTCCAGTCTCTTTACCATTGTTATGGATTCCCCTTTGATGCCTCATTGCTGACAGGTGCAGTATATTCCAAGTTTAGCCCAAAGCACAGAGACAACACGGTCAAAATAACCCATATCATACCAAGGAGACAGAACGATTACTGTAGACTAATGGGGGTTCTCCTCTGAGGAATCTTTGAGCTTTGGACTCTGAACAAGACAGAGGATGGGTATTGTCCCCTGGATGAGTTAGATCGCCCAGTCCACATGGTTATATCCCACTAACTCCCCCAAGAAAGGAAACTGTCACCATGATCATAAGAAGAATGTGTCAACATGGTTGTCATGTGGTAGGCTTTCATGCCTATCTGTCTTTAAATCGCTGCATGAGACCATAATCCATCCATGGGTGTTGATGACATTCATGCCCACTTGAATCCTACTATTACTTTGTCTTTAATCTTTGTGGTATGATCTGCCACAATGCAGTTTCCCACATTTAAAAGCATCAACAGTGTATTTGTGGGTGACCTGTCATGTGACCTCTGTGTCCACATCTGCTTGTAAGAAGACTCATCTGGTATGAGTGGTACAACACTGGTGGTACATTGCCAAACAGTGGTACATTGATTGAATCGAATGAACTTAAACAAAACATATTGTATTGATCCATGGTGGCCGGAACATGCGTGCATCAGGTTTTTATTGGGTATTGTAAATTGACTCCCATCTAATCTACACGTGAAGCTATACTGTGATGCTTCATTTAACTATGTTAATTTAAAACTCCATTCAGCTTTTGAAGTATGGAAATGCAGCAGTTATTTGTCCAGGCGTAATATTAATGATTGTCTTTTCCGATATAAAACTAGATAACAGTCTTCGTCATGAATGTACCAATATTTTAGATGAAAGTCTGAATTGTGTGTGGATTGTGGTCGACAGCAGTGCTTCTCAAACAGTGAGTTGGGACCCTTATACAGCGTGAAAAGCTGTCATCAAGGCAAAAGTTGGCTACTTTGAAGAATCTCAAATATAAAATATATTTTTATTTGTTTAACACTATTTTGGTTACTACATGATTCCATATGTGTTATTTCATAGTTTTGATATCACTATTATTCTACAATGTAGAAAATAGTAAAAATAAATAAAAATCCTGGAATGAGTAGCTGTGTCCTAACTTTTGACTGGTACTGTATGTTCATATGCAATGTGACGATGGAATTTGTTGAAAGTGTTGATATTTGTAAGAAAATAGCATTTATCAGTTCGTTAGCTTTATGCTAACCAGGAATTAGCTTTGCTAAATGCTAGCTAGCTCTAGGCTATTAATTTAATTTCACTATTAATTTGACTAATAGTAAAAGTTAATATGTGAATGTGTTTGACTGTGAATGTGTAAATGTATGGAAATCTATGGTGGTCAGTGCCATTTAAGATGAGGGAGGAAGACACATTTTTTTATGAGCATGGCCTTATTTCTATTACAGCATATTGGATGTTTGTCATTCATGTTACATTCACCCAGTTCAACGTAACATCGGTAGGTTTAGGCTACTACATGATACTGATATTCAAATTATCCCTATACCTATCATGAGGTATATGTATATATATTGCCAAATGGCAATGACACTGTAGGTATAGCCAACATCTGAATATGACCATCATGAGGTTGCTACAACCTAGCCTATGTTTAAAAGTGTACAATGTAGGTGCACAGGTTGAGAGAACACTTTTAGTAATCAAGGTGACAGTGACACATTAAATACCGCATTGCACACCCTTGCCTGCATCTAGCTGATCTAGGGTGTAATAATTTGTCCAACAGTTGCAAACAAGAGTTTCTACATGGACAAATGCAGGCATGTTCATCCCCATTTCATTCCTTTTGCTTCCATTTAAGAAATGTTTTTCAACAGAATTGGTGGAATTAATACACCCCTGATCACACGCAAACACAGTTCACTTTCATAGCAACCACATACAAACAGAATGATCATTTTGCTCATTGTAATTCCTTCTCGCATCTACCCACACTCATCCTCCTCTCAACTTTTCCCTTTGCTTGTGGACTTCAGTGCAAAACACATCAGCTGTCTGTGACCAGGTGAAGAAACCTTTCCAAGCCAAACCTTCTTATCATAACCGCTAACTGCTACACACAGCGTACACTGTTCTCACCATATTAGCTAGCTAACGTTATAGTCAACATAGCTAATAGAACTAACACATTAGTAAATCTGCTACAATCATGCAGAACAGTGTACAGTCAGCAAGCAGTTTAACAGTCACACCGGCAGGCCCCGGTGGCAATAAATTAATACAACCAAAAGCTTACAGTATCTTGACTCGGAAGAGTTCCAGTGTTGGATAGCCATAGCCACATAGCTAACATAGCATCCCTCTCTGTTTGAGCCGGGTGTTTGAGTAGGCTAAACTAGCTAGCTGCATTAGATAGTTATGTAAGTGAAAGTGAAAAAAATACTATGAAATATAGCTCTCTCTTTTTCTCTCTTGCTTCTCCTTCATTTTTGAAGAAATGTATTTGTTCAAAACTGTTTGACTATTGTCTTTCTCTCTTTGAGTCAATTACTCACCACATTTTATGCACTGCTAGCTGTAGCTTATGCTTTCAGTACTAGATTTATTCTCTGATCGTGTTGAAAAAATGTCAGTTCATGCTGCAAGAGCTCTGATCGGTTGGAGTATATCCTCAGGAAGTTGTCATAATTACTGTGTAATTCTGTGGAAGGGGGTGAGAACCATGAGCCTCCTAGGTTTTGTATTGAAGTCAATGCGCCCAGAGGACCACAAAAACTAGCTGTCCTCTGGCTACACCATGGTGCTACCCTACAGAGTGCTGTTGAGGCTACTGTAGACCTTCATTGCAAAACAGTGTCTTTTAATAAATTATTTGATGACGTCAATATTTTTAGTATAGTTCAGAAAGAATTATATGTTTAAAAATGTATTCAGCAATGACTAATGCAAGTCTTGGCCATATAGGCTATGCTCCTTCAGGGTAACTCACTGCCCGAGCAAAGCGTCCATATAAATTATAGCCTACGGGCAGTGAGTGCGGTAAGCTATACCAGTCCCCCAAAACAGCAGAACATTACGCCAGACTATGTGTAGCTACGGCAGAAGCACCGTTGAAATATTATTGAATGACCACCTAAACTAATCCTATCATGCAAATTAATCCTAAGTAGAATGATAACCATATGTACATACTGAGCGACGTATAACTCCTATCTAACCTTTGTGACGTACCGAAGGGTAGCCTCGCTTGAGACAAGATTAGCTTAATCTTGGCACGTGACCATCTGCCCATCTGCCACGTAGCAGTATGAACCAAGCCACCCTAAAGATGCTATCACTGAACCATATGAGTAGCCTAATCATCTGTGGCCTACATTAAATAGCTACAATAAGAAACCTAAGCAATAAGAACCCAGCCAACCTCCTGTGCTAATATGCACTAAACTATTACCAAAGCAATGCTATTGACTGTGGGCTGAACGCCGACCTAGCAAACTATATAAGGCATGGAATTTACAGATTAATTAATCACTTTTGGCATCCAAAATCTCCTTGGTGTTTAATCTAATATAGCGTCCGTAGGAAACAGAGGACTACGGCCCATGATCTTCAGTGTGGATGCAGGGACAGATAGAGAAGCCGTTGAAGCAGCGCCGATGCGAAATGAATGGCTGCGTATAGCTCAGGAGATAGCCCGCAGCATTGGCAGAGGAGACGGAGCTGTGATGAAAACCAGTATCTCATCATTGGTTTGACAGCATCAGTGATGAGTAACAGGTGTGGCCTGTTGTCGCCATTGCAGGTAGCGTAACATAGAAGAGAGGACAGAAAGCAGTGTTAGTTTGAGCAATGATACCTGGCATACCTTTACCCTATTAGTTGGGGAATGCTTTACCAACACGGTGAACATTTTTCACATTTTTTTTTTGTCCATAATTAAATCACAAAATTGTGAGATCATGCAATGATTAAAGAGAAATGAATACGAAGTTTATTCGCCAACCGTAAAAAAACTGTAGAAAGCCATAAGACGACTACCTCTAATAAAATCATTGCCGGAAGATTGCTCTTTTGAAACCCATGACGCGGAAAAAGCTGTCATCTTGGTGCATGAGGATATTCTACCTATGCAAAATAGCTAATGGACCTCCGGCTGACAGAATCATGATCATATCGCAATACTGCAAGAACTAGGTTTCAGAATCTCAGAACAAATAAATTGTAACATCTTAGCAAATGATGAGATACTGGTTTTCATCACTCCCTCCACCTCCAAATCGATCCCGCTCCAGAGTACAGGCCTCAGTGTAACGCTCATTCCCTTGATGATAAACGCGAATCCGACCATCACCCCTGGTGAGACAAAACCGTGACTCTTCAGAGAAGAGCACATTTTGCCAGCCCTGTCTGGTCCAGGCGACGTTGTTGCCGGTGATGTCTGGTGAGGACCTGCCTTACAACAGGCCTACAAGCCCTCAGTCCAGCCTCTCTCAGCCTATTGTGGACAGTCTGAGCACTGATGAAGGGATTGTGCGTTCCTGGTGTAACTCTGGCAGTTGTTGCAATCCTGTACCTGTCCCACAGGTGTGATGTTCGGATGTACCGATCCTGTGCAGGTGTTATTACACGTGGTCTGCCACTGCGAGGACGATCAGCTGTCCATCCTGTCTCCCTGTAGCGCTGTCTTAGGCGTCTCACAGTACGGCCATTGCAATTTATTGCCCTGGCCACATCTGCAGTCCTCATGCCTCCTTTCAGCATGCCTAAGACACGTTCACGCAGATGAGCAGGGACCCTGGGCATCTTTCTTTTGGTGTTTTTCAGAGTCAGTAGAAAGGCCTCTTTAGTGTCCTAGGTTTTCATAACTGTATCCTTAATTGCCTACCGTCTGTAAGCTGTTAGTGTCTTGTCAATAGGGGGGCGCTGTTTTCACTTTGGAAAAATCGTGCACAAATTAAACTGCCTCGTACTCTATTCTAGATCGTACAATATGCATATTATTATTACTATTGGATAGAAAACACTCTCAAGTTTCTAAAACTGTTTGAATTATATCTGTGCGTAAAACAGAACTCATTTTGCAGCAAACTTCCAGACAGGAAGTGAAAAATCTGAAAACGATGCTCTGTTCCAGGGCCTGCCTATTCAATTGCCTAATGTTTATCGATATGCATGCACTTCATACGCCTTCCACTAGATGTCAACAGGCAGTGGAAGATGGAATGGGGTGTCTAGCTTGATCTGAGGCCGAACAAGAAGTTTTGGAGTGACAGGTCTGGAAATCTTTGTCTTCTCTGGCGCGCGAAGAATGTCGACATTGGCTTCTGAAAAGCGTTCGGTATACACAGCGGATATCTCCGGCTCTGATTTTATTTGATACATTTTAGAAAACATCATAAAGTAGGTTTTTTCAACCGAGTTTCATCAGTTTATTCAACGTTTATTGGGACTTTTGGAGTTTTACGTTCTTTGCGTCGAGAGAAACTGGGAACGTCATCAACATTGGCTAGCATTGTGGCACGAATTCGACAGGAGAAAAGGACATTCTAAAACCAAACAACGATTTATTCTGGAAATAGGACTCCTTGTACAAGATTCTGATGGAAGCTCAGCAAAAGTAAGAACAATTTATGATGTTATTTCGTATTTCTGTGGAAAATGTTGATTCCTATTCTCTGCCGTTTTGGCGAGCGCTGTCTCGCAATAACGCAAGCTGTTTGTTATGGTAAAGTTATTTTAAAAAATCTAACACGGCGGTTGCATTAAGAACCAGTGTATCTTTCATTTGCCATACAACAAGTATTTTTATGTAAAGTTTATGATGAGTTCTTTGGTCAGATTAGGTGAGTGTCCACAATAGCTCCGGACATTCTGGTGAATCGATGCTACATATTCACAATGTATAACCACGGTTTGCAGCTCTAAATATGCACATTTTCGAACAAAACATGAGTGTATTGTATAACCTGATGTTATAAGACTGTCATCTGATGAAGTTGGTCAAGGTTAGTGATTCATTTTATATCTTTTGCTGGTTTTTGCGAATGCTATCTATGCGGTGAATAAATGCGGTTGTGTGTTTGGCTATTGTGGTAAGCTAATATAATGCTATATTGTGTTTTCGCTGTAAAACACTTAAAAAATCGGAAATATTGGCTGGATTCACAAGATGTTTATCTTTCATTTGCTGTACACCATGTATTTTTCATAAATGTTTTATGATGAGTATTTAGGTATTTCACGTTGCTCTCTGTAATTATTCTGGCTGCTTTGGTGATATTTTTGATGGTAGCTGCAATGTAAAACTATGATTTATACCTCAAATATGCACATTTTCGAACAAAACATAAATTTATTGTATAACATGTTATAAGACTGTCATCTGATGAAGTTGTTTCTTGGTTAGTGACTAATTATATCTCTATTTGGTCGGTTTTGTGATAGCTACCTATGCGGTAGAAACATGGTGAAAATATGCGGTTGAGTCTTTGGCTATTGTGGTTAGCTAATAGAAATACATATTGTGTTTTCGCTGTAAAACATTTAAAAAATCGGAAATGATGGCTGGATTCACAAGATGTTTATCTTTCATTTGCTGTATTGGACTTGTGATTTCATGAAAATTATATTATATGATATCCCTGTCCCGTTAGGCTAGGCTATGCTAGTCAGCTTTTTTGATGAGGATGCTCCCGGATCCGGGATGGGTATTACTGAAAGGTTAACGACCGTTCCACAGGTGCATGTTCATTAATTGTTTATGGTTCATCGAAAAAGCATGGGAAACAGTGCTTAAACCCTTTACAATGAAATTATCTTTGAAAAACAGTGTCCTGAAAAAGGGACGTTTCTTTTTCTGCTGAGTTTACTATGTAAGACATGAAAATAACAAAATGCATCGAGATGGCGCCGACAGACATGGCAGCTCTGCTTATAGCTCCTAAGCAACTTTGCAGTATTTCGTTTTTTTGGGTGTTATTTCTTACATTATTAGCTCAGAATGTTTTTTGTGTTATTACATACAGCCGGAAAGAACTTTTGGATATCAGAGCGACGGTAACTCACCAGCATTACAACCAGAATTGGATTCCCTAATTGGATCCTTTGTTCGTACCACCCAGGGCAATTGAACTTATCCAAGAGGCTGCTCCAGAAAAGGTATTCGGAGTGGACTTCTAGTCCGACTCAGGAGGCGTACACACCATCCACCGCTTCCGAGTATATTACTCACTGATGTTCAGTCCCTGGACAATAAAGTAGAGCTCAGGGCGAGGATCTTCTTCCCGAGAGACATCAGGGGGACTGTAACATACTCTGTTCCATGGAATCATGGCTCCCTCCGGATATCCTGTCCCCGTTCAAGTACATCGTGCAGACAGGAATAAAGTACTCTCTGGGAAGAAGAAAAGCGGTGGTGTATGTTTCAGATTTAACTACTCATGGTATGATTGTGATAACATACAGGAACTCAAGTCCTTTTGTTCACCCAACCTAGAATACCTCACAATCAAATGCCGACCATATTACCTCCCAAGAGAATTCTCTTCGGTTATAGTCACAGCCGTGTATATTCCCCCTCAAGCTGATACCACAACGGCCCTCAAGGAACTACACTGGACTTTGTGCAAACTGGAAACCACATATCCTGAGGCCGCATTTATTGTAGCTGGAGATTTTAACAAAGCAAATTTGAGGAGAACGCTACTGAAGTTCTATCAGCACATTGCCTGTGGTATTCATTCTTCAAAAACTCTCGACCATTGTTACTCCCCCTTCCAGGATGGCTACAAGGCCCTCCCTTGGCAAATCAGATCACGACTCCATTTTGCTCCTCCCTTCCTATAGGCAGAAACTCAAACAGGAAGTACCCGTGCTAAGGTCTATTCAACGCTGGTCTGACCAATCGGAATCCATGCTTCAATATTGTTTGATCACGTGGACTGGGATATGTTCCAGGTTGCCTCTGAGAATAACATTGATGTACACAAGGACACGGTGACTGAGTTCATTGGGAAGTGTATAGGGGATGTTGTTCCCAATGTAACTATTAAAACCTACCAAATCCAAAAATCATGGATAGATGGCAGCATTCGTGCAAAACTGAAAGAGCGAACCACCGCAATTAACCACGGCAAGGTGATTGGGAATATGGTTGAATACAAACACAAAAGTGTAGTTATTCCCTCCGTAAGGCAATCAAACAGGCAAAACGTCCGTACAGACACAAAGTGGAGTCACGGCTCAGACGTGAGGCAGGGTCTACAGGCAATCACGGATTACAAAGGGAAAACCAGCCATGTCACGGACACCGACATCATGCTTCCGGACAAGCTGAACACCTTCATTCCCTGCTTTGAGGATAACAGAGTGCCACCAACGTGTCCCGCTCCCAAGGACTGTGGGCTCTCGTCCTCCATGGCTGACGAAAGTAAGACATTTAATGGTGTTAACCCTCGCAAAGCAGCCGGCCCAGATGGCATCCCTAGCGGCGTCCTCAGAGCATGCGCAGAACAGCTGGCTGGAGTGTTTACGGACATATTCAATCTCTCCCTATCCCAGTCTTCTTTCCCCACTTCCTTCAAGGATGTTCACCATTGTTCCTGTACCCAAGAAAGCAAAGGTAACTGAACTAAATGACTATCGCCCTGTAGCACTCACTTCTGTCATCATGAAGTGCTTTGAGAGGCTATTTAAGGATCTCCTCCACCTTAGCTGACACCCTAGACCCACTTCAATTTGCATACCGCCCCGATAGGTCCACAGACGTGCAATCACCATCGCACTGCACACTGCACTATCCCATCTGGACAAGAGGAAAACCTATGTAAGAATGCTGTTCGTTAACTATAGCTCAACCTTCAACACCATAGTACCCTCCAAGCTCATCATTAAGCTTGGGACCCTGGGTCTGAACCCCTCCCTGTGAAACTGGGTCCTGGATTTCCTTACAGGCCGCCCCCAGTTTGTGAAGGTAGGAAACAACACCTCCACCATGCTGATCCTCAACACAAGGGCCCCACAAGGGTGCGTGCTCAGCCCCTTCCTGTACTCCCTATTCAACCATGACTGCGTGGCCACGCACGTCTCCAACTCAATCATCAAGTTTGCAGACGACGCAACAATAGAAGGCTTGATTACCAACCATGACGAGACAGCCTACAGGGAGGAGCAGCAGCGCCTCTTCAACATCAGGAGGCTGAAATCATTTGGCTTGGCCCCTAAGGACCTCACAAACTTTTACAGATTGAGAGCATCCTGTCGGGCTGTATCACCGCCTGGTATGGCAACCCCACCGACCGCAACCGCAGGGCTCTCCAGAGGGTGGTGAGGTCTGCCTAACTCATCACCGGGGACACACTGCCTGCCCTCCAGGACACCTACAGCACCAGATGTCACAGGAAGGCCAAAAAGATCATCAAGGACATAAACCACCCAAAACACGGCCTGTTCACCCCGCTGTCATCCAAAAGACGAGGTCAGTGCAGGTGCATCAAAGCTGGGACCGAGAGACTTAAAAACAGATTCTATCTCAATGCCATCAGACAGTTAAATAGCCATCACTAGCCGGCTACCACCCGGTTACTCAACCCTGCACCTTAGAGGCTGCTTCCCTATCTACATGGAATTACTGGTCACTTTAATAATGGAACACTAATCACTTTAATAATGTTTACATACTGCTTTACTCATTTTATATGTACAGTGCAGTCGGAAAGTATTCAGACCCCTTGACTTTTCCCACATTTTGTTACGGTACATTCTTATTCTAAAATTGATTAAATTACTACACACATTACCCCATAATGACAAAGCAAAGCAGGTTTAGAGAATTGTGCAAATTTATACAAAATAAAAAACAGAAATACCTTATTAACATAATTATTCAGACCCTTTGCTATGACACTCGAAATTGAGCACAGGTGCATCCTGTCTCCATTGATCATCCTTGAGATGTTTCTACAACTTGATCTAAGTCCACCTGTGGTAAATTCAATTGATTGGAGATGATTTGGAAAGGCACACACCTGTCTATATAAGGTCCCAGAGTTGACAGTGCATGTCAGAGCAAAACCAAGTCATGAGGTCGAAGGAATTGGCTGTAGTGCTCAGAGACAGGATTTTTCAAGGGGAAGGGTACCAAAACATTCCTGCAGCATTAACGCTCCCCAAGAACACAGTGGCCTCCATCATTCTTAAATGGAAAAAGTTTGGAACCACCAAGACTCTTCCTAGAGCTAGCCACCTGGCCAAACTGAGCAATCGGGGAGAAGGGCCTTGGTCAGGGAGGTGACCAAGAACCCGATGGTCACTCTGACAGGGCTCTAGAGTTCCTCTGTGGAGATGGGAGAATCTTCCAGAAGGACAACCATCTCTGCAGCACCTCTCCAAACAGGCCTTTATGGTAGTGGCCAGATGGAAGTCAATCCTCAGTAAAAGGCACATGACAGCCCACTTGGAGTTTGCCAAAAGGCACCTAAAGACTCTCAGACCATGAGAAACAAAACTCTCTGGTCTGATGAAAACAAAATTGAACTCTTTGGCCTGAATGACAAGCTTTACATCTGGGGGAAACCTGGCACAATCCCTACGGTGAACCATGGTGGTGGAACCATCATGATGTGGGGATGTTTTTCAGTGGCAGGGGCTAAGAGACTAGTCAGGATTGAGGGACCGATTAATGGAGCAAAGTACAGAGAGGTCCTTGATGAAAACCTGCTCCAGAGTGCTCAGAAGTTTCACCTTCCAACAGGACAACAACCCTAAGCACACAGCCAAGACAACGCAGGAGTGGCTTTGGGACAAGAGTCTGAATGTCCTTGAGTGGCCCAGCCAGAGCCCGGACTTGAACCGGATCTAACATCTTTGGAGAGACATGAAAATAGCTGTGCAGGTACGCTCCCCATCCAACCTGACAGAACTTGAGAGGATCAGCAGAGAAGAATGTGAGAAATTCCCCAAATACAGGTATGCCAAGCTTGTAGCGTCATACCCAAGAAAACTCAAGGCTGTAATTGCTGCCAAAGGTGCTTCAACAAGGTACTGAGTAAAGGGCCTGAATAATTATGTATATGTGATATTTCTAGTTTTTTTTAAATTATAATTTGCACATTTATTAAAACCTGTTTTTGCTTTGTCTCTAAACCCTCAGAGGTAGGAATCACACCTGTGGGGAGAGCAGCATTAAACGTACCAAACCACATGACCTTTGTTATGGCGGTGTTCAGAACAAGGTTCAGAACACCTCCATAACAAAGGTCAAGGGTAGAGAAAGTTTGTTGGACACTAAGAAAGCTTTATTGTAGAGCATTTAACACAAAATCCAGGGAGGTGCCAGCTGAGTATAAGACTTTCATCTGTATATAAATTGATGAGAGAGCTTCCTACGGCCTGAGCTATGTTGTTGATGTAAATTAAGAAGATTGTGGGGCCAAGGATTGAGCCTTGGGGTACTCCCTTGGTGACAGGCAGTGGCCGAGACAGATTTTCTGACTTTTTAAACTGCACTCCTTGAGAGAGGTAGTTTGCAAACCAGGCCAAAGATTCCTCAGAGACACCAATACTCCTTAGCTGGCCTGCAAGAATGGATTATCAAGGCACAAGGCGAGACCCAAATGCAGACACAGGAGGCAGATGGTTGGAGTCTTACAATGTTTATTAATCCAAAGGGGTAGGCAAGAGAATGGCCATGGACAGGCAAAAAAGGTCACAACCAGATCAGAGTTCAGGAGGTACAGAGTGGCAGACAGGCTCGTGGTCAAGGCACGCAGAATGGTCAGGCAGGCAGGTACAGAGTCCAGAAACAGGCAAGGGTCAAAACCGGGAGGACTAGAAAAAGGAGAATGCAAAAAGCAGGAGACCGAGAAAAACGCTGGTTGACTTGGAAACATACTTGACGAACTGGCACAGAGAGACGGGAAACACAGGGATAAATACACTGGGGAAAACATGCGACACCTGGAGGGAGTGGAGACAATAACGAGGACAGGTGAAACTGATCAGGGTGTGACATGGAATGGTCTACTGTATCAAAAGCTTTGGCCAAGTCAATATAAATAGCAGCACAACATTGCATAGAATCAAGGGCAATGGTGACATCATTGAGGACCTTTAAGATTGCAGTGACACATCCATAACCTGAGCGGAAACCAGATTGCATACCAGAGAGAATACTATAGACATCAAGAAAGACAGTCAGTTGATTATTGACAAGTTTTTCCAAAATGTTTGATAAACAGGGCAAAATAGAAATAGGCCTATAACAGTTAGGATCAGCTTGATCTCCCCTTTAAATAAAGGACAAACTGTGGTTGCCTTCCAAGCAATGGGAACCTCCCTAGAAAGGAGAGACAGGTTAAAAAGGTCGGAGATAGGTTTGGCGATGATAGGGGCAGCAACCTTAAAGACGAAACGGTCTAAACCATCTGACTGAGATTATTTTTTGGGGTCAAGTTCAAGGAGCTCCTTTAGCACCTCGGACTCAATGACTGCCTGCAGGGAGAAACTTTGTAGCGGGGCAGGGGAAAAAGAGGGAGGAGCATCGGGGAGAGTTGCATTAGAAGGGGTGAGAGATGAGGAAATATTTGACGGGCAAGGAGGCATGGCTGAGTCAAATAGGAATCCTGACTTAATGAAGTGGTGATTAAAGAGCACAGTTATGTGCTTCTTGTCAGTAACAAC
Organism: Salvelinus alpinus; assembly: GCF_045679555.1. Taxonomy (NCBI): domain Eukaryota; kingdom Metazoa; phylum Chordata; class Actinopteri; order Salmoniformes; family Salmonidae; genus Salvelinus; species Salvelinus alpinus. The sequence goes on along the minus strand of NC_092103.1, from coordinate 26,978,169 downwards.
CACATCATCAACATTAAGGGACATGGGCAGCTGTGAGGAAGATGGTTTATTCTCCAGGTCTTTAACCGTTTTCCAGAACTTCTTGGGGTTAGACCTGCAGAAAGAGAACTGATCCTTAAAGTAACTAACTTGGGCCTTCTGGATATAAAATATAGCCCATCACTGATAATATACATAATTCCAGTGTTCTCATGAGCTGTGCGATGCATAGTGACAACTACTATCGAAATTGATTCTGCACTAAATAATAAACGCATGCATATAGACTGAAATACTATCGAATCACCATGATAACATCATCTCCTGCTCATGATTAGAAAACATTGCTACTCACTCCTGTATATTGATGCATTGCCTGTATGCTAGCCTAGCAAAGGCTACTTCCTTCTTATATTACAGGGGATGACTCCCCATGATGGGGTGTGTGTTCACCAATCTGCCTGAAAGCTGGTATTGGGAACAAACAATTAGCTAGCTATATAATAGGCTACTTCCGAGGCTAATTCTACTTAGCTAGCTAGTTTGTAGCCGCTATTGACTGACAACAGTAGAGCAGCAACATGGTTGAACCTCGCAATCAGTGACATCCCCGCAGCAGCCAAACATTGAAACATGAGCATATTGAATAACGCGGACGAGGTTCAAACTCAGCTAGTGAGCATTCAAAAAGAAAATATTATATCAGAACACAGCACCATAGCGAGAAACATCTAGTTACACAGCAGCGTTGATGCAGAGCAAGAAGCCATCGCATATTAGCAGTAGCAGCAAACTGCAGCAGGATGAGAGAGCAGACCCATAAAGCTTAAATACCCACCCAAGAAGGTAGCCGTGATTGATACTAGCCTCTAATTGATACCATCTCAGCTAATGCTTCAGCTGAGGCGGGGCACTTGGGTTTCCTTTCTAAACTGGCTTCTCTTAAAATGTATCTACAAATTTTTACTTTTTTAATGTTTCACAATTTTTTTTCCATGAAATTCACTGAGGAGGATGGTCCTCCCCTTCCTCCTCTGAGGAGCCTCCACTGATGGAGATATTTTTTATTTATTTGAGACCTATTTTTTATACTTAACATGGAATGTGAAAATACTTAATACTACAATACAGTTGTAATGTATACTGAGTGTACAAAACATTAGGAACACTTTCCTAATATTGAGTTGCACCCACTTTTGCCCTCAGAACAGCCTCAATTCATTGGGGGCATGGACTGTACAAGGTGTCGAAAGCATTCCACAGGCATGCTAGCCCATGTTGACTCCAATGCTTCCCACAGTTGTGTTAAGTTGGCTGGATGTAGACCATTCTTGAGACAAACAGGAAACTGTTGAGCTTTGCAGTTCTTGACACAAACCGGTGCACCTGGCACCTACTTCCATACCCCATTCAAAGGCTCTTAAATATTTTGTCTTGCCCATTCATCCTCTGAATGGCACACATACACAATCCATGTCTCAATTGTTACAAGGCTTTAAAATCCTTCTTTAACCTGTCTCCTCCCCTTCATTTACACTGATTGAAGAGATATTTATGTTGCATGAAAGATTGATTTAGGTGAATTTAATCTCCTTTAAGATATAATACTCACAATGAGGGAGAGGGTAGACACACTGTATGTACTGTACATAAAGCGTAGGTAAAGGTCACTTGTATCTGTGGGAAAGGCTACTGGTAATCATATTATCCCAAACAATATGGTGTTAGGTGATTTTAACACGGCAAAGCCCCGCTTGATTGCAAAATATGTACATCATTTTATTTAACCTTTATTTAGCTAGGCAAGTAGGTTAAGAACAAGTTCTTATTTACAATGACGGCCTGGTTGTGATACATCCTGGAATTGAACCAGGGTCTGTAGTGACACCTCTAGCACAGAGATGCAGTGCCTTAGACCGCTGTGCCATTCAGGAGCCAATATAAATAAGTCCACCATATCCTATCACAAAGTGACAGGGTATGTATTGAGTTAAGAGCGCAGATATATTTCTAGCTGTCAAAAGATGCTGAGGGAACATTGTTTCCGTAAACGGCAGGACGGACTAAATGGAAGGATGTACAGTAGACGCCTGCGAATCATCATCATCTTCTTGTCTGGTTCCTTTCATGTTTGACACAGGAAGGAAGTGCATGAACGTACAATACAGAGAAGAATAAAAAGAGGCGATAATAACACACATACACTACATGACCAAAAGTATGTGGACACCTGCTCATTGAATATCATGGGCATTCATATGGGGTTGTTCCCTCTTTGCTGCTATAACAGCCTCCACTCTTCTGGGAAGGCTTTCCACTAGATGTTGGAACATTGCTGCGGGGACTTGTTTCCATTCACCCATAAGAGTATTAGCGAGGTAAGGCACTGATGTTGGGCAATTAGGCCTGGCTCACAGTCAGAGTTCCAATTCATCCCAAAGGTTTTGGATGGAGTTCAGGTCAGGGCTCTGTGCAGGCCAGTCAAGTTCTTCCACACTGATCTCGACAAACCATTTCTGTATGGAGCTCGTTTTGTGCACGGGGGCATTGTCATACTGAAACAGGAAAAGGCCTTCCCCAAACTGTTGCCACAAAGTTGGAAGCACAGAATCGCCTAGAATGTCATTGTATGCTGTAGTGTTAAGATTTCCCTTCACTGGAACTAAGGGGCCTAGCCCGACCATGAAAAACAGCCACAGACCATTATTCCTCCTTCACCAAACGTTACAGATGGCGCTATGCATTGGGGCATGTAGCATTCTCCTGGCATCCGTCAAATCCAGATTCGTCCATCGAACTGCCAGATGGTGAAGCGTGATTCATCACTCCAGAGAACGCTTCCACTGCCCATTGATGGCAAGCTTTACACCACTCCAGCTGACATTGTGCATGGTGATCTTAGGCTTGTGTGCGGCTGCTCGGCCATGGAAACCCATTTCATGAAGCTGACGTTGCTTCCAGTGGCAGTTTGTAACTAGGTAGTGAGTGTTGCAACCAAGGACAGATGATTTTTACGCACTACACGCTTCAGCACTTGGCGGTCCCGTTCTGTGAGTTTGTGGTTGAGCCGTTGTTTCTCCTAGACGCTTCCACTTCACAATAACAGCACTTACAGTTGACCGGAGCAACTCTAGCAGGAATACATTTGACGAACTGTTGGACAGGTGGCATCCTATGACGGCGCCACGTTTAAAGTCACTGAGCTCTTCAGTAAGGCCATTCTACTGCCAATGTTTGTCTATGGAGATTGCATGGCTATGTGCTCGATTTTATACACCTGTCAGCAACGGGTGAGGCTGAAATAGCTGAATTCACTCATTTGAAGGGGTGTCCACATACTTTTGTATTTATAGTGCATTTTAAGTCTTTGTTCACCAGGGCGCTTGATTAGCAAACTCGGAGAGGAAAAGTAAATGTGGTAAACATTAAGTGGTAGGAAACAGCACAGCTTGTGTGCTAGTAGAGGATCAAGGAAGGCTTTGCAGACTTTCCAGATGTAAAAAAGGCATCACTCAACACAATCTATCATCTGCAAGAGGTCTCACTCACAATTGCATGCAAAGCACTTCCTAAAAAAGGAAGCATTCTAAGGCCAGATTTCTTTCTCTCTTGCTAATGTTCCCACACTCCCAAACATGATGCACTGTAACCATGACTACAGCCGATGATTTCTGCTAATACCTTAAAAAACACATTGTCGCACCACATGTCACTTCAGCAGACAATCCAATTATATACATTTGTCACACATGACACCGACACATGACAAAGTCTCCAAAATGAATGGCACTGCTACTGGTACTGAAAGGGTGCTCTTTGAAAGCAAGGGTGTTAAAGCAAAAAAAAAACGGTGTATCCAAGTGCTACTGCTGCTCCATGTGTGTTATATCACTGGTGACCAATGACAGAAACTCCAAGAGTTGATGTCCTGACCATCTATCTGAGTAATTACTATGGAAAATTTAAATGTTTCTTTACAGAAAGACTAGGTCATCTAAAGTACTGAGGAACAGAAGCAGACATTAAATGCATCACATTTCAGAGCCTAACTTTGCCAGGCATTCAAAATGTCACTGATGTGGTGTTTCAGGAAACACTTGGCAAGGAGTTTGTAATAGTAATAGTCATTCTGTAATCAAATCAAATCAAATCTTATTAGTTACATGCGCCGAATACAACAGGTGTAGACCTTAAAGTGAAAGGCTTACTTAAACTTAAAGCTTCTAAACAACAATGCAGTTAAAAAAAAATATGAATAAGAAATAAAAGTAACAAGTAATTAAAGAGCTGCAGTAAAATAACAATAGTGAGACTATATACAGGGGGGTACCGGTATAGAGTCAATGTGCGGGGGCACCGGTTAGTTTAGGTAAAATGTACATGTACAATTGAAGTCGGAAGTTTACATACACCTTAGCCAAATACATTTAAACTCAGTTTTTCTCAATTCCTGACATTTAATCATAGTAAACATTCTCTGTCTTAGGTCAGTTAGGATCACCACTTTATTTTAAGAATATGAAATGTCAGAATAATAGTAGAGAGAATTATTTATTTCAGCTTTTATGTCTTTCATCTCATTCCCAGTGGGTCAGAAGTTTACATACACTCAATTAGTACTTGGTAGCATTGCCTTTAAATTGTTTAACTTGGGTCAAACATTTCGGGTAGCCTTCCACAAGCTTCCCACAAGAACTTGGTTGAATTTTGTCCCATTCCTCCTGACAGAGCTGGTGTAACTGAGTCAGCTTTGTAGGCCTCCTTGATTGCACATTGTAGTTCAGTCCTGCCCACAAATGTTCTATGGGATTGAGGTCAGGGCTTTGTGATGGCCACTCATCTCTAGGAGACAGAACACTTCTCCTTCCTGAGCGGTATGACAGCTGCGTGGTCCCATGGTGTTTATACTTGCATACTATTGTTTGTACAGATGAATGTGGTACCTTCAGGCATTTGGAAATTGCTCCCAAGGATGAACCAGACTTGTGGAGGTCTACAGTTTTTTTTCTGAGGTCTTGGCTGATTTCTTTTGATTTTCCCACGATGTCAAGCAAAGAGGCACTGAGTTTGAAGGTAGGCCTTGAAATACATCCACAGGTACACCTCCAATTGACTCAAATTGTGTCAATTAGCCTATCAGAAGTTTTTTTCTGGAATTTTCCAAGCTGTTTAAAGGCACAGTCAACTTAGTGTATGTAAACTTCTGACCCACTGGAATTGTGATACAGCAAATTATAAGTGAAATAATCTGTCTGTAAACAATTGTTGGAAAAATGACTTGTGTCATGCACAAAGTAGAGAGTTTGTTAGTGGTTGAAAAACGAGTTTTAATGACTCCAACCTAAGTGTATGTAAACTTCCGACTTCAAATGTAGGTAGAGTTATTAAATTGCCTATGCATAGATGATAACAACAGAGAGTAGCAGCGGTGTAAAAGAGGGAGGGGGGGGGGCAATGCAAATAGTCTGGGTAGCCATTTGATTAGATGTTCAGGAGTCTTATGGCTTGGGGGTAGAAGCTGTTTAGAAGCCTCTTGAACGTAGACTTGGCACTCCGGTACCGCTTGCCGTGCGGTAGCAGAGAGAACAGTCAATGTCTAGGGTGGCTGGAGTCTTTGACAATTTTTAGGGTCTTCCTCTGATACTGCCTGGTATGAAGGTCCTGGATGGCAGGAAGCTTGGCCCCAGTGATGTACTGGGCCGTACGCACTACCCCCTGTAGTGCCTTGCGGTCGGAGGCCGAGCATTTGCCATACCAGACAGGGATGCAACCAGTCAGGATGCTCTCGATGTTGCAGCTGTAGAACCTTTTGAGTATCTGAGGACCCATGCCAAATCTTTTCAGTCTCCTGAGGGGGAATAGGTTTTGTCGTGCCCTCTTCACGACTATCTTGGTGTGCTTGGACCATGTTAGTTTGTTGGTGATGTGGACACCAAGGAACTTGAAGCTCTCAACCTGATCCACTACAGCCCCGTCGATGAGAATGGGGGCGTGCTCGGGCCTCTCTTTCCTGTAGTCCACAATCATCTCCTTTCTCTTGATCACGTTGAGGGAGAGGTTGTTGTCCTGGCACCACACGGCCCGGTCTCTGACCTCCTCCTATAGGCTGTCTCGTCATTGTCAGTGATCAGGCCTACCGCTGTTGTGTCATCGGCAAACTTAATGATGGTGTTGGAGTCATGCCTGGCCGTGCAGTCATGAGTGAACAGGGAGTACCAGGAGGGGACTGAGCACGCACCCCTGAGGGGCCCCTGTGTTGAGGATCAGCGTGGTGGATGTGTCGTTACCTACCCTTACCACCTGGGGGCAACCCCTCAGGAAGTCCAGTTTCCAGTTGCAGAGGGAAGTGTTTAGTCCCAGGGTCCTTAGCTTATTGATGAGCTTTGAGAGCACTATGGTGTTGAACGCTAAGCTGTAGTCAATGAATAGCAATTCTCACATAGGTGTTCCTTTTGTCCAGGTGGGAAAGGGCAGTATGGAGTGCAATAGAGATTGCATCATCTGTGGATCTGTTAGGGCTGTATGCAAATTGGAGTGGGTCTAGGGTTTCTGGGATAAGGGTGTTGATTTGAGCTATGACCAGCCTTTCAAAGCACTTCATGACTACAGACATGAGTGCTATGGATCGGTAGTCATTTAGGCAGGTTACCTTAGTGTTCTTGAGCACAGGGACTTTGGAGGTCTGATTAAAACATGTTGGTGTTACAGACTCGGACAGGGAGAGGTTGAAAATGTCAGTGAAGACACTTGCCAGTTGGTCAGCGCATGCTCGCAGTACACATTCTGGTAATCCGTCTGGCCCTGCAGCCTTGTGAATGTTTACCTGTTTAAAGTTCTTACTCACATCAGCTGCGGAGAGTGTGATCCCACAGTCTTCCGGAATAGCTGGTGCTCTCATGCGTGCTTCAGTGTAATTTGCATCGAAGCGAGCATAGAATTAGTTTAGCTCGTCCGGTAGGCTCGTTTCACTGGGCAGCTCTCGGCTGTGCTTCCCTTTGTAGTCTGTAATGCTGTAATGGTTTGCAGGCCCTGCCACATCCGACGAGCGTCATAGCCGCTGTAGTATGATTAGATCTTAGTCCTGTATTGATGCTTTGCCTGTTTGATGGTTCGTCGGAGGGCATAGCGGGATTTCTAATAAGCTTCCGGGTTAGAATCCCGCTCCTTGAAAGCGGCAGCTCTAGCCTTTAGCTCAGTACGGATGTTGCCTGTAATCCATGGCCTCTGGTTGGTGTATGTATGTACGGTCACTGTGGGGACGACGTCATCGATGCACTTATTGATAAAGCCAATGACTGATGTGGTGTACTCCTCAATGCCATCGGAGGAATCCCAGAACATATTCCAGTCTGTGCTGGCAAAACAGTCCTGTAGCTTAGCATCTGCTTCATCTGACCAGTTTTTTATTGATCAAGTCACTGGTGCTTCCTGCTTGCCAAATGGAGCGTGATGGAGAGCTTTGTCTTAGAACTAATTAAGAGTAATCTTGGAAGGAACTGTGATCATGCAGAACTCACTTTGGGAAGACAATGTACTACAACTATAACATACTATCAGACCTGGGCAGAAAATACTTGAGAAAATACTTGAGGTAGTTGAATATAGTTTATATAGAGTTTCATCTAAAAGGCAACTATTTTCTTTGATATTAAAATACAGGTATCAGAATTTTTTTATAAAAATTAAGATGTATTTTTATTTTTATTTGATGGCTGCCAAATACTTGACAAAAAAACTGAAATTACAACAGTTAGTTGAATTATATTGTCATAAGCACAGGGTTTGGAGGGCTCTTAGATATGAATCCTAATATAGCCTATAGCCTAGAATTAAATAGATGAGGGACATGGAATCACCTCAACACTAGAGTAGACCCCATTTGCAGCTTCAAAATGAATAATACAGTAAAACTTGACATCAAGTTCTTATACATGTGTAGCAACTTTGGGATTATTACAATAGCAACATTGTTGTTACATAGGACTTTAGAAATTGCTTTATAAGTGCATAATAATGGAGTTATTACATAAATGGAGTAAGGAACAGTGACTATTCCTCTTGTGTACAGTAGTTATAAAAACTCAGCTCATTGCTACATAATTAAAATTGAATTACCAAAGTATTATGTAACAACATGCTAATAATATGTTGTTCCAACAGTAATTACAGTTTGATTACACAGGCACAATAATCATTTGTCAAGTGTTACTGAGAATGCTAACAGTAATAAACTATGACTAATAAGTGTTGAAAGGAAACAAAATATCCAAAACTGATTCTTGAATAAACTACAGCCAAGGTAGGCGGAAAATCATGTTAGTTGGTATTCTGAGTAAACCATCCCTTTTAAAGATGGTATAGTGTGTGTTTGAATCAAGAATACTTACCCGCAGATGGTTCGCATATGGTTCAAAGTTGTTTTTACTAAACTTCCAACTTGCTGTTTGCACTGCAGCATTTTCAGGTATCATAAAATTAATTGCAGCTTTCGACCTTTTCAGTGTCATGTTGAAAGAGTCATACAGTAGTTGAGCGTCACAACTTATTTATACTTATCTGTACACAATATAATTGGCTTTTGTTTGACTTGATTATGTACACCTGGGGCAATGAACATGTCAGAGAATGGACATTTACAGAATGTACAGATAGAAATGTATTGTGTAGATCAAATATGACTGTCAGATAGATTGAATTACTATATTGTGTTCTCTAGTAATTATATTTCTATCTTCAACATGCAGTTCCAGATAAAGCCTTGCCATTAGTTGAAGGCAGTCAATCCAATAGTTTCTGAAAAGTAGTCACTTCCTGAGATCTTTAGTCCCCAAAATGGAGTTGCTGCTTTCTCAGATCTGTATTCAAATCGTTTTAAAAACAAGTTACTTTCTGAGATCTGTATTCAACTCGTTTTGAAAAAGTAGTTGCTTCCTGAGATCTGTATTCAAATATGTTTTCAAGTAGTTGCTTTCCCAGATCTGTATTCAAATAGTTTTAAAAAGTAGTCACTTTCTGAGATTTGCATTCAAATAGTTGTAGTCCCCTCCAAAGTAACTATTTGTTCCCGCAAAATAAATAGTTACTTTCCGCAAAGCATAGTTAAAACTGTAGTTATCCCATGTCTGCATACTATTAGTGATAATACTACTGTAATACCAACATGCCTTGAAGCGATGCTGGCAGGCTGAGCTAGATTTATAAAATTACCACTAGCATTATATTTCTGTATATCGGAAATGTCTAAAGGTGTTTTTAATTCCCATCTGAGCCTAGATGACGAAATCCGTTGTACACTCATGGACATCTGGTCAACGAGCCGGATAATGTTAATAGACTGAGTTCGGTGGAGCATCCCAACATGTGTTTATTGCTGATATAAATTATGACCACATCGAGGTCCTGAGAACCTGGCAGTGTCTGCTGCCAGCCAGGAGGAGTGACTGTCAATGACTGTGGAAGGAATCACTCCAATGAACACTCAAAGACACGCATCAAGGACGCAGGCCAGCGTTCAATGACATCCCACTATCGCCAGCAGAAGCTTTGGAGGCACTGTTTTAATGTTCAAATGACCACCAGCTACAAAATGTAAATCATTTGAAAGCTAGCTATACAAAGGTAAACGTTTGAGTTTGACATCATCGCAAAGGTTTCCATTGCCTTTCTCCTGTAAGCTGCCAATCCTCTTTCAATTTTATAAATATTTACCCATAAACATTTTCCAACATCAGGTTCTCTACTTAATATACTGTAACTACACTGAACAAAAATATATATGCAACATAACACAATATAAAAGATTTTACTGAGTTACAGTTCATATAAGGAAATCAGTCAATTTAAATAAATTCATTACGCTCTAGTCTATGGATTTCACATGACTGGGAATACAGATATGCATCTGTTGGTCACGGATACCTTAAAGAAAAGGTAGGCGTGTGGATCAGAAAACCAGTCTTGTGACCACCGTTTGTCTCATGCAGTGCGACACATCTTCTTCGCATAGAGTTGATCAGGCTGTTGATTGTGGCCTGTGGAATGTTGAACCAGTCCTCTTCAATGGCTGTGTGAAGTTGCTGGATATTGGCGGGAACTGGAACACACTGTCATGCACGTCAATCCAGAGCATCGCAAACATGCTCAATTGGTGACATGTCTGGTGAGTATGCAGACCACTAGAGATCTGGGACATTTTCAGCTTCCAGGAATTGTCCTTGTGACATAGGGCCATGCATTATCATGCTGAAACATGGCACGACAATGGGCCTCAGGAACTCGTCACTGTATCTCTATGCATTCAAATTGCCATCAATAAAATGCAATTGTGTTTGTTTTCCATAGCTTATGCCTGAGCATACCATAACCCCACCATCAACATGGGGTTCTCTGTTCACAACGTTGACATCAGCAAACCATTCGCCAACACGATGCCATACAAGTGGTGTGCGTTGTGAGGCCAGTTGGACGCACTGCCAAATTCTCTAAAATTACATTAGAGGCGGCTTATGGAAAATAAATTAACATTCAATCATCTGGAAACAGCTCTGGTGGACATTCCTGCAGTCAGCATGCTAATTGCACCTCAAAACTTGAGACATCTGTAGCACTGTGTTGTGTGACAAAACTGCACATTTTAGTATGGCCTTTTGTTGTACCCAGCACAAGGTGCACCTGTGCAATGATCATGCTGTTTAATCATCTTCTTGATATGCCACACCTGTCAGGTGAATGGATTATCTTGGCAAAGGAGAAATGGTCACTAACCATGTAAACAAAATTTGAGAGAAATAAGCTTTTTGTGCTTATGGAACAATTCTGGGATATTTTATTTCAGCTCATGAAACATGGGACCAACACTTGACATGTTATGTATATATTTTTGTTTAGAGTAAAACCTTGAGTTTCAGAAAGTCATAACTAAGAAAAATAGAATGCAGGTATACATTCTAATCGGATGAGGCCCAAAATCCTTAGTGTCATCTTCATACCAATGAGTAAAGACAAAAAAATATGAAACACATACCCAGAACCTGTTATGACATCATATGGAGAACACAACATGTAAATCTCATTATCTTAATTTACCGTGGGTCATAAAACTTTAGCAGGAAATAGAGGGAAAAGGATGAGCGAGGGGAGCTTCAACATGTGAACACACAAAATTAAAGGTCCTTCCTGGAAGAGTAATATTGTAACGGCTGATTTCCTCCTCTTCGTCTGAAGAGGAGGTGTAACAGGGATCGGACCAAGACACAGAGTGGTAAGTGTCCATGTCTTAATATAATCCACTGAACACGACAAAAATACAAAATAACAAAGTAACCTAACCGAAACAGTCCCGTGTGGCATGAACACAGACACAGGAAACAAACACCCACAAACCAACAGTGAAAACAGGCAACCTAAATATGGTTCCCAATCAGAGACAATGCAAAACACCTGTCTCTGATTGAGAACCATATCAGACCAATTGACAAACCTAAATCTAGAAACACATAACATAGACTGCCCACTCCAACTCACGCCCTGACCATACTAACTAAAGACAAAACAAAGGAAAATAAAGGTCAGAACGTGACAAATATGTCCCCCGTTTGATGTTAAGTCCCCTATATGGGGGACTTTGAGTGGTTCTGGACCGGTTCCGACTGACATTTTGGTGTACAAAGCACTCTGTGAACGCCGTAGGGTCCCTTGCCTTATAGTGCCATGAAGACCCATCTGTTGGCTCTCCGCTTCCACTTTCTCAGCGGAACTGTCTTGAACTGTCAGGTTTCAGACCCCACATTTGCTTAGGGAGTGACATGTCACATTTCCAGGAAAACAAGACCACTTTCTTTTGGTCACAGACAGACAAAATCACTGTGTGTTTATCGCTGAAGTTGTTTCAAGTCTTAACACATTTGAATGGTGTCTCAGCAGCGCTCAGCGGACGTTCAGGAGAAAATGATCTGTCGTCAGTTACATGAAATATTGCCAAGTATGATCATATTCATTTTAATTATGAGTAAGTGAAATCTTATACAAAGCCGTTTATAATTTAATTCTTATTATGTTTAGAAAGCATTTCAGTCATTTCAAGCCCTATTGCCCCACTTTTGTTCAATAGGAAAAAAACAATATATGATTTTTCATATTTTCATAATATTTGTACTATGTACTTGAGCTTGTGTCCTCAAATGTGAGTACAACAGCAATTTATAACTATTTTTTAACAGAAAGGTGAGTTCCAGACCTTTCTAAAACTATGTATTCTTACCAGTTGTTTATGGCCATCTCATAAAAATAACTACATTTGGGTATGTCTATTTGGGGGGAAATAATTGTTTACTCATCATTCAATCAATATGTGTATGAATATAGTGGGAGTAAGAGAAAGCAATAGAGATAGAACAAAATGAAGAGAGAACAAAAATGAAATAGAGAGAGAAAGTTGGAGAGAGTGAAAGAGACAAAAAGAAAGCAAGAGAGACGAGGCATCTTTGCATTATGACATTCCGACTACAACAGCCCAACACACTGACTCAGCCAGAGTGGCTTCATCTGCAGACGCTGAGCAGAGCAGTGCTGACAGAACCTGTATAAACATGAACAAATATGGGTCTGAAGCCACCAGCCCAGCGGACATCTTATTTTGACGCCTCCATTTGACGTCTTCTCTGAGGTGGGAGCTCCTCTGAGCTTGGTATGATGATGCATGTATATATTTTAAATAAAATGATGATGTGCTTATCCTTAGCCAACATGCTACCCTATTCCACTGAGAGGTTCACTTCCAGGGAAAAGAGGGCAATCCTGGCAACGTCCCAAAACAAAATCAGATTGGTTTTGAAGCGCACAACTGCAAAGCAGCCATTTGGTGTGTTGTTTTCTGATGTTTTTCGTGTGGGATCTGGTATTAGACTGGAAGGCAGTGCAGTAGTTCCCTGAGCCTGGTGAATTCTCATTACAAGATGACAAAGAACTGATTCAGAGAGCCAAAGCCCAGTGACAGAATTACACAGGTGTTGTTGAAGGATGCGCAACTGGGATTTATGAAACACACTATTTGGCTGAGACTCTCCATCAGCTACAAGGCTAGATGATCATCCTCAGTATAAGCCACATAATCATTTGATAGTCACTCATCACTCCAGTTATTCTCTACAGGCAGTGGTGGCTGGTAGACATAGATATAGGAGGATGGGCTCATTGTAATGGCTGGAATGGAACAGTATCAAATACATGACATCCATGTGTTCGATACTGTCACGGCTGTCTTCCTCTTCTTCCTCTGAAGAGGTGTAACAAGGATCTGACCAATACACAGCGTGGTAGGTATCCATGTTTTAATATAGAAAACTGAACTATGAACACCAATACCAAAACAATAAATGTGAACAAACCGTAACAGTCCCGTGTGGCACAAACACTGACGCAGGAAACAATCACCCACAAAATACCCAAAGAACATGGCTGCCTAAATATGGTTCCCAATCAGAGACAACGATAAACACCTGCTTCTAATTGAGAACCAATCTAGGCAACCATAGACTTACATAAACACCTATAATGAACACAACCCCATAACTCTACAAAAAAAACCTAGACAGTACAAACACCCTAGACGAGACAAAAACACACAAACCACCCTCGTCACACCCTGATCTAACCAAAATAATAAGGAGAACAAAGATAACTAAGGCCAGGGCGTGACAGATACCTTTCCATCCATTCCATTCCAATCATTATGATGAGCCCGTCTTCCTATATATCCACCCACCAGGCTCCTCTGTCTACAAGTGATGAGAAGACACCCAGGTCCATGTAAGTAATCTGCTTCCAGTTGGCAACAATTCCCTCCTTACCTCTCTACTGTGATAGATCCCCAGCAGCATATCACACTGCATACCACTGCTGGCTTGCCTCTGAAGCTATGCAGGGTTGGTCCTGTAGGTCCCTGGATGGGAGACCAGATGCTGCTGGAAGTGGTGTTGGAGGGCCAGTAGGGGCCACTTTTCCATCTGGTCTAAGGAGATCCTAGGGCAGTGAAGGGCACATTGCCTTGGGTAGGGTGCTGTCTTTTGGATGGGACATTAAATAGGGGTCCTGACTATCTATGGTCATTAAAAAATACCATGGCACTTATTGTAAGAGTAGGGTGTTAACCTCAGTGTCATGCCTAAATTCCCAACCTGGCACCATTCCATCATGGCCCCTTAATCATCCCCCGCATTCCTAATGAGCATATATCTCTCTAGCTGATGTGTGGTGAGTGTTCTGGCACAAAAATGGTTGCTGTGCATCACATTGGTGGTGGATGAGATGAGTTCCCTCTTACTATGTAAAGTGCTTTGAGTACCTCAGTTGGTAGAAAAGCGCTATATAAATCCAATCAATTAATGTAGTGTTATGACACAAAATGGATGCAATTCATCTTCCATGCAGCGTTGGGTGAAATATTCAATACATTTTAGCTGTGTCCTATACACCTCCTGAAAATCCTGTTGAACCATAATTGTTAACGGCTGGCGCCATGAACTGGCTCTATTGCAAACATCTGCAGCAATCACTGAGATGACCAAATGGAGGATTCCTGTCATTATCACCAATAGGGATTGTGTTGTTCATATTTTAATGTTATTTGTCTGGAGGTAATCGCTTTTCCGTGGTCCTTTCAGCCTTCCTCTTCATTAGCATCTAACATTAGATTAGGCTCTATTGGTTGCTTCAACTTTGTGCTGCATGACCTCATAGTGGTTTTAAGTTTACATTTTTGTAGCCTTTTGCTATTGAGTGCTAAGGGCTTGAGAGATGCAATCGCTTCAGTTTCAGCTCCACCCTCAAATCTGTCCACCAAAACTCACCATATAAATCAAAGGTCATTAACCATGGTGCTGTAGAACTATCTGGTGTGCAGGCTTTAATTCCACCACTAACACATATCATTTAACTCATCAAGATCTTGATGTGTAGACATTGTGTTTGCGCCCGACTAAAACTTTGCATTTAGAGGCTGGTGACCACTAATGTAAATAACGTCAAACCTGGTCTGGACATTGTAGACTGGGTGAGGGTCAAACCAGGGGCTGGCATTAACAGAAGCCTGACCCATGGAACTAAAGGAAAGACATGGTCATGTCAGTTGTAACCTACCGTAACAAACTCCCACGAAAGAGGTGAGCCAGTCCACTCACCAACATCTTCCAAAATAATTACCACAGTTCAAAAGCCTAATCAACCATTGTGTCATCAATAAAATGTACACTGAACAAAAATATAAACATAACATGTAAAGTGTTGGGTTCATGTTTCATGAGCTGAAATAAAAGATCCCAGAAATGTTCCATACTCTCCTATTTTGTGCAGAAATTTGCCAAGATAATCCATCCACCTGACAGGTGTGGTATATCAAGAAGCTGAGTAAATAGCATGATCATTACATAGGTGCACCTTGTGCTGGGACAACAAAAGGCCACTCTAAAATGTGCAGTTTTGTCACACAGCACAATGCCAAAGATTTCTTACGCTTTGAGGGAGCGTGCATTTGGCATGCTGACTGCAGGAATGTCCACCAGAGCTATTGCCAGAGAAATTTTTGTTAATTTCTCTACCATAAACAAAAGGCAATGTCGTTTTAGACCGGCCTCACAACCACATACCCAGGATCGTCCGAGATCAGCCTACCGGAAAGCTGATGAAACTGTGGGTTTGCACAAACTGGCAGACCGTCTCAGGGAAGCTCATCTGAGTGTTCGTCGTCCTCACCAGGGTCTTGACTTAACTGTAGTTCAGCATTGTAAATGACTTCAGGCAGATAGCAGACAGCTTGTATGGCGTCATGTGGGTGAGCGGTTTGCTGATGTCAATGTTGTGAACAGAGTGCCCCATGGTGGCGATGGGGTTATAGTATGGGCAGGCATGTGTTACGGACAACGAACACAGCTGCATTTTATCTATGGCAATTTTAATGCATAGAGATACAGTGACAAGATCCTGAGGCCCATTGTCGTGCCATGTTTCGGCATGATAATGCACAGCCCCATGTCACAAGGAGCTGTACACAATTCCTGGAAGCTGAAAATGTCCCAGTTTTTCCATGGCCTGCATACTCATCAGACAAGTCACCCATTGAGCAGTTTGGGATGCTCTGGATCGATGTGTACGACAGCGTGTTCCAGTTCCTGCCAATATCCATCCATTTCGAACACAGCCATTGAAGAGGAGTGGGTCCACATTCCAAAGTCTTGATCAACTCTATGCAAAGGAGATGTGTCACGCTGCATGAGTCAAATGGTGGTCACACCAGATATTGACTGGTTTTCTGATCCATGCCCCTACACTTTTTTTTAAAGGTATCTGTGACCAACAGATGCATAACTGTATTCCCAGTCGTGAAATACATAGATTAGGGCCTGATGAATTTACTTCAATTGACTGATTTCCTTATATGAACTGTAATTCAATAGTCTTTGAAATTGCTGCATGTTGTGTTTATATTTTTGTTTATTACAGATAATCATTCATGTCTCATACAGTACAGATACCAAGTTTGAGATTTGTTCCTTATGTTGTTGTGTGGCTCGCTGGTTGTCAAGGTGATTTCCCTCCATCTTACTCCCTGTGTCACATTGTTTATGAATAACTGGTTATGTGTTGGTTATTTACTGTCAGTCCCCCTTCTGGACAATAAGTAATTGGCCAAGAGTCTGGCAAAACTCTGTGTTTGCATACTTCTCAATCGCCTGGCTCTCTTGCAGAGGAAGATTCAATAGGCTCACGATCGCCGACCTGACAGTTTGGTCAACGCTATGTTTGGTCATGTCAACCTAAACTTTGACATTGTGCGCCTTTTTTGGTCAGAAGGCAAAATAGCATGTAATGGTGTGGAATGCTCAAGCACTATTATTAGTTACTCCAGAAAAGGTGTTGACGTTTAAGTGATAAACAGATAAACAGCTAGCTACCTAATGGCCACTCCACTCATACAGGACTGATAAAGGCCTAGTGCACAAATTTGGTGGGTGACATTTTTTTTGCCCCCAATATATATTTTTTAAGTATTACTTAAGTGTTGTTTTTTTTATTGTGATCAGCACCCCTACTTTCTGCGGCTATGAGCTACCTCCTAAAGTAGTCAAATCGGCACACTACTGGGTAACACTTTATTTGGATAGTCCATCTGTAGATGCTCTACAGACTATCAGCAACATTTCAACTAACTATCTACTAATCCTAACCCTAACTTTAATCCTTATCCTAAACCTAACCCTAACTATAACCTTAGCAAATAGTTGCTTAACAACAGATAGTTTGTTGATGTATGACCATCTGTAGAGCATCCACAGATGGAAAATATGGACTATCCAAATAAAGTGTGACCCACCACTGTGCTAGCTTTCTTTCTCTTTTTGGTCTCTCCGTCAGACTGTCAGATTCTTTAGTCCTAGTCCTGTCATACTACAGAAAGAGACCAATGTAAAGGATTTGATTTATCTTCAGAGACAATGTAAGAAATTGATTCAACAAAGATATTAGTATACAGACATCACTGCATCTGTTTCAAACATCTCTCAACCATTTTCACATAAGCTGTATGGTTTGTTTAATGAATCTTTTATGATGCAATGTTTTACCACAAGTCATACCGTTTTTGGTATCTCCTTATTCGACCAATGACAGGAGAGGAAATACCTCTTATGACCCATGGTGCATGATAAAGACAGCTTGGACCCGAGGTTGTCAGAGGCCTTGTGTTTTCACTGCTGATAATTGTAGTGTTTTGGTGATGAAAGTCATGAGCTGGAACTCCTTTGGTCAGATGTATTTGTTTTCACACTCTTTACTTCAAACATCTGGATTTCTCTGGCTGCCTGCTGTTGGGTTAACCCTTTGACCATGTCCTTGAGGTCAATGAGAACAGTATTCTTTCATTACAAGTGTTTATGTCAAACATGAAGTCGCCAGAGCAATTTATCTGCCTGCTACTGTAGATATGGGACAAACATTTGTATTTGTTTTTCTGCGTTGAAAACAATATAGTTGAAAATGTGTTGAATACATCTTGAATAAAGTTACTATGTTATTACTTTGGTAATCAGACTGTAAATATTCTGTGCATTAACCTAGAATTGTCCATGACAAATTTAAAAATGATTATCTAGTGTTGTTGTTACTGCGTAATTTCATGTAACAACAATCAGCATTTGAAATCCGTTGTAAATACTTACAGTGGCAAGAAAAAGTACATGACCCCTTTGGAATTACCTGGATTTCTGCATATATTTTACATAAAATTTGATCTGATCTTCATCTAAGTCACAACAATAGACAAGCACAGTGTGCTGAAACTAATAACACACAAATTATTGTATTTGTATTGTCTTTATTGAATACATCATTTAATCATTCACAGTGTAGGTTGGTAAAAGTATTTGAACCTTCTAGGCTAATGACTTCTCCAAAAGCTAATTGTAGTCAGGAGTCAACTAACCTGGAGTGGAATCAATGAGACGAGATTGGAGATTTTGGTCAGAGCTGCCCTGCCCCATAAAAAACAACATTTGAGTTTGCTATTCACAAGAAGCATTGCCTGATGTGAACCATGCCTCGAACAAAAGAGATCTCAGAAGACCTAAGATTAAGAATGGTTGCCTTGCATAAAGCTGGAAAGGGTTACAAACCTACTACCTGATTTTTGGATGGAATTACTTGAATTGCTTCCTACACTCAAGGATTATTATTCCCAAACTATACATCAAATGCTCTGGCAAGCAAGCAGAGACCTGAAAAAAACACCATCCAACCAGGAACTGAGTGAGTAATGCTTAGTCTGAAGCATTTTTTGTACTTAAAAAAAAACTTTTTTTACTTTCAAAAGCCAATTACAATGATATATTTGACTTATTAAAACCTGTTACGGCTAGACATGCCGCTAGCGGGACAACATCCGGTGAAATTGCAGAGCGCGAAGTTCAAACTACAGAAATATAAATATTTAACATTCATGAAAATACATGTGTAATACATCCAAATAAAGCTTAACTTCTTGTTAATCCAGCCGCTGTGTCAGATTTCAAAAAGGCTTTACGGCGAAAGCAAACCGTGCAATTATCTGAGGACAGCGCCCCGCAAACAAAACCATGAAAAACATTTTTCAACCAGGCTAGTGCGACACGAAAGTCAGAAATAGCGATATAATAAATGCCTTACCTTTGAAGATCTTCTTCTGTTGGCACTCCAAAAGGTCCCAGTTACATCACAAATGGTCCTTTTGTTTGATAAAGTCCTTCTTTATATCCATAAAAACTCTGTTTAGCTACGCGCTTCAGTCAATAATCGGTTTCCCTCCATCAAAATGCATACAAAATGAATCCCAAACGTTACTAATAAACTTTTCCAAACAAGTTAAACAACATTTATAATCAAACCTCAGGTACCCTAATAAGTAAATAAATTATAAAATTTAAGACGGAGAATAGTATGTTCATTACCGGAGATAAATAGCAAAGAATGCACTTCCATCCACGCGCATGGAAACACTACAGCCAAAATGGGAGCCACTTAGAAAAACTACAACTTCTAACTCATTTTTCCAAAAACCAGCCTGAAACTCTTTCTAAAGACTGTTGACATCTAGTGGAAGCCATATGAACTGCAATCTGGGAGGATTTTGCCTTATAATAAAAGTGACAGCCATTGAAAACAGTGGTAGGCTGAAAATTGTTTTTTTTGGGATGGTTTGTCCTCGGGTTTTCGCCTGCCATATCAGTTCTGTTATACTCACAGACATTATTTAACGTTTTAGAAACTTTAGAGTGTTTTCTATCCAAATCTACCAATTATATGCATATCCTAGCTTCTGAGCCTGAGTAACAGGCAGTTTACTTTGGGCACGCTTTTCGGACGGGAAAATACTGCCCCCTAGCCCAAAGAGGATAAGGACTGAATGCTCAGGCTACCAAGTTTTGCTAGGAAAAAGAGTTACAACTTCAATTAGCACACCTTGTGAAGCGAGAGGTGTCGAAGCCTTTGAGCCCAACAAATGGCAGGCTACCCCACTCAGATCCAGAGGCCTTGAAGCCCCCTCCTGCTGTTCAAAGACCGTCCGCTTGCATTTTCTACAAGAAATCTGCCTCCAGAAATAAAAGCTTCACCCAAGTGGGTGACACCTACTCCCATCGCCTGCTGCACTGCTGCTTGGATTCCACCTGGCGATCTGTACATTGTCTGCCCTGGCCTGCCTCCCCCTGTCTGGTACAGGTACCCCCCTCTCTCTCTGGATCAATTGAAAGTGTGGGTTCACAGCTCCAATCCAGATGTGTTGGTCATTACTGAGACGTGGTTAAGGAAGAGTGTTTTGAATACTGATGTTAACCTTTCTGGTTATAACCTTTTTCGGCAAGACAAATCTCCCAAAGGTGGGGGAGTGGCAATCTTTACCAAGGATCACCTTCAGTACTCGGTTGTCTCCACCAAGTCTGTCCCCAAACAATTTGATTTGCTGGTTTTAAGTATTAAACTTTCAAATATCTCTTTGTTGACTGTTGCTGGGTGCTATCGTCCTCCAACAGCACCGGCCTGTACCCTACCTGCCCTAAACTCTGTCTTGGCCCCTTACACCAAGTCTAAATTTGTCCTGCTAGGTGACCTAAAGTGGGACATGCTTAATTAAACCACCTGACCAAGTGCCAAAGCAATGGGACTCCCTAAATCTTTCTCAGATTATTACCAATTCCACAAGGTATGACTCCAAACATCCAGAAAAGGCTGCTTTTCTTGATGTTATCCTCACAAATAATCCTATCAGTCTGGTGTTTTCTGTAATGGCCTTAGTGATCACTGTTTTACAGCCTGTGTTCATAATGGCTGCTCAGTGAAACAACCTGTCCTGATTTGTCATAGATGCTTGCTAAAAAACTTTATCGAGCAAGCCTTCCTTCATGAACCGGCCTCTGTAAAATGGTGTAGAATCAGCTTGATCCCCTCTGTCAAAGACGCTTGGACCTTCTTTTTTTAATATTTTCAGTGGTTTTGTTAACAAACACGCCCCCATAAAGAAAATGAGAATTAAAACAGGTTCAGTCCCTGGTTCGAACGTGATCTTACAGAGTTACTCCACCTCAAGAATTGCATTTGGCAAAAGGCTCAGCACATGCATACTCAAGCTGACTGGCTATCTTTCAGGGAAATAAGTGCACTTAGGCTATCCGGAAGGCCAAAGTTAGTTACTTTAAGGAGCAGTTCTCTCTCTGTGGGTCTAACTCCAAGAAGTTCTGGAAAACGGTTAAAGACCTGGAGAATAAACCGTCTTCCTCACAGCTGCCCATGTCCCTTAAAGTTGATGATGTGGTTGTTACTGACAAGAAGCACATGGCTGAGCTCTTTAATCACCACTTCATTAAGTCAGGATTCATATTTGACTCAGCCATGCATCCTTGCCCATCCAAAATGTCCTCATCTCCCACCCCTTCTAATGCAACTATCCCCAATGCTTCTCCCTCTTTTTCCCCTGTCCCACTACAAAGTTTCTCCCTGCAGGCAGTCATTGAGTCCGAGGTGCTAGAGGAGCTCCTGAAACTTAACCCCCAAAAAACTTCTGGGTCAGATGGTTTAGACCCTTTCTTCTTTAAGATTGCTGCTCCTATCATCGCCAAGCCTATCTCTGATCTTTTTAACCTGTTTCTCCTTTCTAGGGAGGTTCCCATTGCTTGGAAGGCAGCCATGGTTCGTCCTTTATTTAAAGGGGGAGATCAAGCTGATCCTAACTGTTATAGGCCTATTTCTATTTTGCCCTGTTTATCAAAAGTGTTGGAAAAACTTGTCAATAATCAACTGACTGTCTTTCTTGTCTATAGTATTCTCTCTGGTATGCAATCTGGTTTCCGCTCAGGTTATGGATGTGTCACTGCAACCTTAAAGGTTCCCAATGATGTCACCATTTCCCTTGATTCTAAGCAATGTTGTGCTGCTATATTTATTGACTTGGCCAAAGCTTTTGATATGGTAGACCATTCCATTCTTGTGGGCCGGCTAAGGAGTATTGGTGTCTCTGGGGGGCCTTTGGCCTGGTTTGCTAACTACCTCTCTCAAAGAGTGCAGTGTATAAAGACAGAAAATCTGCTGTCTCAGCCACTGCCTGTCACCAAGGGAGTACCCCAAGGCTCAATCCTAGGCCCCACACTCTTCTTAATTTACATCAACAACATAGCTCAGGCAGTAGGAAGCTCTCTCATCCATTTATATGCAGATGATACAGTCTTATACTCAGCTGGCCCCTCCCCAGATTTTGTGTTAAATGCTCTACAACAAAGCTTTCTTAGTGTCCAACAAGCTTTCTCTACCCTTAACCTTGCTCTGAACAGCTCCAAAACAAAGATCATATGGTTTGGTAAGAACATGTCCCTCTCCCCACAGGTGTGATCACTACCTCTGAGGGTTTAGAGCTTGAGGTAGTCACCTCATACTAGTACTTGGGAGTATGGCTAGACACTGTCCTTCTCTCAGCACATATCTAAGCTGCAGGCTAAAGTTAAATCTAGACTTGGTTTCCTCTATCGTAATCGATCCTCTTTCACCCCAGCTGCCAAACTAACCCTGATTCAGGTGACCATCCTACCCATGCTAGATTACGGAGACATACTTTATAGATCAACAGTTAAGGGTGCTCTCGAGCGGCTAGATGTTCTTTACCATTCGGCCATCAGATTTGCCACCAATGCTCCTTATAGGACACATCACTGCACTCTATACTCCCTATATAAAACCCTCTTAGGCCTCACTCCCCCCTATCTGAGATATCTACTGCAGCCCTCATCCTCCACATACAACACCCGTTCTGCCAGTCACATTCTGTTAAAGGTCCCCAAGCACACACATCCCTGAGTCACTCGTCTTTTCAGTTCGCTGCAGCTAGCGACTTGAACGAGCTGCAACAAACACTCAAACTGGACAGTGTTATCTCAATCTCTTCATTCAAAGACTCAATCATGGACACTCTTACTGACAGCTGTGGCTGCTTTGTGTGAGGTATTGTTGTTTCTACCTTCTTGCCCTTTGTGCTGTTGTCTGTGCCCAATAATGTTTGTACCATGTTTTGTGCTGCTACCATGTTGTTTTGCTACTATGTTGTTGTCATGTTGTGTTGCTACCATGCTGTGTTGTCATGTGTTGCTGCCTTGCTATGTTGTTGTCTTAGGTCTCTCTTTATGTAGTGTTGTCCCTCTTCTCGTGATGTGTGTTTTGTCCTTTATTTTGTTATTTATTTATTTATTTTTAATCCCAGCCCCCATCCCCGCAGGAGGTTTTTTGCCTTTTGGTAGGCCGTCATTGTAAATAAGAATTTGTTCTTAACTGACTTTTCTAGTTTAATAAAGGTTAAATAAAATAAATAAATAAAGACAGAAGTAGATCAACAACAGAATGGCTTGAACAGAAGAAAATACATCTTCTGGAGTGGCCCAGTCAGAGTCCTGACCTCAACCCGAATGAGATGATGTGGCACGACCTCAAGAGAGCAGTTCACAACAGGCATCCCAAGAATATTGTGGAACTGAAATAGTTTTGTAAAGAGGAATGGTCCAAAATTCCTCCTGACCGTTGTGCAGGTCTGAGCCGCAACTACAGAAAACGTTTGGTTGAGGTTATTGCTGCTAAAGGAGGGTCAACATGTTATTAAATCCAAGGGTTCACATACTTTTTCCAACCTGCACTGTGAATGTTTACACAGTGTGTTCAATAAAGACATGAAAACGTATAATTGTTTGTGTGTTATTAGTTGAAGCAGACTGTGTTTGTCTATTGTTGTGACTTAGATGAAGATCAGATAACATTTTATGACCAATTTATGCAGTAATCCAGGTAAATCTGAAGGGTTCACAAACTTTTCCTTCCCACTGTATCTGTGCAATTTAATGTAAACCATAACCAAATACCTGAAGGTGTACATCCCTCTCCTAACTCCCTTGTCCTCTCTAATACCATGATCTACCCGCTAATCCAGCTCAAGCCTCCTTTCAACTGTGACAGGGAGTTGTTAGGCCCCGCATCCTGAATGGACATCCATGTTTGACTTCAGCAGGATGCACTGTATCTGTAAGGTTTACTTATGACTCAGACACAAGAACACCTGTGTTGTTTAAAAGAGACTATTGATTTTTTTATTACAGTCTTGTCATCTGTTTGGCAGATTTAGCTTGTGAATGTGTCTGGGCACTAGCCTGTTTCAACCTTTTGTCCTACAGTAGGGCCTTGTATCACGCCTTTACTTTATATACATCATGTGTCTAAATCCATTTTTGAGGGACCCCCACAGTGTGCACATTTTTGTTTTAGCCCAACACTTACACATCAACTTATCAAGTGCCTGGTGACATACTACGAGGGTCCTGACTGTTGTGAAGTCAACCTTTTGGTTACATTACCTATAGTGATGACTTGCAAGTTGTAGGTGGCTTACATACAAACAAGACACGCTACCCTTCAGAGAGGTCACGGCATACGTGTCAAACACATGTGAAGCCTTCACCTCCGTTCAGTAAAAAGAGACAACACAACCTCTCTCACCTCACCACCAAATAAACATCCCATGTCTACAGGGACGGTCCCCCTCTCTAGGGCGCGCCAACAGACTGTCTCCTCATTTTGCTCAGGCAGCGAATGGAGATATAATTTATGTGACTTCACGAGCCATTCATTGGTGTTTGTTTATGATATGTAAATATTTATAACGGCCCAATGTCAAATGATCACCTCTTCTGGAATGCTAGCTACAATAAGTCCAGACAAATCCTGAATGGACACAAAAGAAAAGAACATCGTGAGCCCCATGTCGCTGTGTTTTTCTACAGTTGGTATTGAGCAAAACTAAGATGAAATGTGTCCGCGTCCTCTGTGGTCTTGGGTTAAGCTTCCGTTTCCATTGTTGTGATTGTGTTTAGATACACAATCCAATGACTCCACTTCCAGAGAAGAGGGTCGTTGGGAGCAGAGAGAAGCAATGTGTCTGATTTAACTCTGTTTGTGCTTACATAGTGACAGTGTGTTTATGGAAGATCCATTAAATGACTGAGGATGAAGTCATCCCCAAAGACTTGAAATACTTTTATTTTTGAGAGAGAAGTCTGAGTTAATAGTAGCACTTAAAAAGGCTAATGTTATAGTGTGTGTTTACAGTACATGAATGCCTTATGTATATGTTTTAGGGTTAAGATAAAAACAGTGAGCACGAGTATGTCTGTAAATGTTTACATTTGTCAACAGACTGCACTAACTAGGGTAACTGTTTGTGAGGAGCAGGAAGTGACATGTTGGAAGTCTTGATTGCTACAACATTACTCCTATGACCCATTCCTTATGTGGATGGTAGGACTTGGATAGGTGTTAAAGATGATTGATGACCCCTCTCTATTGTGGTGCCCTCTACAGTGTGAAGGAAGTTGTGCGAAACATAGTGGTGCATTTGGGATAATTTGAATGGTATATAAATCACAAGAACCGATTCATGTCTACTTGATAAGGTTTTCTTTGTAATGCCTCAATTTGAAATTGAACTCTATAGGTACAGTATGAGTTCACTAAGAACTGACTTATTTCAATGAGTACATATATCTCTCTTTCCATACCTCTCACCCATACATGGTTATGGAAAATGTGTTAATGCCACCCAGGTGTAAATGACTCAGTTTTATTTGATTTGGAACCAGACAGGTTGATTAAATAACTGAATCGCAATCTTTTTGGGTAATACGATCATCAGATGAACCTGAGGGAAACTGAGGGAAAAATAAATCAGTCAGAAAATATATTTTCGACAAGAAACAGAAAGGATATCTCCAGGGATGTGTTCCGCTCCCAGCTATGTTATATTAATGATGGAGAGGAAGTGTACTATATAAAACAAAGTGTTGAATTTGGCTCCTCCTGGAAATCAATGGGGAATTTGCGATTGGCTTGGCTTCCACACAGAGCACAGTTAGTCTGTTTAGGTGAGATGCGCTCAGTTGAGCTGTAATTGTGTAGTTGAGACCAGTGAAGCGATTACAAACAGGTGTCAGAGACCAGAACCAGGGGTAGCATTTGTTTGGAGCCCTCTGTCAACAAGCATTTCAATTTGAGACAGCTGTTTTTAACCATATAAAAAAAGTTAATCATTGAACATTCACATTACTGTACAAGAGCAGAAAATAGCCATAATTATAATTACAGTATAGACCTATAAGAGTGGATAATGATGAGAGGTGTCCACTCAATGCAAGAGTAAAAGTATTTCATCCTCCTTGTTCCTTCTGCCTCCCTTCTGAGGGCTTCATAAACATATGGTATAAATGAACAAAGGTGACCCCCCTAAGGCTAAGTCTACAGTTAAAATACTATACTGTCCTTATGGCATGTGATCTCATCAGCATTTACATGCCTACTAACTGTGTCCATCGGATGTGGACTTTTACAGTATATGGGGTTTGCGGGGTTGTATTTTACAGCTCAAATTACCGACACAAAACACCACTCATGTTCCCATAAAATCGGCTTTTTCCACATTCCCCAATGCTTCGACACAACGGCAAAAAATGTGTCTGTTTCCTGCCTTTTTCAGCCTCACAGCATCTGTTAAACAAATGATAGTGTATCTCTGTCAGAGATAAAAACTCATCGGTCAGGACTAGAGATGACGAGGGGAGAAAATCCCACGTCATTTTGTCCTCTGATAGATTTGGGTTGTTTTATAAGTGGCAGCTACTCACCATAAGCTTTGTCATTATTTGGGACGTGCATAAATGGAATGAGTCATATACAGTTGTCTTGAATGAAAATGCAACTCAATACTCCCAAATACTGACCTGAAATGTGGTGGGGAATATATCCAGAATCAGGTATCAGCCATCCTGCAGCATTTCTGCATTATTTCAACTTTGAAGTTCATTAACTCTTATCTAGTAAGCTACATGCAACTTTGACGAAAGTCCCATCAGCTGACTGCAGCCACCCAGTACTTTACTGTGTAACAGAGGTTGTGGATGGAGAAGATGAGCTGTGTATTATCAGTGGGAGAATCAGCCTGTCTGCCGCCTGATGTGTGTGTGTGAATACATGTGCATGCATGTGGGTGTGTCTCTCCCTCTCTCGGTCTCTCTGTCCCTCTGTCTGTCTTTGTGTCTAAGGATTTGTTTGTGTAGGGAGATAAGGAGAGTGATGGATGGCAGGGAGGCTGGCTATCTCACTCCAAGTCTTTTTTGTCTGGGGAACCTGGGTTAAGATGGGCAACAGATGACTGAAGGGACTTAGTTATCACAGGGCTATAGTCGAGACCTGTGGTCAGTAGCGAATGGGCACCGGTTGCCATGGCGCCATTGAATGCCCTGCTTTGGAGCAGTTGGTGGGTCATGTGTAGGGACTCGCTACGGGAGTCTCAACCTATTGAATGGAAGTCCATCATGCATTCATAGATGTGTTGCTTTGTGTCTTTGATTTTAATCAGACACGTGAGAGCTGATTCTTTTAGCCCCTTATGTGTTTGATACCAGGTTGAATTTGGATTAACTTGGCTCATTCAGGAGTACCACTCAACTGCTTTACTGTGACTTTTCTCCCAATTTTTTTCCATCCTCTGTCTTCTCCCTCTAATTTTCTCTCTCACATACAGTCACTCTCTCCCTCTCTTTCACTCTTTGTCATGAGTTGCCAGCAGTCGTGTAAAGTACTTAAGTAAAAATACTTTAAAGTACTACTTAAGTAGTTTTTTGGGTATCTGTACTTTACTTGTCTATTCATATTTCATTTCATATTTAAAACCAAATACTTTTATACTTTTACTTAAGTAGTATTTTACTGGGTGACTTTCACTTTTACTTGAGTCTTTTTCTATTAACATAACTTGACTTTTACACAAGTATGAATATTGGGTACTTTTTCCACCACCGGTTGCCAGTAAGAACAACAACATACCACTTCAATGCAGCAGCCCAGCTAACTCCAACAGTAAGAAAGAGGGAGGGAGGGAGGGAGGGAGGGAGGGAGGGAGGGAGGGAGGGAGGGAGGGAGGGAGGGAGGGAGGGAGGGAGGGAGGGAGGGAGGGAGGGAGGGAGGGAGGGAGAAAGGAGAGGAGGGAGGGAGGGAGAAAGGAGAGGAGGGAGGGAAAGTGACAGCTATTTAAGGGCTGTAGTTGAAGAATGGGGGTCTGACCAGAATGCTTCTCTCTCAGTTTAAAAGACCTTTTATCCTCCTCTCTCTTTCTTTCCCACTCTCTCTCTAGCTCGGATCCTCTGTAGGGTCTAGGTGAGGAGTTCAGGCGCCTGAGCTATCAGTGGCAGAGGGGCTTTTCGGAACAGAAGTGTCATCAGGTTGGAACACAAGGAGAGAGGTTCCGGAACAGTCTTCAAAGTGGACATCCTTTCATTCCCCTTTATTGAATGTGCTGGGTTCCAACGAGGCCATTTGTGTGAGCTGGTGCTGAAGGCTGTGGTGGCGTAGCTCTAAACGGTCTGGTCTGCTAAAGGTAAGAATGGGAGATTCATTTATTTTTACCTGGATGAAACTGATCTTGGATCTTTGAATGAGTTGTTGCTGTTATTTAGAATTGATTACTGTGTCCATATTTAGAAATTGGAAATGTTGAGATTTTTTCAGTCTTCTTGACAGTCAATTGAGATTATTGCTGACGTGATCAAACCTTGTGACACTTACATTTATTGTGTTTAGTTGTTCCTGATCATTGTGGAGATGAGATTTTTTTTAAATTGTAAACTTTTTGGGTTATTATGGTCAAACCCTTCAAAGCATACTCAATTCAATTGTCTAATTCAATTTGACATCCAGGTAATTGAATAAAGTGTTTATGAAATATGAATAAGAGAATGTGGAATAATGAGTTTATCATACCAAATGAATTAATGAGTTCTATGAAGCCAATGTACATTTGAAATAAATGGGCAAGAAGCAGGATGAACTCAATAAGAATACAATACTGTCATAATACTTATCCAACAACTGTAGCTTCATTGTTCTCCTTCTGCCAGGCTTCATTCTTTATTTAGCGACAGATGGCTCTCATTGCTCAGCTTTGCTGAGTCGCTAAAGGGAACCAATTATGGTTTATAGGGAACGATATTAACATACTTCATGCATGCTGAAACTTCTGGGTTTGCCAGTTTGACCCAAGGCTGGGTCTGTGTGATAGAGATGGAGGATTGGGAGACAGACAGAGCAAGGAGAGCATTAGCTGGGTTGAATGACTGATGAGTGATAGAACATGTGGAGGAGCCATCCACCTCTTTGGTCACCTGGGGCTAAAGGGCTTAGAGCCAATGTATGATGTATGAATGGCATAGAGCCAAAAATATTTTTCCAATTTTGCCAGACTGTAGATCAGTGAACTGACTGGACAGTGTGCTTTAGAAAAGAGGAAAGTGTGTGTGTGTGTGTCTGTGTATATGTGTATTCTTATGTCTGTGAAAGGTGCAGTGGTGTGTGTGTGTATGTCTGTGTGTGAGACAAGCAGAAATGTGTGTGTGTGTGGGTTATTCAGGAAGTGTCCCCCCAGGTTTCTGGAAGTCTGGTGAATAATCGTTTGTCTGTGGGCGATGCAATTATGGTCTTGTTTTATATGAGTTTTATATTAAGGAGATTACACAGCAGGAGCAGCAGCAGTTGATACAGCCTTTTCCAGTGTGAGTCATGAGATAAAACAGGCACACTGCATGTCCATTTATTTCTAAATCCATTTGCTCCGCTTAATTGAAATCTCACCGCATGCTGTGTGAGTGGTTGATTTTCATAAGGTTTGCACTCTGTGGTCCTGATGGACAATGCTTTAAGCCTGTGTGTAACTTACACAGTAGCCTAGTGGAGAACCAGGCTTCTCTAAACTGGAAGCCTGGGGAAGTCCATGGCACAAAGTCAGCTAAAAAAGTGTTGGGAACCCGGTGTAAATCAGTGATGCCTCACAACACGTCAAACCAATCAAATGCCTTGCTTGGGCGGAGGTGCTCACTAGATTAGGGTCGTAGGTGCAACAGTGTGTGAGAATGATCGTGAAATCGACCATGCAGCTACAGGTGAACTTTTGTTTGTTTGTTTATTAACCCAGTATTACTCATTACACTCTTCATAGACTTATCATATAGGTCGAAAACACTGTTGCACACGTCCTACAGGCTCACATTTGTAATATTTTCAGTTGATCATAGTGACAATTGTAGCCTAATTCATTTACATACACACTCTTAGAAAACAAAAAGGTGCTATCTGCAACCTAAAAGGGTTCTTTGGCTGTCCCCATAGGGGAACCCTTTAAAGAACCCTTTTTGGTTCCAGGTAGTACCCTTTTTGGTTCCATGTAGAACCCTTTCCACATAGGGTTCTACATGGAACCCAAAAGGGTTCTCCTATGGGGAAAGTTGAAGAACCCTTTTGGAACCCTTTTTTCTAAGTGTAGTTAGTTTTTTCCCTTGACAATTAAGTAACTGATAAAGACCAAAGTTCATTGCAAATATGTAGCATAATGCATGATGTCGGTCTCAGATATTAAAATCGTATTTTGCTTTTATTTAAGGTCAATGTTACAACTACTTCTGGTACAAAGTCACAGATACTTAGAGGTCCTCTGGAAAGAACTAGTATATGTTGGCCCAGAGCAATACCAAAGTATTAGATGCAAGAACCTCGAATACCATGTGCGCCTCACAAAAGACCTCATCCAACATCAACATCAAGTCCAGTTTGACATTGCACAGAAAGTCAGCAGGACCATTGGAGAGCAGATGGACCTCATGCAGCCATTTGATAAAGACTGTGAGCTGAAGACAGAGTCTGGAAAGCACTCAATCTCAAGTAGATCTGAAGACATCAACCATAGTAAGTGTGCATCTTGATCAGAAGGTGTTTGCTTTGACACCTGGCAGGTTCTACCCAAACTTCCAGAACTTACAAATAAACCTGTTGCACAAATTGGACTATGAGGGACTAGTGTTGTGGATCAGGAACCACAAACTGAACACTGTGAGAAGAACAAACTGTCTGCTCTTTTGTAGTGGAGATTTTAGCATGTCAATTTTGGTGGGGCAAACTCCCCAACATTTTCTTAGATGCATGCCAGCAAAGCAACTACACAACACTAAACAACACATTAATTGCAATATAATAGTGACAAACGGTCCCAACAAACTATTAGGGCCTACATAAGTCCCAACAGCAGTCCCAACACCTTACCACTGCTACACCTGGCTATCATTGGAGCCTTGTCTGGCAGCAAAACAGTTCATTCAGCCTCATATGTCACGTGGAGCGGAACAGGTGAACCCAAGAGCAGACTCAGACGAGGAGACTGGGATGAGGTAGCCAAGGTATTTATTGAAACATGGGGGGAAGATTGAGTGCAGGCCAGGGGAAGCTCGGGCGGGTTGCTGAAAACCAGGTGCGGAGGCTGAGGCTGGAGCGAGAGGTGTGGTGACAGGGTAAGCAGGTCCGGAGGGGAATTCAAGGGAGCGTAGAGTGGGGAATCCAGAACAGAGTAGCAGGACTGACGAGAAGTCGGACTGGAGACAGGGACCAGAGCAGACAGAACTGTAGCGGAGAGGAAAACAGCATCAGGCAAGGGAAACAGCCATAACAGGAACAAACAGCTAGAAACATGGACTGACTGGGCAAAGATTACGATCTGGCAGTGTGTAAGTGGCAGGACTGAGTAATTGTAGAGGTCTTGATTATGGAACAGATTGCAGCTGGTGGGGATCTGCTCTGACTCCAGCACACCTGTCTCCGTCCACACACACACACACACACACACACACACACACACACACACACACACACACACACACACACACACACACACACACACACACACACACACACACACACACACACACACACACACACACACACACACACACACACACACACAGGGAGAGAGTTATGGGGGGCATGCCATGTGTTTTTATTGCCAATGTTGCAAACTAGCTAGCGTAAAGAACAACTTTATACAAAATGTGTCCTACCCGGTCGGAAAACAGTGTCGAGCATAACATGTACCACCCCCTTCATCGAGTGTGTGGGGGGAGGGTTCTTGAAATGTAACATCCAATTATAATATTGCTGCTGGGAGCCAGCAGACCATTATAACCGCTTTTCCAATACACAATTCTCCAGACCTCCAAGGGAGGCGTGAAAACAACGTGATTTTGGAGGTATCGGAACGCGAGACAACTTATACAGTAACTGTTGTCGGCATTATTCTAAACTAATCTTACTAATCTTACTATAAGTAAAATACGTTAGCTACTTCGTGCATTTAAATCATCATTGCTGTCAACCTTTAACACAAAAACCCAAATACCATGTAACATGACCAAGCATTGAGAAAAACTGTTATCTGTGGAGTCACACTTCCCCCAAAACTCAAAGAAGAGGTCACCTCATACACGTAGAGCATTTTGAATGGGACATCTGTTAGTTACTACTTGGCCCCAGTCAGGGTCATGAGGTGGAGGGGGCAGATGCTTTATGGGTCCTCTGCTATGGGGCTGCTTAACAGAGAGAAAGTGACAGGCCTCTGTTGGTGTGGGGGATGTGTGGCTGGACAGGCCTCTGTCATGGGCGTGCAAGTGTGCAGGGGGGAGGGGGGATACTGGTGGTATAGTGGCCCCCTTGAGGCCTTTGCCTCAGGTCCTGCTTTTGGAGAAGGTTTTTCCCTCTCATTTTGACCTCCACTCAGTAGAGTGTGACGCCTCAAATATGCAGTTTCTCTCTAGTTATCTTTACTGATCAGATAGAAATGTAAATCTTTCTGTTACATGACCCCAAACATGTTTTTGTTCATGTGGAATAATGTCTAGTCCAACTGTATGTACCCTATCAAACTATCTTTCAACATGTAGTTTCAGGTGAACACAATTCAGGTAAAGAAAACCCATTTTGAATTAATCGGACCCCTCTCTACTCTTTATCTGCTGTAGCTTTACCAGAGAACTAACCCAGAACCTTTGATCCACATCCTATTGAATAAAATAATGACATTACTGTATGGAAAAACATGACTGCAATACTCATGTGGATTGATCGACTGATGATGGACTTCTTGATTTTATTTGATCATCTTAGAATACACATGGCCATGTATGGGGCACGGGTTATTGCCTACATATGCAGGATCTGTGTCAAGGAGCGCATACAGACTTTGATATCAGGGCCTGACACTATAAATCTGCTGGGGCGTCTAGACGGGGTGTGTAACAAGTTGCGTGTGGGACTTGGGGTGCAGATGGCTCCATACGGCCTGTGAAAATGTTCAGCTTTTTTATTCACTGCTCTCACTTTCTTGGGGATCTGCCAATGGAGCAGTAGTAAATCTGCTGTGATATCCTGCCAAGCATAAAACCCCACACGCTACTTAAACAAAACGTATGAGGCAATGTGATTATTCAATGACATCCTAATTATTGTCAATTACTGTCGAGTTTCTATATTATTTTCTCACTTGTTTGTAGCATTATCTTGTGGATAATGGTAATTGATACAATTCAGAGGTGGGGTGAAGACTTTCTATTGCATTGTGCAGCAGGCGCTGGGAACGTAATATGACAATACAGATCAGATCGGAAACACATGACCCTGCAATGCATGCCATATCTCAAACTCAGGGCGAGGCAGAGTTTACTACTACTTATTGGCATCGCAATTATTTTTTACAACAGCAAAACCAGGCACAACCATTTAGTAATACCTGAATTAAAACCTCATCTGAATGCAGACGGAGGGATGCGTGGTCTAATGAAAATGAATTGTTTGTGTATGTGTGTATGGGTTATGGTTCACATGAGGGAGAGATAGATCTGTGTGTGTGCATGCAACTGCATGATAACATGTGTCTGTGCATGTGTGTGTGAATTTGTGTATGTATGTGTTTGTGTGAACCAACAAGTCACCTCAGGACCTCAGGTATTGCACTCACTACACTCTCACCCACTAAGTGGAAAGGTTCCCCAGCTGTTCCAGCAGCTTGGTCAATCAGCCCTTCCTGTTCCCATTAACGGAAAATAAAAAATCCCAAGGAAAAAACGAAATGAGCAAACAAGCAGATGTGCATGATCGACGGCTGTGTCTGGAACAGACCGGGAAGTCCTGACATGCTGTTAACGCCGCCGAGACAAGAGTTTCGAGACTGTTTTCCATAAGAGGTACACCATGCCGCGCTTCACTCCAACCGTTCTCATGGATATGGTGTTATGAATTACAGAGCGAGAACTGAAGACTCTATATAGACCAAATCCTACTCACTATGTCTGTGTGTAGGTGGTGGTGATGAGTGATAGTGGTGAAGAGAACTTTGCTCTCTCAGCTTCCAATGGAATCAATGAATTGTTGAGTTAGAGATACAGAAGACTAACCGTGGTTACAGTGCCTACGGGACTATGTCTTTGTTTGTAAAGGGATTGTGCTGCAAGACTAAACATTTGGTTAAATTTGCTCAAATTTATTTACAGTCTGGGACAAAGAAACTCAACAGCATATTAATGAATTTAAAAATGCATATTGCTGTGTGGGAAGAATTATGTATTTAATTAATAATATCCCTCCAGAGTCTAAGCCCTGTCTATGCCGAGGAGGGGCGGGGGGGGGGGGGGGGGGGGGGGGGGGTTCTACTAAACTATATGGAATTGTTTTAAGAAGGTCATATCAAATATTATTTTGCCATTGGATTTAGCATTTTAAGACCACTTGAAGTATCAAAAAAATAAATATAATGTACTGGAAAAATATTTATGCACACACACACACACACACACACACACACACACACACACACACACACACACACACACACACACACACACACACACACACACACACACACACACACACACACACACACACACACATTAGCCCAATACAAACGCATTGAATAACAGATTAACTACATGGAACAAAACAAATCTAAAGGAAGTTTGTTCTGAAGTGTATTTCCTATATCTGAGGGATATACGAAAGATCACGAAACATTATTATTATTATATATATTTTTTAAACGTATTTGACCCTTTATTTTGGCACTAAACAGTCTCCACATATACTTTCATTCATTCTTTCAACTGTTACTGACGACCTTCAGAGGAGTCTTGTGTGAGCAAAACAACTGACATGTACGTGTTTGTGAGAGTCTCACCTTTCCACAGAGGGGTCATATTAGTGTGTAGCCCAAACTGTTTGGACTTCAGACGAATTCCACAAGACGCTTGTGGGGGTTGTAGAGCAAAAAGAAGTCTCATCTTTCCATAGAGGGGTCATAATAGTTTGTAGGCTCCAGACGATTTTGTAAGAAGTCTGATTTTTGGTATGTCTCATGGTCTGACAAACACTGCTCTAGCTATGTCACCTTTCACTGTGAAAGTGTTACATACTGTAGGTGGATGCTGTTGATTGAGACACATGCAATGCAAAAAAACAGATAAAAAAACCAGATAAACTGACAGATTTTCATGGGGATTTTTAAATTATACTAATTACATTTCCGCGTAGGTGCGGGAATCGACCTTAGGGGGTTTTAACAGTTTTCATTTCTCTCTCCGCCTCTGTCACCCCATATGGGACCGACCATAATGCTCTGAATCGAGCAGCCAGCCTGCCCATTTCTTAGAAAGGTGATACGTCTGTGATATAAGTAACCGTGGACCTGCATTAATGCTTGTCTTAAGCTTCGGGGGGAATTTAGCTAATTGCTAAAGTGTCTGAGCATAAAGGCTGCCCCAGTCTGGACATACAGTATGACTCGTGCATTAATGCCTTGGTCTTGGACTAGGCAAAACAGATGTCCCGGATCTAGGGCCAACATTCCTCATCCCTGTTTTCCATGTGGGAAAGTTCACAGTTCCACGCCAGGATGGGAGAAGAGTTATAAGGCTCCAGTAATTCTGTTTTAAAGAAAACACTGATATTTATTTATTTTTTCTTTCTAACAAACGTCTCCCTAAGTCCCATGGTGAAAGGGGATGTCCTTGATCAACCCCATTCTGAATCTGAATTATGTGTCTCTGAAATCGCAGGGTGTCCAAAATATATAACTCAAACTAATAATTATAGTTTGTTCTGGGGTTTTTAGTAGCTGTGAATATCATCAATATTTCTGACCATCTCTTGCAGTTAACTTCAAACCTTCCACTGAGATTCTTTCCTAGCAGAAAGAAATGGAATCTGTTACATCTTTATCTCTGCAGACACTTCCAACCCAAAATACACACACGCACGCACACACACACACACACACACACACACACACTTAACTTTACTGCTTTTTTAACTCATCCTCCCATAATCTACAAGAGATTAGTACTAAAGATAGGGAAAACCTCCCTGCTGCTCTCAATTTCATACACAAACACAGCAAAACCATACACTTCTGATACAACTCATAATGTAACGGCTGATTTCCTCCTCTTCGTCTGAAGAGGAGGTGTAGGGATCGGACCAAGACGCAGAGTGGAAAGTGTCCATGATTTATTAACAATAAACTGAACACTACACGAAACAAAATAACAAAAGTGAATCAAACCGAAAGACAGTCCCGTGTGGCACGAACACTGACACGAAATACAAACACCCACAAAAACACACGTGAAACCCCGGCTGCCTAAGTATGATTCTCAATCAGGGACAACGATTGACAGCTGCCTCTGATTGAGAATCATACCAGGCCGAACACACAAAACCCCAACATAGAAAACAACACATAGACAACCCACCCAACTCACGCCCTGACCATACTAAATAAATACAAAACAAGAGAAAACAGGTCAGGAACGTGACACATAAATGAATGAAATCCCATAATTTGGACTTCCCCGTTTCATCATTACACAGCAAATTTGCGGATGTTAAAATCTCGGTGTTGAGGTAAAATGTGTTGTGTTATATCTGAGTGTTGATTCTAGTGGGATTAACATCAGTGGGATTGAAATTGACGCCACCTGCGGTGAATAAATGAAGTGTTATTTGAATCACAGTGAAATCAACACCAGGTGGTGTTGTTGTTACTCAACTGAATTGAGTTAATTACCGGTATCTCTGAGTTAAAATGATATGGGAGGGGTATCATTGCCACATTTCCAAGCATGTTTTGTTGCAGGTTGCTTTTGAGTTTGTTAAATATATATATGTTTCTGCATGCACATTGATTGATTCATTTTTCTTATACTACACAAAGATAAATAACAAATGTTTCTAAACTAATCCAATCTGTAAGTGGTTGGACTTATTTCACCTGTTATTGAGATGGTTGTTCCAGTTTAGACGGTTTAGGTAGTCTCGTTTATCAATCTTCCCTACCTTGACAGTCATTCTATCTGCAGATTGCAGGTGAGTAAAAGTTGCAATTGTTGGATATCCTAACTCTGCCTCGATTCCAATAGGAATGATATAAATCAGATTTTATTTGTCACATGCTCCAAATGCAAAGACGGTAGATTTAATAATGAAATGCGTGTGTGTGTGCGTATGTAGTGTATGTGAACGTGTGTGGGTTTTGTGCGAGAGTGTCAGTGTAATGTGTGTGGGTGTGTGTGTATGTATAGTGTGTACTGTATAGTCATGTGAGTATGCATAGAGTCAGTACAAGACAGGGTCAGTGCAGATGCTCTGTGTAACCATTAATTAACTATTTCACAACCACTAGCAAACACAGTCATGGGTGGTACAGGTACATCTAAAATTAACTCGAAAGACACCCTCGGGAATAAATATGCAAATAAGGCTTTACACCCTACAGCGCTAAAACAACACTAACACCACACTTGTTGATTCCCTAACACGGAGAAAGTGTTACAGCAACAGCTCTAATAAAGTGTTAATTTAAGTCTGAATTTTCAACACCCATGGTGTTAGGGACCCAACACTCTTGGGGTGTTAGTTTATCAACACTTTGAAAAGTGTTAGTTTAATGCAAGGTGGGTGACATACACACTAAGGTGGTGTAAAAAAAAATATACATCTCAAATTTGCTGTATACTACCCTTTCCACCAATATTACCCTCACCAGGGAAGAGGTCAGCCAACACAAACTTCTAACCCTTTCAAGAAAAGCAAGCAATTTAGGTTACATCCCATCAAACATTTAATCTAAAATCTGTCAGTTGCTTAACTCTGGAATTTCTGGGTATTGCTAACTGAGAAATGTACGTACATGTGGTCCACTCATCACCCACAGAGGCCGTAAATCAAGAGTCTTAGATCCAACAATACTGGTGTAGGATCTTCATTTGAGCCAGTTTGCTAAAACAGGAAATGTGAATTATGTGGATTATAATTAAGACATATTTGTAGGTGTTGATACATTTTTTATAAGGGAAAATCTAACATTTCTACGTGGAAATGAAACTTTTTAAAACCTCAAATACACTACAAGTTTTTATAATGTATCCTTGCCTCCAGGGAATAATGGGGTCCTTGTAATCAGCCTATAACAGATTAACTGCATGTTTGAGTTAGAAACTGACAAATACAGACTCCATATTGATGCAGAGTGTCACGTGGAGCGGAACAGGTGAACCCAAGAGCAGACTCAGATGAGGAGACTTGGATGAGGTAACCAAGGTATTTATTGAAACACCCCCCGTGTTTTCTGAATCCTTTTCTGAATCCTTTTCTTCCCTAAGAGTTTATTGAAATGTCGGCCATTTTGTCATTCCTAAATAGTAAGTCCTCATCTGAGTCTGCTCTTGGGTTCAGTTGTTCCGCTCCAGGAAGATTGAGTGCAGGCCAGGGGAGGTCCTGAGGGGAATCCAAGGGAGCGTAGAGTGGGGAATCCAGGACAGAGTAGCAGGACCGACGAGAAGTCTAACTGGAGACAGGGACCAGAGTCAGAGCGGGCAGAACTGTAGCAGAGAGGAAAACAGTGTCAGGCAAGGGAAAACAGCCACAACAGGAACAAACGGCTAGAAACATGGACTGACTGGGCAGCAATTACAATCTGGCAGTGTGGATGTGGCAGGACTGAGTATTTGTAGAGGTCTTGATTATGGAACAGGTTGCAGCTGGTGGGGATCTGCATTGACTCCAGCACACCTGTCTCCGCCCACACAGTCTCACACACACAGAGAGAGAGAGGGAGAGAGCACTGGGGAGTGGCGGTAGGTCAAGGAGACACTGGATGAGCACTGGAGGGCGTGGCAGGAGCAGATGTGACACAGAGGTCGTTGGTTTCACAATCTCTGGTGAAGCATTTACCTACAAATGTGGTAAATAGGACTTGTAATTTATGGGGTCAATTTGTGATGTGTGTATACTAAACACTATGCTAAAACAGTGTACAGGGCATCCACTATAACATCACCCAAACAACGAGTCCTACAATTACTGGGTGGGGAGATGGCTAACTCATGACATTGCAAGACAGTGGAAGGAAGGAATTTGAGAGGCAGATAGGGTGGGAATGGAAAAGGAGCGCTGGAATTGCCATCACAGGTGTACTACCGACTGAGCCATGGGCCTGCTATAACATTATTTCCACTGAAACCAGAGAGCAGCAAAATAGATGCTCTGGAATGGTCTTTCTGCAAAGAGCTGACAGAGTCTATAGTGAGCTGACATGGGTTGGCTCATCTCTACAAATCTGGCGTGCCACCTTTCCACTCCTCGTTCCCTTGCCGTTTGAGCTGTCAACTTTGCAGAGTCTACTGTGATACGTATCACTGATGGGATATGCAGAAAATGTATATGTTTTCCTTTCAATTATTTTAAAACCTGAAAGGAGTTGACAGCCACAATAATATTGATTGATCAGTCAGGCTTCTTTTGCCTCATCTGGGGGCTTGTTATATTACATACAACATGAAACTGTCTTAGATCAGGCATGTCGTGAAAGCATGTGGGCTGTAACATAACCTGTAGTCAAGTAGTGTTTATTATGTTCAAATGGAAATCAGTGGGGGAGAGTAACTCTCTGTGTCAACTGCTGAATTTGCAGTCTATTGTGAACTAGGAAATAGGGCTGGGTATGATCAATCCTACTAGACCTGTGGTTTGGCATACCTTCAATGGATCAACCAGGGTCTTGCTACAGTAGTGTCTCCCCTCACACCCACCCAACCTTTGGAAACCCTAAACTCAGTCATCCCTCACTGTTTTCCCACGCTGAGGGAGAAGAACAGTTTGACGTTTCTTCCAATCCGTCTTCCACAAATTACAGGACTACAGTGTCCAGCATATGAAGTCATCAGAGTGATATGCAGTGGCCGGTGGGAATATTGACTATTGGCTGAATCCTAACATGAGATATGTACAAGTAATTCAAACTGTTGCTCCAAATGCACCAATCATATCCAACATGACAGCTGGTGCAGAGACCAGCAACAAATGATCAGAGGATCTCCACTTCTTGCAGGCTTTGGCCATCTTCCTAAGGCATTATTAATGCAAGTTCCGTTTACATATTCATTTCTCAAGCTAGGATCTGGCCCTATGTGTGTGGGTATGCATACTCAGTTTAATGCATGAAACAGCTGGTAAGACCAACATGTACAGTGTGGAGTTAAATAAATCCTATGGAACACAATTTTCCATCCAAACTGCTTATTGACACTAGAATTATTGTGGTGTCAGAGGAACTGGGGTAAAATACCCAGGAAGAGTCTTTACCGAGTGCTGTGACAGGTCACTCAAAGAGAAAAACAGGGATGGGATTTACGATCCCACGTCTCTGTGTCCATATACAGAATGACAGTGGATAGTGTCAATATATTGTTTGTAGATCAAAAGTCCTCCCTCATTACCATTTGCTGTCAACATGCCCGGTACATACCGATAGGATCTTCATTTGAGCATTTCCTCACAGCAGGCAAATAATCGTGCAGCAACAGGAAATGTCAATTATTGTGTGGATTACAATTAATTTACATTTTTGTAGGGGTTGATTCATAAATCAAGTCTGACATTTTTAAGTGGAAATTACAAACTTTAGAAGCCTTTGTAGACTTCGAATACGCTACATGTTTGCATTTCCTGCAACAACAGGGTGATACAGTAAAAATCCTACATCTGTATTCATTTTTGATGAGTACAGAGGTGCAACATGAAACTAGAAATAGTCAGGGTGTCATGCCTGCTTTCCCTCTCTGGAGCTCGAGGGCGCCAGGCTGCACACCTGTCACCGTCATTACGCGCAGAAGCTCTCATTGGACTCACCTGGACTCCTTCCCTTTGTTGATTGCCTTCCCTATTTCTGTCTGCTTCCCCGTGTGTTCCCTGTGTCTGCATTAATGTTATGTGTTTATGTCCAGACGCTGTCCTGTCCTGTTCCATGTCCGTTGCTCAGTAAATGTTCACTCCCTGTACTTGCTTCTCGTCTCCAGCGTCAACCCTTACACAGGGTCTTTGGCTCCGAGGGGGAAGTTATTTCAGGTCTCAGGGTGCATATGTTAATCTCTAAAAGCTGTTGGGGGGTGGGGGTCATCTACTATGCTAACATATGTAATTATTTTAATTCATTTTGCTATTTGATTTCGAATTTTAGGACCCCTTTTTATCATGACACAAGGCGAGACCCATATGCAGACACAGGAGGCAGATGTTTGGAGTCTTACAATGTTTATTAATCCAAAAGGAGTAGGCAAGAGAATAGTCGTGGACAGGCAAAAGGTCAAAACCAGATCAGAGTCCAGGAGGTATAGAGTGGCAGCCAGGCAGGTACAGAGTCCAGAAATAGGCAAGGGTCAAAACCGGGAGGACTAGAAAAAGGAGAATAGCAAAAAGCAGGAGAACGGGAAAAACGCTGGTTGAGTTGGAAAAACATACAAGACGAACTGGCACAGAGAGACAGGAAACACAGGGCTAAATACACTGGGGAAAATCAGCAACACCTGCAGGGTGACAATCACAAGGACAGGTGAAACAGATCAGGGCGTGACACTTTTTGTACCCCAAAAAGATATACCTATACCAAAAAATTAATCATAAGAAATAAGGTGTCTGTCCTATATCTATATAAGAAAGCTCAGGAAATATATATATTTTTGGACACATATTTAACCCCTTATT
This sequence comes from Salvelinus alpinus, assembly GCF_045679555.1. Lineage (NCBI taxonomy): Eukaryota > Metazoa > Chordata > Actinopteri > Salmoniformes > Salmonidae > Salvelinus > Salvelinus alpinus. The sequence continues at coordinate 26,936,196 of NC_092103.1, read as the reverse complement.
TTTGTTAGCACAAAACTACCTACATACTTCCATTCATTTGTTTGGGTTACCTTGAGATGAGTCCCACGACAGAGCAAAACGAAGAACACCATGTTTGTGAGAGTCTCCCCTGGTTTGTAGTGGTTTGTAGGCCAAACCGTTCGTACGCTACAGACATTTTTGTGCGAAGACCAATTTTGGGATGTCTCGGTCTGACAAACACTGCAGAAGCTTGGCCATAGGCGGATACAGTGGATTGAGACATAGGCGGATACAGTGGATTGAGACATAGGCGGATACAGTGGATTGAGACGCAGCCCATGCAAAAATCTCTAGCTTAAACTGAAGGATTTTGATGGGGATTTTTTTATTATGTTACTTAGATTGATGCACGGGTGTATCAATAAACTATTTTTAAAACATACATATCTTAAAGGTCCAATGCAGCCGTTTTTATCTCAATATCAAATGATTTCTGGGTAACAATTAAGAACCTTACTGAGATTGTTTTCAATTAAAATGGTCAAAAAGTAACTAAAAAGGCAATTTCTCAAACAAGAATTTTGCTAGGACTGTCTGGGAGTTGCCTGAGTGGGGAGGGGAAAACTGAAAACTAGCTGTTATTGGCAAAGAGGTTTAGACTCAATCTTAGTGGTGTCGTGTCTTTGGCTATGCCGGATTAATTGCTATGATATACTATTCTATAAAATAATTTCTCCGTAATTAATATGACCTGATTGAACTAATCATGTAAATGTAATTAACTAGAGAGGGACACCACGAAATAATATTTATAGAGCTGTTATCTTCCGAATAAACTCTTAAAGATTTAGTAATATTTTACATCCATAGCAGTCAACATTAATCGTCATCTTATTCAGTCTCATCTGAAAGTTGTAAATCCTTGGTTATCTGCAAGAATCCTGGCTAACAAGTTGAATCAGCAATACAAAATTGGGTTTAATTATTTATTTACTAAATACCTAACTAATCACACAGAATCACACATACACAATTAAATCATAACTTGATTACAAATTGCCGTCATAAAGGAAAACGTCCCTAGCGGGCGGAATAGATATGACAGCTTGTTACACAAAGGAAAGGGGCTGGGTTTTAGTGAAAGAGCGGGAGACTGGAACAGAGGCGAAGCTGTGCTATCGTAAATACAGTATCTTATGCATTCTAAATTACCGCCCATTTGGAAAAGGAAAATGCAATAAATATTTACTCTGAGCTGCGCTTCAGTAGGTTGGTGGTAGATGGAAGACCGTGTTGCCAAACCGAGTCCTCTGTCCTTTGAAGAATGTCTCTGGTGGTCACTGGATACGTCGTAGTAACGTCGTTGTGTAGTAGACGGGATACTCTGACTGTCCTTCCTAACCTGCGTTTGTAGCTGCTGTTGCCAACAACGTCTAGGAGGTATCACTTCTATAGTGAATACGAGTTCAAAGTTCATACCATTCACAACCAAAGTTCATGCTGATGTTGGCTTAGTTCTGTAGTTATTATCTGAACCATTCTGACATGGGATCGTCACCCTCATCTCCTCGGAACAGAAGGTTATATTTTTGTCAATGGCTTTATATAGTGGAGGGAGAGGGGTGTGCCTGAAAAGTTTGTAACCCATGTCTCTTCACAGGGGCGGGCCCCTGGTTGAGCAGAGGCCCAAACTTATGAAAACCCAAATCTCTCATTTGGAAGCTAAAATTACATTTAATCTCTTCACAAATAATTTCATATCCAAACATTTGAATTAAACAACAATTCCATGTGAATCCGATACCTCTGATGTTTAGACTTTCCACAGTAGAGTTTATGTCATTCTATCATTGATGAGAATGTGTCAGAGGGCAATCGAACTGACATAATATACCTTAAGTACCACCGCATATGTTCAGTTGGTCGGATTACCAGAATATAGTTCATTTCCCCCCCAACTTCTGATGTTCCCAGAATCTCTATGTTAACCAAGGGGTTTTCTTATGTCACATCAGTATGGTAGGGAGAGGGAAAAAGAGGTATTTATGACTGTCATAAACCTACCCCCAGCCCAACGTCATGACAGTGGTCTATTAACTAATTTACCGCATGGTAGTGCTGAGCGATTAGTGCTTTTTGACGTCGGTTTGGTTCGATTATTGAAAAATAATCACGGTTTTCGATTTCGGCTATGATACATTTTTTTTTACATTAAATGCGCTATGCATTATGTGGATTGAATGCTGTAACACATAATAAAACAATTAATAAAAGCCCCATGATGGTAGTGACTGCCCATTACTGCTTATCACTTATTAACCATAGTTTATTCACATGATTTTACTTTTATAAAATATTACATTTGGCAGAGTTGCAAAGAAAAAGCCATATCTCAGACTAGCCAATAAAAAGAAAAAATTAAGATGGGCAAAAGAACACAGACACTGGACAGAGGAACTCTGCCTAGAAGGCCAACATCACAGAGTCGCCTCTTCACTGTTGACGTTGAGACTAGTGTTTTGCGGGTACTATTTAATGAAGCAGCCAGTTGAGGACTTGTGAGGCATCTGTTTCTCAAACTAGACACTCTAATGTACTTGTCCTCTTGCTCAGTTGTGCACCGGGGCCTCCCACTCCTCTTTCTATTCACTCCTCTTTCTATTCTGGTTAGAGCCAGTTTGCACTGTTCTGTGAAGGGAGTAGTACACAGCGTTGTACGAGATCTTCAGTTTCTTGGCAATTCCTTGCATGGAATAGCCTTTATTTCTCTGAACAAGAATAGACTGACGAGTTTCAGAAGAAAGTTATTTGTTTCTGGCCAATTTGAGCCTGTAATCGAACCCACAAATGCTGATGCTCCAGATACTCAACTAGTCTATAGAAGGCCAGTTTTATTGCTTTTTTAAGCAGAACAACAGTTTCCAGCTGTGCTAACATAATTGCAAAATGGTCAATTAGCCTTTTAAAATGATAAACTTGGATTAGCTAACACAACGTGCCATTGGAACACAGGAGTGATGGTTGCTGATAATGGGCCTCTGTACGCCTATGTAGATTTTCCATAAAAAATATGTTGTTTCCAGCTACAATAGTCATTTACAACATTTAACAATGTCTACACTGTATTTCTGATCAATTTGGACATTTCTAGGTGACCCCAAACTTTTGAACGGTAGTGTATATACAATTGTTGAACCAAGGAAATGGTGTGTCATGGAAATTCTACACATGGGACACTTGAAGTCAATCTTAAATGAATCATTGTTTATTGTCAGCAAGCTGGAGAGGTCACAGTCAAACTTAGATGCATAAAGTACCGGTCTGAAGTGATCTCCACCAGGGCAGTCCCGTTAGTTCTCTTATGTACTGCTTACACAGACAAGTTATAATTAACTTAATTCATCATTAACGTTTGGTTCATGAATGTAACCGACTAATATTTCATGAGGCTTCTTCTCTCCAAGCTGAGAACTTGAAACTGAGAACTTGATATCTGCCAAATTGCAGATATCAATCAGTCACTTGCATGAACACAGAAATTGGTTATTAGAAAAGCACAAACATAGAACACGGAAATTGGTTATTAGAAAAGCACAAACATAAAATGTAATTAATTAATTACCAGCTAAAATTACTGTCAGTTCTGTAGTTAGCTTGATCTCAGTCGTTTAACATGCAGCTGACACTTCACAAGTCTCCAAAGATGTCCAGTGATGCAAAAGTAATCTGCGTATATTAGGGTTTAGGTAGCGGGAGAAAAAGTTGCCAACTTTCAACGGCTCACTGTCAAATCAAATCAAACCAAATTTTATTTGTCACATGCGCCGAATACAACAGGTGTAGCCTTACAAGCCTTACAAGCATTTAACTGAAATTGCAGTTTTAAGAAAATACCCCCCAAAAGTAAGAGATAAGAATAGCAAACAATTAAAGAGCAGCAGTAAATAACAATAGCGGGGCTATATACAGGGGGTGCCAGTACAGAGTCAATGTCAATGTGCGGGTGCAACGGTTTCGAGATAATTGAGGTAATATGTACATGTAGGTAGAGTTATTAAAGTGACTATGCATAGATAATAACAGAGAGTAGCAGCAGCGTTCCGGGGGGGGGGGGGGGAATACAAATAGTCTGAGTAGCCATTTGATTAGCTACAGCCCCGTTGATGAGAATGAGGGCGTGCTCGGTCCTCATTTTCTTGTTATCCACAATCATCTCCTTTGTCTTGATCACGTTGAGGGAGAGGTTGTTGTCCTTGCACCACACGTTCAGGTCTCTGACCTCCTCCCTATAGGTTGTCTCATCGTTGTTGGCGATCAGGCCTACCACTGTTGTGTCATCAGCAAGCTTAATGATGGTGTTGGAGTCGTGCCTGGCCGTGCAGTCATGAGGGAACAGGGAGTACAGGAGGGGGCTGAGCACGCGGGGGCCCCCGTGTTGAGGGGCCCCCGTGTTGAGGATCAGCATGGCGGATGTGTTGTTACCTCCCCTTACCACCTGGGCGCGGCCCGTCAGAAGGTCCAGGATCCAGTTGCAGAGGGAGGTGTTTAGTCACAGGGTCCTTTGCTTAGTGATGAGCTTTGAGGGCACTATGGTGTTGAACGCTGAGCTGTAGTCAATGAATAGCATTAACACATTTTGTCCAGGTGTGAAAGGGCAGTGTGTAGTGCAATAAAGATTGCATCATCTGTGGATCTGTTGGTGCGGTATGCAAATTGGAGTGGGTCTAGGGTTTCTGGGATAATAGTGTTGATGTGAGCCATGACCAGCCTTTCAAAGTATTTCATGGCTACAGACGTGAGAGCTACGGGTCGGTAGTCAGTGGTCGCTTTCCTCAGCGGGAAAAGACACTAAAGGGTTAGGTGTCAATCACTCACAACTTATATAGACAGTGTTCACCCTGTGAGAATAGGTAAATAAAGAGAGGGAGAAAATACTTTAATCTTTTCTCATTTACATCTGAGTGAAACCCATTGATTAGAGGGGGTAATGACATACACACCGGATGCCTTTACACATCAAACTTCATCCCTCTGGAATGTTATGGCCTTTAGTGTCCGAATTTATCATTGGCAGTTTTACTGGTGCTGTTATCTAGGGTATAATAGACAGAATGCAGTTGGAATGTGCAGGTGTTCAAGTGTAACTACCTCCATTAGTCTGGACAAAAATGTTATGTTGACTTTGTTTGTTGATCTATTTTTACCGTCTTGTAGTTCACGGAGTGCACAGGTTATTGTCTGCCTTTACAAGTTTTACAGTCATGGACGTCTCCCCAGAGTGACCCTGTGAAAATGTAGTTATCCATGTGCGTTAATGAGGCTATCTTTGACTTAATGTTTTTTGTTTACCTTCCAGGGCCCCTACACTGTTTTCCAGATTTGGCCAGTCTTTGTCCTGATATTCCTAAAGCTGAGTCCAGTTAAGAGAGCCAAACATGAGTACTAAAAGCATTCTAGGCTGCCTCTTCCTGACTCTCCTTTTCAGCCTCTGCCAATCTGGGCTGGTGAGAAAAATACTTAGGCATAAACGGGCGACTCTGACAGCCCCGGGCGGAGACAACATAACCCTCCCCAGTGCTGACCAGCCAGTGATCTTCAACCATGTCTACAACATCAACGTCCCCGCTAGCTCCTTGTGCTCAGTGGACCTGGATGCTCCAGGAAGTACCAGCCTTGAGCCCCAGGACGCAGTTCCGCCATCAGGCCTCCACACCACCGAACATACCATGGATGGGCAGAACCAGATTGTTTTCACCCACCGCATTAACATTCCTCAGCAGGCGTGTGCATGCACCGAAGGGTTCCCGGATTTGAAGAACCTCCTGAGCAGGTTGGAGATGCTGGAGGGAGAGCTGTCCACGCTGAGAGATCAGTGCACTACTGGAGAATCTGGCTTCTGCAGCGCTCAGCCAGTCACAGGTACAGTACTGTATTCATGTCATCCCAAATCACCTCCAGCTTCTGATTGGCTCATTCAACCCCTATCCTCTCCCCTGGTCGTTACTGTAAATTATCGTGTGCTCTCACTCAACTTAGCTGGTAAATAAATGGTTAGAAAACACAACACAACAGTTAGGATACTGCAAATCATATAATTGGGACAAGTTTAGGGTGTTTTGAAGGGCAAAGGGTTGAGAAATCCTGGTATATTATAGCATGCTTAGGATGACTGTCACCTCATCACCTCCCCTTCCTTCAGAGGTACATCTGTTTTACTCAACCTCTGGGAAGCTTCACTGGAATTGAATGTGGGGTTGGGTTTAGCAGTGCTTTCTCTTTTACAGGGAAAAATGCTCTTGAAAATGGAATGAACATCGAAGTATGGACTTACTCCGTGCTGATTAGAAGATTGTTATTCAGGACATAATTGGGTTTTCGAATGTCTCTGGTCTATGATGATAATACTTGATTACAATATTTCTAAATGACATTTGTTAGAGATGTGGATTGGGGGGTGAGGGGCAAGATTATGATTCACTTAACTCTGCTCCTTTAGGTGAGGTGGGGACCAAGCCTTACTGCAATGGCCGTGGCAACTACAGTGCAGACACCTGTGGCTGTATTTGCAAGCCTGGCTGGAAGGGACCCAACTGCACTGAGTCTGAATGCCCCAATGACTGCCAGGACCAAGGTCGATGCGTAAACGGGAAATGCATCTGCTTCGAGGGCTTTGGAGGGAACGACTGTTTGCTTGAGGTTTGCAAAGTGGACTGTGGTGAGAACGGACAATGCATTGGCGGGGTCTGCATCTGTGCCGAGGGTTTCACTGGAGAGGACTGTTCTCAGACGGACTGCCTGAACAACTGCCTAGGCCGTGGAAAGTGTGTTGATGAGGAGTGTGTGTGTGAAGAGCCCTGGACGGGTTCTGACTGCTCGGAACTCATCTGCCCCAACGACTGCTATGACCGTGGACGCTGCGTCAATGGAACCTGCTACTGCGAAGAAGGTTTCACCGGGGAGGACTGTGGGGAGACAACCTGCCCCAGCGACTGCATGAGTCATGGTTTCTGTGTGGACGGCCAGTGTGTCTGCAGCTCTGGCTACACCGGAGAGGACTGCTCCAAGCTCACCTGCCCCGGTGATTGCAACAATAGAGGTACCTGCTTCAATGGCATGTGTATCTGCGATGCTGGCTACCAAGGAGAAGACTGTAGCCAGCTGGCTTGCCCCAACAACTGCCACAACAGGGGGCAGTGTGTCAATGGGCAGTGCCACTGCGACGTAGGCTACCAGGGAGAGGACTGCTCTGAGCTCTCCTGCCCCAATAACTGCCTCAACCGGGGCCGCTGTGTCAACGGACAGTGTGTATGCGATGAAGGCTTTGGTGGAGAGGACTGCAGTATTAAGACCTGCCCCTCGGACTGCTACGGCCGTGGAGACTGTGTGGACGGCCAGTGTGTCTGCTATGCTGGCTTCACTGGTGAGGACTGCAGCGAGCTGAGCTGCCCCAACAACTGCCTGAACCGCGGACGCTGCGTTGACGGGCAGTGCGTCTGCGATGAGGGCTTCACAGGGGAAGACTGCAGTGAGAAGCGCTGTCCCAATGACTGCCTGGGCCAGGGATACTGTGTGGATGGAAAATGTGCCTGCCAGGACAGCTATGCGGGTGACGACTGCTCTGGACTCACCTGCCCTGATAACTGCAACAACAGGGGGCGCTGTGTTAATGGGAAGTGCATTTGTGAGGAGGGATACGTGGGAGACAACTGCGGAGATCTGAGCTGCCTCAACAACTGCCAGGACAAAGGCCGCTGTGTGAATGGACAATGTCTCTGTGATGAGGGATACATCAGAGAAGACTGCTCAGAAGGTAAGAACAGTTTCATTCATCTGACCCACTGATTGAGAGAAAAAAAACGGAATAATTGGGTTTAGTTCATTTGTTAACTTTGCATGCTTGATATTTCCATGTGCTGGTTGAATGCCACATTAAATCCAATTACTTATTTTTCCGTTATGTTTTATACTCAAAACGTAATAAAATCCCCATATACCATTTGAATTAATTTCAAAGGGCTTTTGCGAAAAGGATTAAAACTTCCATCTATGATTTCCTTTGATGCCAAAAGCTGTGCATTTCAGTTGTCTGTACTTCTGTCTCAAAGATCTTTGGCGGTCCAAACCACTACCAGATGTGAGTCTGGGGAAAGCATTAGCTTTGTGTAGAGGATTGTTAGTGGCTGAGTGGCTTTGGATAAAAGTGTCTGCTAAATGGCATATATACAGTATATTATATATTATTATATTGAGGGCATGGGAAACTTAGTGTCTGAGACAGTAAAAAACTGAGACAAAAATATAACTATTTTCTATCCCTCTATTTTCTTTCTTTCTCGTTCTCTTTAGTTTCCCCTCCAAAGGACCTGACTGTAACAGAGGTCACCACTGAGACAGTGGACCTGACCTGGAATAATGAGATGCTGGTGACAGAGTATCTGATCACTTATGTGCCAAATGGTCCTGGGGGTCTGTATCAGGAGTTCACAGTGGGCGGAGACAAGACTGCTGCCACTGTCAGCGAGCTGGAGCCTGGCATCGAGTACCTGATCAACGTCTATGCCATCCTCAGCAACAAGAAGAGCATCCCAATCAGCGCCAGGGTGGCCACATGTAGGTCATGCCCGTTTAACGAGGCTTGCGTAATAAGACATCTTGCCTAAGATCTGAAAACTTGGGTCTCTGAGCAGTCTGGGTTCATGGGAATGTGACCCACTTTAGAAAAAAAGTGTAAAAAAACATTTGCATATTAACTGTAATCAGAATGCTATTCAGTCCAGTGGAGAAAATTTCACAGCACAATGTTTTATTTTTAAGAATAGGTGATTCCAACACAACCACTAGATTTGACTGATGCTTTACAAGTTTTGAAACCACACACTGTCTCGATGCACAATATTTTGTCATCAGGCATAACATATTATTGTCATCAGGCATAACATATTATTGTCATCAGGCATAACATATTATTGTCATCAGGCATAACATATTATTGTCATCAGACATAACATATTATTGTCATCAGGCATAACATATTATTGCCATGAGGCATAACATATTATTGTCATCAGGCATAACATATTATTGTCATCAGGCATAACATATTATTGTCATGAGGCATAACATATTATTGTCATCCGGCATAACATATTATTGTCATCAGGCATACCATATTATTGTCATGAGGTATAACATATTATTGTCATGAGGCATAACATATTATTGTCATGAGGCATAACATATTATTGTCATGAGGCATAACATATTATTGTCTCTCGCTCTGTCCTGCCAGATCTGCCAGAACCAGAAGGCTTGAAGTTTAAATCGGTGAGGGAGACCTCAATAGAGGTGCTGTGGGATCAGCTGGACATTCCTTTTGATGCCTGGGAGCTCTACATCCGCAACACGGTCAGTCTGTCTGTCTCTCTTTGCAATCTATCCATCTCTCTGCAAGTGATGTCTGCTGGGTCTTGCCTAGAATTCAAGTAAACAGCACGGACAAGATGACAGATTTACACAAGCTGGCTTTGCTCTTTTAGTGAGGAGATCTTGAAGTCCTTGGCTATTTATCATGTCCAGTGAAGTAGCAATAACTATCAGGGTTGGGGTCAGTTCAGTTTTCAATTCAGACAACTCAAAATAACAAGGTTAAAAATTAAACATGCACAATAAACCACAAATTGCTGTTACACTATTGAAGCGTGCTGTACTTTACACTTTAAAGAATGACGCTGATGTGAACCGGTACGTGGAAAATAACTGTGCATTGCCTCAGATCACAAATCTGGGGGCTTATTGTTACTGGCACGTTTTCTGCTCAGCTGCTAATGGCAAAGGTCTGGGCAGCCATAACCCATAATACCCTTCGTATTGTTCCCAAGTTCATTCTCACAAAGGGCTGCATCCTCGTTATAACACTCCTCAAGGAGGTCTCCAGCAGCCAGGTCATGCTCAGCAGTGTTTATTGCTAATCCCATTCTCCTCAGCGTTTGGGCTTTATTGCCTCATACATAAAATGTAAGGACCTGTAATCCATGATCAGCACTTCATCCCTATTACTATGGGCCAAATGGGCTTTGTTTGCAGCATTCTTATCTGAGGTAATCAAATACCTGCTAAAATAACCATGGACAATTTTTATATTGTAGCAATTGTTATTGTTTAACTCAACATTAACTGTGTGAAATATTTATTTTGTTGATCCAAAGGACAAATTGACGTGGCTTACCTCAGTTAGCCTGTTGGATATGTAAGTAGGCTATGTAGCATGTATGAATCCAGAAATGGTATATTAAAAACAGTATGTATTTGTCCTTTCAGAAAGAGGAGAGTGGGAAGACCCTGACCACCCTTCCATCCTCCCAGACCTTGTATGAGCAGTCCGGGCTTGGTCCTGGTCAGGAGTACGAGGTTTCAGTGGGCGTCATCAAGAACAATACCAGGGGACCTCAGTCTACTAAAATCATCACTACCAGTAAGCTTATGTAATGTTTTTTCCCCCTAGTCAAATGCAGATCTGTATGTGCGAACTGGGAAGCCAACTCTTCTGACATTGTCATGCCATGCATGAATTAATCTAAACCAGGCTTCTCCCACTCATCCTGGCGACCACCCACATCCCATGGGGTGGATAAGGAAAATGCTTACACCTCTCAAATCACACAAGCAGACAGAGGAACAACTGAACAGACCAATTTAACGGTCAATCATGGCATGAGGATTAGATGGAAAAAGTGGCTAAACCCCCATTGTCGTTTCACACAGTTCAATTTAACAGTATTTTTTGCAAAAGTGAACAATGCTGAATTTCAGCCCAGCCTGCATATTACAATAGAGAGTCTTTTTATCTTTCAAGGAGCCCTGCCATAAGCTTTTACTGCCAACTGTTAGTCCATACATTAAGGTCAAATGGGTTTCTAGCGTGAAGTATGCTACCTCCTCGTCTATGGAAAAGCCATTTCATTAAAAATTCCTTGTTGATGGCGCCTATAAATATCTTCTCCTTCTGAATTGTGCATAATGTATTTATACAAGCTTAAGTTCAGCACAGCTTTCAAGAATGAGGAATGACAGAAGTAGGTGATTTATACAGTGTGAACCTATGGCCTATTTCACCCGGTGAAGTCACCACATCATGGAATTGAGAAACTTCTCCTGTGACAATAAACACAGGAACTTACCAGAGGTCCTGTCAGAACACAGATCAGTGAAATCACATACCAAACAGTCAGAGTAACCAAACTGTTAATTACATTTGTTATGCCATAATTATAATTATAACAATGCAGGTCTTAAAATGTAGTTAAAGTAAAACCAATATTCCTTGTGTCCTTGTGTCTGTAGCCCAAAGGGAGCACTTAAAACATGTATGTGATCATTGTCCATAACAAACAGCACATACTTTCACCCTTTTCATTTATTTTGATTTAATCCTTATTTTAGCAGGTAAGTTGACTGAGAACACATTCTCATTTACAGCAACGACCTGGGGAATAGTTACAGGGGAGAGGAGGGTGGGTGAATGAGCATGCAATAGTCATCCTTAACATATTGTATTCCTCGTGTCCCTTTCCCCCAGGGATTGATGGGCCCAGGCAGGTAGAGGTGCGTGATGTGACAGACAGCTCAGGATTAGTCACCTGGTTCCATCCCGTGGCTCAGGTGGATGGTGTCACCGTGTCCTACGGCCCCAGCTCCGACCCCACAGAGAGGACCAGCGTGGACCTGTCCACCACAGACAAACAGTACAGCATTGACAGCCTCAGCCCGGACACTGAGTACCAGGTGTCCCTGGTCTCCAGGAGGGGAAACAGCACCAGCGATCCAGTCACTGAGATATTCACCACAGGTTGGGGCTTTATTTTATCCACTTCTGATAAGTGCACTCCTGATAAGTGCAAACTGTGTTTGAGCACACTACAATTTTACAGTCCCAATTCAATTCCATGTCCAGTCCATTTTTTTAAGTGTACCTGATAACATCATGCACGCTTGGATTTATCAAGAGTTCACTGTCAACAGTTTTATTATATTACTTTCTTCTTCTTGCATTGTTACAGACCTGGACGCTCCCAAGGACCTGCAGCCACTGGGCCAGACAGACAACAGCGTCACACTGGAGTGGAGAAACAGCCGGGCAGACGTTGACAGCTACAGGGTGAAGTACAGCCCTATCTCTGGGGGTTCCCATGGCGAAGAGGTGTTCCCCCGTGGATCAGGAGACAACACTCAGGCAACTATCACTGGTGAGGGTCAACCATGACCAAATCCCAACATGCAATTATGTCAGTAGAAGCTATAAGGGCTTTTCCCAAGATAGGATTCGCTATGACTTTGTTACTCTTGATGTCAATTTAATCAGATACTCAAATCCTTCTCTGTTCTGCTCGATTGCAGGACTGAAGCTAATCAGGTACTCAAATTCATCTCTGTTCTTCTCCATTACAGGATTGAAGCCGGGTACAGAGTACGGAATTGGTGTGACCGCCATGAAGAACGAGAGGGAGAGCCTGCCTGCCACCACAAACGCAGCAACCAGTGAGAGCATACATTGACACGTTTTCATAGGATAGCCACTGTTCAACAGCAGTCCAAATATCCACCACCATAAGTGACCACAGACACTTTGCAGTCATATATATATATATATATAACTTTCAATGCAACAGATTATTAGGCAACAATATGAGTCAAACATAGGTGCTTTATGAGGTTCTGATGTTTCTAAGTGGTTTTGGAAACAATCTTCAAACCTCAGAACTATCATAGTTCTGAAATATGAAAGCACTATACTATCCATTGTTAAAACAGAAAAATTATGTTTGTACTTTCACTACCCTATGAATTTTACCAAAGGCTTGATCATCACTGATTGAAAGCTTTACCACTTTCCTCCACAGACCTTGATGGGCCCAAGGACTTGGAAGTGAGCGAGTCCACAGAGACCAGCATGACACTGGTGTGGAAGAGACCCCGAGCCAAGATCCCCGTCTACAGGCTGGTGTACATCTCCAAGGATGGCCGGAGGGAGGAGGTGGAGGTCCCTGGAACAGCCACCTCCTACAACCTAAACAACCTGACCCCTGGCATGATGTACACCATCACCCTGGTTGCTGAGAGGGGCTCAAAGAAGAGCACACCTGCCACCCTGTCCGCATCTACAGGTGAGGGTTGAAACAGAATCTTCACAACTGACTCCACCCTCGTATTGCAAGGCACAAATATGTGTGGTTGATCCGTTAAGAAAGTAGTTTCAGTTCTGCTCTCTGCAAAAAGCAATTTTCAAGTATACAATACTATTTTGCCAATTTGAAGTCATAGATTTGGTTTCAGGTCTGGGTAAAAAACATAGTCTCTTGTGGGAATCATTCAGCAAGTGCTAAACGTATGGATCCTATTGTACTGCTAACAGTTTTGAATTGCATTATATAATCCTAAGAGATAAAGACATCTGTAACAGCTTTATCAATCCAAACATATTTCACAACACAAGCTCTTGGGAGTGAAATCATTTCCTCATATACATACCATTACTCGACAGAAGAAGGTGGAATTACTAAGGGCAAGGGTCCGGTAGTTGTAGGCTGTAACTTACTTTATTAGTGGAACAAAAATAGACAACACTGAGGCTAACAGTAACAGTGCAGAAAGACACACAATCTCTAAATGTCTCCCTTATCTGAATTTGTGCCTTTGTGTTTCTCTTGTAGCCTCTTTCACGTTTTACATAGCCAACCCGGTCCCTGAGCTTACCACTCCCATAGGCTCGGAGGACAATATCATTAGTTTTGTGTCGTTAGACCCCTCTGACCCAGACCTACAGATCTCAGGGATGGGGCTTGAGCTCGAGGATAAGCTGGGAGAGCTGACTGTCTCAGTTGTAACGTCCGAAGGATTTGAACTTTCGTGGGAACCAAAGGCACATGTTGTCTATGATAGTTATATTTTAGAATGTAGAGACACTCTGGGATTATGGGATGTAAAAGAGGTCCATCTCCATGGAGATGCCAAAGGTTCTAGATTTCAAGGCCTGAGGGAATCCACAGAATATCGAGTAAAGCTTTACGGAGTAAGCAATAGCCAAAGATCCTCTCCGCTTGAAGCAGTCACAGTTACAGGTATATGCTTTACTTTTGGGCTGCATGCCTTCAGTACAATAGATATCCCTTTGTTGTTGAACGTTGCTCATTTTAACTCTACCTGGATAGCAAAGTCAGGATTTGAACAAAAGAGTTGAGAAATTCAAAACCAAACCTTTCATGTTTTGCATGATGGTATTGTGATGGCATGATATTAGAGGTTTGAGATAATACCTTCTTTACAAAATGGCCATTTAGCTTCATCCCATCCAGTCACTTCTTGCATGCTGAGGACGGCAGTCCTAAAACGGAAAGTGTTGCTTTCAAACTATGAAGAGGAATCCATGCCTTCTCTACTCCAGAGGAATTCAGATGAAGGACATTACTAAAATTGGTTATAGCAAATATAGCAATGGATACTGGGACTGTAAATGCTGTCATTTGCAGGGCATAATTTGCGACTTTCTGTCAGCAACAATACTATCTATTGGTTGTTTAAAAACACCTTGTGGAACCCCCCCCCCCCAAGTAGGTTTGTTATCAGAAGTTGATACCTTCTAGCTGAAGAGATAATGCATTAAGAAAATCTGTGTATTCCTTGGAATGGCTATTCAGAGAGGTTACAATGTCTCCACTGTTTCCCTGCAGATCAGCATGACATCCAGAAAAGTCAATTAGACTACATTTGCACACCAATTTCCTCCTTCATTGGAGTTTTTAAAAGCAACCAATTTGCTCTCTGTATGTCTGTGCCAACAAACTCATCCACTTCACTGTCATTGCTTGCGATCCCATCCACATTGCATTTTCATCCTGAAATGTTTACAGTATTACTTGTAAAGTACAATGTTAAAATAGCATATTATGCATCTTGAAACAACAAGACATGAATCAAACTCTAAAGTGTTCGACCAGGGTTCTGTTCCAATATCCATGCTTGCATAGTACACTAGTGGTGACCTAATATGGATATTGAAACATAAACAAAGTTGTAGGATAACTGGCAGTGCATGGCTTCTTCATCCATTTGAAGTGTACTGGGTACTGTCACTACGGTGGACTATTCGGAACCTTCAAAAATTAATGGCCCTTGTTCAGGGGCCATTAATGCATGAGCTGCTCAGTGTAAATGTACGTCTCCGATGCATGTGGAAGTTTATGGTCCCTGACAACAAGAAAACCTGCACAGCACCATAGAGAGAAAATGGTGATGAGTGATGAATGCAGAATTATTCCTTCCAAACCTCAATGGGAGAAAGTTAGACAAAAGACAATATACCTTTTGTTACTGTAATCAATCATTATGCTTTTGTGGGTATTTATGTTAATCTTTTACTCCACCAGTTATTTCTTCTAACCAGATCTTCTTCCCACAGGTTAACCACTCTTTTTGTTTTTCTTCTACTCCTTTAGAGGTTACAGGTTACACATTTAATCCTTTTGAATGTACTTTCATTTAGCACCCAAGTCTACCTCTACTGATGTAGTCGCTCTGAGTGTCAAAAGTGCTCAGACGACACAGTCTCCTGACACAGGAGCTGTTCATCCAACAGTCCTTCCTCTGGCTCCTCTGATCACAGAGGGGCCTACGTCTACATCTCTGTACCCCACGGGGGACATCCCCTCTGGGGCTGAACCTGAACCAGAGGGCTCCAGCCTGGAGACGCTAGGGGACCTCAATGTCACAGACGTGAGCCCCACTAGCGTGAGGCTAGCCTGGTCAGCCCCAGATGAAGCCTTTGATAGCTTTTTGGTGGAGGTGAATGCTCTGTCAGGGATGGCACAAGCTCATGTGACCACGGTACCAGGAAGTGCCAGGAAGACCCTTATAGAAGGCTTATCCCCTGGGACACGTTATGAGGTTTCGTTGTATGGGAAGGTGGAGGGGGAGCAGTCTCTGCCTCTTCATGCTTTTGCTAATACAGGTACATGGAGCAGTGATTCTTTGCCATAGACATCCATAACCATCGGTCATCTTTCTCTCCATCCCTCTCTCTCTCCATCCTATCCTTATTCATTTCATACATCCTCCCATTCATCCATCTGTCTTTGTATTCATGTGTTCTGTGTCATCATAACTGACTAAGAAAGTGCTGCTGAAACACATCACAGTTTAATCCCTGCAATACATTGTATAGTTGATGTGAAATATATGGAATATATAAAGCAGGGTTCCCTAACTTGCGGCCCGCGGGTGATTTTGTTGCATTTAATTTTTTATTGTTGGACATAAAAGACTGTAAAAACTGCAGCAAATCAACTCCAAGTGATTTCAATTTTGGAAATCTATTCCAAAGTATTCCCACGCATAATAAAGAGATACATGTGATCGTATACAAATGTAAGGTTTGAAATTAGTTTGGGCTTCTTGCACTCAATTTGCAGTATACAAATTATTTGTAATTATGTTACGGCCCCCTAACCATCCGCTCAAGAAAGAAATCAGCCCTTGGCTGAATCTAGTTGATGATCCCTGATTATGGGATATAAAACATAACATGATGTGAAATATCGATTTATGATATATTTCATATAGTGTATATTTTATTGACTGTACTATGATCTGTTTGTCTGCTAGAGGAGCTGAGGCCTGTGGTGGCCAACCTCACAGTCTCTGACGTGACATGGGACAGCTTCAATGTGTACTGGACTCCCAAGGACGGGGAGTTTGAGAGCTTTGTCATTGAGGTGACAAACTTAGAGGGAGGTCCAGAGAGTGAGAACCTCACCCTGTCGGCTGATGCCTTCAACCTGGGCATTTCTGGCCTGAGTCCTAACACTTTGTATAGGATTGGCCTGTACGGGCTCCACCAGGGCTCCTTCCAGGAGCCGGTGTATACTGAAGTCACTACAGGTACCTACGAATGGAGGTGTCCCCCAAGGTTCTGTTCTTATCCCTCTCTTTCTTACTTTTTCTTCACTGTGCCTTTTGAGCAATTTCTCTCTATTCCAGTTGGGATCTGTGGTGAACAGCATACACACACCTGCCTGTTTCCATTCACATTCAAGCATCCACAGCACTGCACGTAGCAAGCAAGATCACTGACGTAACCCTTCAATTTAGCCTTTTTTACCAATGACAGTGTTTCATTCTAACAACACCATACCATGTGTCATTCTTACCCTCCAGCCACTGTGTCAGTCTTTCACCACAGGGCAGGGTGCTGGGCTTCACCCACACAAACCCTTACCCTATAACTGAAACAAGCAAGCTGCCCGCAAGTGACCAACCTCACCCTGTCTCGCCCCCTCCTCACATTCCATCCCATGGCCTGAGTGCATGAAGCCCTCCCCCCTGCCATTACATGCATCGTGGTGAGTTTTTATGTGCTGCAATGATTGCAAAAGAAAACCAAACATCACCTCCTCCCTCCCATCCACATTAAACAGTGTCCATTCGTCATCATTCCATCAACCCCCCCATCCTCACAGACTGAGTAATTAACCTATAGCTTGTTTGCCTGTTGGAGTCATGCTTTAACTGAGTGGCCAGAACGGCTGAGTGACATTAGAGGTCTATGTATTGGTTTCAGTACGAGAGAGACTGGAAATGTAGGCCTAATAGTATACAATGAACAGTGGAGGCTGCTGAGGGGAGAACAGCTGGCTGGAAAGGAGCAAATGAAATGGCATCAAACACCTGGAAACCATGTGTTTGATGTATTTGACACCGCTCCAGTCATTACCATGAGCCTGTTTCTCCCCAATTAAGGTGCCACCAACCTCCTGTGACAATGAATACTATGTACGGTGTGTGTGTTGTAACAACATTAACTCCTCTTTTAGATATTATATTTGTGAAACATTGTTTATTCCAACTATAGTGCAACAAAAATGGCAACTTATTGTCCTACTCAATGCAATGTGTGTGCATGATTTTAACTTGTTTGTGAATGTCTCCCCTGCACATAAGAGTTTTCCCTTTCCCTTGTCAACAAACTCTTCCAAAGGCATGGAGTGTCTTTAACATCATCACCCATACATGTTATTAACATCATAAATGAATGGCTCTCCTGCTTGGGTTTGGCAATGTACTATCTCACCAACAACATGTCCACTGTCTTCTAGCCCAGGGTTCGCCAACTCCTGTCCTGCAGAGCTACTGTTGTTCCAGCCCAGCACTAACTAAAGGCTACAATTGTTTACTATTTGAAACAGATGAGTTAGTGCTGGGCTGGAACCAAACCTTACATTACACACCCAGTAGCTCTGGACCCCTGCCTTAAGTCACATTTTGACACTAAATTCAACCGTACACTTTTGTCAAAAAGCATACTTGTCAAGTCTAGCAAATCTGAAGCCACCTTTTATTTTCATGGATACCCTGTCCTGTTGACTTTCTTTCTCTCTCCGGCACTTTGGCTATCTGTCACTTTCCCTGTTTGTGTCTATGTCAGTGTCTTACTCTGTCTTGTCTGAACAAACACTGAACAAAACATGCACATCTATTTTTAGAATAAGAGCTAGTCCTGACCTGGCTTAAATTGGAATAATGATGATATCACTTACACTTTATATGGCACAAATGCTATTATTATTCATGTGACACATTATGATCAGTACTGATGTGTTACACTGCAATATATTTGTATCTTTCTTTAGTCTTCACCACATCCCCAAAAGCTTGCCGTTGTATTGTCAGAATTAAAATGTGCATGTCATTTATTTTTCATTATATTCAAAGACTATCGAGAATGGCAGGTTTGAGGTGAGTGCCATGTGAAATTGCACTTATTATTCTCATATATCTTTGATAAACAAAATAATCTACAATCTATTATCATCCCCTTAGACAGATAATTGAATATGTAGCAGCCAAACGAGTGATTTTATAGGCAATAAGCATATTGCTTTTAACATTTTAGCTTATTTCAAAATCCAATAACTGTTTCTTCCTTTAGTGAGCGAGCCAATGGTTGGCAATCTGTATGTATCTAATTTAACGTCAGAGAGTTTCTCCATCTCCTGGAATGGCACTGAGGGAGAGTTTGACGGTTATGTCCTGGAGATTATTGATTCAGATTGGCTGAAGGAGCCAAAGGAATATAACATATCCCAGAATGCAATGTCTCATGACATCACAGGGCTAAGGCCCAGCACTGACTATATAGCCTACCTCACTGGGATTGTCAAGGGATCACGAACCCATGCTGTCAGTATTATTGCATCAACAGGTATTTCTATTTTGTTTGTTTTATTTATTTCTAAAGCCAGAACGAGCACATTATCACTTTGCTCCATATTGAAGTTTGCAATGCTTTTCTGATAATTCTTCTTGAGCACACATAAATACTATATAAAATACCAATTTTTTGTGACTACACATTGACTTCATTATAATCTGGGTCACTTGAAGTTTTTGACACTGGATTAAATGGAAAACAGTTTATTGAGGGGAAAAAAGGATAGTAACAGTGTGCCACCCTTAAAAAAATGAATGAATGCTGACTTTTCTCTCCTTTGTAGCTGCAGAGCCTGACTTGTCCAGGCTAGTTGTTTCTAACGTTACCTCAGACAGACTTTCACTGTCATGGAGGAGGGGGGAGAAGGCTTTTGATAACTTTATAGTAGAAGTCAGAGAGTCTGCTTTGCCCTCGCAGGCCATGGGCCGCACCCTGCCTGGAGCGGCTCGCGCCACAGTTATGACTGGCCTCAAAGGGAGTACAACCTACGACATCAAACTGTACGCTAGCTCCGCTGGACAGAATACACAGCCCCTATTCGCCGTAGTCACCACAGGTATTGCATCGCATGTATTTTTTTCTCCATATGTTACATTATAACATATTATAATTCCGAATTCAAAAGCTATTACTCTTAACTAGCTCATGAGTAGTCAAACCCCGACATGAAAATAATCATAACTTTATAGTTCCAACCATAGTCCTAGACTGTCAAACAGATAACGTCAAATTTTTATATCACACTCCTCATCTCCCCTAATTCAAAATCACTGTTCTCTTTTGTCCAGAGGCAGTCCCACAGTTGGGCCCAATAGCTGTGTCCGAATCTAGCCCCGATAACTTCACCCTGTCCTGGGGCACAGTGGCTGGTCACTTTGATGGCTTTGTCATCCGGGTCGGCGACCCTGAACAGCTGTTTGATACACTGGAGTTCACGCCGTCTGGCGAGGTCCGTAACATTACAGTCACTGGCCTAGTGGATGCCACTGACTATGACATTGAACTGTACGGTATTTCTCATGGGCGCCGCACCCCTTCCGTTTTAGCCCATGCCGTCACAGGTACTATGTAATTTACTCAAATCTTACCACTTATTTTGAAACACTGACAGGGCGGAAATGTGTGTCCCAGTAGCCAAAGAATTACACATGACCTCTCCAGGGACCCACCCAGGTTTAAGCGGGACAAATTTGCAGGTTTTGAATAGTGTTCAAGTGAACATTACAAAGAGGTGTGATGGATACAATATTCTTGGATGAGAATCTTCACTTTAGTGTTTCAACACCCTCTTGTATCTACATGACATGTCCACCGTTTTTAATTAGGAGTTTGTCACCCATTTATAAACATGATATCAATCTATTTAAGCTATGTGCATGACTAGATTCTCCTAATTGAATTGGGGCTCTACAAGTCATAGGGCCAACTGCGCCGACGACTACAAGTACTTTTGCAATCATTGCACACATCAACTACCATATGTATTCTCACCACGTCTTACCCCTCCTCTACCCGACCCTAATCCCCCCTCACCCCAAAAAACTCCCACTCCCTCCAGCATCATTACCCAAAGTGGAAAACTTGACCATTTCGGAGATCACCCCATTCGGCTTCCGCGTGTCCTGGAGGGCACATCATCCTCAACAACATGAAGGGGCTCCCTCTACTGGTGGCTTTGGCCACTTTCACATAGTGGTGTCAGACTCAGGCTGGCTATTGGAACCTCAGGAGTTCACTGTCCCTGGCAACCAGAGCTTCTTGGACATTTGGGGCCTGATCACTGGCATAGGCTATGAGGTCAGGCTGACTGGGGTATCCAGTACTGGGCTGGTCTCCCGCCCACTGACCACAGTGGCTGTGACAGGTACCACCCACAGAGGCGTCATGGCTGTTGAAAATGAGGGGGCATGAGCCCCCTACCAATTTGATCAATTTGTAGGATAAAAGGTATACAAGATATAGATAATTTTTCTCACAATTCATTGAAATACATTGAATTCGGTCATCAGTGCCCCCTCAAAAAATAAGGTGCATGATGCCTCTGGCCACACTACACAGTCTGTAGGCTGAAATTCTAAGATGCACACAAGTCAGTTGGAGTTAGGATTCGGCCCTGTACAAAGAGGCTTCTCCATCACAGTGAGGTGTCACTTGGGACAGCTTGAGGGATTGGTCACTATTCAGTCGAAGTAAAAACACAGGTTTACTTTACTTACTCAAGGGGTGATGGATTCCCAACTTGTACTTTTACTGTATCACAAAAAACTGGTAGGCCTTTCCACTGTAATCTTCTAAGAAAGGATTAAATATTAATGCCATCAATGCTTTACTTTGGTGGGGAAGCCTCAACACACAACCCTACTACCTCCTCCAACATCTCACTTACTTTTCCAGAGCAATCTGATTACTCTTAATATTTTCTTCATCCTCTTCATGTTTGAAGCATCATGGAGGTCTTGCCTGTGTTTTCAGTTTGAAGCTTAATTGTTACAGCAAAGAAGAGTGTGGTGCTCTGCTTTTTCCTCTCTCGAAAATATGAAAATATGTTTTCATATTTTAAACTGTGTTTTCCCCTCAGATTTCTCATAATGTGACACTGTGAACGTTACGGTGTAAAGGATGCCATTTTCAATGGACACATTACTGTCACTAAGAATTGTTTGAGGTAGGCTAAGCAAGCAATATCTAAGTTTCACCTGTAAATATTAGACTGATAAGGCATTTAAAAAACTGTCTTTATTTCCAGTTGAAAATATCTGAGGATGGTTATGGACCATTGATTGGATAGTAGGCCTAGACTATAAGTAGGAAAACACAGACAAATCAACATGGCATTTTCAGCATGAAATGTCAGTTGACCTAACCACTCGTTTTTTTATTTACCTTTGAATGCACTGAATGCAGGGCTGGCATTGAGAATGCATGCGGTGTGGATGGATTGTTTTGGCCAAATCCTTGGCTTGATGCAACAATCACAGAGAATAGTAATTGTGGATGTTGACTTGCTAATTGACGTCAATAAATGTCTCCACAACCATGAACGTGTCTATTTCTCAATAAAATAACAAAGGAATGCAAAGCACCTTGACGATTTGAAAGCATGTCAGAGTGGTGGTAGCAAGTTCATGAGAATTTAACCAAAAACTAGGAGTCCTACTCTCTCACCTTTTCCATCTAGTCGCCGACAGTCGCCGTCGTCAAATTTGTTTTCTAGTAATTGGGTGAATGTTTCTCGACAAATACGTCGAATTGAATTCTCTTTCCAACCAGAGGCTGAGCCAGAAGTGGAGCACATGTTTGTCTCGGACATCACTTCAGACAGTTTCCGCCTGGCCTGGACCGCAGATGAAGACATGTTTGATAGATTTGTGATCAAAATTAAGGACTCCACAAAGTTTGCTCATCCACAAGAAGTCAACGTCCTTGGTGACGAGCGAACCAAGGTTTTAACGGGACTCACCGGCGGCACCGAGTACGAAATCGAGCTGTACGGTGTCACTTTGGAACAGCGCTCCCAACCAATTACCGGTGTTGCTCGAACAGGTATTTAAATAAAGGGCCTATTTTCTGACAATCTGAACTATCAGTAAATGCCGAAGCACAATGTGGTCTGCATCTCACATCTCTCGTCTGGTTTCTCTGGAAACAGGTGTCTTGATTACAAGATGCAATACTGATCTTTGTTTTGACTTGGTTTTGTAATAATACCTTTTGTTTTTACTGGTTTTCTTTTCCAAGGGGTATGCCTTCAGGGAAATATTTAAATTGCCACTGATCATTATTTTATGTACTAATAGTCCTAGGCCTGGGAGCATCAAGGGACCATTCAAGTGGCTCCTGATGTGGTGCAGCAGTCTAAGGCACTGCATCTCAATGCTTGAAGTGTCACTACAGACACTCTGGTTCTAATCCAGGCTGTATCACAACCAGCTGGGATTGGGAGTCCCATAGGGTAGGCGCACAATTGGTGTAGCGTTGGCTGGTGTAGGCTGTCATTGTAAATAAGAATTTGTTCTTAACTGACTTGCCTAGTTAAATAAAGGTTACATTTAAAAAATTGGTTTTGCATGTCTCTTTTTCCCCATATGATATCCTTTTCAGGAATATGGAGACACATATTTTTGCATTAGATTGTGCTGCTTCTTATGCTTGGCTTTAAATGCAGCTCAAAGTCCATGTGTTCTGATGCCCATTATAGACCAATTTTCATAGCCTATACATTTTACTGGCCACTAAACTGGTTAGAGTTAAAGACGCAACTTTAAAAAAAAATTGTAGCATTTTTGACAAAAGTTTAATGGTTTGGTTCATGCATTAAAATGTGCTCCCTAAAGAGCAGACTTTTTAGCCGTTTGGGAAGTGTGATACTGATGCACCCCTGTTGATCTGTAGATTGCAGTGGGTTTCAATCTTACTCTGGCTGTGGTGATTGTGGTGGGCCTTTGTTGGTTTTCAGCAAATATGTTTTCTCACTGGAATTTTGTGTGTCTTTGTGTGCTTTTCTGATTTGTCATTGTGTATATTGACACACCATAGGGCAATAGGCCTATTCCGTTGAATAAACTGACCTCAGTAGAATCGATTCCTGATCAAAAATCTAACTCAAACAGATCAATCTAACTTTTCTCATTTTTTGCTTGCCTTTTTAACACTTACCCCATCGCTGTGCCAGGCCTGGGCGCTCCAAGAGGCATCCACTTCTCTGAAGTGACTGAGTCCTCGGCCATAGTCCACTGGATCATGCCTCGAGCCAGAGTGGATAGCTACCGCATCATCTATGTGCCTCTCCAAGGAGGTGAGTGAATAGCCTCATATCTTATAGTGGCAGTAAAGTCTACCCATTATAATAAGGATATTGGACTGCGTTTATATAGTTCTTTAGGCCTCAAAAAGGCTTCATGTAGCATGGGGGGAGGAATTTCTTCTCCATTTTCTTTCAAATTGGACAAAGCACTCTCTCTAGTGGAATATAGAGTAATCACAAGGTTTCTTCACACAATAATTTACACTAGTGTAGAACTGTGAATATCTGCAGCTGCTACCAAGGAAGGAAAGGAAACCAGTTCCTTAAAGTGGATTTAACAGTGCGATTTAAGAGCACCATTAAACATATATTTATTTCAGAATAGAAGAACTTAAAGTAGCATAAATGCAATATTTTCTCTCATCAACAGGCAGCCCAATGACAGTGCTAGCAGATGGGACCGAGACCCAGGCCTTGTTGCCTAACATGTTTCCAGGAGTGACCTATCAGGTCACCATCTTTGCTGGGAAGGGCTTGGAGGAGAGTGACCCGGGGGCAGAGAACATCACCACAGGTGTCTGACTACTCTTTAGCATACATTTACACATTTGACCTTTTACTAAATACATGCAATTATATAATGCGTTTACATTCAAGTCACAGTGCTATGAGGAGGATAGACAGAAGTCTCTGTGTCATGCATAGACATTATGAGCATTTCATAAATCATTAGCTTCATACATTCATACTCAACAGCACATATGGTACTCCTTTACTCTGTCCACCCCAGTCAATTATTCCTGGAAAAAGTATGACATCATTGCATTGGGTTGTTTGCAGGTCATAATACTGTCAGTACAGGTGTTTGTTTGCTGAAGCTGTTGTGGCTACAGGCCTATGTGTGTAACAAAGCTGTGTATTTTCCTCCTTCTTAGCTCTGGACAGGCCTCAAGCTCTTTCTGCTGTCAACGTCACTGACACGACCGCCCTGCTGCTATGGCAACCAGCTCAGGCCACCGTCGATGGCTACGTCATCACCTACAGCGCAGACTCAGGTTTGTGTGTGTTTCACAAGAGGCCCAAGGCACAGATTGCCAGGAGCTGACGTGTATTTGTGTACATTATGTATTTTTATCAATGGTATCCCCCATCACTAGCCAAATAGACACAGCACAATAGGACTGTTGGTGGTGGTAACCGGGTGGTGATATTGTCTCTTTCCTCTGCTGTCTGCAGTGACCCCTGTGATGCAGCACGTTTCTGGGAACACGGTGGAGTTTGAGATGGGCTCCCTAGTCCCTGCCACCCACTACACAGTTGGGGTGTACGCCATGAGGGAGGCACAGAAGAGTGGCACCATCACCACTGAATTCACAACGGGTAGCTCTCAAATTAGATGCTTTATATAGGAGCATTGGGTCTGATTTTCAAACAACAATCAAACTGTGTAATATTTTATTGTTCATAAATTCAATGAAGTGCAATATTGTATTGTCCATGAATTCAATATTAAGACATCTGTGATATCATTATTTAACACGTTTAACATAGTGTTGTATGTGATCCTTCCACTTTCCTGTTTGTGTCTGTAGATGTGGATTCTCCTCATGACCTGGCGGCCAGTAACGTCCAGACAGACAGTGCCACTCTCACCTGGAAGCCTCCGCGTGCCGCCATCACCGGATACATCCTCACCTTCACCTCACCCGACGGCACAGTCCGGGTACGGGTTTATGAGTCCGCACACTGGCCCCCACTATCTATCATCAATGGCTATTTTACAGCTACATTTTCCAAAGTGCTTTACATTATGAATAAAGATTGATTTGATTTGAATACAGGAAGTTGTCCTGAGCCCTACAGCCACATCGTACAGCATGAGTGAGCTGAGTGGCTCTTCAGAGTACAGCGTCAGGCTACAGGCCATCGCTGGAGCCCAGCGGAGCCGCCACGTCACCAATGTCTTCACCACCAGTAAGTAGACTGCTACACACACCACCTCCTTCCCCTCACAGCTTTACAATGAGCAGATCTCAAGTGATGCTCTATTTCCTATGTAGTGCACTGTTTTTGATGTGTGTGTGTGTGTGTGTGTGTGTGTGTGTGTGTGTGTGTGTGTGTGTGTGTGTGTGTGTGTGTGTGTGTGTGTGTGTGTGTGTGTGTGTGTGTGTGTGTGTGTGTGTGTGTGTGTGTGTGTGTGTGTGTGTGTGTGTGTGTGTGTGTGTGTGTGTGTGTGTGTGTGTGTAGTTGGAGGGTTATACAGATACCCTAAGGACTGCTCGCAGGCTCTGCTGAATGGAGACACGATCTCTGGCACTTACAACATCTACCTGGGAGGGGAAGAGAGCCAGCCCATCCAGGTCTACTGTGACATGATCACGGACGGAGGAGGATGGATGGTGAAGAACACACACACACACACACACACACACACTCACACACACACACACACACACACACACACACACACACACACACACACACACACACACACACACACACACACACACACACACACACACACACACACACACACACACACACACACACACACACACACACACACACACACACACACAAAGTCTAAACTCCAGGTTTGATTGGATTGACCTTTACATGTTTGTGATAACACTAAAGCCAAACCAAAGACATCAGGGCTTGTAAATGACAGGTTCTGTCAACTCTCTTTACAGGTGTTCCTGAGGCGCCAGAATGGAAATCTGGAGTTCTTCAGGAACTGGAAGAATTACACCGGTGGCTTTGGGGACATGAATGATGAATTCTGGTTTGGTGAGTCCACATCTCTCCACCCTTCCTTTATTTGTATTTTATTTTCTCCCTTTATTCAGTATTTGTGGCCAATGCGGAAGTCAAACCACAATCCTGGGGTTGCATCACCATGCTCCAACCAATTGAGCCATAGGAAACAGGAATGGCACTGTGATGTCATTTCCTGTCATTTCAGGTCTGGCCAACCTCCACAAGATGACGGCATCAGGCCAGTACGAGCTGCGTGTGGACCTGAGGGACAACGGGAAGTCGGCCTACGCTCAGTATGACAAGTTCACCATCGCAGAGCCACGTAGCCGCTACAAGTTGTACTTAGGAAAATACAGCGGCACAGCAGGTAAGGACAATTATGATAATAGCTGTGTTTATTAGTGCTCCTGCATAGAAAATCTAGTCAGATCTAACTTTATTAAAATTCCATTGAAATATACCAATACACTTTACAGTAAAAAAAGTCACAATAAAAGACACAATATAACTGTGATTGAACTATCCATATTTCTTCACACCAGTCAATGTGTTTCTCTTGTTTCCTAGGTGACTCTTTGATCTATCACCATGGTCGGCCCTTCTCCACGTACGACAATGACAACGACATTGCAGTAACCAACTGTGCACTGTCCTATAAGGGTGCCTTCTGGTACAAGAACTGCCATCGTGTCAACCTCATGGGAAAATATGGTGACAATAGTCACAGCAAGGTACAGAAAGTGTGGCCTACAATGTATTGACTTCCTTTCTGCTATCACAAAGTGTGTGTGTGTGTGTGTGTGTGTGTGTGTGTGTGTGTGTGTGTGTGTGTGTGTGTGTGTGTGTGTGTGTGTGTGTGTGTGTGTGTGTGTGTGTGTGTGTGTGTGTGTGTGTGTGTGTGTGTGTGTGTGTGTGTGTGTGTGTGTGTGTGTGTGTTATATTCTGGTCAGAGTATGAAACAAGATTATTACATGTATTATTTATTACACATACTTTTGAAATACTGCGGTGTGTAAAATGTAAACATGTAAAAAAAAAAGTCTACTTTTTTCAGGGTATCAACTGGTTCCATTGGAAGGGACACGAGTATTCAATCCAGTTCGTCGAGATGAAGATTAGACCCGTCAACTTCAGAAACGTTGAAAGCCGACGGAAAAGATCATAGACTTAATACCTGTACATGGTTTTATTGTGAAGATATTTGGTGGAGGGTTTGGAATGGTCAGTATAGGCACTTTTGTGTGTTTGATTTGTTTTATTGTTTGTGTTCATTGGAAAATGTTCAAGCCAAATATGGCTCCTTATATTATGTCCAAAGATATTTGAATATGCCAATTAAGAATAAGGCAGTTTGATTATGAAATGTGAAACAATGAAAGGAGATTTCAGTTACTCTTATTTTTATGGTGAGGGTAAAAAGAGTAAGTTTCACTCTCGCTCTTATGTTCTATTCTCCCACACTGTTACATTCAGTTGATTAAAAAAACTGTATGAGCACCGTTAAGCTTTTCAACTAGGCACATGGAAATAATAACGTGGCTTGATGCCACATCCCTCAGTCTCCCCAGACATTGAGGGACTGGGAAATAAAGCTATCGAAGTTAAAGGAAAATTCCACTCAAAAACTATATTTTCGTCCACTGTTGATACAGTCCTACAATGTTTTGCATGTCAACAGATACGTTTTCAAGATACTGGACTTTCAAGAAGCAAAGTGTCACTTGCCACATCAGCATAATGATGTAAAATGCATCATGATGATGATGTGACAAGTGACACTTTGCTTCTGTAAAAGTCCAATGTCTTGAAACCTTGACTGCTGACCTGCAAAACCTTTTGGGACTGTATCAAAGGTGGACGAATGAAAAAAAGACAAAAAAATAGTTTCCTTGTACAGACCTGAGGGCAGGACTGACAAAACTGGGTATCATTTGTTTCATATTGAGTGATTGATATTTCAAATGTCATTTTATATTATTTCAACCTATTGGAATTCATTAATAGTATGTCCACAAATACAACAAAGCAGGAAAACTATTCTTGAGAAGATTATGGTAGTGAAAATAACCACTGACATCATTGAATACCGGTTTAAATTATGCTTGACATTTTTTTCAACTGAATGAAAAACAGATGTCTATATGAAACCCTCAATACAATAAAATATACTTTGTTAAAAGGTGTCAGCATTTTTCTTGCTGCCAATGTCAAACATACCTGTTTCTTTACTTAAAAGTTTCCCTTCAACAGCAGATGGCAGTGTTGAGTGTTCAAGTGTTCATGCCTTAATCATGAGAAAAGTACTCATCAGTATGCATCACACAGATTGAGAGCATATTAACCTCACTAGGGTACGTGGGACGTCCCACCTGGCCAACATCCAGTGAAATAGCAGAGCGCCAAATTCAAAAACAGAACTACTCATAAAATGGGCCTAAAATAGCAAAAGTATTCAAAAAACAATAATACACATCAACTTACTAGACTACTTCTGTAAAAGTGGCTCTTTAATGTTGTCTTTTTGTAATCTAGGGTAAACAAAAGAAAAGTAAGCTCGTATCAAAAGGATTAAATATGCTGTGGTGTCATGTACCTACAGAGTGATAATATAAAATATTGATATTTTGGTAAGGGGGACATGTTATTTTCTCCTTCTTAGTCTGAAAGCAGCGAAGAATGTGGAGCAGCAGATATATAGCTAGGGGAGCCAGCCTGGTCTGGGATCATGTGGTTCTACAGGTCAAGTCAGAGGAATTACTCATGTATCCCTATCTCCTCATGTTAAAGGCCCATGTCTTAATTTGAAAAACCACATAACGGCAGCCCCGGTCACTTTCATGTCGACCCATACAGAATAGAAAAAACACATCTGACGCAGGTATCAATTAATGACAGTAATGTAGGCGAAGAAAAACATGGTGTGAAATAGTTGCAAAGACTGTAAGGCTGTGTTTACTGAAAAGTCCCTGGTTGATATTGTGAGCATTCATCATATACCATGTACATGTAACACACAAACTAACATCCAGCACATAGGCAAGCATTCCCTTTCGGTAATGCGATGATTGGATGATAATATTACTACACAGTAATACAGAACAATAATATTTCATAACTAGGCCTGGATGAAATCAGCTTTTTGATCAAGTTTATTTGTCTGCCTTTTTAATCCATTAAATCTACTGTATTGCAGTGTTTTGATTGATGATTTCAAATCCTACTTGAGGGGTTTAAGGAAATTCTTATTTAATCTGTCTGTATTCATAACATATGAACTTGGGTTGCTGGAGATTTCCACTGGGACATCGTATAGAGACTTTACATGATTGCATGTACTGAATACATTATTGCCAATTTAATTTATAGGGCAATGCATAGTTACCTCTCACCCCATCGGCAAATACACATTAGAATAGAACAGAAATATTATTACGCAACATAATGAACAGACATGAACAGTTAGACACATATATCATACATTGTCACACACATAATTAAATAGAACATCTCTATGGTCACAGTTAAATAGGGTCAACAAGTTCAGTAGACAAAATACCGGCATGTTAGTTGACAAATTAATGGATATTTAATGGATAATGTACTGTATGTCAATAATTCTACAGTTGGATATGAGCCTTCATCACATCCTATTTTAGGTCCAGATTCTGGGTACTGGTGGATGCCATTCATGCCTCGGAAGGTCAGTTCTTTGCCAAGGACATTTCAATTCTCTCACACTAGACAAGCTCCAACGGCTTCCTTTGTATCTGTTGTGGAATCTGACTGAGAGCAGCTGGGTTCATGTCGACAAGTATTGAGTATATAATTATAATAATTTGAAGAGGTGACTCTGGAATGCTGGCTGTCTAGGAGGAGTTGCAAAGAAAAAGCCATATCTCAGACTGGCCAATAAAAATAAAAAGATTAAGATGGGCAAAAGAACACAGACACTGGACAGATGAACTCTGCCTAGAAGGCCAGCATCCCGGAGTCGCCTCTTCACTGTTGATGTTGAGACTGGTGCTTTACGGGTACTATTTAATGAAGCTCCCAGTTGAAGACTTGTGAGGCATCTGTTTCTCAAACTAGACACTCTAATGTACTTGTCCTTTTGCTCAGTTGTGCACCGTGTCCTCCCACTCCTCTTTCTATTCTGGTTAGGGCCAGTTTGCGCTGTTCTGTGAAGGTAGTAGTACACAGCGTTGTACGAGATCTTCAGTTTCTTGGCAATTCCTCGCATGGAATGGCCTTCATGAACAAGAATAGTCTGATGAGTTTCAGAAGAAAGTTCTTTGTTTCTGGCCATTTTGAGCCTGTAATCGAACCCACAAATGCTGATGCTCCAGATACTCAACTTTTACTCAGTTTTATTGCTTCTTTAAGCAGAAGAACAATTTTCAGCTGTGCTAACATAATTGCAAAAGGGTCAATGATCAATTAGGCTTTGCATGTACTGGAGTGATGGTTGCTTATAATGGGCCTCTGTACACCTATGTTGATATTCCTTAAATAGTCATTTACAACATTAACAATGTCTACACTGTATTTCTGATCAATTTGATGTTATTTTAATGGACAAAAAATGTGCTTTTCTTTCAAAAACAAGGACATTTCTAAGTGACCCCTAACTTTTTAACAGTAGTGCATATTAATATATATGTATATATATTTTATTTAATTTTTTATTTCACCTTTATTTAACCAGGTAGGCTAGTTGAGAACAAGTTCTCATTTACAACTGCGACTTGGCCAAGACAAAGCAAAGCAGTGCAACACATACAACAACACAGAGTTACACATGGAATAAACAAACATACAGTCAATAATAAAATAGAAAAGGTCTATATACAGTGTGTGCAAATTAGGTAGGATAAGGGAGGTAAGGCAATAAATAGGCCGTAGTGGCGAAATAATTACAATATAGAAAGTAAACACTGGAGTTATAGATGTGCAGAAGATGAATGTACAAGTAGGATACTGGTGTACAAAGGAGCAAAATAAATAACACTATGGTGATGAGGGAGTTGGATGGGCTATTTACAGATGGGCTATGTACAGGTGCAGTGATCTGTGAGCTGCTCTGACAGCTGGTGCTTAAAGTTAGTGAGGGAGATATGAGTCTCCAGCTTCAGTGATTTTTGCAGTTCGTTCCAGTCATTGGCAGCAGAGAACTGGAAGGAAAGGCGGCCAATAGAGGAATAGGCTTTGGGGATGTATATCTCCTAGATATAGGACAGACACTTCCAAAACGTATTCCTTATGATGTATATATTTTACTGTCTTTTTTGCCATTTATGAATGTGTTATTCAATGTGTTTCTATGGGCTATAGTAAATGTTAAAGGCCAAATGCAATATTTTATCAAATCATTTCTAAATATATTATATATATATATATATATACCTAAAGGGGTCTTAAAATTCTAAACCAAATAGCTAAATAATCCATGGTAGGACCATCTTCAAACAATTCCATATGTTAGCTTAGTAGCACCTTACATGTGGAGTGATCTCCAATGCACTTTAAAATGGGAGGAATTGGAGCCTCTAGGGCATTTCAGATGGTTGTTAGGGGACCTTTTTACTGTACAATGTGTCTGTTTTTTATCATTGTGTTTTGCTTTTCGTGTATTGTTGTGTATAATAAAGTGTATTTTAATGTGTATATGAATGTGTAGTTTGATGTGTTTATTTTATGTTGATGTGTATTGTGGTGCTATACAGGGCTCATCTGGAAAAGAGACCTTGGTCTCAGCATTGACTCCCTGTCAAAATAAAGGTAAAATAAAATGGTGAAAGGTAGTGCACTATATGGGGAATAAGGTGTCATTTCAGATGTGTCCAATATTCCCCCAAACAAAGTGTATGTGTGTGGCAACCTCCATAAGGTTATAGTCGGGTCACTCTCAGAGGCCCCATAGAGGTAGACTCACTCTGAAAGTCACTTTGCTCACTCCCCAAGATGTTATATAACATAATATATACTTTGGGTGTGATCCAAAATTCTAAATGTTTCATGGAACTGTCATGGCATTGCTGTGCATTGTTCCAGTCAATGTTTGCTCAGCTTTATGTCATTATTAAATAGCTGCCAAAATGTTGCACAATTTGTCCGATAGACAAGCTGTTCCTAAGGATGTAATATAATTCATGACATAACCAACCTAAGAGTGGTGCTTTTTCAGAAAGCCCAGTTTCCGCATCTGGTATTTTGTTCTGTTTTCCCATGTCATATGAGTCATATAATAACGAATGTATTAGCATGTGTAAATATAATCCTAAATGTAATTATGAAAAAAATGCAATTTCTGTACTGCATAAAAACAAATTAGTGATGACATTCTCATTGGTGGTGAACTACTCTGTATGCAAATTCATCAATGCTATGTATTACCAGATACATAATCCCTTTATTAGTCCTATTTCACTTTCGTTATTTAGGCCTACCCTATTGAATCAAATGGGCAATGAAGAAATAGTATCACATTTCCACATGGTATTAGTCCACATTGTGCAAAGGTTAGCGTGCATCCGGAGGGAACCTGTTTACATTCACCACGCTATTTAGCCTCAGTGGAACCAATTGGATTGCTATTAATCCCATTTTTCAAGGAAATCTTTTCCCAAGAGTTTGTTATAATGTCTGTGTTATATTTGAATTGGCTGTACTTTCACAGTCCAGAGTCCCTGACACTGTGGCCCGACATATCTAAATCATCTGACACAGGCTTGTCACAGTGCTTCCACGCTTTCCATACTACTGTAAGAGAATTGTCATAGGAAAAAAAATCTATGTAAATAACACAGGGGATGCTTCATTTCATGCTTCATCTCATCGTTTTATGAACTGAATCGTTCATGTGAAGGCCCTAAAGGCTTAAAAAGGTGTGTTTGTATAGAACACGCATGCCCCTTCCAGAAAGAGCTAGACAGGCCAGGTTGAAACTGAAGCCAAAGCTCAATCTCCCAATCTTAATGACTATATCCATTACGTCTGAAATTATAAAGAATATGCAAATAGATGACAGGGTTGGGCATACAGACTGAACAAGTCTGAGCGTGGGGATCCAGTTGCAAATGATTGCCTTCAAGGAACTCACTATTTGCCTTCTAGGAACTCACTTGTTCACTCACTTTTCACATTTCTCTGCCAAGAATGATCAGCCCAATTATTTGTTATTGGATGGAGCCCATGTTCAACCCAAAGATCCTGGTCAAACCAGAAACAAACAACAGATGAGGGGGAGGTGTATTCGGAGATGAAGAGGTCTCTGGGAGCTGTATAGTCAAGGTTATCTGTGATGGTTCAAGTGTTTTACAACCCATTAGTGTAGTAATAACGCAGGCAATAGGCCGACATAGGTGAAAGATGATCCGGCAATGTGCTAGGATATTACGTTTTACATGTAAAATTTGTGATGATCAGTATCTTTCTAATCATAGAGGCCTTTCTATTCCCATACTTAAGAATCGATAACATGAGACAAAAGGGCTATAACATGAGACAAAAGGGCTATAACATGAGACAAAAGGGCTATAACATGAGACAAAAGGGCTATAACATGAGACAAAAGGGCTATAACATGAGACAAAAGGGCTATAACATGAGACAAAAGGGCTATAACATGAGACAAAAGGGCTATAACATGAGACAAAAGGGCTATAACATGAGACAAAAGGGCTATAACATGAGACAAAAGGGCTATAACATGAGACAAAAGGGCTACGGGGAATATTTTGCAGGATTGTAATTGCAAATGTATGGATCACCGGATCACCTCTGCTGACATCTTGGAGATTTAAGATGGATGTATTTAACGAATGTGTGCTCGTAATTATTGGTAAGAAAATGAGAGTAGGCCTCGCTTGATCAGGGTGACTGAGAGTGTCAGTGACCCCCCACGTACACACACACACACACCTATCAACAGCGTGAATTATCCCCTCTAATGGTCATAGGGGCTGTCATATGAGATAAAAGATGCTGCTCATTTAGTTAATTGCTCAGGATTTGATCAAATGTATGGATTTTTGTTGCTATTGTTCCTTTAAGTGGAAAGGAGCAATTTGTTCCCAGGCACTATAGGGCCAGGTTTGTATTTGTATTTGTATTTCTTAGGGATCCCCATTAGCCACTGTCGAGGCAGCAGCTACTCTTCCTGGGTTCCAAACACATTCAGGCACTTACATTACATATAAAACAAAAGATAAAACAGTACATCATATAACAGTATTACACAACTACATATCTACAATACAAAATGTATAATACCACCATACAGTACAACAATATTACAATGCACGTGTGTGTAGAGTGCGTGTGTTAGCGCTTGTGTGCTTATACGTGTGGCTATACCTGTGTATGTGTCTCTTCACAGTCCCCGCTGTTCCATAAGGTGTATTTGACCTGTTTTTTAAATCTGATTCTACTGCTTGCATCAGTTACCTGATGTGGAATAGAGTTCCATGTAGTCATGACTCTATGTAGTACTATGCGCCTCCCATAGTCTGTTCTGGGGATTGTGAAGAGACCTCTGTAGGCATGTCTTGTGGGGTATGCAGGGGTGTCCGAGCTGAGTGCTAGTAGTTTAAACAGACAGCTCGTTACATTCAGCTTGTCAACACTTCTTACAAAAACAAGTACTGATGAAGTCAATCTCTCTTCCACTTTGAGCCATGAGAGATTGACATGCATATTATTAATGTTAGCTCCCCATGTACTTTTAAGGGCCAGCCATGCTGCCCTATTCGGAGCCAGTTGTAATTTTCCTTCTTTGTGGCACCTGACCACATGACTGAACATGAGGCAGAGCAGTGCTTAATTATGGACAGACTTCTCCCCATCTTAGCTACTATTGTATCAATATGTTTTGACCATAACTGTTTACAATCCAGGGTTACTCCAAGCAGTTTAGTCACCTCAACTTGCTCAATTTCCACATTATTCATTACAAGATTTAGTTGAGGTTTAGGGTTTAGTGAATGATTTGTCCCAAATACAATGCTTTTGGTTTTTGAAATAACTTATTCCTTGCCACCCATTCTGAAACTAACTGCAGCTCTTTGTTAAGAGTCATCCGCATACATAGACACACTGGCTTTACTCAAAGTCGTTAGTAAAGATTGAAAAAAGTAGTGGGCCTAGACAGCTGCCCTGGAGAATTCCTGATTCTACCAGGATTATGTTAGAGAGGCTTCCATTAAAGAACACCCTGTGTGTTCTGTTAGACAGGTAACTCTTTATTCACAGTATAGCAGGGGGTGTAAAGCCATAACACATACATTTTTCCAGCACCAGACTATGATCGATAATGCCGCACTGAAGTCTAACAAAACAGCCCCCACAATCTTTTTATCATCAATTTCTCTCAGCCATTTATCAGTCAATTGTGTAAGTGCTGTGCACGCTATAAGCGTGCTGGAAGTCTGTTGTCAATTCATTTACTGTAAAATAGCATTGTATCTGGCCAAACACAATTTTTTCCAAAAGTTTACTAAGGGTTGGTAACAGGCTGATTGGTCGGCTATATGAGCCAGTAAAGGGGGCTTTACTACTCTTGGGTAGCAAGGAAGGGTGGGACAGGAACAGAATTAAATGGCTAATTGATAATTTTATTTAACGTTTTATTTAAGTCATGACGGTCATTGTTTCTAAGACAAAATGTTAAACCATTTTCAAAATAAGAACCCTTTTATGGTACTTTGGGTCATCATTGCTCTCTCTCTTCCCCTCCCCCTCCCTCTCTCCTATGACTTTAGCTCTATAGCTTTAGCTGTGACATAACAGACTCAGTCAGCCCCAAAGCTTCTGCAGCATGGGCTCTATGAGAGAGAGGCAGGCAAAGAGGAATGAAAGCTCATTCAGAGCAGCAGGTTTATTTTAGGGTCCTACTGGATAAAAGTAGATTAACATCACAATGAATCCTTGGGTACTCAGACGCAGGAGTCAGGTCCTCACAGGCCCTGCTGGAGCACAAATGTTTTTAAATCTCAATCTGTGTTATGACTGCTAAGTATAGATCTGATCAAATGTCATACCGGTGATGTGTCCGATTTTGACGAGTGCCATGGGGGGACTGGGACATCAGGGCAGCATGCTTTAGTTAGGTGGAGAGTGTATTTGATGAGTTAAACTGTGGTTATAGATGTCTCCAGACCGTATAGGGTTCACTACAATATGAAAGTTCATGTGCATTGAGAAAATGTTCATTATGTTTAACTTTTTAGGGATAGGGGGCAGCATTTTCACTTTGGATGAATTGCGTGCCCATAGTGAACTGCCTCCTACTCTGTCCCAGATGCTAATATATGCATATTATTATTACTATTGGGTAGAAAACACTCTGACGTTTTTAAAACTGTTTGAATTATGTCTGTGAGTATAACAGAACTCATATGGCAGGCTAACTTCCAAACAGGAAGTGGAAATTCTGAGGCTGGTGTTTTTTCTACTCATCGTCTATTAAAATCCCAGGAAGATATTGATTTGTTTGCACTTCCTACGCCTTCCACTAGATGTCAACAGTCGGTAGAACGTTGAATGAAGTGTATACTGTGATGTGGGACCGGATGGGAGGTGTTTCAGTCAGTGGTCTGGCAGATTGCCAGTTCCTGGTCATGCGCATTCCTCATGATATCGCCTTGCGTTCTATAACTTTTACAGACACGGAGGAATTCTCCGGTTGGAACGTTATTGGATATATATGATAACAACATCCTGAAGATTGATTCTCTACTAAGTTTGACCAGTTTATTCGACTTGTAATATAACTTTTTGAAGTTTTCGTCCGACGTTATGCGTCACTTGCACGAGCGTTTGGATATGTGTACTAAACGCGCTAGCAAAAGCAGCTATTTGGACATAAATAATTGACATTATCGAACAAAACAACAAATTATTGTCGAACTAGGATTCCTGGGAATGCATTCTGATGAAGATATTCAAAGGTAAGGGAATATTTATGATGTAATTTCGTATTTCTGTTGACTCCAACATGGCGGAGAAATTTTATTTATATTTGAGCGCCGTCTCAGATTATTGCATGGTGTGCTTTTTCCGTAAAGTTTTTTTGAAATCTGACACAGCGGTTGCATTAAGAACAAGTGTATCTTTAATTATATGTAAAACATGTATCTTTCATCAAAGTGTATGATGAGTATTTCTGTTATTTGACGTGGCCCTCTGCAATTTCTCCGGATATTTTGGAGGCATTTCTGAACATGGCGCCAATGTAAACTAAGATTTTGGGATATAAATATGCACATTATCGAACAAAAAATACATTTATTGTGTAACATGATGTCCTATGAGTGTCATCTGATAAAGATCATCAAAGGTTAGTGATTCATTTTATCTCTATTTCTGTTTTTGTGACTCCTATCTTTGGCTGGGAAAATGGCTGTGTGTTTTTTGAACTCGGTGGTGATCTAACATAATCATATGTTGTGTTTTCGCTGTAAAGCATTTTTTAAATCGGACACGATGGGTAGATTAACAAGATGTTTATCTTTCATTTGCTGTATTGGACTTGTTAATGTGTGAAAGTTACATATTTCTAAAAAATATTTTTGAATTTCCCACGCTGCCTTTTCAGCGGAATGTTGTGGGGGGGTTCCGCTAGCGGAACGTGTGTCCTAGTTAACATGCAATATTTGTTGGAACACACTTCGTAAGTGCTGTGTCTAGAGGTTTCTCTTTACACTGTTGGTCCATTGCTGTGTGCCACATCAGGGGTTGAGGTGGTACAGAGACTGAACACGTTATTTTGTAAGGTTCTTCTCAGTGCAAAGATGCCTTTAGGCGGTCAATTTATACATGGATACTGTTGTTTGGACACATACTGTTTACTGTTAAGTACCAATTGGCATTGAAGGAAAGATGTACAACACATAAGTTATCCTAGTCTTTGTCAATTCAGTTCATATTATCCTTAAGAGTCTATTGAGGTACCAGTAAGTCAATCTAAGTAACACAATAAAAAAACTCCCCATCAAAAGTCGTCAGTTTAAGCTAGAGATACAGTATCTGGTTATTTGCATGAGCTGCATCTCAATTCACAGCATCCGGTGAATTGCTATCCAAGCTACAACGGTGTTTGACAGACCATGAGTCATCCCGAAAATTGGTCTTCTCACTCTATGGAAAGATGAGACTCTCAT
Source organism: Salvelinus alpinus (assembly GCF_045679555.1). Lineage (NCBI taxonomy): Eukaryota > Metazoa > Chordata > Actinopteri > Salmoniformes > Salmonidae > Salvelinus > Salvelinus alpinus. The sequence continues at coordinate 26,897,315 of NC_092103.1, read as the reverse complement.
GAACACGATGGTGTTCTCCGTTTTGCTCTACGACCCCCCCAAGCCCCACGGAACTTGTCTGAAGTCGGGAATGCTGATGTGCCAACTTCTGTCTCAGGCGGTCGACCAGATTGGGCAAGTGTCACTGGACTCGTCTGAAGGCAACCCATACAAATGAATAGAAGTATGGAGGTAGCTTTGTGTCCCCCAAATATACTTTAATATTTCCTGAGCTTTCTTATATCCTAGATATAGGACAGACACTTGAAAACCTTATTCCTTAGGGGGAAAAAATGCAGATTATTTTTTTGTTGCCATTAATTTATGTGTTATCTGCTGCGTTTCTATGGGCTATAGTAGTAAAGGACAAATTCAATATATATATATATATAAAATGGCCTCCAGAGTGGCGCAGAGGTCTAAGGCCCTGCATCGCAGTGCTTGAGGCATCACTACAGACCCGGGTTCGATCCCAGGCTGTGACCGGGAGACCCATGAGGTGCACAGTTAGCCCAGCGTTGTCCGGGTTAGGGGAAGGTTTGGCTGGCCGGGATGTTCTTGTTCCATCGCGCTCTAGCGACTCCTTGTGGCGGGCTGGGCGTATGCATACTGACTTCGGTGGCCAGTTGTGCAGTGGGGCTTGGCAGGATCGTGTTTCGGAAGACGCATGGCTTTCGACCTTCGTCTCTCCCAAGTTCATACGGAATTCAAATATCTAATGGTATGACCATCTTATTAAAACAATTCCATATGTTAGCTTAGTAAACCCTCCCCCGACAGCGTAGACGTTTAGAGGTAAATAAAAATCACATCACCAAGTATAATATTCCTACATGCACTCCATGCTCTTCTTAATCCTATTTCATGATTACACTTTGTTTTTTAACACACTCCCCATTATTGAATTTCCTGTTTCATCCTCAGAGGCTGAGTGATTCTAAACACACACAGCTAACGACGGGTCAAGGCTTTGCAGCTATAAAGAAGATGCAATTTCATATTTCTGATTACACCTTTTACTGGTTTTATATGGAACACTCTTTTAAAAAAAATTTTTTATCCCCTTTTCTCCCCAATTTCCGTGGTATCCAATCGCTAGTTATTACTATCTTGTCTCATCGCTACAACTCCCGTACGGGCTCGGGAGAGACGAAGGTCGAAAGCCACGCGTCCTCCGAAGCACAACCCAACCAAGCCGCACTGCTTCTTAACACAGCGCGCCTCCAACCCGGAAGCCAACCGCACCAATGTGTCGGAGGAAACACCATGCACCTGGCCCCCTTGGTTAGCGCGCACTGCGCCCGGCCCGCCACAGGAGTCCCTGGAGCGCGATGAGACAAGGATATCCCTACCGGCCAAACCCTCCCTAACCCGGACGACGCTAGGCCAATTGTGCGTCGCCCCACGGACCTCCCGGTCGCGGCCGGCTGCGACAGAGCCTGGGCGCGAACCCAGAGACTCTGGTGGCGCAGCTAGCACTGCGATGCAGTGCCCTAGACCACTGCGCCACCCGGGAGGCTTATATGGAACACTCTTAACCACAGCTTTTTTACCCAGGGTTAGTATCGGAGGGTAATGGTGTGAACGGATTCGAAGACTGTCCAGTGACCACTAGTTCCTTTTAGCCAATCAACTCCATTCTGACCCTGGTCACCTTTCGGTGTATCTGATTCATCTTAATGGAGGTTAAGAGCTTTTCACTTAAAGACCCCAACATATTTACTGTACAGCACTTAGTAAAGAGAAATACATTTCTAATTGTTCTAATGTACCCTTTAAGAAATAATGATTAGAAACATATTAAGAGTAATGCTGATGGTGAAATGTGTATGAATGCAGATGAATGTGTAGGGGTAAGAATGTTGGGTGTGAAGTAGATGTATAATGTCTTCTTATGTAGCAATTATAAAGGCTTTATGAATGCCTACATAAGGAGAGCTATTTGGGTAAAGAGGATCATGCCATGTTATTTGTATATCTGTATCTCTACAGTGGGAAAACATTTTCATTCAGAAACTTTGCTTTTTGTGGAGATCTCATCAGTATTGACCTTCTGATTTGTACCCCAGCACGAGGAGTTAATGTGTCAGCTTTATGGCTTATGAAATATGTGTTATATCAAACTACAGCTATAAAGTTCTTTATAAAAAGCTATTCATCACTTTGAGAGACAAGAGAACCCATCAGAGTAACGCTGGATAAATTATCAGCAAAACGAGTCACTGTAAAAATCTGTATGATTATTTATTACTCAATAGGTAAAGGTGTTGCCTATAAGCACAGTAGAAGGTTAGGATAGTCCCATTGGCCACCTCAAGATTTCCATGGCATTGTACCCTCTGACATACTGTAAATCCCTTAATACAATTCACCATTGGAACTTGCAGTTTATGAAGAAATGTATCAGTTGCATTGAGACATAGCAATGTAGTTATTGTTGCATGATCAGTGATTAGACCTGGGTTTAAATACATGTATATTTGATTATTTGTTATTTAAATACTTATGTTCTGTGTATTTCAGTATTTTCAAATAATGTAGCCCGAATCAACTACTTCTATTAGAAGTATTTGAAAGTATTTTCAAATACGTATTTCAAACACTATTTTTAAATACATCGGTTAAATGTTTTTAGTCTGTGTATTTGAGTATTTTCAATTACATGCCAATACTTTCCAAGTGTATTTCCAAATACATTCCAATATTCTACTACGTGTCTTTTAAAATAAAAAAATAACTGAATACTTACTTTGAAATGAATATGAAAGTAATTGAGATATTTTAAATAGTTTTTGAATCCAGTTCTGTCAGTGATATAGAGTTTGTATTTACTCCGCTAAGCCAAACTTTTTATTTGAAAAGATATCCTCAATACGAGGTAAAAAAAATCCTCTCTCTCTATTTCCTCTAAGAAAGAGGTAATCAAGCCCAACCAACCACGGTTGCAAAGGTGACCCCACTACACGATGCAAAAAACCAAACATAAAGTGATTCTAGAAATGCCATTTTTATGTTATATTAAAGGTTTTATTATTAAACACAGATTATATTGTTGGTGACAATCTTTATGCCTCGCATCAGATTGTTTTCTACAGATCAGAGGGCACAGTTATTTAAGTAGCTTTTGGTTGGGAAGTACTGAAACAGGAGGAAAGATGCATGCACCATTAGATGTTGGCTATTAGGTAGTATTTTCAACAAATGTCACTGTAGATGATATTGAATGCATATCATGTCCAATGCCACTGGTTCCTTAAAGTCACCTTAGCTCCAGAACCCAAGAACCCCATGGAATGGAATGAGAAGAAATAGTCAAGTATTGAGGAAGACTAAGAGTGGTGAATTCTAACTTGAAATGTGTGTGTCACATTAAGATAGCAAGGAGATGACCCATATCGCCCTCCTTCATATTCAAAGTTCCAACATTTCTTTAAAGATGAACCCCGCAGAATTAGTCTATTTACAAATGTCTCACAAATGTGAAAGTTTAGACATGCAGAGAAGAACCATTGCCTATAGTCCAGCCCCAGCCCTGGACCCAAGTCTTAGTTGACTTGGAAGGGAGTGTAGTTGTCCGGAACCCCTTTCAAATCAAATAGTATTTATTACATCCCCTGAATACTGATGGAGAAAACAGATTTACAGTGGCAGTTGAATATGAAACTGTCAGTTTAAAAATTATTTTGGAGAGCCAACCTATTTTGGGTGGTGGAAACTAGTATTCTTCCTTAATCCCAATTTAACGCGTGCCTGCACTCACTTCGTGCAACCAGCTGGGGACTAAAGCCCCAAAACGTTCACACCATGCAATCATCAAATTGTACTTTGTTCAATTTCAATTCAGTCATAAATGGGTAGTATGATGATTTGTTTGTGCCTGGGGGTACATAAAGATCTATGGCCTTAAGATATCACTCATAGACATTCCAGATCCTTTATGAATTAGGATAATTGGAAATAGGCCTATCTGCGGCTATGGAGCCCTGGCCTGTTTCCCTGGACGTGCTGCCTGTCCCGGACCTGCTGTTTTCAGCTCTCTGGGGATGGCGGGAGTGGTGGCGATGCTCTGGATGGTCGGCTATGGAAAGACAACTGACATTTGCTCCTGAGGTGCTGACCTGTTGCACTCTCGACAACCACTGTGATTATTATTATTTGACTCTGCTGGTCATCTATGAACATTTGAACATCTTGGCCATGTTCTGTTATAATCTCCACCCGGCACAGCCAGAAGAGGACTGGCCACCCCTCATAGCCTGGTTCCTTTCAAGGTTTCTTCCTAAGTTCTGGCCTTTCTAGAGAGTTTTTCCTAGCCACCGTGCTTCTACAACTGCATTGCTTGCTGTTTGGGGTTTTAGGCTGGGTTTCTGTACAGCACTTTGAGATATCAGCTGATGTGAGAAGGACTTTATAAATAAATAAGATTTGATTTGATTTGATCGCAAACAACCAATAAAATCCTTTGTAGCCCTTAAAACAGCCGTTTTATGCAGGCGTTACAAAACCAAAGCACAACAGCAAAGCTTCTGTCCTGTTCACAATGCACACATTGATCTCGGGTCAGCCCTGCTGTGAAATGCATGCATTGGCCCATTAACAAACGTAATTTATGGGGACACACCCGCACTTCATACAGTACTACAATTCACTCTTACTAATCAGAGCTGATGCCATCTCTGTCATTTCCACAGTGCCTACTGCCTATTTAATTACCAGAGAGATCCCCGCTATACTGTACCATCAGTCACTCGCAATTAGATATTCAGGCTCACACATGGGGCGTAATCTTTCACTTTAAGTGAATTAAAAAGGCCAATTCGGGGTCTCTTGAGATCGAGGCTATCATCTGTAGACAGCATTACATTACAGCATCACAGAGGATTACATGTTTTATCCCTTCGAAAGCATGACGTTATTCCCCTATATCGATTTCTAGTTAAAACATGGCATCAATTATCCCCACAGATAGCTCGTATCTCATTATTTTGTTTCGCTATCACCTGCAAACCACTCTCTTTTCAGGCTTTGCATTGAAACAATGTGTTCAAGAGGTAATTGAAATGTCGTCAGAAGGCTTTGATTTCACAGAAATCCAAAGACGGCGGATAGATGTTTCAAAGATGTTTCTTTGTCTTGATATCCATCCATGATTATACAAGAGGCTACTGCCCCAACCAAGAATGATCAACCGTCAAAGCTCAGTCAACTCTAATAACCTTAGGTTGTTGCCATATGAAATGGTTGGCATTCTAGACAAGGTGTGTGTTATCATGGCACCAGCCAGACAGACACTACGTAATCTAATCTATTGCTCCAAGGCAAGCCACCATGTCAGCGCATTACACGCTTAATGGTTAACTCTAAACGAGCATTTACAACATTCATTCTATTACAGGGCAGACTGTCGATCTAGCATAATGCACCCAACAGTATGTGACTTGGCTCGAAAGTCATCTTAATTCCCCTTTAATGATTGTTGATTATGACAGATGACATTACAGAGTTGGCTGCTGGCTATCTGGGCGTCAGGATATGGGCAATGTGAAGTCGAGCATAGGTTGAGCTGAGGTCAACTATTTTCTACTCTAGTCCTCACAGAATAAGTAGGGCCAGGTGTTTTCCCTGTCCATGTGACCTGACCAGAATTCTTTTTTGAGTTGGAGGAAACTCCTGACCCTACTTATGAGCCTTATAGCAAAAGCATTAAGCCATCTACTGGCCTTTAACTAGCTAAGCATGGGCTTGACTTAACAGCTTCAGTGTCCCACTTTAGCTCAGGTGGTGAGATAAGATTAATCATGGCAGCGGCTTAAATCCTGACTCCTCAAATAAAAGCCTTGAGAGACTGTGTGGGTGTCTCAATAGCGTCTAGTGGCTTCCTTGATCCTTGTCTCCTTTCCTTAATTTGGTGCACTATTGTGATTGGACAAGTGAAGTCCAATTCCCAGCAGAGTTCAAATACATGCGTATTTAAATATTTGTATTTTAAATCAGGGGTTGGAACTGGTTCAGGAACAGATCCGAAAACCAATAAAGAAGGACATTTTCTGAGGAACAGAATCAGAACCCGTGAATGAATGTGATCTATACTGTTCCAGAACAGAATCGTTATTTGAAAAGAATGGGAACCGGTTAATAACGTTATTTTACGTTCCAGGCATTTTTTTCCAGTCCCACAAAAAACACAACAAAGCGCCTACGCAAAACCCTCACTTTGTCACTCAGGAACTTATTCCAGTGTCTGCCTGCCAGCTGGAAATCTTTGCCAGTGTGTGTGCATGTGTAGTCTACCTGCCCCTCCCCTACGAAGCATAGGCTACTGTACCCTACTGACATTACAAGCGTCATTCAGAAATTAGGGAGAGATATTTTTAATTAGAATGGATTCACTTTTTCAATGCTAGTGAATTATACTATAATTATCACATTTCACATTGGATTTATTAACTACAAAATGGTAAGATGTGTTTTTATTTTAATTCTGGTGCCACTATGCACACAAGCTTGTTAGCTATCTATCTCTGGTCCAACGTTAAGCTAACTCTCGGAAGTTCAAAGACATTCAAAGTTCCTTCAAAGAAGCCACTCCTCTGTAGGTATACTTCTGTGGGCCTAATTCAGATAATGCATGTCATAACAAGATGCCCAGCACTTCAAGCCAAGCCTCTTCCTTCACTCTCTCTTGCTCTATCCCCGGCTGCAAAATTTCTGTCGCATCACGTGCCCTACATTTGTCTGTCCAATACATGTAAACAACTGTAGCCTACCTTGCTCACTCCATATTCAAATAATGTAGCCGAATCATATACTTCTACTTTAAGAATTAGAAAATATTTTCAAATAATTTTCTATAAATACTATTTTAAACTATTTTCAAATACACATTTTCTAAAATATTTCAAATATTAATAATAATAACAAACAGAAGTGGGTTCAAAAGTATAATGAGTATTTAAATATTTGTATTTGAAAATACACTGTCTGTATTTGAGTATTTTCAACAAATACATGCCAATACTTTCCAAGTGTATTTCCAAATACGTTTCCAATATTCAGCTACTACAACAACTACTTCTACTACTTATCCAAATAGTTATCTAAATACATATACATTTTAGTCATTTAGCAGATGCACTTATACAGAGCGACTTACAGTTAGTGCATTCATCTTAAGATAGCTAGATGGGACAACCACATACTTGTCACGCCCTGGCCATAGAGAGGTTTTTATTCTCTATTTTGGTTAGGCCAGGGTGTGACTAGGGTGGGCATTCTAGTTTCTTTATTTATATGTTTTCTATTTCTTTGTGTTTGGCCGGGTGTGATTCTCAATCAGAGGCAGCTGTCTATCGTTGTCTCTGATTGAGAACCATACTTAGGTATCCCTTTTTTCCACCTGTCTTTGTGGGAAGTTGACTTTTGTTTAGGACACATAGCCTTTGAGTTTCACGGTTTGTTGTTGTAGTGTTTGTTGTTTTGTTCGGCGTCTTTTTTCCCAAATAAAGCAAAAATGTACGCTTACCACGCTGCACCTTGGTCCGTGACAATACTGTATCACAGTCATAATAGGTATATTTTTCTTCAATAAAGTAGCTATCAGCAAAGTCAGAGCTAGTAAGCGGGGAAAAAAGTAAAGTGTGAGTGTCTTATTTTTTGGGGAGGGGGAATCGTGAGGATGGGGGGGTGCTGTGTGGTTATTTAAGATACTCTTTGAAGAGGTAAGATTTCAGATGTTTTCGGAAGATGGGCAGGGACTCTGCTGTCCTAGCTTCAGGGGGAAGATGGTTCCACCATTGAGTTGCCAGGACAGAGAAGAGCTTGGACTGGGCTGAGCGGGAGTTGCACTCTCATAGGGGTAGGAGGGCCAAGAGACCATAGGTGTCAGAACAGAGTGCTCGGGTTGGGTTGTAGGGTTTTAGCATAGCCTGAAGGTAAAGAGGGGCAGTTCCTCTTGCTGCTCCATAGGCAAGTACCATGGTCTTTTAGTAGATGCAAGCTCCGAATGGAAGCCAGTGGAGTGTGCGGAGGAGCGGGGTGACATGGGAGAACTTGGGAAGGTTGAACACCAGGCGGGCTGCAGCGTTCTGGATAAGTTGAAGGGGTTTGATGGCACAAGCAGGGAGCCCAGCCAACAGCGAGTTGCAGTAGTCCAGATGGGAGAAGACAAGTGCCTGGATTAGGACCTGCGGCGCTTCCTGTGTGAGGTAGGCTCACACTCTACGGATGTTATAGAGCATGAACCTGCAAGAGCGAGTCACTGCTTTGATGTTGGCAGAGAATGACAGGGTGTTAGGAATCTGGGAGGGGGACACTGTGGAGTTGTCAACCGTGATGGAGAGGTCTTGAAGAGGCAGGCCTTCCCCAGGAGGAAGAGCAGCTCTGTCTTGTCGAGGTTGAGATTGAGCTAGAGGGTCGACATCCAAGCTGAGATATCTGCCAGGCAGATACTTACTTTAAAGTGTTTTTGAATGTAATTGAAATACAATAAATAGTATTTGAACCCACGTCTGATTCCTAGTAAGTTTCCACCATATTGCATTTCCCTGTCCTGGGCTCTTAGACCAACATGAATAAAAGAAAAGAGATGAGGAGAGGAGGCCACTTTAGAGTATTAAGATGCACCATGAGTGTGACTGTGAGTGTCTGCACCTTGGTGGCTGTCTATATCTGAGCATGGTGACAAGGAGGGGAGGCAAGGGGATTAGCTGCCTCCTTCGACTGGCAGTGATATAACAGTCTCTAATAATCAATTTCCTAGAAGAAGAAGATAGAAAAAAGAAGGTTAGAAGCTTATAATCACTCTGACTGACAGGAGAGTAGATCATTAAGCCTGCCAGTGATATATGGAGTGATTTAATTATTTGTTTAAGAAAGGCTGTCTGTCAGGACAATTGGGTTCATGTTCATTCTGCTGACCTAGGCTACACGTACAGTGGGGAGAACAAGTATTTGATACACTGCGGATTTTGCAGGTTTTCCTACTTACAAAGCATGTAGAGGTCTGTCATTTTTATCATAGGTACACTTCAACTGTGAGAGACGGAATCTAAAACAAAAATCCAGAAAATCACATTGTATGATTTTTAAGTAATTAATTTGCATTTTATTGCATGACATAAGTATTTGATCACCTACCAACCAGTAAGAATTCCGGCTCTCACAGACCTGTTAGTTTTTCTTTAAGAAGCCCTCCTGTTCTCCACTCATTACCTGTATTAACTGCACCTGTTTGAACTCGTTACCTGTATAAAAGACACCTGTCCACACACTCAATCAAACAGACTCCAACCTCTCCACAATGGCCAAGACCAGAGAGCTGTGTAAGGACATCAGGGATAAATTGTAGACCTGTACAAGGCTGGGATGGGCTACAGGACAATAGCCAAGCAGCTTGGTGAGAAGGCAACAACTGTTGGCACAATTATTAGAAAATGGAAGAAGTTCAAGATGACGGTCAATCACCCTCGGTCTGGGGCTCCATGCAAGATCTCACCTCGTGGGGCATCAATGATCATGAGGAATGTGAGGGATCAGCCCAGAACTACACGGCAGGACCTGGTCAATGACCTGAAGAGAGCTGGGACCACAGTCTCAAAGAAAACCATTAGTAACACATTACGCCGTCATGGATTAAAATCCTGCAGCGCACGCAAGGTCCCCCTGCTCAAGCCAGCGCATGTCCAGGCCCGTCTGAAGTTTGCCAATGACCATCTGGATGATCCAGAGGAGGAATGGGAGAAGGTCATGTGGTCTGATGAGACAAAAATAGAGCTTTTTGCTCTAAACTCCACTCGCCGTGTTTGGAGGAATAGAAGGATGAGTACAACCCCAAGAACACCATCCCAACCGTGAAGCATGGAGGTGGAAACATCATTCTTTGGGGATGCTTTTCTGCAAAGGGGACAGGACGACTGCACCGTATTGAGGGGAGGATGGATGGGGCCATGTATCGCGAGATCTTGACCAACAACCTCCTTCCCTCAGTAAGAGCATTGAAGATGGGTCGTGGCTGGGTCTTCCAGCATGACAACGACCCGAAACACACAGCCAGGGCAACTAAGGAGTGGCTCCGTAAGAAGCATCTCAAGGTCCTGGAGTGGCCTAGCCAGTCTCCAGACCTGAACCCAATAGAAAATCTTTGGAGGGAGCCGAAAGTCCGTATTGCCCAGCGACAGCCCCGAAACCTGAAGGATCTGGAGAAGGTCTGTATGGAGGAGTGGGCCAAAATCCCTGCTGCAGTGTGTGCAAACCTGGTCAAGAACTACAGGAAACGTATGATCTCTGTAATTGCAAACTAAGGTTTCTGTACCAAATATTCAGTTCTGCTTTTCTGATGTATCAAATACTTATGTCATGCAATAAAATGCAAATTAATTACTTAAAAATCATACAATGTGATTTTCTGGATTTTTGTTTTAGATTCCTTCTCTCACAGTTGAAGTGTACCTATGATAAAAATTACAGACCTCTACATGCTTTGTAAGTAGGAAAACCTGCAAAATTGTCAGTGTATCAAATACTTGTTCTCCCCACTGTATGTGACTTATCTACTCCAATGCACAAAGTTTCATTGATCTGACCAAAGACCGCAATGCATGAGTGAACTGTGAGCAACAGACAGAGCAAAGCATCAGAGAAAGATGTTGACATCGTCCTGTCTCGGTCCGCACTCCAAGCTGACTTCAATGGGATTAAGTATGAAATCTATGTCAGTTGGCATGTTAGGGTTGCAGTAGCTACTTTCTAGGCTAACGAGGAGAGGGACTTTGTTCTGTAATGACTTCCAAGAGATCTGATTCTGAGAGTTTGCAATCCCACAGATATGTATGGCAAATATTAACAGAGTATTGTGTAATGCCAAAAGCCCCATCCATCCTCCTTCTATCAGGGCTTTTGAAGACAAGCAGTAGTCTGAATCCTGTACTTATCCTTAACCCCCTAACATAATGCTATTTCGTTTGTTTAACTATACTCAATGTATAGCCTGCTTTTGTGTCTCTATTCTTTTTAAGAGAACTTTAAATTAACCTTTAAAGTTGGCAGTCAAAAACGTGACAACTTCGTGTTTTATATTTACACACTATGAGGTTGGAATAATACTGTGACATTGTAAAATTATGATAATGCCCCTTTTAGTGTAAGAGCTGTTTAAAAAGACCACCTGAAATTTCAGCCTGTTTGGGTGGGATGGAGTTTTGGCCTGCCTGGTGACATCACTAGGCGGTAAATTAGTTAATAGACCAATAAGAAAGGAGTTCCAAACCTCTCTGCCAATAACAGCTAGTTATCAGTTTTCCCCTCTCCACTCTGATCACTCCCAGACAGTCCTAGCGAAATTCTTGAGAAATTGCTCTTTGCTAAGAAGCTATTTTCTTTCTTTTTTGACTATTTTAATTGAAAACAATCACTGTAAGGTACTTAATTGTTAACCAGAAATGATTTGATATTGAGATAAAAACAGCTGAATTGGACCTTTAACGTAACCCTTTCTCTATGTTACTTAAACCTTCTACATGTATTCTAGTACGTTCATTATAGGTCACCAGACATGGTGCAATCAATATGGTGAAATGATTGGACACTTCCTCTAGTTTTAAGAGATAACGACAGCCTGAGACTCAATATAAAGTTATTTTCAAATATGTGCAGATATGGTAGGTTATGACAGGTTATAAATTCAAAAAGTTGCCATTCTTAACTGGATGTACATCAGCAGTTTTACATCTTCATGGATGAATTGCACCAATGTATCTTTTGCAACTTGCCCTAACTAACCTCAGAGATGAGATCCAGTTCATATTTCATCAATAGATACTGGCAGCCCTCTAGCCCTAAGGAGGAACTGCCTGAGAAGATCAATTTACAAAACATACTAAATATTTTCAAGAAAGTACAGTAAAGTCTACATTATATGGGAAAATGTATTCACACACAATTGAGCCCCACAGTTACCGCATGTACTGTATGTTCAAAAATGGGGATTAGGGGAAGCTTAAAAAGTACGCATTTTTAATTGAAGAAAATTGTTTTACCCTAAATGATAAAGTGCATATAGTACATAATGGGGGTCCCCTAAGATACTCACTAAGCTATTTAAATCCAATAATTGTATCTTCAGGCATGTTTCAAGCACTTGAATAGTTTATTTCCAAAACAATATGTTTCACATTTGTGTTTTTTCATCAGAAATTATTGCTTATGGGTACCTTTGTGTGTGTGTAAAATATTACTGTCCTCTTTTAATTAAATATTGATGTCACTAATGTATCTTTTGTACAGTTCTTTATTAAAAATGTAGTTATTTGTTACATCCATATTCAAGATAGCGCCGACAGAGATGGTCGCCTCGCTTCACGTTCTTAGGAAACTATGCAGTATTTTTTTTTTTTATGTATTATTTCTTACATTGTTACCCCAGGAAATCTTAAGTCTTACTACATACAGCCGGGAAGAACTATTGGATACAGTTGAAGTCGGAAGTTTACATACACTTAGGTTGGAGTCATTATAACTCGTTTTTCAACCACTCCACAAATTTCTTGTTAACAAACTATAGTTTTGGCAAGTCGGTTAGGACATCTACTTTGTGCATGACACAAGTAATTTTTCCAACAACTGTTTACAGACAGATTATTTCACTTATAATTCACTGTATCACAACATCATTTGAGTCAATTGGAGGTGTACCTGTGGATGTATTTCAAGGCCTACCTTCAAACGCAGTGCCTTTTTGCTTGACATCATGGGAAAATCAAAAGAAATCAGCCAAGACCTCAGAAAAGAATTGTAGATCTCCACAAGTCTGGTTCATCCTTGGCAGCAATTTCCAAACGCCTGAAAGTACGACGTTCATCTGTACAAACAATAGTACGCAAGTATAAACACCATGGGACCACGCAGCCGCCATACCGCTCAGGAAGGAGACGCGTTCTGTCTCCTAGAGATGAACGTACTTTGGTGCGAAAACTGCAAATCAATCCCAGAACAACAGCAAATGACCTTGTGAAGATGCTGGAGGAAACAGGTACAAAAGTATCTATATCCACAGTAAAATTAGTCCTATATCAACATAAACTGAAAGGCCACTCAGCAAGGAAGAAGCCATTGCTCCAACACCGTCGTAAAAAGGCCAGACTACGGTTTGCAAATGCACATGAGGACAAAGCTCGTACTTTTTGGAGAAATGTCCTCTGATCTGATGAAACAAAAATAGAACTGTTTGGCCATAATGACCATCGTCAAAAAGGGGGAGGCTTGCAAGCCGAAGAACATCATCCCAACCGTGAAGCACGGGGGTGGCAGCATCATGTTGTGGGGGTGCTTTGCTGCAGGAAGGACTGGTGCACTTCACAAAACAGATGGCATCATGAGGAAGGGAAAGGATGTGGATATATTGAAGCAGCATCTCAAGACATCAGTCAGGAAGTTAAAGCTTGGTTGCAAATGGGTCTTCCAAATGAACAATGACCCCAAGCATACTTCCAAAGTTGTGGCAAAATGGCTTAAGGACAACAAAGTCAATGTATTGGAGTGGCCATCACAAAGCCCTGACCTCAATCCCATAGAAAATTTGTGGGTAGAACTGAAAAAGCGTATGTGCAAGCAAGGAGGACTACAAACCTGCCTGAGTTACACCAGCTCTGTCAGGAGGAATGGGCCAACTTATTGTGGGAAGCTTGTGGAAGGCTACCCGAAACGTTTGACCCAAGTTAAACAATTTAAAGGCAATGCTACCAAATACTAATTGAGTGTATGTAAAATTCTGACCCACTGGGAATGTGATGAAAGAAATAAAATCTGAAATAAATAATTCTCTCTGCTATTATTCTGACATTTCACATTCTTAAAATAAAGTGGTGATCCTAACTGACCTAAGACAAGACATTTTTACAAGGATTAAATGTCAGGAATTGTGAAATACAGAGTTTAAATGTATTTGGCTAAGGTGTATGTAAACTTCCGACTTCAACTGTATAAGAGCAACGTCAACTTACCAACATTACGACCAGGAATACGACTTTCCTGAAGCAGATCCTCTCTTCGGACCACCACCCAGAACAATGGACCTAATCCCAGCAGCTGACCGAAGACAACGGCGATGCAGAAGGGGCAGACAGAGCGGTCTTCTGGTCAGGCTTTGTAAACGGGCACATCGCTCACAACTTCATCTTGCTCGTGCCGGCTTATAGGCAGAAACTTAAACAGGATGTACCAGTGACGAGAACCATTCAACGCTGGACTGACCAATCGGAAGCCACGCTCCAAGTTTGTTTTGATCACGCGGACTGGAATATGTTCCAGTCAGCCTCAGAGAACGACATTGATCTATACACTGACTCAGTGAGTGCGTTTATAGATAAGTGCATTGGAGTTGTCGTAACCATTGTGACTATCATATCTCCCGGGTGGCGCAGTGGTCTAGGGCACTGCATCGCAGTGCTAGCTGCGCCACCAGAGTCTCTGGGTTCGCGCCCAGGCTGGGCTGGGTTCGCGCCCAGGCTGGGCTGGGTTCGCGCCCAGGCTCTGTCGCAGCTGGCCGCAACCAGGAGATCCGTGGGGCGACGCACATTTGGCATAGCGTCGTCCGGGTTAGGGAGGGTTTGGCCGGTAGGGATATCCTTGTCTCAGTATGTAAAAAAAATGTAATAAAATGTATGCACTCTACTGTAAGTCGCTCTGGATAAGAGCGTCTGCTAAATGACAAAAATATATATATATCAAAACCTACCCTAATCAGAAACCGTGGATGGATGGCGGCATTTGCGAAAAACTGAAAGCGTGATCCACCACATTTAACCATGGAAAGCGGTCTGGCGAATATGAACAGTGTAGTTATTCCCTCTGCAAGGCATTCAAACAAGCGGACAGGGACAAGGTGGAGTCGCAATTCAACGGCTCAGACACGAGACGTATGTGGCAGGGTCTACAGGAAATCCGGGACTACAAATACAAAAACAGCCACGTCACGGATACCGACGTCACGCTTCCAGACAAACTAAACACCTTCTTTGCTCGCTTTGAATACAGTGCCACCATCGCGGCTCGCTAACAAAGTCTGTGGCCCCCCTCTCTCCTTCTCAGTGGCTGACGTGAGTAAAACATTTAAACATGTTAATCCTCGCAAGGCTACTGGCCCAGACAGCATCCATAGCCGCGTCCTCAGAGCATGCCAGATGGCTGGTGTGTGTACGTACATATTTAATTGCTTTCTATCCCAGTCTGTTGTCCCCAGATGCTTACCATTGTTCCTGTACCCAAGAAGGCAAAGATAACTGTACTAAATGTCTACCACCCATAGCACTCACTTCTGTCATCATGAAGTGCTTTGAGAGGATCATATCAACACCACCTTACCGGTCACCCTAGACCCACTTCAGTTTGCATACCGCCCCAAAAGGTCCACAGATGGCGCAATCGCAATCGCAATCGCACTGCACACTGCCCTATCCCATCTGGACAAAAATAATACCTATGTAAGAATGCTGTTCATTGACTACAGTTCAGCATTCAACACCATAGTACCCTCCAAACTCATCATCAAGCTGGAGGCCCTGGGTCTCAACCCCTCCCAGTGCAACTGGGTCCTGGACTTTTTGATGGCCCGCCCGCAGGTGGTGAAGGTAGGAAACAGCATCTCCACTTCACTGACCCTCAACACTGGGACCCCACAAGGGTGTGTGCTCAGCCCTCTCCTGTACTCCCTGTTCACCCACGACTGCGTGGCCATGCATGCCTCCAACTCAATCATCAAGTTTGCAGACGACACAACAGTAGTGAGCTTGATCACCAACAATGACGAGACAGCCTACAGGGAGGAGGTGAGGGCACTCGGAGTGTGGTGTCAGGAAAACAACCTCTCACTCAATGTCAACAAAACAAAGGATATGATCGTGGACTTCAGGAAAAAGCAAAAGGAGCACCCCCCTATCCACATCAAAGGGTCAGCAGTGGAGAAGGTGTAAAGTTTTAAGTGCCTGGGCGTACACATCACAGACAAACTGAAATGGTCCATCCACACAGACAGTGTGGTGAAGGCGCAAGAGCGCCTCTTCAACTTCAGGAGGCTGAAGAAATTTGGCTTGTCACCCAAAACCCTGACAAACTTTTACAGATGCACAATCGAGAGCATCCTGTCGGGTTGTATCACAGCCTGCTACGGAAACTGCACCGCCCTCAACCGAAAGGCTCTCCAGAGGGTGGTGCGGTCTGCATAACGCATCACCGGGGGCAAACTACCTGCCCTCCATGACACCTACAGCACCCGATGTCACAGGAAGGCCAAAAAGATCATCAAGGACAACAACCACCCGAGCCACTGCCTGTTCACACCGCTATCATCCAGAAGGCGAGGTCAGTACAGGTGCATCCAAGCTGAGACCGAGAGATTGAGAAACATTTTCTATCTCAAGGCCATCATACTGCTAAACAGCAATCACTAACTCCGAGAGGCTGCTGCCCGCATTGAGACCCGATCACTGGACACTTTAATAAATTGATCACTAGTCACTTTAAAACAATGCCACTCTAAATAACGGCACTTTAATAATGTCTACATATTTTACATTACTCATATCACATGTATATAGTGTATTGAGACCCAATCACTGGACACTTTAATAAATGGATCACTAGTCACTTTAAATAATGCCACTTTAATAATGTTTACATATCTTATATTACTCATATCACATGTATATACTGTATTTTATACCATCTACTGCACCTTGCCTATGCTGCTCGGCCATCGCTCATCCATATATCTATATATTCTCATTCACCCCTTTAGATTTGTGTGTATTAGGTAGTTGTTGGGGAATTGTTAGATTACTTGTTAGATTTGTGTGGTTTAGGTAGTTGTTGGGGATTGTTAGATATTACTGCACTGTTGGAACTAGAAGCACAAGCATTTTGCTACACTCGCATTAACATCTGCTAACCATGTGTATGTGACCAATACAATTTGATTTGACTGTGTAAAACCTAGTAGTATGTAACGTCAGGTGAATGATGGGTGTAGAGTCAGGCGCAGAGAGAGCAAAAGTTTTACGGGAACAAAACGCTTTAATGTCCACAGTGAAAACAGGAACAGGTACAAAAGGGGTGACGCCAAAACACAGGCGCAAACACAACCCACAGACCACTGTTTAAAATAAACTGGACAGCGAAAAACCCACAATCAAATAATCCACTCCCGACGTAACATGAACACACAAATAAGCCCGCACAAACACTAGCGGGCGAAACTAACCTAAATAGTACACCTCCCAAAACCCCAACAAGAAACAGGTGAAAACAATTAGACAGACATAAACGAAAAGGAAAAAGGGATCGGTGGCAGCTAGTAGACCGGCGACGACGACCGCCGAGCGCCACCCGAACGGGAAGGGGAGTCACCTTCGGTAGTATTCGTGACATAGTAGTTATTTCTCTGAGAGGCGGATATATATAATTTTGCAAAAAAACATGATTATTTGTCTCTGAAATGAAACCATCAATTTAAACAAATACAGGTGTGTCATTGAACAACCCCATGCCATGATTAGATAGTGGGAAAAACACACCAAATCTCTTACATAATTTCTTTAAACAATAAAAGGATAAAATGGATATATAGCATTTTGGAATGAAACTTTTCACTTACTCTCAAACCTTCCTCGTTTTATTTTTGTAATTTAACAAGGTAAGCCAGTTAAGAACAAATTCTTATTTACAATGACAGCCTACCGGGGAACAGTGGGTTTAACTGCCTTGTTCATGGGCAGAATGACAGATTTTTTTTTACCATGTCAGCTCGGGGATTCAAACCAGCAAGCTTTCGGTTACTGGTCCAACGCTCTAACCACTAGGCTACCAGTCTCTCAGCCATAGCATATGATTAGCATATGAATGAGTACGATAACAAATGCAGACTCTTTCCATGATGAGTATGCTCAGGTGCATGCTTTAGTTTTCACTAAATACAAATTCAAATCAGTGCTGGCATTAGATGGATATCACAGGATAGAAGAGCATGCTGTTGAGACGTTAATCTGACAGAACTTTTAAAATGGAAATCCAAACACTGAGATTAAAACACCCCTGTTAAATTGGACTGGAATGGGCCTACAACAGTTTTTTCCCCTACTGTGAGTGTGTGTGCATGCACGTTCACTTCCTTGTCTCAAAGCATGTACCACATCCGCCAACAGTACATACCAACCACAGTCAGAACACATAAATGCGCATCCCATCTCATTACAACTAAGTACCTCAAAACATTTCACATGGGCCCACATCTTCTCTCTTTTTAACATGTACGTCATAATACAAATCATTAAATGCGGCTGACCTCTGCTGGCCTCATTTATAAGCTTAACCGTTGTAAATCTCTGTCCTGAAAATGTCTCTGCAGATTAAGCCCATTAATCAGAGATGTGGGAGCAGAGGAGACCATTAATGTCATCATCTGTGATCTAACGGCAGGAGAATCCACCTAAAGCAGCGTTATTACCCAGGGCCCAGCTGGGCGAGAGTGTTGCTTCGCTGCAATGTCATTTTCTGCACTACATTTATGACCGTATATAGGCTACTGTATGAGAATCTTATTCAGGTGTTTCAATGTGAACTGTAAGATTCGCTGGTAGATCTTGACTGCAAGACCAGGGTTGGAGACCCCCACCCTCAGCTCTAACTAGCCGTCATACACCTAGTGCAGATCAAACTAATGGTGGAACAAACATTATGAACGATGGGTTAGAGTTGTTCATATAGGCAAATGTGTTTAGAACACCAATTTGAATTCAAGATGGGAAACTACCTTGAACTTGTTAAGGCCTTTAGCTAATGGACACTCCCCCTTTGCCATCTCATTCGGTTGAACTTTGATACCATAATAGCTTTGTGCATAGAGGTATCTTGGAGTTAGGAGTAGAACTAACATTGATAACCAAAATGCAAATTATTTAAAATATTTCAGTATTATGAATTGAGTTTATGATTTACTACTTAAACAAGCTGTGACTAAATGCAGGCATAATCTAGTTTACTTCTGTCATGTTATAAGATGATCACTACATTTTAGTATGGAAACATTTGCTCTATATATTTATTCGTATGTGTGAAAAAGATGCAGTCCGCTGAGGTGTGGCTTGTACTCAGCTCGAGTACAAGTCGAGAGGTTAAGGTCATGTGCTCTGTGGTTTTACATTTTCCGTTCCCCATGCTGACGCAAACAGTAAACACAGTGGTTGTCAGAGGATACGCTTGATCAACCTCATCTATATCCTACATCTCGTAGCTACATCTGCATTCTGGCACTTTAGTTGAGAGGAAGTTCTAGAAGGTGATCGAATTCTAACGAAATACATTTCCGCATGTTTTAAAACTGAACATTCTAGAATTTCCCATCCTGGTGGTTCTAAATGCAGACTAAGGACACTGTACTGATGGGCAGGAGGGTGGTTAGTGTTTGCAATTCAAGGAACTGCAATGGGAAGAATCCAGTCTATATATACACTTTTTGTCCGCATTGCTGAAATGATATCCCTCTCTCACACTCCCGCTCTCTGCAGATGATCACTCAAGTTTGCTGGGATGGCCATAACCTCCAGTGAACTATGTGCCTTTTGAGCTGGAGAAATGTTACATAACCTGGGACAAAGACTAATTTCTCCCAGTCAGTCAGGTCTGGTATGGCCTGCTGGCACATCACTGGATGTCTTTGTAACACTTAAAACCTGTTAAAAGACTGTGGTAAACTTGTTACACACAATGGTGGATCGCAGCCAATCCCTACTGGGTTGCTGCTTAAGACTTCACTGTGGATGGAACCAGTAGTTTGTATAAAGGGGTGACAAGACTGTTTTGGTGGGTCAAGGCACTAAATAAGTTAATTAACCACAGCCTGGTTAAGGAACACTGTGCTTACTGTGGTACTGTATATAACAAAGAAAAATGCTAAAATCAAGTCAAATCTGATAAAAAGACACATTTCATTTAATACAATGATATCATTAACATCCTGTATCTGCAAGTAGAAATTAATTGGTGAAATGTAGGAACTGAAAGTCCATTCTAGAATTAAGTGATGTGTGATAAAATAGCTAAAACCACATACGCCTATATAAATTCAGTCACAATGTGAATGTTCTCAGAGGGAACAAAGCGTTCAGACGCTCTCGGTTTTCTTATTACTGGTGACATCAATGCTGTGCCATCATGCCATACCCGGAATTTGCATAACCTAAAAAAAAGACACCCAACTGTACACAGAGTTCTGCAACTGAAAAGGAGCCTTCAGTCTTTTTTCCTTTGAAGTCATCTAGTTGTACTTTTCAGCTGGTATTGATCCATAGATGTCACAATATTCTGGTAAAATTAGCAATTTACTTCAAAAATAGTTTCTTAAACATTTTTATTTCATTTTAACAAAGCCTAATACAGGTTTGAAGACAAACTGGGGAACACTGGTAAATCTCAATCTCACCTCACAGGTGACCGTGTCAACTGAAGTACAGTCATTGAGGGTTAAAAGAAAATAAACCTCAAAACGGTGCAGGTTTTTTCCAAAGAACACAGAGATGACACTTTGGACAAAAGTGACAAACAAGACCATGGCCACCTGAGATCAAACTACAATTATACAACAAACTTGAAAAGGTATTGTATAGTACAATGGGTATTTATCCCCAGAGGTGACATAGTAGCTTGAATACAAACTTGCTTTGTTTTAACTGGTTCTGTAGTTATTGGCCTCGAGTGAACCAATGTGAGTAAAGCAAAAGAAAAACAGTTAACGACAATTCATCTTAAAAAGAGTAGTTCAATATTTTACAACTTGGATGTTAGATGGTTCCTCACGCTGGAAGTAGCCTATTGGCCATGAAACTGTAATCCATGGTTCAGTTCTATAAACACCCACTAAAAAGCTAACAATCAATGAAAGTGATGGGCCATGTGAGCATGTAAAAAAAATGAAATCAATTCAAATCAACTCCATATTTGGTTTGATGTTACTTAAAAGGTAAGTTGGCCATTACATGTTTTTGTTACGGCCAATAGACTACTTTCAGGGAGAGGTACCGTCTAACAAAGTTGCAAAATAGTGAACTACTCCTTTAAAATGTGTAAAAAGGAAAATTCTACATGATAACCGTTTTGGTCATACACTGACGCAAGACTGCTAGGCAGTGTGAACAGCATCTCGTAAACACTGCACAGACTATTTTGCTCACGCTTTGTCAAAATCCACTCCCATGGGGGCTCACAAAGGTAATGTGTCATGCATGAAATGCATTGCTGTAAATAGGAATGGGGATTTGAAATAGCTATTGACTCTTGACCAATCAGAATGACGCACATCCACATTGCAGAGCTAAACAGTGGACATGCTGCTTTCCACTAGATGTTGGAACATTGCTGCAGGGACTTGCTTCCATTCAGCCACAAGAACATTTGTGAGGTCGGAAACTGATGTTGGGCGATTAGGCCTGGCTCGCAGTCAGCGTTCCAAATCAACCCAAAAGTGTTCGAAGGGGTTGAGGTCAGGGCTCTATGCAGGCCAGTCAAGTTCTTCCACACCAATCTCAACTAACCATTTTGATGCTCATAGACGTTGCCACCTCACAATAACAGCACTTACAGTTGACTGGGGCAGCTCTAGCAGGGAAGAAATTTGACTAACTGACTTGTTGGAAAGGTGGCATGCTGACGGTGCGACGTTGAAAGTCACTGAGCTCTTCAGTAAGGCCATTCTACTGCCCATGTTTGTCTATGGAGATTGCATGGCTGTGTGCTCCATTTTAATTTTATTTTATTGACTGTGCTTGGATGGTAAGTCTTTAGCTGATAGTCTAAAGTTGAATATAATATTTTATAATTCAAATAAAATCTATTTATCGATATAAATGTTACTATGTTTATCATTCTGGGGACATAACGGAGTTGAAAAGAAATGTATCAAGATTATTTGTGTCATGTTAGGTCATACAATATCTATCAATGTGAATTTCCATTGATACATGTTTACAGTATAGTACAGATTAAAATCCTAATTTACACTCATGGACATTTGAATTTTTTAATAAAGGGTTGTAAACTAAAACTGCAGCAGTGACACTGTTTAATAGAGGGTTGCAGCAAAATGTTGGTACTTTCTCCAAGTAACAGAACCACTATGTATTGATAGACAAAGTCGTACGATATTAAGCAATCATTATTCGAAATGAGTTGATCCACCCCTTTAAACACTCAAAAGATTTTCTGATACAGAAAAAATACTGTAGGGACAAAGCATATGGGAAGATCAAATGTCTCCCAATTTATACTTTTAATAACAATTTGTCATTTAAAAACAGATTTGCTTTGATCTCCTTGTGAAGGGGAAAGGTTATATAACAAAATAAATCTATACTGTTGTTTCCATAGGGATGGTTGAAAAGTTGAGTACAACATGCACCATTACGATTGCAGTAATCAACACATATTCCCATTATTCCATGCTAAGAGTGCTCATACTTAAGAGTCATAGGCTACGTCTCAAATGGCACCCTAGTCCCTGTATCCTATAAGGAATAGGCTGCCACTTTGGATGCTATGATATGCTACCATTGTTTGTTTTTCGACTAAGATCTAGAACATGTGATTCTGTTAGAAATATTTATTGTGACTGAAGCAGCTGTCAAATACTCAAAAGGCTCTCAGCCTGAGAGGAATATCAGTTTGAAGCAAAAAAGTACTAATAAAACACTCATATTTTATCAGTTGCTGATAAAAATTTGTAATAAAGTATGTTACTATTATTTACTTTCTTAAAAAATATGAAGCAGTTTTTATCTTGGCATTTTGACACAAAATATCCTCTTGGATATTTACATGGGAAAAATACACTTTTTCAAGCAATAAAAACAAGCTTATATTATGGGTTTGCAACAGAATAAAAACAACTTTGCAGAAATAAGGGAGACACAGAATTGCATAGCATATTAGGATATAACTGAAAAGGAACTGAGCTTTTTTGGTATGGTAGGTTTTCATCGCTTTGTACTGACATTCTCCTCTGTATATATACATAATTAAGTATTTCCATTTCAAGTTCGTTCATATTTTCACTCATCCACAGTAGAGAACAGTTGAGTCTCTGCACTGGTTAGCAAGGGAAAAGTCCGGAATTCTTGCCACCTTGTCATCTCCTTTGCTACTTTGATTCAACAAGTCCATAGGAGTCTTTTTCAATAAAAAGATTATACTTTGTCAAAAGTGCCATTTTGCTACATTTATCAGTTGATCCACGGTCTGTCACTGAACACTTAAACACACAGGTGTGTTAGACACCCCCAACACCTTTCAGATACTGTTAGTTTTGGTCACAAGGACACACACACTAACTCTCAAACACTCTCAGACACATACACACAGTAAAAACAAATGGGGAAAAGAGGTGGAACGGTAGAAGAAAAAAAATTATGCACTCGAGTTTTATCTGCGTTTTGACATTCCAGCTGGTAAAGCTTTGAAAAGAACAAGCACCATTAGGAAAAGGCCTCCAATGTCCTCCACTCAGGGAGAGAGTTCAGCAGTTTCGCCTTGACTCTGTGCTCCCACAATAAGCACGAGAGTAACAAGACTACATTCAGGCTCTCGCCACTGCTCACAGTCAGTTCACAGTCGCTGAAATGTTTTCAGGCTTCGTTTTGCGGTTGTCTTTAGTCCTTTCCTCTCTTGTGGATAAAAAGTATGTATATGTTAGTAGGTAAGACACATCCTAGCTTTTTAAAATCCTTGAGGACAAAGGCTGAGTAGACGTTTCTGTCCGACTGAATGGCCAGTAGGGTCCTCACCGCCTCTGCTGTGCGTAGACGGGGTGCGCTAGTGTCACATTCAGAGAGTCATTGTGCTGGACCAGTGACGTGTGCTGGTAGTGGAGGACCAGTTCTTTGAGCGAGCTGTACAGGTTGTAAGGCTCAGCGAAGCCAAACCCTGAGGGCGTCTTGTTGATGACACAGTGCTTCACTTCACCTTCCACCCTGGAGAGGAGAGAGAAATGTCAAGTCATGTCCTGTTAGGTCAGGGTTGTACATTTTTGTTACAGCCCAGCACTACGGCACACCTAACTCTACGACTCGACAAACCATCAAGCCCTTGGTCAAGTGAGGTTCTACCCTACACTAAACTAGTCCACGGTTGAGCTGCAATGTCTACACTGAATGCTACACCAGTCTACAGTGTCTGATGTGTGTTTGCAGTGCCAACGTTGATGTACTGAACAGTGTAGAAGCAGATAGCTGGAATACAGGTTGAGGTAAACAGGTTGAGGTAAACAGAAACTATGTAAAGCAGCACAGTCCCAACCTTCAAGGGAACACATAACACCTGTACCCAAACGGTCTCTGAACTGTGTTTGCAGTACTTCTTAGGTAAATTATGTCAGTAACCAAAGCAGGCAATGTCAGTTCTGGATGAGGTAGATGTGTACACAAATGTACTATAACGAGCAAGTAGAATGAGTACAAGGTCTTTATACGTACACAACACTGCAGGCGTAGCACCCTGCCTTGCTGCTGTCTCGAACCAGGAATGTTCCGTCCCTCTTCCCCCGGAGGAGGGCCTCAGCCTGAAGCCGGTTGATGTTGCCCAGCTTCCAGGAACGCTCGTCGTGGTGGGGAAGGTCCTCATCGTCATCCACCATAGAGTATTGACTGGAGAACACAGATGGACGGAGGGAGGGAGTTAGATAATTAAAGTTTGATATTGAATGTTTCTACCCCATTTAACAATGGTGCAATGTGATTCCCCTTTGTCAACTTTAGATACCAGGAACATAAAAAGGATGGAAGGCCAGTCTAGAATACTCACTCTTCTGTGTTCTCGTTTCTGATGTCTAGCCACTCGTTGAGCTTCTTCTGCCTGACTCCCTTCTGGGTCAACCACCTGGAACACAAGAACCATGACAACACCGATTAGAGACAGGAAGTAGGGAGACCTTTACAAGACGTTCCCTCACCAGAACAAAGTTATTTGAATTTATTTGAGACTAGGAGGTGGATAGAGATTATACTTACGTGAGGTACTGATCCCTGGTCTTGCGGAGCTGGATGAGGTCGGGTTTGATGCTGTTCATCCGTTTGTCGATCTCTCGGTAGTCAGCAGCCTGCTTCTTTAAGTCCTCCTCCAGACGCCGCTTGCTGTCCACGATCTCACTGATACGAGACTTCAGCTTCTCATAGTTGCCCATGATCCTGAGAAAAACAATAATTCACATAGTTAAGACACATGAAGAAATTGATCAGTTAAGAAAACATTACTGTCCAAATTCAACCTTTTTATAATTTTTTGGGGGGGTTTAGATCCAAGTCCTTACCTCTGGATCTCCTTGTCATTGCCTTCCCTCCTGAACTTCTCAATGTAGTCCTTGCTGTACCGCTCTTGCGTTTGGCATTGCTCCTCGAATATCTTGATGGTTTCATTGAAGGCTTCGATCGCTGTCCTTTTCATTTGGATTTCCTGGGACGTCCTGGTGTACTCCTCGTAGAGTCGGTCATACTCTCGATTCTTCTCCTGGTACTGCTGATGGTACTCATGGAGCTTCTTCCCCACAGCATCAATATTGTCCTCCTTCACCACCTGATCCTGAGGAGGAAAGGAGAAGAAATGGATTGAATCTTCAGATTTATGATACATTTGCAAAGACCTTTTAGCTAAGATGTATTGTATGAAAAGTCCTAAACAAATAAAGTTGATGATTATGCTGATGGTTACCTGCTGGTGTTTGGAGACGGGAAACTGCAGCTTCACGTCTAGCTTGGGGTTGTACTGGGCCAGGGACTCGTTACGGTAGTGGTTGATGAGCTCCACCACCGAGTTGAAGGTCAGGGGGTCAGAGAAGCCGTATTTCCCATCCCGGTGGAATATCTTGATCAGCTTATTGTTACCCCCTTTTCTGAAGGTGGAAAACAATAGAGAGCCAATTAAAAACTAAATTATCAACAAACACTTGTTATCAAGAATGTTGAGAAGTGTTTAAGAGGAAGGGAATGGGGAAGGGTAGTCTTACCTCAACGTGAGCGTGTAGTCGCCGTGCATCTTGGTGGAGGCGTCACGGACCAAGAACGTACCGTCGGCCGTGTCCCTCAGTTTCTCGTTGACCTCCTCGCGGGAGATGTCTCCCCAGTACCACTCAGCGTCCTGCAGCGCCATGTTGTTGTTCATACCGTTGTTAGTGACAGCAGGGGGAGTGGGTTTTGGTGGCTTGGGAGGTAGGGCTGTAGTGGACAAAAGGGGAGAGATGGCTGCTTAGTACATGATATAGTGATACAGTCAAATCCCTAGGTCATTAAAAACGATCATAAAGTTATCAGGAGGGATGTCAGAAAATCCTGGCGTAGTCTAAGAAAAAATTAGAATAGGTGTATGTGGTGCTTTCTAGGGTCAGCCATAGTAGTACGGCACCCCTGGAGCAAATTAGGGTTAAGTGCCTTGCTCAAAGGCACATTGACAGATTTTTCACCTTGTCTGCTCGGGTATTCGAATCCAGCGACCTTTCGGTTACTGGCCCAATGCGCTAACCACTAGGCTACCTGCCGGCCATGAGACTATAATGTAATGCTTAGCCAGCGTATTCCTGGGGGGAGCTGGAAGTGGGTGTTGGAATATCTATAGCTGCGAGATGCAATATTATTCCATTTGCTTTGCAGGTAATTAAATTATCCCACAAATCTGTAGCGATACACATTAAACTGGACGCATCTTTGCCTCGCGAGCAGGAGACGTGAACCCAATCAAACGTCTGCGGCAGTTAGCAGTATCCTCCCCCCATCATCCTCCCCACTACTCTCTCCACTTGAGTGAGAGTGTCAGGGAGAATGGATTTCATTCAGGAAAAAGAAGCCCCTTCCCATCACTATCTCCAGTCTCCGTGTTTGGACCTGACTGGAAATCAACCCCATCTGTTGACCCGATTATACCATGCACAGATTATCTCTGCCTTTCTGTAGAACGGCCACAAAAAATACAAAATAAATTACACTGCACAATTTCAGACCTAAATGGAGCACAGCTGTGATCCAGCAGCTCAAATACAAATAGTGCTAAACCATTGGAGTATCATCCTGTAAGTCCTATAACTACATATCTACCAATATAACTGTCTGTAGAGACAAAAAAATAAACAGATCCATTGACAAAAAAAATCATTGCGTGGCATTGAGCACATCCAGTCCCTTCTCTTCTAATGGCTTCTTCTCAGCAACAACATTCTCCTTAATGCAGATTGCCAGTCTGATTCTATGCTGCTAGCTCTAGTGTCCATTGTCTCTGATGCTGGCCCCTGCATAGCACCCCTTCAGAAATCATTCCGTGGAGATGGGCTCATCAAAACGCCCTAAATTCTGCATGGATTGGCTAATCACAAGTGACATTAACCTGCGAGGGCCGGCTGCCTGGCTCAGGTTCCCTATAGCTGCCTCTCTCTTTCTCGGAGGAAGGAGCAGGCAGGAGCAGAGCTGAAATGGTAGCAGGCTATTTTTAACCCACTAGTACTGCTGCACTCCCTTTGTTCCCTCTCTCTCTAGCAGCCTGCCTACTGACCTGGACCTCTCAGGCTTTAGTATATCAGGAGAGACACCGAGCCATGGGTATAATACACATGTTTATAACATGAGCCATATCCATGAGATGGAATATTATATGTAACAGTACATATAGTACAAATAACAGTACATAAACATCAACACCCAACTGGTGGCAGGAGTGCCTAAAGACACTGATCCCAAAGAGAGGAGCTCAGAGATAAAGCTCGGTGATGACCAGAGGGTATGGAAATGAAAGCAGTAGGTTTTGGGTTGACAGCCAAGGTGACATTTCACCACCTAGAAGAAAAAGAAACGCACACCTATTTAGGCGAGGTGCTGGCTAGCGGAGTAGAAAACTTAAAAATAAAGGAGAGCCGCACACTCTAGGAGCTCAGATGCAAAAATATTTAATTTACCAACGTTTCGACAGGCAAGCTGTCTTCCAGCACCAGAACACATCACACTGCCTTGTGAACTTCCTGAGCTGCTGCTAGCCCCTAGCCTCAGACTAATCTCCTGGTCATACTGAAACCAGTGTTTCAGCATGCAAAGAGACAGACTTGTCATGCAACATCCAACGTGACTGAGCGAGTCAGTTTGCCTACCTGGAAGGTCCATCTCTAAGTAAAATAAAGGTTCGGAATCAGCATCAAACTCAGATCTCAGACACAAGTCCTCCAAATCATCCATGTTTCAAAGATTGCCTTGTTGCACATTTGAATGATAATAGAATATCGTAATACGCCCGGAAAGGAGCCCTGTTCTCTTGTACAAGCGCCTCGAAACCCATTTTAAAAAGCCATCATAAAGGGCAGCTTGCCTGCTTCCTTGCTCAGTAACGCGTTACATCACTTACCACAGCCAATCACACAGGGGGACTGTCACCGACCACTCCTGCATTTTTCATTTCCTGAGAGCGATGTCGTCATTTTGAAAGCACACTTGCCTTTTTTCTTTTTTTAGTTGCCGATGCTATCCCTCAATGTGCACAGCCCATGCAGTGCAGATCACAGTATCTATATAGACTAGAACACGCGCAGGCTAAAATACCTCTATAACAACCTTCGTACACAGCATCCTTTCCAAAGATCTGACTACAGCTGCTGCCAAACCAAACCGTGCAACATCTTCTCTTAACTGCAGCACAATGTGAGAGAAAAAAAACCTGCAGCCTCTCTCTTTCTCTTCCACGCTTGCTCTGACTCTCAGCCCTCCCCTCTGCCCCCCTCTTGCTGGTTGCTCGCCCCACCTCCCACACGTTGTGCACCGGTTTAGTCCTGCCCACTGTTGGCACTGAGACAAAGCCAGCTTGGCTGCTGCATCACGTAGGCACAGTGGTGTAAAGTACTTAAGTAAAAATACTTTAAAGTACTACTTAAGTTGTTTTTGGGGGCATCTGTACATTACTATTTATATTTGACAACTTTTACGCCACTACATTCCTAAAGACAATAATTAACTTTTTACTCCATACATTTGTACTCGTTACATTTTGAATGCTTAGCAGGACAGAAAAAAAGTCAAATTCACACACTTATCAAGAGAACATCCCTGGTCATCCCTACTGCCTCTATTCTGGCGGACTCACTAAACACAAATGCTTTGTTTGTAAGTTATGTCTGAGTGTTGGAGTGTGCCCCTGGCTATCTGTAAAAAAAAAGAATACATTTTTTAATCTATTTTTATAAGAATATTGTGCCGTCTGGTTTTCTTAATATAAGGAATTTGAAATGATCTAAATCTTTACTTTTGATACTTAAGTATATTTAAAACCAAATACTTTTAGACTTTTACTCAAGTAGTATTTTACTGGGCTACTTTCAGTTGAGTCATTTTCTATTAGGTATCTTTACTTTTACTCAAGTCAATCAATCAAATTCAAATGTATTTTATATAGCCCTTCGTACATCAGCTAATATCTCGAAGTGCTGTACAGAAACCTAGCCTAAAACCCCAAACAGCAAGCAATGCAGGTGTCAAGTATGACAATTGGGTAATTTTTCCACCACTGCATAGGCAGGCCAGGCAGAGGAGCTACACTACACGTCCTAAAGCCTGTGCACCAGTCACAGCCTCCCTCCTACTGTCACCCGCCATCCAGAGGCTCCAAAATACACCAGTAATCCTCCAGGAGTGACACTCAGTAAATTCAGAACTTCTCTGCACGGCTGAGGGACACTAAAATAGCCCCAGTTCTGGGTACGGGTTTAAAACTAGGGGCCAGGAGTGGAACGTGGTCATTGTCATCCCAGGACCGGCTTATGGGGACGAAAAGGATGAGGGAACGGCGTATTTCCAAAGGTAGCTTGGTAATGATGAAATAGGCCACATTGACTGAAAGTCAATATACCTGATAAAAGCTTATCTGCGTGATGAGGAGGACAGCTGAGCTTGGCTTTACCTTTATAAGGACACATGATCTCATTTCAATGATAGCTCGCTCTCTCGCACTAAATCAAAGTCATACACATGATTTTATACATATTAAAAACATGACTTAAGATAGCCTACATT